>NC_064831.1:88136767-88756267 GCF_024166365.1 Elephas maximus indicus
TGGCATAGGACCAGGCAGTGTTTTCATTCTGTTGTATAGAGGGTTGACATGAGTAATAAGCAAGAATGGCACCTAACAACAACAACATCAGGTGTGGACCTAGAAGCCCATTATAAATAACAAAGACACTCCTGTTACTCAGGAAATTGCAAGAGTTTATTGGTTGCTTCCCAGAACTGGGAATACAACTCAGCCAAAATCTTCATTGCAAACCATGTAAAATGGAATAATTAAGAGACAAATAGGCCAGTGATGATTTTCCTTGTATGTTATAAAAGTGATTTGGATAGTATCCAGATGGTCATATGGAATCATTGCAAAATAAAATTACAGGAGTAATTGTTCATTTTTTTTTTTTTATTTTAAAGAAATTACTATTGAAGTGCTGAAGGAAATTGAAAGCTCAAAATCTGTGGCAGAAACATCAGCTCTAATATTCTTATCAGAACCCAGGTGACAGATAATGATAAAACCTAAACTACATCAATGGCAATAAGGATGGGTATGAGAGAACCGAGTCAGTAGAAAGTGAGGGTTTAATGGCTTTGGGGGAGTCACAGATAACTTCTAAGTTCTTGATTAGGCACCTCCTTTGTTATTGATATTGCTTACAGTGATATGGACATAGGAAATAGAAGAGCTTTGTGGTAAGGATGAATAGTTTAATTTGGATGTTTAAGTTTGAGATCTATATGCCCAGTAGACAGTAGCTTATGAGAGTCTGAGACTCAAGAGAAATATAGGAAGTGGGAAAATAAATTATTGTTTATATTCACTGAAATGGAAGCTGGCAACCCAGAAGTTGTAGCTGGAAAGACTGGATTAGGTGAACTAGAGATTTGAATAAGAGATTAAGAATGGGAAAAAAGGTAATACCGGGCATTTTTTATATTTCCTGAGAGAAGCTGACACTTCAAAGGAGAGTTAAAAAGATCCCAGGTTTTAGAGTTGAAACAAGAAAAATATTAATGTCATGGAAGCTAAGGGAATGGAGTATTTGAAGATGGAGGTGGTAGTCAATAATGTCAGATTTGAACTAGACAGTAAGAGGTTATTAAATAATGGCATTAGTAGGAGTAATTTCACTAGTGTGATGGGAACAGAAATCAGGTTGCAATGGGTTAGGAAGTGCTTGGGAGATGAGAAAGCATATCAGTCTTTTAGGAAGATGCAAGTTGAGGTACCAATTGGTTTATAATGCAGATAGCTTGAGGAAAGAAGGTTCAGTTAGGCAATGATAGAGTCTCATAATTCAAGCTTGAGATGATGTGGCAGAAAAGGTGAGAATGAAAACAAGAGCTATAATGGAAGCAGAATTAACATGCTGACATAGTGATCTGACATGACTATTTGCACAGAGTTGGTACCTACAGAAGAGGCCACTGCCAAGGCTTGAAATAGAGTAACTGGGAAGCTAAAGGTACTACTTGACTACAGTAGGCAGTTCTATCCATTTAGTGTGATGAGTTCTGGGTACATTTACCCTTGTCCATTTTTCCTCCCAACACCAATACAAACTCATGGCACCTTGGCAATCTCCAGAGCCAATCCAGTTATTTGGGACGGGTGTGGCATGTGGGATTGAAATACAGGTAGTACCCAATTTACGATGGGTTCTGTTCCAAAGACTTGTCGTAAGTTGCTTCTGACATAAGCTGATTATCTCATTTTTTTAAATTTGGTTTTCATTATTATTGCCTTTCATTATCAGTATCTTTATAAATCTGATCTTTAGTTGCCTTTGGGGGTTGGAAACACTACATATAAACTTACAGGTATATTTTAATACATACATACATAAAAAAAAATACACAAATCATAAAAATTTACCTTGAAGATAAAGAAGAGTTGGACGACATTGACATTTTGTCAGTTAGGGTAACAGTCCCATTTGTGGGACATCTGGATTACTCCTGGCAATAGTGTAGCATTTCTAGTCAGAAAATTAGTGAGAATCGTCTGTATGGTCCTTTCCTTTTTTTCTTCATATGTTTCGTGGTAACACTGCATTACTTTCTGAATCTGCCTGTCGACTTTAGCAAAGTGATAAGCATTTAGGTCCATGTTTTCATGCAACTGAAGCCCCTGATTTAGTTTAGAAAATGAAATCTGTTCCATAGTATTTTGAACAGTAAATCATAAAATTGTACATCTATGAGAGGACATCTGAAAATGATAGTATCAGCAAACTACGTAATACAACATTGTATTTAGTGCATATGGCTAATGATTAAAAAAAAAGATGTACAAAAAAAAAAGGACAATCATAAGTGTGGTTCATCATAACTTGACTACATCCTAAATTGAGGACTACCTATAAAGATTATTTCCCATTGACTGTAGCCGTGGAGTCTATATAAGCGAAGAAAGTTAAAACCATGTTCAAGTTCAGGAAATGGTTAAATGACTAATAACATGGGAATAATGGTTAACATAAGAAAGCAATCGTTGTGAGACTGACATGTGCAACATGCTTTGTCCATGTGATTATTTAATCCCTATGCATTCAGCAAAGGACAAAGAAGTGGGTGAAAGAGTCCCACAGACCTGTACACAAATTAGGGTACCATGGTCTGTAATAACCATAAAAAATTGGAAGAAGGATGCTATAAGATGGATACAGGAATTTAAGCAAAAAGAAAGTTCAGACGAGTAAACTGTTCACACATTAGAAAACTACCAGGCCAAGCTCTGATCATTTGACCTGGAATAGGATTTAGTATAGAACTGGTAGCTGCTCCTTCATTCAACAAAATGCACTGAGGACATAGCATGTGTCCGATTTAGCCCTCCTCCAACTTTGTCCTCATGATGCTTGTGTTCTTGTGAAGATGGACAATATGATAGTAAATTTATTTATATTATACCAGATGGTGTTGCCAGTAAAACAAAGCAGAGTAAGATAACCAAGGGGTGTCATGGAGAGTGTGTCGATTTCAAACAAGAAGCTTCAGGGAAATCCTCATCAATTAAAACCAGGCTAGGAATACGATGAACAGCGATTCTCCACACCACTGAAAAATAGAACTTCATTTAGAGATAGTGGAGGAAAAGGTTTGATAAGTTCAAACATATGGAATTTGGCTTGATGGTGGAACAATTAAGTTTTAATGGATTATTCTTTTTATTTAATTATTGAACCCAGCCTTTTCATTATTGGAGATTCATTGACTCAACTGTAGGGTTATATTCAATCTAATGATTTTAGCAGATGACTGTAACGTGTGTGAGACACTTCACTGAAAAAGCAGGATAAGAGCATGAACTTTGGCAAAAGACAATCCTGGTTTAGCTGAGAGTTAGTGGGCCATTGCCTGAGCTCAGTCCCACAGTCAGATTTTAAACACCATATCTTGAAGCTCAAAGGATTGTTTTCCCCTCATTTGTTTTTTGCCCTTTTATTGAAAGAGAAATCTGACAACGGTGAAAATCAACTCACCCCTTCTCCTGAATCCAGAAAGTGGACTTGCCATGCTCATACATACCCTTAATGTGCTTCCTCAAATGAATGTGCGAGTTGTACATTGCACAACTCCACGGGGCTCTAATTGCATTGTAGTTCAGGTTTCTCTATTGAACTTCATTGAACTTCAACTTTTGCTGACAGGACGCATGAAAAGGAAAGGGCTAGGCCCCCCCTTATTAAAGATAATGAAGAACATATTCCAGGATTTTAGAAAGACTTTAGCTTAATCTTACTGGGTTTCCTCTGTTTATTCAAGCAACAATGATGAACAGCTACTCTGTTCCAAGCACTTCTCAGTGTTTAGAGGAAATAATAATGAACCAGACATGTGCTAAGTGCTTTACACACGTGATTATTTAATCTTTATATGGTGAGTAGTTTACAGAGGAGGAAACAGACTCAGAGAAGTTACTTATAAGAGGTAAAGCAGAGTTTTGAACTCAAGGCCTATAATTCCAGAGACTCCACAACACACTCATGTGCCTTAATGTAGTCTCTCAGCTCAAGATGCTGAAACTGAAGGAGTGAAATGGACCTAAAAGCCAGCAATTACACTACCATAGGAGTGGGACTGTAATAAGGCCAGGACAAAGTCCTCTGTGAAGCCCAGAGCAAGGTTCCCAATGGTACCTGAATGAGCCATTGCAGTGGTAATATTTAAGCTGAATCTTGAAAGCTGCATAGGAGCAAACCCAGTGAGGTTTGAGAGAAAGGCATTATACAAGTATTTTAATAAAGATATAGCAATCTGACAGTATAAGGCATGCTTGGGGAATCCACATTGTATGTGGGGGAGCCCTACATTCTCCCTAGCCTTTAAAGTAAAGCTATCATTTTATAAAGGGGTCAAGAAAAATATACAGTTAGTTCAAAATCATTTGCTGAGCCCTCTCCATGTTCCATGTTCTGTAGTGGGTACTTACAGCTGGTTTAACAAATTCAAACTCGTGAATAACCTGGCCTACCTAATTTGAATACCTTTGACAAATGAAATGCTTTATCTGTTTATACATAATCATAATTACCAGTTGCCAGCGAGTAGATTCCAGCTCATGACAATTTCATGCCTGCAGAGTAGAACTGTACACCATAGGGTTTTCAAAGTTGTGACCTTTTGGAAGCAAATTGCCAGGTCTTTCTTCTGCAGTGCCTCTGGGTGGGTTTGAACCACCAAACTTTCAGTTAGTGGTCAAGCACTTAACCGTTTGCACGACCTTGGACTCCATAATCATTTGCCATGTTGTAGGATGAATACATGCTTTAGCTTATTTAATTTTTGCACTCCTAGATAATTCAGGTATTGTTATTACAGAGGCAGTATAACAAAAATAATTGGTTGATGTTCAACCATTTCAAGAGGTAGCGTATGATCAGGAACTGATGATACTGAAGAAAGAAGTCCAAGCTGCACTGAAGGCATTGGCGAAAAACAAGGCTTCAGGAACTGATGGAATATCAATTGACATGTTTCAACAAATGGATGCAGCGCTGGAAGTGCGCACTCGTCTGTGCCAAGAAATTTGGAAGACAGCCACCTGGCCAACCGACGGGAAGAGATCCATATTTATGCCTATTCCCAAGAAAGATGATCCAGCTGAATGCAGAAATTATTGAACAATATCATTAATATCACACGCAAGTAAAATTTTGCTGAAGATGATTCAAAAGTGGCTGCAGCACTAAATCAGCAGAGAACTGCCAGAAATTCAGACCAGATTCAGAAGAGGACATGGAACCAGGGATATTGTTGCTGATGTCAGATGGATCCTGGCTGAAAGAAGAGAATACCAGACAGATATTTACCTGTGTTTTATTGACTATGCAAAGGCATTCAACTGCGTGGATCGTAACAAATTATGGATAAAATTGTGAAGAATGGGAATTCCGGAACACTTAACTGTGCTCATGAGGAATCTGTACATAGATCAAGAGGCAGTTGTTCAGACAGACCAAGGGAATATTGTGTGGTTTAAAGTCAAGAAAGGCGTGCCTCCAGGTTGTATCCTTTCGCCATACCTATTCAATCTGTATCCTGAGCAAGTAATCCGAGAAGCTGAACTATATGAAGGAGAACATGGCATCAGGATTGGTGGAAGACTCATTAACACCTGCGTTATACAGATGACACAATCTTGCTTGCTGAAAGTGAAGAGGACTTGAAACACTGTTGAAGATCAAAGACCACAGCCTTCAGTATGGATTGTACCTCAGCATAAAGAAACAAAAATCCTTACAACTGGACCAATAAGCAACATCATGAAAAACGGAGAAAAGATTGAAGTTGTCAAGGATTTCATTTTATTTGTATCCATAATCAATATCCATTGAAGCAGCAATCAAGAAATCAAATGATGTATTGCAATGGGAAAATCTGCTGCAAAAGACCTCTTTAAAGTGTTGAAAAGCAAAGAGATCACCTCGAAGACTAAGGTGTGCCTGACTCAAGCCAGAGTATTTTCAATAGCATCATATGCATGCGAAAGCTGGACAATGAATAAGGAAGACAGGAGGAGAATTGACACCTTTGAACTGTGGTGTTGGCAAGGAATATTGAATATACCATGGACTGCCAAAAGAACAAACAAATACGTCTTGGAAGAAGTACAACCAGAATACTCCTTAGAAGCAAGGATGGAGAGACTATGTCTTACATACTTTGGACAAGTTGTCAGGAAGGATCAGTCCCTGGAGAAGGACGTCATGCTTGGTAAAACACAGGGTCAACAAAAAAAAGGAAGACCCTCAACGAGATGGATTGACACAGTGGCTGCAAGAATGAGCTCAAGCATAACAATGATTGTGGGCATGGCACAGGACCGTCCAGTGTTTCGTTTTGTTGTACGTAGGGTTGCTATAAGTCGGAGCTGACTTGACGGCATCTAACGACAACATTATTACTGACATGATGTAAAAGAGGAAAATGAGCCCTAGAGAAGAAAGTTATTCGCCAAAGGTCATTATGAGGGTAAAGGACGGAAGAGGAGCTCAGTCGCAAGCTGTCAGTTGCCAGTCCCAGTCTCTTTGCCTACGGAGTGTTCCTTCACTCAGGTACCAAAAAAGTCAACACCTGCATTTTCTTTACTGCTTTATATGCTAGTCCTGCTCATGACCAGTTTAGAAGCTGTTAGCCACACGTGACTACTTAGCACTTGAAACACTGCCAGTCTGAATTGAGATGTGCTGTAAGATGCTTGTACAAAATATATAAGATTTTGGAGGCTTACAATGAAAAATGGAATGTAAAATATCTCAATAATAGATTTTTATATAGATTATTGTTAGGTGCCGTCAAATCGGTTCCGACTCAAAGCTATCCTATGTACAACAGGACAAAATGCTGCTCGATACTACAGCACTTTCACAATCGTTGCACCCGTTTTTGCAGCCACTGTGTCAATCCATCTTGTTGAGTGTTTTCCTCTTTTTCACTGACCCTCTTCTTTTACCATGATGTTCCTCTCTAGGGACTGGTCCCTCCTGATAATATGTCCAAAGTACATGGGACAAAATCTCACTATCCTCACTTCTAAGGAGCATTTTGGCTGTATTTCTTCCAAGAGAGATTTGTCATTCTTCTGGCAGTCCATGGTTTATTCAGTATTCTTCACCCAACACTGCAAATTCAATACCATCAATTCTTCTTCGATGTTCCTTATTCATTGTTCAGCTTCTGCATGCATAGGAAGTGGGTCAGGTGTACCTTAGACCTCAAAGTGACATCTTTGCTTTTTAACACTTTAAAGAGGTCTTTTACAGCATATGTGCCCAATGCAATGTGTCCTTTGATTTCCTGACTGCCACTTCCAAGGGCATTGATTGTGGATCCAAGTAAAATGAAATCCTTGACAACTTCAATATTTTCTTCATTTATCATGATATTGCTTATTGGTCCAGTTGTGAGGATTTTTTTTTTTTTTAATGTTGAAGTGTAATCCATACTGAAAGCTGAAGTCTTTGATCTTTATCAGTAAGTGCTTCAAGTCCTCTTCACTTTTAGCAAGCAAGGTTGTGCCACCTGCATACTGCAGGTTGTTAATCAGTCTTCCTCCCATCCTGATTCTGTGTTCTTCATATAGTCCAGTTTCTCAGATTATTCACTCAGCATACAGATAGAATAAGTACAGCAAAAGGATACAACCCTGACTTACAATTTTTCTGATTTTAAACCATGCAGAATTCCCTTGTTCTGTTCATATGACTGCATTTTGGCATAGATAACTGGTTGCAATTATAACACTTTGGATACATAGAATTAAATAATTAACTTTATCTCCTTTTTTCTACTAGAAATTGTAAAATTATATACATGGCTTATTTCTGTGACTCACTTTATTTTCTTATTGGACAACATTGCTAGAGCATTTATTAGTGGTCTGTCTTTTTATATTTTCAGTATCAACTGGTAACTATTTAATAAAAATACCATGATACATTTGGTAACTGGTTAATTTTAAAATATTGCCAAGGTAAAACAACTCCAATGATTAGTATTGCTCTTCAAAAGCAAAAATGAATGAACTAATGAATAATGCAACTCAAACTACTGGAATAACTATTAAATTATTTCACTTTAATATTTTTTCAAGCATTTGCAAACAGGTTAAAAAAATGCATTGGAGAAAGGACTTAGCCAAAATTAAATGTTTTGTATGGTCATGTTCAATGTGTAGAAGTTCGGCAACCAAATATATAAAAAAAATTTTTTTTTTATTATTTGCCATTACTGTGAATTTTAAGAAAACAAAAATAGCCATATTTATGGACCTTTGAGGAAAAAAATCCCTTTCCTATGTCTTCTCATCCTGTCCTATTTAGTCTCTTCCTTTCCTTCCCTTCTTCTTGCTTGCCTCTTTACCTCTCTCCTTTCTTTTTTCTCTTGCTTTGTCTGCCCTTCCTTTCTCTTTGCTTTAAAAACCATGCACAACTATTGACTAATACTATGCTGAAGGACAATATTTGGAAATTTTAGTTTTAAACTTTAAAACTAATTCTTTAAAACAATACATATTTGTAATTTGTCAGCAATACTCTTGAGTATCTCATTAATTCAATACCATAAATATTTTCTATTCTTTAAATAGTATATATGATCTCTTTTAAGTGGTAGCTAAACTGTACTTCTTTTTACCAAGCTGTAGAGAAGTTTGATAATTAATTAATCACACATGATATTGTGATTTTGCTGATAAGAAAATGGAGGCACAAGGAGAAGAAAATTTTCTTTCATATCAATGGGCTCGTCTCCTCCAGGACCACTGTGACGCAGTGACAAAATCATGGAAATACACTGTGAGGAGTATTCAAACTCATATTCTACCCTGACTCTACCACTGGAGAGCTGTTCCCCAGCAGGCCATCACACTTCCATCCTGGGCCTAAGCCCCCTGAATGAGATTGCAGGGCTGGGCTAAGCCAGCTACACAATATTCTTTAGCGTTTGCTTCATGAGAGCTCATCTGATGTTTAGGTGCAGCTAACAAGTGTATCAAGAATTTGTGTGTGTGTGTGTGTGTGTGTGTGTGTGTGACTTCACATTTCTTCCCTCCAGAGGGTTCCCATATAGTTTATTGTTCAAACTGGGACACCTTTGAGTACAGGGGATGCTATTAATAATTATGCTGCAATCACAGGCTTTGCCTAAGACTGATTCACACAACTGGGACGTGCGGTCACCTTGCCCATTCGTGACTATGTTCTTCACAAATGTGGCACGGGTTCTGCGCTTGCTGTCCAACTGGTAGGAAGGTAAAATAACAACCACAGCATTAATAATAATGATGATGATGAAGATGAGAGAATAGCTATTTAGTAGGAGATTGCCAAGATTTTCAGTTTTCATTGCCAGGGTAATTTCGAAATTGGGTAACCATTGTTCCCATCATCCAGACAAAGACACACATGTGTGATTTAAGTGCACGTACACATATCTGCATAAATGCTCACTGGGTTTAGGCATGTATTCTGCAGAGTTCAGTGGAGGGAACTGATTCCTAAATACGTGCTGCGTTCCAAGCCTAGTTCTGTTTGCTCTCTTGTGGGTGGCCTACAGCCTCTTTTTTAGGGAGTCTTTTTGTCCTTTTTTTTTTTTTTTTGTCCAGCTGATCTTTTAAAGCTTTGTCTTTCTGGAGCTTAGTGCAAGAGCACACTCCACTTCCTTAAATGGGATATATTGCTTGGCTCTTCATTCCACATAGGACTCTGTGGGAGGCGTAAGAATTCACTGGATCCGCTTGTCAGGTAAAACGTTATCTCTACACAGGCAGCCCAAATGTCTGACTTCGCCTAAGTACTTCACTTTCTCCATCTGAGAAGCAGTAATCTCCTATCTCATGCGGCTGTCCTGAGTTTTAGCTCATGCGAGCAATTATTAAAAAAAAAAAAAAGAGCTCTGCGAAGGTAAACTTGGCAAAACTATCTGCTCCACACAGAACGCTAATCTTGAGCTTTAGCTGCAGTATTTCACAGTTCTGCTGGTACATTTTTTGAGTACTTTTCTGACTTTAGAATTCTTGAACCTAAATTCTGTGAAGATATTTTTTAATGTGTATCTTTAAGAATGAAATGGAAAAATGAGTGCCCCATTGTAATAAAGATATGGTTTTTATAAACGTGTGTCATACAAAATTTGGCCTCTAAGTTCTTTTAGAGATATTCTCCTAAAAATGGACATAAATAATATAATATTCACATAAATGTTAGGAGCTTATAGGAAAGAAGGATGGAAGAGGGGAAGGGAGAGAAGGAGGGAGGGAGGAAGGAAAGAGGAAGAAAGGAATGAAGGGAGGGAGGAAGGAAGCACATTATTGGATAATCAGTTATGCTAAAAAAAGAAAAAGCAATGTTCAAAACTGAAACTGAAAGAGCCTGAGGAAATCTTGCCCTCTTTAAATAGTTCTCTGCCAGACTAACTTAACCAAGCAATTGCCACAGAAGTCATCTGTAGAAGAATCCGCAGAGAGAATATTTGGTCCAGGGGAATTTCAGTGCTGCTTGATTTCTAGTCAGAAGCCTAAGTTTGGGGGATGCTCACCCACAGATGTTTCACTTGAAAGGACATGAAATGGTCTCCCACAAATGGTTTCCTCTCCAGGAATCTTCTCTCAGAGGCATGTTCAAAAAGATGATGCCTGCGTAGCCCTATCCCCCAGTACTATCTGTTAAAATGACATGCCAAGAGCCTGCACACTGACAAAAAGTTCTTCCTTGCCCTCTTGGGGTGATAAATAATTCAAGTGGTGTGTGCCAGAGAGGGCTGTGAACGAGTTTCTACCTTGTTGCAGTGAAGGTTTTTTCCTAATCTGGAGACATCTAAAAAGGTTCCTGAAATACGTGTTTATGTACCTTTTTAAAGCGCAATGTGTATCGGTGTGAGTGTATGTCCTATCACAGGCTTCTGGAGGATAGGAATTAAGTCTGCTTAATTTGCTTTTTCACAATCTATTACGTATTTTGGGTGGCTTTTAGTGAAAAATCATAATTTTCTATAGCCAGTCTGGGACCAGAAAAACCAGTAAAGTTCCATAGCCATATCTGCTCTCATGTAGTGAAGGACGTATATAATTTAAAATATAAGCTACTTCTGTTATAGGTCATCCTATAAAAATGATTACTCTTTATCAATTTGGGGGGTACTTTTTAAAATTGATACTTGACACCCTGAAACTTGACCTGAAGTCCAAAAATGCTGCTACTGTTCTATCTGAAAAAATTATTTCCCATAGATCGTCAAAGAAAAAAAAAAAAAACAAGTTTTTCATATGTGAGTCATTTGCACCAACACAAATTTCCCTGCCTAGAAAAACAGGACTAATATAGCAATCTGAAAGTCCACGCGATGAAAGCGTGTGTCACCATGTGCAAACTGTGAAATGTAATTGAAAGTAAAATGTTTAATTAAAATGGACATTTCTGAGCCTGCTTCTGGCAGCAGCCATCTTGCTGAAAAATTGTATTTGTTACACCGGCAATCTGGGAGAATGGTTCAAGAGATTGGGAGTGCCAGGTTCCATCGCAAAGTCAATGGGGTGAAAATCGGAAGGAGAGCTTGAACACTGCTCCTTTCGTTCCCAGCATGTCCCCAACACATGCGCCCTGCTACAGACCGGTGAGGACAAGGTGTCTTGCCACATGTAGTTGTCCCTGAGTCAATCTTAATTATAACAAAGCATTCCCTCCCCCCCAATCATTGTCCCTTTCACTCCTGTCAGCAAGTTTCCGTAACAATTGGGCTTTCATACGCTGTGCTTATTTGTGTGAGGCCTGAAATGTAAGGAGACTCATCTTCTCCCAAGTTATTTCTCCTTTGAGACCACAGGGATCTTTTTTCTCCCCTCATAAAAGCCACTGATCCCAGATAATCCTCAGACTTGAGTGGGGATGAGCTTCACTGACTTTTTCAGTTCAAATGTGCGAGCAGAATTTGAAAACGAAATGCTGTCTGGCATCTAAAGGACAGCGGCTCCTCTCCTGACGTTCTGGTTTAATCGAAGGTTGAGCTGGGTGAGGGTCACCGCACAGCACCCGGCCCGAACGGGGCAGGCTGGGTCTCGGAAAGGGCCCTAGCTGGAGAAGAAATTTCTTTGACATTTGATAAAGGGCAAGTGAAATAAAGTTCTTCTCAGTTACATCTGCCACTTTATCCTCTAAAAGTTTTGGCAGTCAATATTGGATCCAAAACTACCACGGAATATGTGTATTCCTTCCTAAAGGCAAAAATTACAACTTTGATCCATTTTTTCTAGGTTGTTAAGCTTACTTGCACTTTTTCTATGTCTACTTGGTCTGGGATCCAGTTATTCTCCCTCAAAGTCCAAGGGCAAAACCACAAGCTAGCAAATAAATAAGTATACAAACCATAGATCTGCAAACGCACAATTCATTAAAAATGTCCATAACAAAGCATTGTAAAATCAATCAATCAATCAATCAAATATCTGATCACTGGTAGATAATTCCAGATCTGGCCATGAAAGCCAACCCCATTGTTCAGATCCAGGGACCATGTGATCTGATTTTTTTTTTCCTACCTGACCTTGTTTAGTGAGCTCTTTCTTTATAATATGTTCTTTATTGCCCTAGGAATGCTCTTTGAATTTACTTTCTTTATGGCGTGATTATAAATCTTCGTGACATCCCTAATGATTCATCTCTTTTGGCGCTGGGCAGAAGGATAACTATTTCTATATCGCACACATTTCATTTCAGGTGAAACCAGAGGGAGTTTTGTCAATCGGCACAGAGTTTTCAGGTGTATGTTGAACTCTGCCACTGTAACCGTTTCTCCCCATAAACGCATTCCACTTTGGTCTACTTTCTTCTTTAAACGTCCCTCAATCCTTTAAATAAGAGGTTGTTTTTCATTTGTACACACATCTCAACCACTGTACGTTTCTTCCATAGGGGAAGAGACGTAACTCTAATCTTAGTCATGATATGGAAATACTTAGTTAATATTGAAATAACCACCAAATTACTTCACAGAACTTAAAATTGACTACTTAATTTGAACTCTCATTAGAGGTTTGCTGCTCATTGTCAAAAAAGAAAAAAAAAAAACAAACTAATTTTAGGGACGTGAAAATGAGAGTGTTTCCCTTCTTGGGAGTGGCAAGCCAAGTGTCTCTTGTTGACCACGCCTTTGAAATGACGGTCTTAGATTTCAATTGTTTTAGCAAGGTGTTTGCCGTGAATGGAAAATCCCTGATTCTCTGGGGTGAATATCTCTCCTAAAATGTTTCTGGGATTGAAATCTTTCTCCTATGGCACATGGTTTTTGTAAATCAGTGGTGTTTGCTTCAATCAAATGTTCCAACCTCCCAGCCTTGTGGAAACAGAAAGCTACATGAGCATATTACAAACCTACCCAGGAGAAGCCAACAGAGTGAGAGAAAGAAGCCTTCTGCAAAAATACTTTTGAACTTCAGAGGATGAGACACATGTTTAGTCCACCAAGCTGGGAGATTTTTTTTTTTTTTTTTAACAGACATATGTAGAACATTTGTTTCCGTTTTATTTCTGCTGTCATAATATGATGGTTTTATTCAGTTTTTAAACATGCTTCAGCTGGAAACACTACATCTTTAAATTAGGCAACCCTGGCGTCTGTGTGAATTCCCTCGCTGCTCTCCCTCACCTTACCCAGGTGCATGTTAAATCAGTATTAATGACAATATCATTCTTGTGCAGTCATCTCCTGCCTGCAATTTGGTTTTAATTACCCGCCACGTTGTCTTTCCCCCTCACTGACAGCCATTAAATAGGGAATGACACTGGAGCAGTGGTTGTGTGGAATATTCGCTTCCCCAGAGTTCATTCCCCCTCATAAAGCAGGCTGCAGTGCCTCCTAGTGGCCGAGATGAGAAGGGGACATAATTGGAATTGTAGACTTTCCAAGCACTTCTCAGGTTAATTTGGAAGTCTGGACAGGCCTGGGGGCTGTATTGACTATTTTCAAAGAAGGAAAAATAAAAAAATAAAAATAAAAAGCACTTATAGATTAAGGAACAATTGTGATTTAGAAAGATGTCTTTTCATTGAAATGTAGCAATGACTCGACGCACGATTTAGACTTCTCTGACCATCTGAAATGGTGGTTCAGAAATAGCAAACTTGTCACATAAAATGTAACTGACCATGTAACTGACCGACGTTCTTGAGGCAAATGTGCAACAAAGGTGAGCTGTAAGTCTCCAGCGAATTAGAACTTCAGCTCTTGCTTCTTCAATACACTGTTTTTTCTAATGACCTAGTACGGGCTTCCTTCCTTCTTCCCTTCCTTCTTTTTTCTCTCTCTTTCTTTCTTACTATTTTCCTCTTCACAAATATCCTTTATTTGTATACAAATTTAAAACATTCTTCTAACCTAGAACTTTATAAATATGTGTAAACAGTATCTTTTTGTGCAATTAGGCAAGCCATAAACATTTTAAATAAATATCTTCCTTAAACAGAATTTTAAAATTGCAGTTGTTTGTCCAAATGTTCGAATTAGACACTGTACACATGCTTTGCATTGAAGATGTACATATAATGGCTATCCCATCTTGCATTTTTTAAAAAAATTTGGTAAAAATAAATCTTCAGGCATGTGCATTTCACAGGAAGGACATTGGACCTCTTGCACTGTAAATTAAAAACATCACTTATAAACAACACATCCCAGCGCGCTTGGAGAGGGAACGTCGGTAAGGAGTTGGATTCAGTTTTTACTTTCTGCTTTTTTCCCCTGCAAACTTGTTGGTTCGAAATTGGTGGATCCATCAATTGCTGTTAATGCTATGTTTCTTAGCTTCTTTTAACAAGCATAATTACTCATTTTACGTGCTGCTAAATGAGAGTCAGAGCTAACTGCCTTAATTAGAATTTTAAGCATACATAGTATATGCAATCATTTGTACATACATTTATTGTGTGCATTTCCAATTGTGTATGCATGTTTATAAAAACCCAAGCGTAAAATAAATCAAAACCAGGGCTCCTTAATCATAAAAAAAAAAATAGATACTGATAATTACAGTGCGTTTCTGTCACTCTCCACTCCCCAATCCACCACAGCCATGTTAACATAAACGTGCTGTTCTCTATCCTTTTCATAATAACCCTTTTTTACATTTTAAAATTTACTGTGAAATTACATGAGTATTTTGTTGAAAAATGAAGCAATGAATAATAAATTTAAGTAACCGTAAGAGAAGTATATTGGTTAGAAATTGATTTTATATTTAAAAAAAAAAAGACATTTGAGTAAGAATTTTTTGGCTAAATAAGAAATTTTAAATTGCTTTATTCACTGTTTTTTTAGTATTTTTGATAACATCACTAAAAGAATGAGATGTATATATATATATATAGTCTTTAAAACCTAGAAAATTAACAAAGATTTTTAGATGGGAAATGTTCTCCCTTGGTTCATGCTTTTCTTTCAAAGAGAACAATATTTGACCTTTTGAAACGTTGCCTGAACTGATTTAGTTTATTATTTTAAGAAATATTTGCATCGTTAAATAAGAGTGGGGAAAATTGTTATTCCTTGTGGAGTGAAATGCGAAGCTTACCAATGAAATGAGGGAGGTTTAATCTCTGATACGGCTTACATATATTGGTTTACAGCTATACTGAGTCCAGTTAGACTGATTTTTTCTTTCCTAATACGAAACGTGATGCTGGGAAATCTGATAAGTGAGTTTCATTTCCCTGGAAATTTATTGCTTCTATATCCACATGCAAAAAAATAGCACAAGTAAAAACAATGAGGTATCTGTACGCGAAACATTAATGAGAGCCCTGATTTTCTCACAAAGATTCACATTGCGAGCAAAGAGGTATTTGAGCCATTGAAATGACAAGATATGCTATTCCTTTTAGGAGCGATCGTCACTCCTTCTGCCTGACAGGTGTACTATCAAACTGGCATGTTCTTCAGGTATTTTAGACCAGGAACGAGGAACACTGTAAGACAAGAGGGCATTTGTATCTGACTGCTCAGAGCACTTGGGCTGAGAAGCAGTGAGACCTGTAGGGTGAGGCAGACAGACACTGCTGCTCAAAGCCCTTAGCAGACCAGCCCCCACCCTCCTAGGCCCCCTCCACCCACACACAGCTCCTGCCTGGGTGTCCTAGTGGCTTCTCCCCCACTGCAGCCTGCTATGCATATTCGGTCTTCACTTCCTTGCTTATGCCTATTGCCTGGTACATTACAGATGGGATAACAGAAGCTGAAGGACTTTTCAGAGAGCAAAGAGTATCATTCCATTAATTAAACCAGTGACTAAAATTGTTCGGTGACTATAAAGGATCCAGTGGCAGACATGATGAGAGCAAGTCAACAACAGTATTAATGATGTTATTGAGTGTCTTTATTCTATACTAAGAGGGTGCCTACTTTATACTAAGACTATACTCACAAGGAATATTCAGATGAAGATGCTGAGATTCTGAGGGAAAGAGCTTGTCTAAACTAGGTCTTCAGTAAGAACAGAGTTGGGCTGTGAAACCTTATCACACCTGCCTAACCATGAAGTTGGTACTTTTTTTCTCACTAAACATTGAATATTGATGTCAAGAAACTTAGACTCTCAGCTAACACATGTAAAAGATAATAAAGAATAAGATACCAGGTGCAAATGGTAGGTTATACGTGTAAGTCAGGGCTTAGGCAACCTTGATCAGGGAGAAAGGCATCATCTGCTGGACTTGATAGGGGATGCTTCATGAGGAGATGGAATGGACACAATTTTGCTGTGTCAAATTGTAGGAGAAGAGGGTTTCTGGGGGGAGGAGGTCAACTTGAAAAAAAAAATCCACAAGGGTACGCACACACACAAACAAAATGGCAGTGAGTGCAAGATGTTGTTTGGAAGGACAGTAAATAGATCAGTCTCCTTGAATATGTTTTCGTCTATGAAAAAGTCTCTCTAAATTGTTTTATTCTCCCTTCAGAAGTTTTCCTTTTTTTTTTCCCTTCCTTCCCTCTTTCCTTTCTTTCTTTGTTGGATACATTTGAGTTAAATAAAATCAGACAGGTTTCTTTAATGCAGAACTTCTCAGAGCCTTTAGGATGTAAAATTGCAATATGATTAACTTAGAGAAACTTCACAAACTAATTTAACCTTAAAATTTTAATTTTTATTATAGGCTCTCTTTCGGGAAAAAAGTCGTAGTAAACACATTGTAAACGCTGCTGCAAGGAAGGAAAGGGTGAATTACAGCAAATGGACAGGAATCCTTGAATACTAGATTAAGACCAACTTTATTCTGTAGGCAATGAAAAGCCACCGAAGCTCTGTGCAAGGGGAGATGATTTCCTTATTAACGTTAATGATAGTTCCAATCTCCAAGGTTGAGACAGCAAGAGTAGCATATTCTCAAACACTGTGGGGCCAAACTTGTCAAAACAAATACTACACGCTTCCTTCTTGGTTTACATCGTATGCAAGCATGTGTTTTGCTGTGCTGATTTACTGGATTTAGTCCAAAATCTGCGGTTGGAAATAACCCACGCTTTACAGGTTTTATGAAGTGCAAGGCTGATATTTTAATCTTGCTATGTATTAAGGAGAACGAAGAGAAGAAGCTGGTGTAGATCACAAAGCAAAGCCTCTCTAAAAGGTTTTTGAGCACATATGGCATCTCACAACAAGAAGAAAGCAGGAAATGTGAGCTCAAATGAAAACTAGGTTGCCTTGAGGAACCCTCAGACATCTGTTGCCCTTAATACTTGCAGTTCTGGATTCTGAAGATTCCAGAATTCTCCCCAGAAGATAATTTTCTAAGCATCACCCTTTCTCATGTAGATTTCTGAGAACTTTCAAGAGCATAAATTGCAGCACAAGTTTTTATCCTCATGATCTTATCAGATATTGACCCATAGTAAAACCTCTTGATGGTCAGTGAAAAATAAAAGCTAATGCTTACAGAGCACAGAGGCCTGGTGGTCCAGTGGTTAACAGCTGTGGCTGCTAACCCAAAGGTCAGCAGTTTGAATCCACCAGCAACTCCTTGGAAACCCTATGGGGTAGTTCTACTCTGTCCCATAGGGTCGCTATGAGTCAGAATTGACTGCATGGCAACAGTTTTGGTTTTTTGGTACAGACCACATGAATGTGCCACGCATTGTCCTAAGCACTTTAAACATATTTACACATTTAATTCTCATAACAACCTGGCAACAAATGCTATTATTACCCTTGTTTTACTTATTAAGAAAGTAAATCATAGAGAGGTTAAGCAGCTTGCCAAGATCTTAAAACCAACCAGCTTAGATTGAGCTGGAGTTGGTGTTATGGTTAGTTGGGGTTAGGCTGAGTTAGTTAGTGTTGAACTCAGATAATCTGACCCAGATCTCATGCTCTTAGCTACTATGCTGTTCAAGCCACATCCTTGGTTAAGAGCATGATTTACAAAGAACTCCCTGTCCCTTCGGGTTCTGTAACAAAACATTAATAATAGCTAAGAGATTGGACTCTGTACCAGGTGTTACATTAAACCATATACATAGTTTATCTCATAAAATTCTCACAGCTATTCTTTAAGACAGGCGGGCTTATTATCCTCAGTATGTAGATGAGGAAACTGAGGCACAGGAAGTTTAAGTTCTATGTTCAAGCTCGCACAGATAGTAACAGGTGACTTTGCAGCATTAGAGCCAGAGGTAGTTGCCATAACCACGTGTTCTATTCGACCATATCCTCTGAAAGATTATTGTGTTAGGTACAAATAAAAATCACAGCTTGGATCTTGTATTTTTGTTTTTGGTTCTTTTTTATTTCTTCCTCCAGTAAAAAAAAAAAAAAAAAAAAAGATGTGAAAAAAATATGTTGCCAGGGCCCCAGTGCTTTGGAGGCCTGTATTTATCTCACACAGGCCTGTCGATCTATCATGCATCCACAAAACTTGTTTTGACCTTTTCAAATTGTTCCTTTTCATTCTCTTCCTAAAAAAAAAAAAAATTCAATTGAAACAAACAAAAATCATACAAGAGTGTTTTTGCTGGAAGTCAAATACTAAAGAAGCTCATCTGCCCTATTTACAGCATTTTTTCCTGTATTGATCAAAACAATCAGGAGGAAATGGACGTACAAGAGTGGCAGGTTATATATAACGATATACTACTTGACTATTTGAAAACTGAGAGCTGGAAATACCACAAACAAAATGAAAGAATCTTATATCCAAATGATTTATGTTGTCATCTTCTGAAACCAATGAAACATTTCTTTATATACGCTTGCTACAAAAAGGAATTACAGACAAATACTATATGCAATTTCTTTCTTGAATTAAAAATTTAAACAATTTTAATGAGTTCTCTAATGTTCTTTATGTCCTTAGCAACATTTTCTTCAAATCGTTAAAAATGTGTCTATGATCAGGGTACCCCTTTAAGTCAATATTTCCCAATAAAACATATTATCAAGGGAAATATTAATTGTTTTTCTCCTCCACAAACTTCTTATTTTCAAATACCTTTGGAAAGCTGTTGAATATCTATAAAGAATTTTCTTTATGGCACAATTTCTCAGAGTCCTTTGTTAGTAAGCTTTGTAACTCTGCAAAGGGAGGCTATAGTTGCTGCACTATGAAATTTATCTTTGGAACATTTTTAAATATAAAATACATATTAACAGTTTATAAGACACTTGTGTTTTAAAACAATGTTTGGAAGCATCTATGTAACTATTGCCGTAAAACTCTAATTAGTTGCAGATTCTTGACAGTAATGGAAGAAAATATGATGAGTATTCAGTTTAAACTGTAGTATAAAATAAGTTATCTCAGGAAAGAAAAATATGTTCAACATATATGATAGACAAGAGTTGTGATTTTTTATCTACAAAAAGGTTTGCATACTCATTCATTAGGAATATGCATTGCCCAAACTTTCAAATGATAGGGTTCACCTGGTCATAAAAAGAATATTGATGTATGAGATTGCCACGCAAGAAACAGAAACTTTGAGGTTTTAAACAGAAAGGGATTTAAGATAAAGAACTGTTGTTGTTATTGTTATTAGGTACCATCAAGTTGATTCCAACTCATAGCCATCCCACGTACAACAGAACAAAACACTGCCTGGTCCTGCACCATCCTCATGATCATTGTTATGCTTGAGCTCATTGTTGCAGCCACTGTGTCAGTCCACTTCATTGAGGGTCTTCCTCTTTCTCACTGACACTCTATCAAGGATGACATCCTTCTCCAGGGACTGTCCTCTCCAGGTAACATGTCCAAAGTACATGAGACAAAATCTTGCCATCCTCACTTCTAAGGAGCAAATCTGCTGCAAGGGATTCTTCCAAAACAGATTTGTTCATTCTTCCAGCAGTCCATGGTATATCCAATATTCTTTGCCAACTCCACAATTCAAAGGCTACAATTCTTCTTTGGTCTTCCTTATTCATTGTCCAGCTTTCGCATGCAGATAAGGCTATTGAAAATACCGTGGCTTGGATCAGGCACACCTTAGTTCTCAAGGTGACATCTTGGCTTTTAACACTTTAAAGAGGTCTTTTACAGTAGACTTGTCTAATGCAATATGTCGTTTGATTTCTTGACTACTGTTTCCATAGGCATTGATTGTGGATCCAAATAAAATGAAATCCTTGATAATTTCAATATTTTCTCCTTTTATCATGATGTTGCTTATTGGTCCAGTTGTGAGGATTTATGTCTTCTTTATGTTGTGGTGAAATCCATGCTGAAGGCTGTGGTCTTTAATCTTCATTGGTTAGTGCTTCAAATTCTCTTTGCTTTCAGCAAGCTAGGTTGTGTCATCTGCGTATCACTGGTTGTTAATGAGTCTTCCTCTAATCCTGATTCGTGTTCCTCTTCATATTATCCAGCTTCTCAGATTATTTGCTCAGCATACAGATTGAATAACTATGGTGAAAGGATACAGCTCTGAGGCATGCCTTTCCCAATTTTAAATCACAGAGTTTCCTCTTGTTCTACTGAGATGACTGCCTATTGGTGTACGTACAGGTTCTGCATGAGCACAGTTAAGTGTTCTGGAATTACCATTCTTTATAATGTTATCCATAATTTGTTATGACCCACACAGTCAAATGCCTTTGCATAGTCAATAAAACACAGGTAAACACCTTTCTGGTATTCTCTGCTCTCACCCGAGATCCCCCAGACATCAGCAATGATATCTCTTAGTCTATTTCCTCTTCTGAATCCAGCCTGAATTTCTGGCAGCTCCCCATCAATCTATTCCTGCAAACATTTTTGAATTATCTTCAGCAAAATTTTACTTGTGTGTGATATTAATGATACTGTTCAATAATTTCTACATTCTGTTGGATCACCTTTCTTTGGAATAGGCACAAATATGCATCTCTTCCAGTTAGTTGGCCAGATAGCTGTCTTCCAAATTTCTTGGCAAAGATGAATGAGCGATTTCCATGTTTGTCGAAACATCTCAATTGATATTCCATCCATTCTTGGGGCCTTGTTTTTCCCCAATACCTTCAGTGCAGCTTGCACTTCTTCTTTCGATATCATTGGTTCTTGATCATGTGCAACCTCTTGAAATTGTTGAATGTTGACCGATTCTTTTTGGTATAGTAACTCTGTGTATTCTTTCTGTCTTATTTTGATGTTTCCTGTGTCATTCCATAATTTGCCCATAGAATCCCTCAGTATTGCAACTTGAGGCCTGAATTTTTTCTTCAATTCTTTCAGCTTGTGAAATGCTGAGTGTGTTCTTCCCTTTTGGTTTTCTAACTCCAGGCCTTTGCACATTACACTATAATATTTTACTACTTTGTCTTCTCAAGCCACCCTTTGAAATCTTCTGTTCAGCTCTTTTACTTCATCATTTCTTCCTTTTGTTTTAGCTACTCTAAGTTCAAGAACAAGTTTCAGAGTCTCTTCTGACATCCATTTTGGTCTTTTCTTTCCTATCTTCTTAATGACCTCTTGTTTTCTTCAAGTATGATGTCCTAGACATTATCCCACAACTTATCTTGTCTTCAGTCATTAGTGTTCAATGTGTCAGGTTTATTCTTGAGATGGTCTCTAAATTCAGGTGGGATATATTCAAAGTCGTACTTTGACTCTCATGATTTGTTTTAATTTTCTTCAACTTCTACTTGAAATTGCATATGACAAACTGGTAGTCTATTCCTCAGTTGGCCCTGCCCTTGTTTAACTGATCATACTGAGCTTCTCCATCATCTCTTTCCACAGGTGTAGTCAATTTGGGTCCTATGTTTTCCATCTAATGAGATCCACCTCTGTGGTTGTCATTTATGTTTTTGAAAAAGGGAATTTGCAATGAATAAGTCTGGTTTTGCAAAGTTCTATCATGCAATATATGGCATTGTTTCTATCACCAATGCCATATTTTCCAACTACTGATCCTTCTTCATTTCCAAGTTTTCCATTTCAATCACCAGTAATTATTACTGTATCTTGATTGCACATTTGATCAATTTCTGACTACAGAATTTGGTAAAAATCTTCAATTTCTTCATCTTTGGCCTTAGTGGTTGGTGAGTAAATTGGAATAATAGTTGTATTAACTGATTTTCCTTGCAGGCATGTGGGTATTATCCTATCACTGACAGCATTGTACTTCAGGATAGATCTTGAAATGTTCTTTTTGGTGATGAATGAGATACCACTCCTCTTCAATTTGTCATTCCCACAAAGTAGACCATATGATTGTCCAATCCAAAAAGGTCAATATCCAGCCATTTCAGCTCACTAACGCCTAGGATATTTATCTTCTTGTGTTCTATTTCCTTTTTGACCACTTCCAATTTTCCTATATTTGTACTTCATGCATTCAATGTTCCTATTATTAACAGATATTTGCATCTGTTTCTTCGCATTTTGTTTCTTTTCGTTTACCACAACTTGTCTGTCAGTTTGTCTTACTGTGGTGGCTTTTGTGTTGCTGTGATGCTGAAAGCTATGCCACTAGTATTTCAAATACCAGCAGGGTCACCCAGGGTAGACAGGTTTCAGAGGAGCTTCCAGACTAAGACAGACTAGGAAGAAGGACCTGGCAGTCCACTCTTGAAATCCCTGGCCAGTGAAAACCTTATGAATAGAGGTGAAATATTGTCTGATATACTGCTGGAAGATGAACCCCTCAGGTTGGAAGACACTCAAAATACAACTGGGCAAGAGCTGCCTCCTCAAAGTAGAGTTGACCTTAATGACATGGATGGAGTCAAGTTTTCGGGACCTTCATTTGCTAATGTGGCAAGACTCAAAATGAGACAATAAAGGATTAAGGCATTTTCAAAATTGTGAAAGGGCTAGAAGAACAGACTCTCAGCTGGACCTTCAGGAATAATTCTAAGCACACTGTGAAACTTGATATAACAGAGAAACTACAAATCTCTATAGGAATTAGCAAAGTGGGAATTCTGGAGGGCACCGTTGGAACTATGGTGGCCAATAATATACTACTATAATTATGATCTAGGAATGAAGACATTATTACCACTACTGCAACTACCACCACAGTGCTTCAGCTGCCACTTGACACCTTGGAAGGTAAACACTGGAATGTTGTGGCAGGAAAAACAAACATACTCTCACAACTTTGCTTTGGGATAAACAGTCAAAAGCATTAGGATTTGGTCTTCACATGATAAGCTTCTTCAAAATTTTGAAAAAGTAGTTTAATTGGTGAAATCTAATTTTTATATGGAGTCTTAGAAAACAACAAAACCAAAACCAAAACCATCACTGTCAAGTGAGTCCTGACTCAGCAACCCTATAAGATAGAGTTGAACTGCCCTATAGGGTTTCCAAGGCTGTAATCTTTACAGGAGCAGACTGCAACATCTTTCTTCCACAGATAAGCTGATGGGTTCGTACTGCTGACCTTCCCTTTAGCAGCTGAACACTTAACTACTGTGGTGCAGAAGGTTAATATGTTCACTGGACACCAAAAGTTTGCAGGTTCCAGTGTACCCAGAGGCACCTTGGAAGAAAGGTCTGGGGATCTACTTCTGAAAAATCAGCCATTGAAACTCTTACGGAGCACAGTTCTACTCTGAATGCTCATGAGTTGGCAGTGAGTTGGAATAAATTCAATGGCACTGGTTGGTTAACCTAGGATGGTAATAAATGTAGCTTTTCACCCTCTGTAGCTCAGGAAGACACACTGGAAGATGTTGGGAATGAATACTGAGGGCCAATTACCATATCCAACATATTTTGAAAGAATGGTAGAGTCAGAGGGAAGGATGGTATTTATCAGTTCTACAGCTAATTAGTCCACAGACACTGCTCCCTGTAGTAGGAAAGGAACACTTAGTTAATGTTTAAATGGAGAAGTGTGTAGCAGAAGAGGAAATTAGAGGAGAATTGGGACAATATGACAATGACTCTCTTTGTCCTAGTAGTAGAATTCCACATTATTGGAAGACAGATAGAGTGATATCTGAAAAAGTCCATGTAGCTGCCCTAAATTCTGTGATGTAATATTGTTGTTGTTGTTATGTGCCAATGAGTCAGCTCTGACTCATAACAACTTTATGTACAAGAGAATAAAACACTGCCCAGTCCTGTGCCATCCCTATAATCGTTGCTGTGCTTGAGCCCATGGTTGCAACTACAGTGTCAATTCGTCTCTTCCTCTTTTTCCACTGACCCAGTACTTTACCAAGCATGGTGCCCTTCTCCAGGGACCGATTCCTCCTGACAGCATGTCCAAAGTATGTGAGACGTAGTCTGCCAACCTTGCTTCTAAGGAGCATTCTTGTTGTACTTCCTCAAAGACAGATTTGTTTGTTCTTTTGGCAGTCCATGGTATATTCAATATTCTTTGCCAACACCACAATTCAAAGGCATCAGTTCTTCTTTGGTCTTCCTTATTCATCGTCCAGCTTTGAATGCATATGAGGCAATTGAAAACACCATTGCTTGGGTCAAGCACACCTTAGTCCGCAAGGTGATATCTTCGCTTCACAACACTTTAAAGAGGTCTTTTGCAGCAGATTTGCCCAATGCAGTGTATCTTTTGATTTCTTGATTGCTGCTTTCCATGGGTGCTGATTGTCATGTTAGTAAGTCAAAAGGCAGCATTGAGAATGAGACATGGGAAGGGAGTGTTTAAAAAGAATAATGCTTCTGAGAAAGAATGCTTCTGAGGAAGTCTTTTTTGGTAGCAGTGATGAGAGTTTGAGATGGTAGTGAGGAAGACCTTGTCCATGATCAGGACTGGTGAATGACTGGATAATGTGGAGAAGTATACAAATCTATATATGAGCTTAGAATTTTTATTTTAAAGCACATTACTCTTGGTATTTTCATTCATCTTTCAATGTAAAGCCTTTTAAAAAAAAGTTGGATTATCTAAGGTTCATTTCATAATTGAATTGTTTGCTGATCAAGTCAGTGGGTTTTGTTCTCAAACCTGTTTACACCAGTTGTATTTACACAGCCTCCAATGGGCTGTTTAACAACACTGTCCCTTCCCTTTGTAAAACATAGTGGTTAATTATCAGTGAACATTTAGCAAAAACAAAATTGTTTTTAATTTTGCATTGTATTTCTTGCACAAAATTCATCTATATTGCTTTGTCTATAATTTCCAGTTTTAGTGTCTTTAAAATGGAGGAAAATTTTAGACACTTGTAAAGAAAGCAGAGCAGTGCCTTTTTCTAGATTTTTATTTCTTTTTCTTAACGTTTTCAGTTGTACAACTCATTTAATTCAACAGTATTTTTCAGCTAATTCCCATGTTCTTCCTAACACATTAAATATCGTTTCATAAAACAACTCTTTCTCTACATTCATATCTATGTAAAGAAATCCAATGGTAAGCTGATCTGGGGGTGTGAGAATTTCCTTGATATTCTACAGGGGTAATGAGGGAAGAGGATTAGGGGCCCAGTGCTCACACGTGACCTTAGTTTTGTCTTTCAGTTTCTTTCTTTCTTTACACATCTTTCCCACATCAAGTCAGATATGGGGAGATTCCTTACTTTATGCAAACTCTCTCTCTGTAGATATACACATATATTCATGTTCTATCTGTTCCCTTCTAAGGCTAAATTAGAAGATGGTTATTCACTTTAAGTTACAATTTATATAAGACTATTTTTTTTTTTTAAGGAATATTCTACACTTTATTAATGGATTTAGAATTAAACTCCCTAAACAAATTTAAAAAATACATATTTTTATTTGGAGAAATAACTTTTTATATTCTGATTTTGGGGATGTATTTTGAGTATAAACCATGTTAGCCTTGTAAATACAGAAAGCATGCTTATCTCAGTGTATCAAATATAGTGAAGGCAATTGAAATCCTACCACTTGAGGACCAGCACTTAAACGCACAGTAAGTATTCTCTGAGGACAAATCTGGTATAATAATTTTATAGTTATAATAAATGATGTCTTAATAAATAAACACATTAAGCAAATAGCTATGAATAAGTAATTACCCAGGTCATTATTTGCAGCCTCAATTGTCTCGTCTGTAAAATAGGCACAATGTAACAAGGGATTGCGTTACCAAATTCAATACCAAATTCAAGCATTGCTGTTGTTAGGTGCCATCGAGTGGACTCCAACTCATAGCAACCCTATGTAAAACAGCACAAAATGTTGCCTGATCCTATACCATCCTCACAATAGTAGGCGTATTTGAGCTCATGGTTGCAGCCACTGTGTTAATTCATTTCATTGAGGGCCTACCTCTTTTTTGCTGACCTACTTTACCAAGTATATGTCCTTCGCCGGGGATTGGTTCCACCAGTTGTATTTTGAATGCCTTCCAACTTGAGGGGGCTCATCTCCCAGCACCATATTGAAAAATGTTCTATTGTTATCCATAAGGTTTTTATGGGCTAATTTTTTTTAGAAGTAGATGTCCAGGTCCTTCTTCCTAATCTGTCCTAGTCTGGAAGCCCCACTGAAATCTCTCCACCAGGGGTGACCCTAATGGTATTTGCAATATTGGTAGCAAAGCTTTCAGCAACACAGCAACATTCAAGCCACCACAGCAAGACAAACTGAAAGAAAGGTGTGGAATTCAAGCGTTACATATATGCATTACTTTGAAAGCCCTTTGGGAAAGGGTGGTGGAAGAGCAGTGGACTGGAAGGAAAAAAAAACAGTGAGGAGCCAGAAAATGCCAAGAAAAATGTTATCGGGAAGGGTATTTGTGAAAGGGGCATCTTTAACATAAGAGGCAAAAATAGGTTACCATGTGTAGATGAGACACTTTTCAATGAAGAAGTTAAGAATGTAAGCAAACTTCTTTATGATAGAATGGGAATTTCAGCACCTCCATCATTTCACAAACTCCTGGAACACTATTTACATAGAATATGATACAAATAGTGCCCTCCGCATTTGTACAATATGTTGGCCCCCAATGTGTTGCCTAAACAGATTATATGAAATTTGGAGAGAGAGTGTAAATGCGAGGATCACCTAGGTGTCCTGAGTGGCTGAGATCAATACTGATGTGAACACAGAGTGGAGGTATAGCAGCTTGATCAAAGATAATTTGGATAAGGAGTGGAGAGACAGATGAAGCCAAGCTATCTTGGGCTATAATATAATTTTGGTTTATTTTCTGGGACTTTGATTATATAACAACTCTGGATTCTTGTGTAGGTCTTAATAAGACAATTCTGGAAATTCAGGCTGTTACAAAAAATGTGATTTTTTTATACTGTAGAAAATGGGGATTTATCAATTATTTGGGATTAGAGGATTGCCACAATTGTACTGTTATTTTAGAAAAAAGCTATTCTATAAATGTAAATGGATTTTAATGGAACGAAACTGAATCACACTTTTGTGGTTATTTAAGAAGTCCAGAACTGAGATTTTTAAAATCTGAAAAGCAGATATTTAGAAGAAAAGGAACTGAACAACCAAATATACTGAAATGAGACTCACTAGGACTTGATGACTTTTGAAGTCCTTAAGGATCACCCCTTTTCAAACTTGGATGGTTAGGTGAGAGAGAACGATATCCTTAGAAATGGAAGCCATGGATTGCAAAGCTGGACATAGTAAATGGACATTTTTGATGTTGAGATTACTTGTTGTAAATACTTCCCCATTGCAAGTTTTTATTTATTTGTTGTGGTTGTTGTTAGTTGTTATCTAATCGACTCCAAATCATGGAAACCTTTTGTATGACAAAACAAGACATTGCCTGGCCCCGTGCCATGTTCGTAGTCATCGGTATGTTTGCTTCCATTTTTGCAGCTAATTTTGTTTATTTAGAATATCTATACATTCAAGATCATCATGAACAAAATAACATTAATGTATTTGTGTTAGTTATCTACTGCCACAATAATTTTGTGTAAAGAACCAAACCAAACCCACTGCTGTCGAGTCGATTCCGACTCATAGTGACCCTATAGGACAGAGTAGAACTGCCCCATAGAGTTTCCAAGGAGCGCCTGGCAGATTTGAACTGCTGACCTTTTGGTCAGCAGCCATAGCACTTAACCACTAAGCCACCAGGGTTTCTGTGTAACAAACTACCCCCAAATTTATTGACATAAATCAACAACTATTTACGATTACTCATGATCCTACAGATTATCCAGGTAGTTCTGTTGATTTAAATTCTTTGGATCTTAGGTTGGCTCACTCAGGTGTCCACAGTCAACTGGCAGGTCAGTTGAGAGCTAGCTTGACAATATTGGCCTCAACTTCTATGACTTAGATCTCCTCCACTGGCCTCTCAACAGCAACCACAGATCAAGAGTGAAAATGAACGTGCAGAAGTGCTTTTCATCACTCTGTTTCCATAAAGTTTGTAGCTGTCCCAAATGGACAAAGCAAGACATATGGGCATACCCAGAATCATTGTGGGAGGGCACTAAAAATTAATATGGACATAGGGAAGCATTGTTGAGAAGAAGGCAGTGAATATAAATGCTTTCAGAGGCCCATCAGTAGTGTAGCTAAAGAACATAGGGCTTCTGATGGCTGTCACTACCTTGTCATAGGAAAAGGCTCTGGAGTCTGGTTACCCACTGATTCCTCTAGTCTATGACATCTTGAGACTTGGAAAAGTGTCTTAGTCCTCTTGAGCTTCTTTCACAGGTACCCACAAGTCAATCCCATACTCAAATTGAAACAAATAAGGTAAAAATATTATAGGATGATATCGCCATTCATTTCCTACTATATCAGATATTTAAGTAGTCTTCTGTGCATAGGAGAGTTTGTATTCCTATTAAATATTATCTTTATAAGAGCTGCTTATGTGCATTTAAGATTCGTTTTATTTGTTTCAAATGACCAAACTATTTTTCCCCCCTCTGGAGATCTTTCTTCTTCTAACATTAATTGGCTCATGTGTAGATGATGTATTATTTTAAAAGTGTTGGCATTATCCTCATTTTCATTTTAATCCAGAACCTTTTCAAAGTTCCATGTTATTTTAATACTGTCCATTGCCTTAAAAAAAAAAAAAAAGCACTTCCACAATGACGACCGGTTGTGGGATGCCAGTTGAACAAAATATAAAAATTCGTTCTGTATTTTTCAGTTTTCACTCAGGTATTAATTTCAAGTGGACATATACCTGCCTGTCCTCAGGGCTTCCTCCTCCAAAATCTACCACCCCACCAAGGTGTGAGAGTCACAATGATTTTATCAAGGCTAGAAACGCTGTCAGAGATGGGTAACGCTACCTTTTTTCCCTACTCCTTCTCTGTCAGGTGTTGTTTAAGAGTGTACTTATATGTATATATATAACTCATTGCCATCGAGTTGATTCTGACTCATAGCGACCCCATATGACAGAGTAGAACTGCCCCATGAGGTTTCCAAGAAGCTCCTGGTAGATTTGAACTGTCAACCTCCTGGTTAGCAGCTGTAGCACTCAACCACTCTGCCACCAGGGTTTTCATATATATATATATATATATAATATAGTAAATAACTTTATTGCCTGAATGCCTTTTTTTAAAGTAGTCATCAGTGTCTCTTGATTAATCAGTCATTTTTATCTCCTCTTTTACCTTCTATCAGAGAATTACTTTGTTAACTATTCATTTTTATTTTTATTGCATTGTCTCATCAATATATATTCACTAGTCTTGAAAACAAAAGTAAATGAAATTAATAATAATAGTAGCAATAGCATTTATTGATGTAGTAAAAACAGTAGTAATGATCTTAAGTCAAGGATACTTATGAAAATCCTAACAAAGGGGTTTATATGAACTAATGGGGGGAAAAAAAGGGCCATCCGTATTCCAACACTCAATTTTATTATTCTTTCTCTTCCCATGTGGTTTCCATCTGCTTCTTGTGAATAATTCCACTGGGATTCAGTTCACAGTAGGGCTAACTGAGCTTTTTAGAAGAACCTGACCCTCAACTGCAAGTTTGGGTCTAAGGTGCAAGTCTTGGATCTGATTACGTCTCCGATCCTGGCCCAGTTCAGGAAATTGGAACCTGCCCAGCTGTGTTTCCCAGGTTGCAGGTTGGAGGCTGTTACCTGGCTCTTTCTCAGCCTAGCCTGCTGCCTTTTACTTGCAAGTAGACACAGATGTGTCAACTAAGCCAGCGTTTCCCCAGAGTTCAATTGTGATTTTTCCATATCAAGTACTACCTATATTCTTATTTATTTAACAGTTTGTGCATGAGTGATACTGAGTCTTGTTTGAAGATATCTAAAAATATTTTAAATAACGTTTTGCATGACTAATATAAATGGAAAACTACTACTACTCTTTCAACTGGAAAGTACTCTTTGCCATCAAGTCCATTCTGGCTCATAGTGACTCGATAGCACAGAGTAGAGCTGCCCTGTAGAATTTTCATGGATGTAATCCTTACAGAAGGAACCCTGATGGTATAGAGGTTAAAGTGCTCAGCTGCTAATCAGAAGGTTGATGGTTCAAACCCAACAGCTTCTCCATAGGAGAAAGATGTAGCAATCTGCTTTGGTAAAGATTACAGCCTTGGAAACCCTATGGGGCAGTTCTATTCTATCCTACAGGGTCACTATGAGTGAATCAACTTGACGGCAACGGGTTTGGTTTTTTAATGTTTGTGGAAGCACACTGCTACCTCTTTTTCCCATGGAGGGTCTGGTGGGTTCAAACTGCTCACCTTTCTTTTAGGAACAGAGCACTTAACCACTGTGCCATTTGGGTTCCTTAACTAGAAAGTAGGTAGCCATAAAAAAATTGCAGTGAAATCAAAGAAAGGTTTCTAAATTTGAGCTCTGTACTTTGATATGCCAAAGCTCCGAGTCAGAGGTCTGCATTACTTAAAAAGGGAAGTAAGCGCTTAGAGCCTATCATCCAACTGAACCTTCCATCATGAGATAATCAGAAAGATGCAAACACCTTCAAAGGGAGAATTACTTTTCACTTCATGATTTATCCATTATTTCATGTCCTATTTGGACCTTATTTCTAAGCACTTTTTATAGCTGCAGTCTTTGCATCCTATGTTTTGGGAAACGGCATGTTAACCCAATTTCAGCCCAAGGTGGCAGCACTGTCTTCAGCTGGATTGGCTAGGGGATGCAGTGATGCCTGGACTCCTGTTGTAAGGTGAGGTATCATGAAATGAAGCTCCTATGCCTCCTTGAACTCCCTCCCCACACTATGCTCCCAATCATGGATCCCCACATGTCTTTTTTCTTTTTTTAATGTTTTTATTTAGGGCCCTTCTGCAACATTATTCAAGCTGAGTGATATTCCTTTCTTTACGTACTAGTTCAGAACATTTGTTCTTCATGTGCTCTTTAAGATGACCCTACAAGCAAGTGTTTTCAATTCCATGGTGACTAATTTGGCTCTGAGAGGTCAGAAACTGGTGAGGCTGAGGCAACTGAGTACAGTATCTGGTGAGGAGTAAAGTGCAGATTCATTTGCGTGTTAGAACATTTCCTCCTGGTTCTCTTTTGCTTTAAGGTTTATTTAGAATTCATGAAGTTGTTTCTGTACAAAAAGTCTTTGAACCATTAAAGAGAATTATTTAGCAAAATTTCTAAAAATGCCAGTGCAAATTGGTTTGTGTGGAAATTCCGGTGCTTTCTTATTTTGCTACCAAGAAAAAGGCTTAAAAAAGGCTGGAGGGAGAATATGAATGTAATAAATATTTCATTTTTGTAGCACATCCTGCATTGTTCTTCAGTTTCAGACCTTGCCAGCAGTCAACACAGTAGTAAATTTCAGCACCTGTGGACCTGTTTCAGTAATTTATGATTTCTATTAGATTTCCATTAGAGATGGGCTGAAATGGTTCAGGCAGGTTCATGCACCCCAACCCTGAGCACGGTTGGCCTGGGGGATTGTTTGCATGTGGGTATTTGGCACCTCTTGCCTTCTTTGTTGCCTTTTTGCTATCACCAGTATCATGAGGGGGCTGCTCAAACACATTACCAGAATGTCAGAACTCGGGAAGATGTTACATTTTAGGATTTCTCCTCTGCCACAATCTGTACTTGTTTCATCCACCCATTAAACAAATATTTAGTGAGCACATATTAAGTACGGGTTCTGTGGCACTGGAGAGACACAGATTACTGAGAGATGGTTCCTAATTTTAAGGGGTTTAGATACTATGAGGAAAGCAACAGAGTCTCTAGGTATTACAAACAGTTAAGTGTAAAAACTTGGTGCTTCAGATTCCTCCAGAGATGCCTCGAAAGAGAGGCTTAGCGATCTACTTCCGAAAGGTCACAGCCATTGAAAACCCTACGGAGCATAGCTCTACCCTGACACACATGGGTGTGTCATGAGTCAGGGCTGGCTTGACTACAACTGTTTTTTGTTTTGTTTTGTTTTTTAGGGGAGGTACAGGTCATCAAAAAAAATACAATTAATTATTACATCATGCTATTAATATAGCTAAGCAAGTAGAATAAATAGCTAGTGCAGCCAGCCAAATCAACCCCAACGTGTTGAGTCAATTCTGACTCATGGCAACTCTGTGTGTTACACAGTAGAATTGTGCTTCACAAGGTTTTCTTGAGTGTGATCTTTACAAAAGCAGATTGCCAGGTCTTTCTTTATCAGCACTAGTGTGTAGGGTTCAAACTGCTAACCTTTAGGCTAGTAGTCAAGTGCACAACACTCAACTACCCAAGGACCTTAGTGCAATCATTGAACTCCTGAAAATAACTCTTAGAAGAAATACCAAGAGGACAGGGGGAGGGAAGGGCATTCTAGAGAGGAGGACTGGACAACCCAGATTAACTATTCAGGTGACCAGTGAGTACACACAGGGCCTGACACTCACCTTCTCCTAAGCCTGGGTTCCTTAAAACACGATTGTGGAGTGAGTAACAGAAAGGAGAAAAAATCTAAAAAACTGAACATTTTATCTAAATAACTGATTATGTGCCCAAAGGACTGTTTAAGCTTTTATATTAGACTACAATTACCTGATTGAACTAAATTTCTTAGCTCACTTCTCATTGGACTGAGGTTCACTACCAAAGGCAATACAATTATAAATTATTACTCCATTTTTTAATCAACTTTGATATATAAAGTTTAATGTATAAATATGGGATAATTCACTAAAATGCTTAACGTAGGTTCATTTAATCCCCATCACCTATATTCCTACAGAGTCTAAGATACTGGCCAAAAAAAAAAAAAAAAAAAAGAACAATTTCATGTGAAGAGAACACTTTGTGGCACAAAGATGTTCATTGAAGTGCTACTTATAATGGCAAAAAATAGAAATGACTGTATTTCTAATTTTAGAAAGTTGATAATGTGTATCATGAAACAAACATAAAGTTGAAAATTATGTATTTGTTAAAAGGTTCTTGAGGGATATTGACTGACAAGAAAAAAATTTTATTTACATGGTTAATGTATAAATAAAAGGATATGCAGTTGGTCATAAATTCTTGTTTAACTAAAGAAAACTGCAGAACATTAATAGAAAACATCAACAGAGATTATGGCCATGTGTAGATATATGATTGATTGTTTTACTTTTCAACTTTTAAAAGTTGTGGTACAAGTGCACAGATTTCCTGGGTGTCGCAAATGGTTTATGCATTCAGCTGCTGACTAAAAGGGTTGGAGATTTGAGTCCACCTAGTGGGGCCTCATACTCATAGCGTATGAGTATAGGGTCACTATGAGTCAAAATTGACTTGACGGCAATGGATATGGATTTTTTTTTTTGGAGTGGGGCCTCAGAAGAAAGGCATAACAGTATACTTCTGAAAAATCAGCCATTGAAAATCCTAGGAATTACAGCTCTATTCTAAGACACATGGGGTCTCCATGAGTTGGAGTTGACAGCAACTGGTTTATACAGTGTATGCGTATTATTTTTATAATTGTAAAACTAAAGCATTCACTTTATATTAAAAATAGAAAAGAATTAGCAGAAGAGGAGGAGAAGTAGGTTAAAAGAAATCAGAGGAGCAGATCTTTTATCCCCATTCTTTAACAAATGTTGATATATATGCATTTAGGCAGTATAAATATTGATCCTGGACAATAATCTAAAGCTAGCTCAATAAGCTGGGACCTCTCACAAATGCATGAACTGAGCAGAATTTAACGGATACTTTCTTTCTTTTAATTGTGAAATTTCTTTCAATTGTGAAAATTTACAGGGCGAATTAGTTTCTCATTAAATGGTTAATGTACAAATTGTTTTGTGACATTGGTTGACAACCTCGGGATGTTTCAACACTCTCCCCTACTTTACTCCAATTTCCCTGTTTCCATTTGTCCAGTTTTCCTGTCTCTTCCTGCCTTTTCATCTTTGCTTTTGGGCCAATGTGCCTGTTACTGAACACTAGAAGGCGAGTTCTGTCCAGCGCACTCAGATTTGGCAAAAATCTGGACACCAGCCTTTGAGAAAGAGAAAATAACTTTATTACAATGAGCAAAGAGCTGGGAGGAAGTTCCTCAGATCTGATAGCCTGAGATCTGGAGAAGCAGGTCTTATATGTGATGCAAGCAGCAAGATGGCAGCTGAGCAGGTTCTAGGGAGGGAAAATTCTAGAAGGCGACCAGGAAACAGGAGATGATGTGGTTCTTGTTGGACTTCTCACTTCGGAATAGGCTCTGGTGATGATTTTCCTTCTGATTCATTCTACCTGTTGCAGCATCCTCTGTTGAGGTGAATCAGCGGTCACAGCTAGCCCTTCTGCTCCTGTGGGGTGGACCAAACCTGGCTTGGACTACTTTAAATTTACCGGCATTTGTAAGGTATTGTACACATGATTGAACTATGAAGCATGTCCTTCACGTTTGTTATTGTTGGCTCTATAGACTTCTCTAATCTTTGGCTAAAAGGTGAACCTCAGGAGTAATTTCAGTACTGAGTTACAAGGGTGTCCAGAGGCCATATTACTGGGGCTTCTCCAGTTTCTGTCAGACCAGCAAGCTGGGTCTTTTTTTGCCGGGTGGAGTGGGGGGAGGAATTTGAATTTTGTTCTGCATTTTTCTCCCACTCTTCTCCAGGACCCTCTATTGTGATTCCTGCCAGAACAGTCAGCGGTGGTAATTGGGCACCGTCTAGTTGTTCTGGGCTCGGTCTGGTGGAGGTTGAGGTAGTTGTGGTCCATTTGTCCTTTGGACTAACCTTTTCCTTGTGTCTTTGGTCTTCGTCATTCTCCTTTGCTCCAGCAAGATAGGACCAGTAGATGTATCTTAGATGGCTGCTCACGGGCTTTTAAGACCCCAGTAGCTACTCACCAAAGTAGGATGTAAAACATTTTCTTTATAGACTATATTATACCAGTTGAGCTAGATATCTCCCAAGACTGTGGGTGCCAACCCTCAGCCCAGTAGCTTGTTCTCTCAGGACGTTTGGATGTATCTATGAAGTTTCTATGACGTTGCTTTGGTCAAGATGTGCTAACTTCCCCAGTATTGCGTACTGTCTTATGCTTCACCAAATTTATCACTTATCTACTATTTTCTTCCCTCCCTACCACTCTCCTCCCTCGTAACCATCAAAAATTGTTTCTTTCTCTGTGGAAACATTTTCATGTGTTTTTATAATAGTGATCTCATACAGTATTTGTCCTTTCGTGATTGACTTATTTCACTTAGCAAAATTCCCTCCAGATTAATCCATGTCGTGAGATGTTCCACTGATTCATCGTTGTTCTTTATCATTGTGTAGTATTCTACTGAGTCTGTGTACCATGGTTTGTTTATCCATTCATCCGTTGATGGGCACTTAGGTTTTTTCCATCTTTTTGCTATTGTGAATATTGCTTCAATGACCACAGGTGTGCATATGCCTATTCATGTGACAACTCTTATTTCTCTATGATATATCCCTGGGAATGGGATTGTTGGATCACATGGTATTTCTATTTCTAAATTTTTAAGGAAGCACCATATTATTTTCCAAAATGATTGTAACATTTTACCACCAGCAGTGCATAAGAGTTACAATCTCCCCACAGCCTCTCCAACATTTTTCTTTTTTAATTTGTGCCAGTAATGTCCAGGTGAGATGGTATCTCATCGTAATTTTAATTTACATTTCTCTAATGGCCATTAGAAAATTTCAGAAACCTTGGTGGCGTAGTGGTTCAGTGCTATGGCTGCTAACCAAAAGGTTGGCAGGTTGAATCCACCAGATGCTCCTTGGAAACTCTCTGGGGCAGTTCCACCCTGTCCTGTAGGGTCGCTATGAGTTGGAATGGACTCAATGGCAATGGCTTTAGTTTTTTTTTAAATAGCTAGTGATCCCGAGCATTTCCTTATGTGTCTGTTAGCCACCTGAATGTCTTCTTTGGTGAAGTGCCTTTTCATATACTTTGTCCATTTTTTAATTGGATTATTCATCTTTTTTGTTGTAGGGGTCTTGAATTTTCCTATAGATTTTAGTAATTAGACCTTCGTCAGATATGTCATAGCCAAAATCTTTTCCCCTATCCATGGGTTATTTGGTAAGGTCTTTTGTTGAGCATAAGTTTTTAAGTTTTAGGAGATCCCATTTATCTAGCTTAACTTCTGGTATTTGTGTATTGTTAATTATGGTTAGTATGCTGTTTGTGCTGTATATTAAGGCCCCTAATATAAGTTGGATTTGACTCAACGGCAGTGGGTTTTTGGGCGGGTAGAGTTGACCTCTTTTTTCTTCTATGATCTTTACAGTTTTGGGTTTTATATTTAGGTCTTTGATCCATTTTGAATTAGTTTTTGTGTATGGTGTTAGGTATGAGCCCTGTTTCATTTTATTGGCAGATGAACACCCAGTTAACAACCATTTGTTTAAAAAGACTGTCTTTTCAGAAGCCAGTACAACTTGTACGTAGCAAGGTCATGGAAACTCCATAGACACATCCAAACTCCCTGAGGGACTGAATTACTGGGCTGAGGGCTGTGGGGACCATGGTCTCGGGGAACATCTAGCTCAATTGGCATAACAGATTATAAAGAAAATGTTCTACATTCTACTTTGGTGAGTAACAGCTGGGGGTCTTCAAGACTGAGCAGCCTTCTAAGATACTCCATTGGTCTCACTCTTTTGGGAGCAAGAGAGAATGAAGAAAATTAAAGACACAAGGGAAACATTAGTCCAAAGGACTAATGGACCACAATTACCATGGCCTGCACCAGACTGTACAGCTGGATAGTGTCTGGCTATCACCACTGACTGCTTTGACAAGGATCACCATGGGGGTCCTGGACAGAGCTGGAGAAAAATGTAGAATAAAATTCTAATCCACACACGCAAAAAAAAGACCAGACTTATTGGCTTGATAGAGACTGTAGAAACTCCGAGAGTATGGCCCCCAGACACCCTTTTAGCTCAGTAATGAAGTCATCCCTGAGGTTCACCCTTCATTCAGAAATTAGACAGCCCATGAAACAAAACAAGACTAAACGGGCACACCAGCCCAGGGGCAAGGACTAGAAGGCAGGAGGGGATAGGAAAGCTGGTAATAGGGAACCCAAGGTCGAGAAGCGAGAGTGTTGACATGTCATGGGGTTGGTAACCAATGTCATAAAATAATACGTCCAATATGTGTACTAACTGTTTAATGAGAAGTTAGTTTGTTCTGTAAAAAAAAAAAAAAAAATTTTTTTTTCTGTAAAGCTTCATCTAAAGTACAATAATAAAAAAAAAAGTGCTATTACAACGACAATTTTACACCCAGCACCGAACAGAAAAATCATGATTTGTCACACCTATTTTTTTTTTTTTTTTAATTATTATCTTGGTGATTTAAAACCTTAGCAATAAAGGAATTCCTAACAACAACAACAAAAAAAAGACTGCCTTTTTCCTGTTTAATGGACTTTGTTCCTTTGTCAAAGACTAGCTGACCATAGGTGGGTGGGTTGACAGTTCTGTTCTCGATTCCGTTCCATTGGTCAATGTGTTGTTGTTGTACCAGTACCAGACAGTTTTGACTACTGTAACTGTATAGTAGACTCTAAGGTCAGGTAACGTGAGGCCTCCTACTTTGATCTTCTTCTTCAGTAATGCTTTACTTATCCAGGGCCTCTTTTCTTTCCTTATAAAGTTGGTGATTAGTTTTTCCATCTCGTTAAAGAATGCTGTTGGTATTTGGACCTGAATTGCATTGTGTTTGTATATTTCTTTGAATAGAATTTACATCTTCACAATGTTGAGTTTATCATGAGCATGGTATGCTTTCCATTTATGTAGGTCTCCTTTGGTTTTGTAGTGTTTTATAGTTTCTTTATATAGGTCTTTTACGTCCGTGGTTAGATTTATTCCTAAGTATTTTAGGGGCTCTTATAAATGGTATGGTTTTCTTGATTTTCTTTTTGTACTTCTCTTTATTGGTATAAAATAAATCCAACTGATTTTTATGTTTCTCTTATATCCTGCTACTCTGCTGAATCTTTTTATTAGTTCCAGTAGTTTTCTTATGGAGTCTTTAGGGTTCTGTATGTATGGGATCATATCATTTGCAGATAGGGGCAGTTTAACTTCTTTCTTACTAATTTGAATGATCTTTATTTCTTTTTCTTGCCTTACTGCTGTAGCTGGACTTCTACCACTATGCTAAATAGGGGTGGTGATAATGGACATCCTTGCCTTGTTCCTGTTTTCAAGGGGAAAGTTTCCAGCCTATCTCCATTGTAAATGATGTTGGCTGTTGGTTTTGTATACTCAGTGCCATCCAGTCGATTCCGACTCATAGCAACCATATAGGACAGAGTAGAACTGCCCCATAGAGTTTCCAAGGAGGGCCTGGTAGATTTGAACTGCTGATCCTTTGGTTAGCAGCTGTAGCACTTAAACACTATGCCACCAGGGTTTAAGGAATATCCCTTCTATTCCTATCTTACTGAGAATTTTTATCAGGAATGGGTATTAGACTTTATTGAGTGCCTTTTCTGCATCTATTGAGATAATTATGTGATTCTTTTGTTTTATTTATATGGTGGATTACGTTGATTGACTTTCTAACATTGCACCATCCTAGCATACCTGGTATGAATCCCACTTGGTTGTGAAGTATCATTTTTTTTAATACGGTGCTAAATTCTATTGACTAGAATTTTGAGAATTTTTGCACCTATATTCATGAGACAAACTGGTCTATAATTTTCTTTCTTTGTGGAATCTTTGCCTGGTTTAGCATCAGGGTTATGCTGGCTTCATAGAAAGAATTTGGAAGTATCCCTTTCTTTTCTATGTTCTGAGGTAGCTTGAGTTGTATGGTGTGAGGTCTTCTCTGAATGTTTGGTAGAATTCTCCAGTGAAGCCATCTGGGCCAGAAGTTTTTTTTTGCTGAGAGTTTTTTTTTTTTTTACCTTTTCAATCTCTTCTTTTGTTATGGGTCTCTTCAGATTTTCAATTTCAGTTCATGTTAGTTTGGGTAGGCAGTGTGTCCCTAGAAATTTGTCTGTTTCCTCTAGGTTTTCAAATTTGTTGGAGTACAGCTTTTCACAGCACTTTATAGTAGGATTCTTTTTACTTCAGTTGGGTCTTTTGTAAGTCCCCATTTCATTTCTTATTCATTTGCTTCCTCTCCTGTTTTTCTTTTGTCAGTTTGGCCAATGGTTTGTCCATTTTTTTATCTTTTCAAAGAAACAACTTTTGGTTTTATTGATTCTTTCTATTGTTTTTCTGTTCTCTATTTCATTTATTTCTGCTCTGATATTTATTATTTTCTTTCTTTTGGTGCCTGGGGGCTTCTTTTGCTGTGCTCTTTCTATTTGTTCGAGTTGTAGGGTCAATGTTTTGATTTTGTCACTTCTTCTTTTTTTTTTTTAATAATAATTTTTATTGAGCTTTAAGTGAACTTTTACAAATTAAGTCAGTCTGTCACATATAAGCATATATACACCTTACTACATACTCCCACTTACTCTCCCCCTAATGAGTCAGCCCTTCCAGTCTCTCCTTTCGTGACAATTTTGCCAATTTCTAACCCTCTCTACCCTCCAATCTCCCCTCCAGACAGGAGATGCCAACACAGTCTCAAGTGTCCACCTGATACAAGTAGCTCACTCTTCATCAGCATCTCTCTCCTACCCATTGTCCAGTCCCTTCCATGTCTGATGAGTTGTCTTCGGGAATGGTTCCTGTCCTGGGCCAACAGAAGGTTTGGGGACCATGAACGCTGGGGTTCCTGTAGTCTCAGTCAGACCATTAAGTCTGGTCTTTTTATGAGAATTTGGGGTCTGCATCCCACTGATTTCCTGCTCCCTCAGGGGTTCTCTGTTGTGCTCCCTGTCAGGGCAGTCACCGGTTGTGGCAGGGCACCATCTAGTCCTTCTGGTCTCAGGATGATGTAAGTCTCTGGTTCATGTGGCCCTTTCTGTCTCTTGGGCTCATAGTTATCGTGTGACCTCGGTGTTCTTCATTCTCCTTTGATCCAGGTGGGTTGAGACCAATTGATGCATCTTAGATGGCCACTTGTTAGCATTTAAGACCCCAGAAGCCACATTTCAAAGTGGGATGCAGAATGTTTTCATAATAGAATTATTTTGCCAATTGACTTAGAAGTCCCCTTAAGCCATAGTCCCCAAACCCCCGCCCTTGCTCCGCTGATCTTTGAAGCATTCATTTTATCCCGGAAACTTCTTTGCTTTTGGTCCAGTCCAGTTGAGCTGACCTTCCGTGTATTGAGTATTGTCCTTCCCTTCACCTAAAGTAGTTCTTATCTACTAACTAATCAGTAAATAACCCTCTCCCACCCTCCCTCCCCCCCATAACCACAAAAGTATGTGTTCTTCTCAGTTTATACTATTTCTCAAGATCTTATAATAGTGATCTTATACAATATTTGTCCTTTTGCCTCTGACTAATTTCACTCAGCATAACGCCTTCCAGGTTCCTCCATGTTATGAAATGTTTCACAGATTCGTCACTGTTCTTTATCGATGCGTAGAATTCCATTGTGTGAATATACCACAATTTATTTAACCATTCATCCGTTGATGGACACCTTGGTTGCTTCCAGCTTTTTGCTATTGTAAACAGAGCTGCAATAAACATGGGTGTGCATATATCTGTTTGTGTGAAGGCTCTTATTTCTCTAGGGTATATTCCGAGGAGTGGGATTTCTGTTTTTTTTTTTTTTTTTTATGGTAGTTCTATTTCTAACTGTTTAAGATAACGCCCGATAGATTTCCAAAGTGGTTGCACCATTTGACATTCCCACCAGCAGTGTATAAGAGTTCCAATCTCTCCGCAGCCTCTCCAACATTTATTATTTTGTGTTTTTTGGATTAATGCCAGCCTTGTTGGAGTGAGATGGAATCTCATCGTAGTTTTAATTTGCATTTTTCTAATGGCTAATGATCGAGAGCATTTTCTCATGTATCTGTTAGCTGCCTGAATATCTTCTTTAGTGAAGTGTGTGTTCATATCCTTTGCCCACTCCTTGATTGGGTTGTTTGTCTTTTTGTGGTTGAGTTTTAACAGAATCATATAGATTTTAGACATCAGGTGCTGGTCGGAGATGTCATAGCTGAAAATTTTTTCCCAGTCTGTAGGTGGTCTTTTTACTCTTTTGGTGAAGTCTTTAGATGAGCATAGGTGTTTGATTTTTAGGAGCTCCCAGTTATCTGGTTTCTCTTCGTCATTTTTGGTAATGTTTTGTATTCTGTTTATGCCTTGTATTAGGGCTCCTAATGTTTTCCCTATTTTTTCTTCCACGATCTTTATGATTTTAGTCTTTATGTTTAGGTGTTTGATCCACTTGGAGTTAGTTTTTGTGCTTGGTGTGAGGTATGGGTCCTGTTTCATTTTTTTGCAAATGGATATCCAGTTATGCCAGCACCATTTGTTAAAAGACTATCTTTTCCCCAATTAACTGACACTGGGCCTGTGTCAAATATCAGCTGCTCATATGTGGATGGATTTATATCTGAGTTTTCAATTCTGTTCCATTGGTCTATGTGCCTGTTGTCGTACCAATACCAGGCTGTTTTGACTACTGTGGCTGTATAATAGGTTCTAAAATCAAGTAGAGTGAGGCCTCCCACTTTGTTCTTCTTTTTCAGTAATGCTTATCCGAGGCTTCTTTCCCTTCCATATGAAGTTGGTGATTTGTTTCTCTATCACATTAAAAAATGTCATTGGAATTTGGATCGGAAGTGGATTGTATGTATAGATGGCTTTTGGTAGAATAGACATTTTTACTATGTTAAGTCTTTCTATCCATGAGAAAGGTATGTTTTTCCACTTAAGTAGGTCCTTTTTAGGTTCTTGTAGTAGTACTTTGTAGTTTTCTTTATATAGGTCTTTTACATCTTTGGTAAGATTTATTCCTAAGTATTTTATCTTCTTGGGGCTACTGTGAATGGTATTGATTTGATTATTTCCTCTTCGATGTTCTTTTTGTTGATGTAGAGGAATCCAAGTGATTTTTGTATGTTTATCTTATAACCTCAGACTCTGCCAAACACCTCTATTAGTTTCAGTAGTTTTCTGGAGGATTCCTTAGGGTTTTCTGTGTATAAGATCATGTCATCTGCAAGTAGAGATAATTTTACTTCCTCCTTGCCAATCTGGATGCCCTTTATTTCTTTGTCTAGCCTAATTGCTCTGGCTAGGACTTCTAGCACAATGTTGAATAAGAGCGGTGATAAAGGGCACCCTTGTCTGGTTCCCGTTCTCCAGGGAAATGCTTTCAGGCTCTCTCCATTTAGAGTGATGTTGGCTGTTGGCTTTGTATAGATGCCCTTTATTATGTTGAGGAATTTTCCTTCAATTCCTATTTTCCTGAGAAGTTTTTATCATAAATGGGTGTTGGACTTTGTCAAATGCCTTTTCTGCATCAATTGATAAGATCATGTGATTTTTGTCTTTTGTTTTATTTATATGGTGGATTACATTAATGGTTTTTCTAATATTAAACCAGCCTTGCATACCTGGTATAAATCCCACTTGGTCGTCGTGGATTATTTTTTTGATATGTTGTTGAATTCTCTTGGCTAGAATTTCGTTGAGGATTTTTGCATCTATGTTCATGAGGGATATAGGTCTATAATTTTCTTTTTTTGTGATGTCTTTACCTGGTTTTGGTATCAGGGATATGATGGCTTCATAGAATGAGTTAGGCAGCATTCCATCATTTTCTATGCTTTGAAATACCTTTAGTAGTAGTGGTGTTAACTCTTCTCTGAAAGTTTGGTAGAACTCTGCAGGAAAGCCATCTGCGCCAGGGCTTTTTTTTGTTGGGAGTTTTTTGATTACCGTTTCAATCTCTTTTTTTGTTAGGGGTCTATTTAGTTGTTCTACTTCTGAATGTGTTAGTTTAGGTAGGTAGTGTTTTTCTAGGAATTCATCCGTTTCTTCTAGGTTTGCAAATTTGTTAGAGTACAATTTTTCGTGATAATCTGATATGATTCTTTTGAATTCAGTTGGGTCTGTTGTGATGTGGCCCATCTCGTTTCTTATTTGGGTTATGTGTTTCCTTTCCTGTATTTCTTTAGTCAGTCTGGCCAATGGTTTACCAATTTTGTTAATTTTTTCGAAGAACCAGCTTTTGGCTTTGTTAATGCTTTCAATTGTTTTTCTGTTCTCTAATTCATTTAGTTCAGCTCTAATTTTTATTATTTGTTTTCTTCTGGTGCCTGATGGGTTGTTTTGTTGCTCTCTTTCTATTTGTTCAAGTTGTAGGGACAGTTCTCTGATTTTGGCTCTTTCTTCTTTTTGTATGTGTGCATTTATCAATAAAAATTGGCCTCTGAGCACTGCTTTTGCTGTGTCCCAGAGGTTTTGATAGGAAGTATTTTTATTCTCGTTGCATCCTATGAATTTCTTTATTCCCTCCTTAATGTCTTCTATAACCCAGTCTTTTTTTCAGGAGAGTATTGTTCAGTTTCCAAGTATTTGATTTCTTTGCCCTAATTTTTCTGTTATTGATTTCCACTTTTATGGCCTTGTGGTCTGAGAAGATGCTTTGTAATATTTCGATGTTTTGGATTCTGCAAAGGTTTGTTTTATGACCTAATATGTGGTCTCTTCTAGAGGATGTTCCATGTGTGCTAGAAAAAAAAGTATACTTTGCAGCAGTTGGGTGGAGAGTTCTGTATAAGTCAATGAGGTCAAATTGGTTGATTGTAGTAATTAGGTCTTCCGTGTCTCTATTGAGCTTCTTACTAGATGTCCTGTCCTTCTCCAAAAGTGGTGTGTTGAAGTCTCCTACTATAATTGTGGAGGTGTCTATCTCACTTTTCAGTTCTGTTAAAATTTGTTTTATGTATCTTGCAGCCCTGTCATTGGGTGCATAAATATTTAATATGGTTATATCTTCCTGGTCAATTGTCCCTTTTATCATTATGTAGTGTCCTTCTTTATCCTTTGTGGTGGATTTAAGTTTAAAGTCTATTTTGGCAGAAATTAATATTGCTACTCCTGCTCTTTTTTGCTTATTGTTTGCTTGATATATTTTTTTCCATCCTTTGAGTTTTAGTTTGTTTGTGTCTCTAAGTCTAAGGCGTGCCTCTTGTAGGCAGCATATAGACGGATCGTGTTTCTTTATCCAGTCTGAGACTCTCTGTCTCTTTATTGGTGCGTTAATCCATTTACATTCAGAGTAATTATCGATAAGTATGTGTTTAGTGCTGTCATTTTGATGCCTTTTTGTGTGTGTTGTTGACAATTTCAGTTTTCCACTTACTTTTTTGTGCTGCGACATTTTTCTTTGTAAATTGTGTGTTCCTCATTTTCATAGTATTTTACTTTATGTTTGCTGAGTTGTTACGTTTTTCTTGGTTTTCATTTTGAGTTATGGAGTTGTTATACCTCTTTGTGGTTACCTTACTATTTACCCCTATTTTTCTAAGTAAAAACCTAACTTGTATTTTCCTATATCGCCTTGTATCCCTCTCCATATGGCAGTTCTATGCCACCTGTATTTAGTCCCTGTTTTGGATTATTGTGATCTTTTACATATTGACTTCAATGATTCCCTGTTTTGAGCTTTTTTTTTTTTTTTTTAATTAATCTTAATTTCCTTTTGTGATTTCCCTATTTGAGTTGATATCAGGATGCTCTGTTCTGTGACCTTGTGTTGTGCTGGTATCTGATATTATTGGTTTTCTGACCAAGCAATTTCCTTTAGTATTTCTTGTAGCTTTGGTTTGGTTTTTGCAAATTGTCTAAGCTTGTGTTTATCTGTAAGTGTCTTAATTTCACCTTCATATTTCAGAGAGAGTTTTGCTGGATATATGATCCTTGGCTGGCAGTTTTTCTCCTTCACTGCTCTGTATATGTCATCCCATTGCGTTCTTGCCCGCATGGTTTTTGCTGAGTAGTCTGAACTTATTGATTCTCCATTGTAGGAGACCTTTCTTTTATCCCTGGCTGCTTTTAAAATTTTGTCTTTATCTTTGGTTTTGGCAAGTTTGATGATAATATGTCTTGGTGATTTTCTTTTTGGATCAATCTTAAATGGGGTTCGATGAGCATCTTGGATAGATATCCTTTCATCTTTCATGACGTCAGGGATGTTTTCTGCCAAGAGATCTTCAACTATTCTCTGTGTTTTCTGTTATCCCTCCCTGTTCTGGGACTCCAATCACATGCAAGTTATCCTTCTTGATAGAGTCCCACATGATTCTTAGGGTTTCTTCATTTTTTAAAATTCTTTTATCTGATTTTTTTCAGCTATATTGATGTTAATTCCCTGGCCCTCCATTTCCCACTATGCATTCTAATTGCTCAAGTCTGCTCCTCTGACTTCCTATTGCATTGTCTAATTCTGTAATTTTATTGTTAATCTTTTGGATTTCTGAATGCTATCTCTCTATGGATTCTTACAACTTATTAATTTTTCCACTATGTTCTTGAATAATCTTTTTGAGTTCTTCAACTGCTTTATCAGTGTGTTCCTTGGCTTTTTCTGTAGATTGCCTTATTTCATTTCTGAGGTCATCTCTGATGTCTTGAAGCATTCTGTAAATTAGTTTTTTGTATTCTGTATCTGGCAATTCCAGGATTGTATCTTCATTTGGAAAAGATTTTGATTCTTTGGTTTGGGGAGTTGTAGAAGCAGTCATGTTCTGCTTCTTTATGTGGTTTGATATCGACTGCTATCTCCGAGCCATCACTAAGATATTGCAGTGATTTATTCTATATTTGCTCACTGAGTCTTATCTTGTTTTGTTTTCTTTCAGTGTACGTAGATGGGCTATTGATTGCGCTGTCTTGATTGTTGTAGCCCTTGACTCACTTATGTCCTATTGTCAGCTGGTTTGGGCTGTTACCAGATATATAAGCCTGAGTCCATTCACTGTTCTTGAGTAGAATCTGATTTTGGGTCATCAAGTGTGTGATGCAGACTGTCACCTATCCACCTAGGGAAGTAGTGGTGATAGTTGTGTGTACCAGATTCTAGAAGCAGCAGGGGTTCACACTCCAGGGGGGGCAGGATGCTGACAGGCTTCCCCCGAGTGTCAGTGAGGTAGGTGTGTCTCTATTCCTAAAGCACCTTGGTGGGTGGTCTCTGCAGCTGTACCTTAGGCCCCCAATGCAAGTACCTCTACAGATTGGTAGGTGTCACTCTCCTTAGACCCCTAAGGCAGGAGGCTAGGTGGTCTGGGGGGAGCTTCAGCCCTCAGTTCCCTGTTGTGGGTCAGTGAGGGCTCTGTTGAATACGCAGAGATGTCAAACCTGGGAAACTTGTCTTTCCAGTAAATCCGCTAAAACAATTGCAGTCAGATCCCTATCAGAAATGCCTTTGCATTATAATAGCCACCTTGTTCCCTGTAGAGATGAAAGCCCAAGACTGTGGATCGCATATGCTTGGCTGGAGCTGGTTCTGTGTTTTTAGTCCGATTAGGGAAGGATTTTTGGTCCCTGGGTTTTTTGTAGTTGCTTCTCTCAGGCCAGGATAATGGGTTAGGAAAAGACCAAAAAAAAAAGGAAAAGAAAAACCGCAGAGCAGTTCTCCCTCTGGCTCAGGAAATTCCAATGTTAATGAAGCCACCTGGCAAGGCGAGGGGAGGGTTCAGATAAATAGGAGAGAGTAGCACCCCAGAATATAGACAAAGTTACTTATCTTGCTTGGGATGACTGTTTTATCTGAGATTCCCGAGAGGCGCGTCGACTGTGTGCTCTGGCTGGGTAGAGATTGTCCCCAATGGTCAGGCCCACATCCCGTGCTTGCGCTGTCTCAGAAGCTGCGGTTAGTTCCTCCGCTCCCAGTCCAAAGCCCAGCACCAAGGTTCCCTGGCTGGGACGCCACACTCCCGGCTCCAAAACCAGTCACTGCCTCCCGGTGACTTCTCCTCCTGTCAGCCGCGTCGCTGTGCTGCCTGTGTGCACTGGCTGGGTTTCCCCCGAGGTCAGTTCAGGGGGCTAGGGCTGCGCCCCATCTTTGCGCCGTCTCAGGTTGCTGTGCTCAGCTCCCCTGTGCCCAATCTGAAGCCCGGCGCCAAGGTTTCCTGACTGGGACGCTGGCTCCAGGCTCCAAAAACAGTCGCTGCTTCCCCGTGGTTGTTAGTTCTCAGTCTCTGTCACTCAGGTCAACTCTTTAAATCTGTGTTTGTTGGTCAGGGTTCATAGATTGTCATGTATGTGATCGATTCACTTGTTTTTCCGAGTCTTTGTTGCAAGAGGGATCTGAGGTAGCATCTACCTAGTCAGCCATCTTGGCCCCACCTCCTGTCCCTTCTTTTTTGATGTGTGTGCTTATTGCTATAAATTGACCTCTGAGCACTGCCTTAGCTGTGTCCCATAGGTTCTGGTGTGATATGTTTTCATTCTCATTTGATTCTTGAAAGTTTTTGATACTGTCTTTAATTTCTTCTATTACCCAGTGGTTTTTAAGCAAGGTGTTGCTCAGTTTCCACATATTTGATCTTTTTCCTTCCTCTTCCTGTGATTAATTTCTACTTTTATGGTGTGGTGATCAGAGAAGATGTTTTGTATTATCTCCATGTTTTGGATTTTGTCAAGGTTTGCTTTGTGGCCTAAAATGTGGTCTATTCTGGAGAATGTTACATGTTCATTGGAAAAGAATGTATACTTTGCTGCTGTTGGGTGGATTAGTTTATATATGTTTATGTGGTCAAGATAGTTGATTTTGGCCTTGAGATCTGCATCTTTGCTGAGTTTCTTCTAAATGTTCTGTCCTTTATGACAAGTGATGTGCTGAAGTCTCCTGCTATTATTGTGGAACTGTCGATTTCTCTTTTCAGTGATGTTAGAGTTTGTTTTATATATTTTGCAGCCCTGTCATTGGGTGCATAAATACTTGTTTTGGTTATGTTATCATTGTGGACTGCCCCATTAATCATTATATAAAGTCCTTCCTTGTCTTTTATGGTTAATTTTGCCTAAAAATCTCTTTTATCTGAGATTAGTATTGCTACTCCTACTCTTTTTTATCTGCTGTTCACTTGATACTTTTTTTCCCATTATTAGATTTTTAACATATTTATTTCTCTGTGTCTAAGGTGTGTCTCTTGTAGATACCATACTGAAGGATCATTTTTTTAAATCAATTCTGTCACTTTCTGTCTCTTTACAGGTGCATTTAAGCTATTTACATTCAGTGTGCTTATTAATAGATATGAGTTTACTGCTGTCATTTTGTAGCTTTTTTTTTTTTTTTTGGTGCTCTTTTCTTTGTTATTCTTCTTCTTACTGTCTTGTGCTGAGTTCCTTTTGTTTGTGAAATTTCTTTTTTTTTGTATCGTAGATTTTGTGTTTACTGGGACTTTAAGTTGTTCTCCGTTTTTATTTTGATGAGTAGATTTGTTAATGTTCTTTGTGGTTCCCTTGAAATTAACCTTTATCTTCCTAAGTTTGAACCAGTCTTTTATTACTTGATATTACTTTGACTTCTCTCTATTTGAAAACTCTATATCCACTCTGTGTATTCCCCCTTCTATTGTTCTCAAATTGTCACTATTTACAGATTGACATCTCAAGTTTCCTGTTTAGAAATTTTTAGTTTTGTTATATTCTTGAGGATTCATTATCTAGGTCAGTATTTGACCGATACTGACCTGTGTCCTAGATTCAGATTATTGTCTACTGTTTGTTCTCTAACTGAAGAACTCCCTTCAATAATTCCTCTAAGTTTGATTTGGTTTTTACAAATTCCCTTCATTTCTGTTTATCTGGAAATGTCCTAATTTCACCATCATGTTTGAGAGAGAGTTTTGCAGAATATATTATTCTTGATTGGCAATTTTTTTTTCTTTCCAGGTTTTATATATCTATCCTCCCATTGGAAACCTTGGTGGCATAGTGGTTAAGTGCTATGGCTGCTAACCAAAAAGGTCGGCAGTTCAAATCCACCAGGCACTCCTTGGAAACTCTATGGCTCAGTTCTACTCTGTTCTATAGGATCGCTTTGAGTTTGAATTGACTCGTTGGCAATGGGTTATCCTCCCATTGTTTTCTTGCCTGCCTGGCTTCTGCCAAGTAATCAGAGCTTATTCTTATTGTTTCCTCTTTGTATGTGACTTTTTGTTTTTCTTTAGCTGCTTTCAGGATTCTTTGTTTTTTGGTTTTGGTGAGTATGATTATGATATGTCTTATTGACTCTCTTTTGGGGTCTATGCTATATGGGGTTCCTTGAACTTTTTAGATGGCCAGCTTTTCATCTTTCATGATATCAGTAAAGTTTTCTGTCAGCAAATCTTCAACGATCCTCTCTGTGTTTTCCATTTTCTCACCTTGTTCGGGAACTCTGATCATGTGCAAATATCGCTCTTGATTTTACCCCGCATACTTCTTAGGTTTTCTACATTCTTTTTTTCTCTTTGTTTTTTTCCTGAAACAGAGTGGCATCCATGGATTTGTCTTCAGTTTTGCTGATTCTGTCTTCCACTGTTTGACATTTGCTCCTAAAACCTTCTACTGTGTTGTCCATTTCAGAAATTTCGTTGTTTACCTTTTGGATTTCTAATTGCTGCTTTTGTAGGATTTCTAATTGTTTATTTATTTTGATATTTTGTTCTTATATTATTTTCCTGAATTTCTATGCTTTGCCTGTGTTTTCCTTGATTTTGGCTATGTTTTGATTGGTTTTGCCTGAGTTTTCCATGATTTTGTCTGTGTTTTCCTTGACCTCTTTCCTGATTTCTTGGACAGCCCTGAATATTAGAATTTTGAAGTCCCTATCAGTAGTTCCAGTGCCTTTTCTTCTGCTGGAAGGTCAACTGGTGCTTTGTTCTGGTTGTTTACTGGAGCCATCTTGTCCTTTTTTAAATATATATATATATATGTTTTGATATAGTCTGCTGTCTCCAAGACATTCAGGTATTTTCTGTATTTATTGATTGTAGCTCTGTTTGTTTCATCCTGCTTTTTGTTTATTTGTTTGTTTGTTTAGTTACGTCTGGGCTGGTTGGCCAGGCGTGTTTTGTTGCTTGCTCCTCTCTGGTCATGATAATTCTTGCCACCTTGTTCTGGTGTGCAGGGCCAGTAACTCAGCTATGGTGCAGAAAGGCAGGGCCAATTGGAAGGGAAGGAGTGCAGATGGGTCATTTTCCTGCAGTGTGTACTGGGCTGGGCCTGGAGTGGGGCCACTGAGGTCTTTCGGGGGGGTGAGCCAGTGGGGAAGGGCATGGGATTGAAGCTGGGTCCCTTCAGGGCCACAGTGAGTGACAGAAGGGGTCTGAGCCAGCAGGAAGGGGTCTGGGGTTCAGGTCAGGTTCTCTGGGGGCTGTGAGGGTGGCAGAAAGGGTCTGGAGCTGGGGAGAGGGGCCTGGGGTCCAGGCTGGTTCCTGTAGTGGGTGCAACAGGCAGAGAGAGGGGTCTGGAGCTGGTGGGGAAGGGCTTGGCATCAGGGGGGTCCTTTTGGGGCCATGGGCAATGGCAGGAGGGGACTGAAGTTGGCAGGAAGAGGCTTAGGCAGAGGGGCAGAGGAGAGAGGTGGGGAGGTGAGGTCAGTGGCAGAGGGGGCTAGATGGAAGAAGGCAGTAGGTGGGTTGCTACTCTGGTTCTCAGTAGTCAGGGTTGCCGCAATGGGGTGGCTATAGCCACTGTTCACCAGAGGGGTCAGGTTTGTAGAAGTGTGCTCCTGTGGTTACAGTTCACCTTGAGTTGCAACCAGCAAATGTGCCTTACTTAGTCCTGGGTGTGTCTGTGCCATACGTCTATCTCTTATTGAGAATTTTGTGAAGGTGCCTTTCTGTGTGTGGTGTTGTTGGCTTTATTCTAAGATGGCAACACTGAGTCATGCTATTTGGTCAGGAATTTCCTCTCCATATCTCTATTCCCTCCCTGTTTTCTATCAGTTTCTTCTTCTCCTAAGGGACTTCCAATCTAAGACTTTATCCCTTCATTTGAGATTCCGGGCTCTAAGATTGACATCTGTAACTGTTTTACTTGGTTTTTTGGATTTTTATCGCAGTTTTTTAGGATGGCTTAGTGCATCTGACTAGTCCAACATCTTGTCTCTGTCCTATTAACTGTTATATTTTTAAAGTGCTGATTTTTTTGCTGTTGTTGTAAAAATATAGAGAACACAACATTTGCTAACTTGACATTTTTCACATGTACAAGTCAGCGAAGTCTATTATATCAATCATGTGGTGTAATCATCATCAATATCTGTTGCCAAATTTTCCATTTCAATTAACAAAAATTCACTGCTACCTAAACAATGATTCCCACCTTGCCCCATCACTCTTACCCATGGTAACCACTATTAAACTTGAATCCCTATAATTTTGCCTATTCATATCAGTGAAATCATACAATATTTGTCCTTTTGTGATTGACTTATTTCATTCACCATAATGTTCATGAATGTAGTGGCATGTATTAGAATTTCATTTCTCTTTACAATAGAGTAATATTCCATTGTATGTATGTATCACATTTTGTTTATCCATTCATTTGTTGATGGACATTTGGGTTGTTTCTGCATTTTTGCTATTGTGAATAAGTCAAAATTCTCATTCATTGCTGGCACAAATGTAAAATGGTACAGCCACTCTGGAAAGTGGTTCAGTGGTTCCTCAAAAAGTTAAATGTAAACCTACCATGTGACCCTGAAATTATACTTTTAAGTATATATCCAAGAGACTTGAAAGCAGCTATGCAAACAGACATATGCACACCAATATTCATTGCAGCATTGATACTTTTAACTTCCCATTTTTCCTGCCTTTCAAATGTCCTCGGTCGGACCTTCTAAAACTTTCAATTTAGCATAACTCTAAATCGCTGGTAAGATAGTTTTTTTGTTTTGTGTTTTTAAATTTATTTATTTATTTATTGTGCTTTAAGTGAAAGTTTACAAATCAAGTCAGTCTCTCATACAAAGTTATACACACTTTGCTGTGTACTCCCAGCTACTCTCCTCCTAATGAGACAACACATTCCTCCTGTGTGTGTGTATGTGTTCCCCGTGTTCACTCAACCAGCTCCTGTCCCCGTCTTCCTTCTCATCACACCTCCAGACAGTCTCATGTGTCTACTTGAGCCAAGAATCTCACTCCTCACCAGTATCATTATCTATTATAGTCCAGTCCAATTCCTGTCTGAAGAGTTGGTTTTGGGAATGATTCCATTCTTGTTCTAACAAAGGTTTAGGGACCATGACCTCCAGGGTCTCTCTAGTCTCAGTCAGATCATTAAGCCTAGTCTTTTTACCAGTATTTGAGATCTGCATCCCACTATTCTCCTGCTCCATCAGGGATTCTCTGTTGTGTTCCCTGTCAGGGAAGTGTTTGGTGGTAGCTGGGCACCATCTAGTTCTCCTGGTCTCAGGCTGAGGTAGTCTCTGGTTTATGTGGCCCTTTCTGTCTCTTGGGCCCATCCTTACCATGTATCTTTGGTGTTCTTCATTCTCCTTTGCTCTAGGTGGGTTGAAACCAATTGATGCAATAAGATAGTTTTTAATGTAGCTTTTCCTCAAGTCCTGGAAAAATATAAAATTGCCACAATTCCTCTCAACAAGCAACTTACAAACCTCAATGAATAAATGGTAAAGGTATATTTTTGCTGTTTTTAATAGATTCATATTCTCTAAGAGCTTGGGAGCACATTGTTTCAGGATTTCCAAGATGTGTCCTTAACAGATTAGTAAATGTTCTTTGCACAAAATGTTCCATGGTCAGAAGATTTTAGGGAATTCTAGGTTAAACAAAATCAAACAAGCAACTTTACTGGAGGATTCCTCTGGGCTTGTTGTCTTACTAATGCATAAATATTTGAGGAAGAAATTTGGTATATATCATTTCCCAAATTTGTTTAAACCAAATGTCCTTCCTATCCCTTGACCAAGAGAAGTGAAATTTAAGATAACTTTTCCTAGTACCTCCAAATGTTGAAGAGGAAAAGACTTTCCATGGGAAACTGTGCCAGAAGTTTTGGTGAAAGATTTAGCCCAGGTCAATCCCCAGCAGGGTAGGGAGACAACTGAAAGATAAAAACAGAAAAGAAGCCTCCTGGAAGAGAGAGTAAGAACATACCAGAAGCTACACTGAGATATGGGATTAATGGAGAGGAAAGAGGTGCCTGTGCTCCATAGCTCACACAGGGGGCACAGTAGCAGATGAGGCTATGTAACATGCAACCTGTACTCCACCTGCAATCCCAAGGAACTCCCAAATTTACTAGGATTTTTTCAGTTGCTAGGGCATCCATTTGGTAAAGAGCAACAAAACTGGCCTGTAACACCTAGAAGTCTTCTCCTAGGATGCACTGCATGCCTCAGAACTTTGGGGTTGCTCAATGGTGGAGGGTCAGCTCTCCAGATAAGAATGGCCTCAAGTTTCTTCCAAGCTTATAGGCAACATATATTGCATCCCTTTTCTGATAGGGCTTTACTGAGTCTACATATATATAATTTATATATAAAAACTTATATACATGTAGATATATGTGTATAGATATACTGTGTGTGTGTGTGTGTGTGTGTATGTATATAAAACCCTATGGAGTATATAGGAGACCTGGTGGTGTAGTGGTTAAGAGCTCAGCAGCAAAAAAAGAAACCTTATGGGGCAGTTCTACTCCGTCCTATAGGATCACTATGAGTCAGAATTGACTCGACAGAAATGGGTTTTTGTTTTGTATCCCTTAGGTCACTACTTAAGGTAGATTTCTTCTCTAAGTGGTAAATGAGATATAGATTGTTGTTGTTGTCTGCCTTCGAGTCAATTCTGACACATACTGACCCTATGGGACAGAGTAGGACTCTCACATTGAGTTTCCTAGGCCATAACCTTTACAGGAGCAGATCTCCAGGTCTTTTCTTTCATGGACCCACTGATGGGTTCTAACAGCTGGCCTTTTGGTTAAGAGCCAAGTGCTTAACCATTGTACCACCTAGGGCTCCTTGAGATATAGATAGGTGAACAGAACTAGATTTAGATCTAGACATGAATATTCCTCTATGCTTTGATCAATTGTAGTACCAAATTCATGGCTTAGTCATCATTTTTCCCACGTAGCACACTTCAGATTGTCTGACACACACACACAAAAAAATTTAGTTAATTTAAATATATTTGGTATTCATGAGGCAAGAGGATAAAGCAAAACAGGGCTTTGAAGTAGAATATAATAAAAAGCAGGAACCAAAAAAATAAAAAACAGAAATTTTCACCAGGATGAAACCGAAACGTGAACTAGGGGAAAAAAAAATGTTCTTCTGAACTTGAACTGAAATAGAAAATCTTTTTTTTTTTCACTCAGCTATTTTCAGTTCAACAATAATTTTTAAGTTGTAATCAAGACGATTGAACTATTTATGTTTGATTTGCATCTGGCACCCATGTATGTCAAATGCTTCTCTGGCACATGGCTGGTAAGGGCATAGTTCTTTGCTTCCCACAAGCCACATTGCATTGCCACAACTCTAGGTGATGATTGCTGCTATGCAAGAGGACTCACAGGCTAGTCAGGGTTTACTATTTCTGCTCTGTGCTTAACCTCTTTCACAGTAACGTGAGCTGTGCATACAGAAGATGTGAGAAATGCTTGACGATCGAGAACACTCATACTCAGAAATCTGAAAGAGTTGGTTAAACTGCCTTGAGTTCTGAACAGAGTTTCATGTGAATGGAAATTTGTCCAGTGAGTGTAAACATTTTAAATGTAATTATTCACATTTTTTAAGTGTGATATTTAAATTCAAGAAATAGAAATTAGCATGTAATTTTTGATGATTTTATTCTTGTATTCAATCTCAATTTAAACATATTATCAAACATTTCATATAATCTCACGAATCAAAATGTTAACAGTACATTAGCAACTAGCAGGAAGAAAATTAATGTTTCAACTGTGATATACCATTATTTTGCTTTGAAAACAACTTGATGGCGATACTATGAATTGAGATTTTTCTTTAAAAGGTGCTGGATAAATGTATGGGAGTATTGTGAAGTAGGACTTCAAATGGTAAGAACTGGCAAACCCTGTAAATGTAAATTCAAAGTTATTCTGGTTTTCTAACGTACTGGTGATGCATAGCAAGAACCATTTTACGTACTGGCTCTAATTCATTTCTACAAATGTATTTATGCATTCTATTCTGTTGATGTTGTCAAAGTCTAAGGCTTAGTTTCACTGTAATGTAATATAATGAAAATATACCCTAATGTTAATATTATTTCTTATCCCTTGAATTTTAGTATGGGACAAACCAGAGAAAATCCATGTCAAGAATTTTTGAAGTATGAAAAGATTGAAAATAAAATTTGCAGATATGGTTGAAACCATGCAGTGAACTTAGAGAGGCGCCATATGGATGAATACAATGCAGTACAAAACAAGAAGATAAAGAAGATTGTAGAAAGTGTCAGAAGTGTGCCAAATAAGCAACAAAAAACATTTGAGGAGTTTGACCATTCCAGAATGCCTTAAAGTAAAATTAGATAAACAATTGTCAATGCATGTGTTGAATTGGAAACCCCGGTGTTGAATTAGTTGCTGTTAACAGTCATTCATTTCAGTCAATTGAATATGCAAGATTTCTTAAATTTTAAGTCTAATTATTGCTTCAGTTGGTCAAAAATTTTCAATCAACTCAGAGAATATCAGGGAAATGATACTTCACTTATCTTTAAAACTGAGCTCCAAAATTAGTAGTAATCTAGAAAAATTAGTATTTTCTCTGAAAGCAGATGTTGCCAGTAGATTATCCCATTGTCCTTGAGTCGATTCCAATTTATAGTGACTACAGATTTTTTTATTACAGATTGAGTAGTAGATTGAGTCGGTTGATTCTAGGAATTAATGTTCAGTTTGCACAATACGGTAAGATACGTCTGTTGACACAGGTAAGGAAAAAATTAAAAGAAAGACACACAGGTCTGTACATTAAAAACACTGTGTATCAAATTTTAGAGAAGTACACTGATTTTCAACAGATTTATTCTGTAATCACGGATAACGGCTCTAATATGATTAAACTTGTTGATAGTTAAATCTAATGATAAATGTCAGGGCAAAATAACAATTTTGAAGACTCTGACTTAATGCACTCTGACCTGAAAACATTAGCCATCATACAGTGTGGTGAAAGTGAAAGTTTATGAGAAGGTTGACTCGTATAAAGTGCGCACACACAAACTTCAATTAGTTATTAAAGATGTAACAAGGATGCTAAAATGGAAAACCCCCATGCATCTCTCAGTTTGTTGTACTGTGGGGACTTGTGTGTTGCTGCGATGCTGGAAGCTATGCCATCAGTATTCCAATACCAACAGGGTCACCCATGGCAGACAGGTTTCAGTTGAGCTTCCAGACTAAGACAGACTAGGAAGAAGGACCTGGTAGTCTACTTCTGGAAAGAGTTAGCCAGTGAAAACCTTACGAATAGCAGAAAAACATTGTCTGATATAGTGCCGGAAGATGAGACCTGCAGGTTGTAAGACACTCAAAATGTGTCTGGGGAAGAGTTGCTTCCTCAAAGTAGAGTTGACCTTAATGATGTGGATGGAGTCAAGCTTTCAGGACCTTCATTTGTTGAGGTGGCATGACTCAAAATGAGAAGAAACAGCTGCAGACATCCACTAATAATGGGAATGTGGAATGTACGAAGTATGAATCTAGGAAAATTGGAAATCATCAAAAATGGAATAGAACACATAAAGATTGATATCCTAGGCATTAGTGAGTGGAAATGGACTGGTATTGGTCATTTTGAATTGGACAATCATATGGTCTACTATGCCAGGAATGACAGCTTGAAGAGGAATGGCATTGGATTCATCATCAAAAAGAACATTTCAAGATCTATCCTGAAGCACAACATTGTCAGTGATAGGATAATACCCTTATGCCTACAAGGAAAACTAGTTAATATGACTATTATTTGAATTTACATACCCACCGCTAAGGCCAAAGGTTAAGAAATTGAAGATTTTTACCAACTTCTGAAGTCTGAAATTGATCGAACATGCAATCAGGATGCACCGATAATCACTGGTGATTGGAATGTGGAAGTTGGAAACAAAGAAGGCTTAGTAGCTGGAAAATATGGCCTTAGTGATTGAAACAATGCTGGAGATAGCATGATTGAATTTTGCAAGACCAACGACTTATTCATGGCAAGTACCTTTTTTCACCAACATAAATGGAGACTATACGTTTTTTATACACATGGAGGAAACCCTGGTGGGGTAGTGGTTAAGAGCTACATCTGCTAATCAAAAGGATGGCAGTTCGAATCCACCAGGCACTCCTTGGAAACGATGGGGCAGTTCTATTGCGTCATATAGGGTCGTTATCAGTTGGAACTGACTCAACAGCAGTGGGTTTTATACACAGGGACCTCACCAGATGGAATACGCAGGAATCAAATCAATTATATCTGTAGAAAGAGATGATGGAAAAGCTCAATATCATCAGTCAGAACAAGACCAGGGACTGACTGTGGATCAGACCATCAATTACTCATATGTAAATTCAAGTTGAAGCAGAAGAAAATTAGAACAAGTCCACGAGAGTCAGAGTACGACCTTGAGTGTATCCCACCTGAATTTAGAAACCATCTCAAGAATAGATTTGATGCATCAAATACTAATGACCAAAGGCTAGATGAGTTGTGGAATGACATCAAGGACATCATACACAAAGAAAGCAAGAGGTCATTAAAAAGACAGAAGAGAAAGAAAAGACCTAAATGGATGACAGAAGAGACTCTGAGACTTGCTCTTGAATGTCAAGTAGCTAAAGCAAAAGGAAAAAAACAATGATGAAGTAAAAGAGCTGAACAGAAGATTTCAAAGGGCGGCTCGAGAAGACAAAGTATTACGATGACGTGTGCAAAGACCTGGAGATAGAAAGCCGAAAGGGAAGAACACGCTCAGCATTTCTCAAGCTGAAAGAACTGAAGAAAAAACTCAACCCTCGAGGTGCAATACTGAAGGATTCTATGCGGAAAATATTAAATGATTCAGGGAGCATCAGAAGAAGATAGAAGGAATACAGAGTCACAATACTAAAAAAAAGCTGGTTGGTGTTCAACTATTTCAGGAGGTAACATATGATCAGGAATCAATGGTACTGAAGGAAGAAGTCCAAGCTGCACTGAAGGCACTGGCAAAAAACAAGTCTCCAGAAATTGACAGAATACCAATTGAGATGTTTCAGCAAACGGATGCAGCCCTTGTCTATGCCAAGAAATTTGGAAGACGGCTACCTGGCCAACCAACTGGCTGAGATCCATATTTATGGCTATTTCTCAAGAAAGGTGATGCAACAGAATGTGGAAATTATCAAACAATATCATTAATATTACATGCAAGCAAAATTTTGCTGAAGATCATTCAAAAGCAGCTGCAGCAGTATATCGACAGGTAACTGCCAGGAATTCAAGCCAGGTTTAGAAGAGGATGTGGAACTAGGAATATCACTGCTGATGTCAGATGGATCCTAGCTGAAAGCAGAGAATACCAGACAGATGTTTACCTGTGTTTTATTGACTATGCAAAGACATTCAACTGTGTGGATCATAACAAATTATGGTTAACATTGTGGAGAATGGAGATCCTAGAACATTTAATTGTGCTCATGGGGAATCTGTACGTGGATCAAGAGGCAGTTGTTTGAACAGAACAAGAGGGTACTGCATGGTTTAAAGTCAGGAATGATGTGCATCGGGTCGTATCCTTTCACCACACCTATTCAATCTGTATACTGAGCAAATAATCCAAGAAGCTAGACTGTATGAAGAAGAACAGGGCGCCAGGATTGGAGGAAGACTCATTAACAACCTGTATCATACAGATGACACAACCTTGCTGAAAGTGAAGAGAACTGCAAACACTTACTGATGAAGATCAAAGACCACAGCCTTCAGTATGAATTACACTTCAACCTAAAGAAAACAAAAATCCTTACAACTGGACCAATAAGCAACATCATGATAAGAAGAGAAAACATTGAGGTTGTCAAGGATTTAATTTTGCTTGGATCCACAATCAACACCCATGGAAGCAGCAGTCAAGAAATCAGAAGATGCATTGCATTGAGCAAATCTGCTGCAAGAGATCTCTTTAAAGTGTTAAAAAACAAAGGTGTTTTTTTTAACACTTTAAACACTTAGTCCTTGAGGACTAAGATGCACCTCATCCAAGCCATGGTATTTTCAATCACCTTGTATGCATGTGGAAGCTGGACAACGAGTAAGGAAGACTGAAGAAGAATTGAAGCCTTTGAATTGCGGTATTGGCAAAGAATATTGAATACACCATGGACTTCCAAAAGAACAAACAAATCTGTCTTGGAAGAAGTACAATTAGAATGCTCCTTGGATACAAGGATGGTGAGACTGTGTCGTACTTACTTTGAACCTATTGTCAGAAGGGATTAGTCCCTGGAGAAGGACATCATGCTTGGTAAAATAGAGGGTCAGTGAAAAAGAAGGAGACCCTCAGTGAGATGGATTGACACAGTGGCTTCAACAATGAGCTCAAGCATAGCAACGATTGTGAGAATGGTGCAGGACTGCACAGTGTTTCATTCTGTTATGCATAGGATCACTATGAGTTGGAACTGACTCGACGGCACCTAACAACAATAACAAGGAAATGGAAAATTTTTTAGAAGAATATTGTGAACTTGTTCAAATACTTTGTATTCCAACATTGCCTACCAAATTTTCAGAACATAATTTATGGAAACTTGTACTAGATTGCCCAAGAAGAGGGAACAGTATATACACCATGTTAGAAACATTACTAGGTTGCAAAAATCTCAGAGTTGTATTAGCTGAGAATAATATCAGATATTACTTTTCTATTGACAAATGGGCATATGTCAAATTAATTTTGGAAACTTTAAAACCTTTAAAGAAAGTTACAGTAAGATTGCAATGTGAAGAATTAACTGTGAGTGATATTTTTAGTATATGTGTGGAAACTAAGCTAAAATTAAGAACTCTTAATAATACCTTTGGAAACACATTGAAAAATTTAAAGGCAGTGAAAAAGCTATTGAAAATGATAGCATATTAGGAACACTTTTTCTAGATTCTCGTTATCAAATTCTAATTAGTTCTAAACTCAAGGTGAAGGCCATATTACGTTTAAAAAGCATTTGGGAAATGATGGAAAATCTGAAAAGGAGTTAAACTGGGAGTTAAACTGGAAGTAAAACAAAGGAAAGCAATTCAAGGAATACACTCATCTCAAATGATGATGTTAATGAGAAGGAATTATTTCTCAAAATGAAAAAAATGTTAAATTGAGATCAAAGTACTGTACTGTTAATATTTATCTATATTAACAGTGATGGTGTACAAAGAGTTGAGAGAAAAAAAAGTATTCTTGAAATCTGGAAAGAAAAGTGTTCATAATATCCCATTATATGAAATAGCTATGGTAGCTTTGGGTGCACCAGGTACTCAGGCCAGTGCTGAGACAGCTTTCTCAGGTTTGACATTCATCTTGCAAGATAATAGGGATAGCTTAAACGAAAACATACTAGAGGACATTCTTTTAATTAGGTGTAAATATGGTTTATTGCAATGATGTTTTCTAAATGAACTGAATAATTGTGAATGAATTAAATCTACATTTGCAATAAAATGCTATTTTTATGTAATGTTATGGCAATTCTACAGCTTAGAACTGCGGTGAATATTAAAGTGTTAAACATTTTATTGCGCTTTGCCTTTATGTATTACGTATGCTAGCACACTTTGTATTTCTAGTATTTTGTGAATAAATTCTTATCAATTTTTCCTGACTATTAAATATTAGTAGTGAAATGTCGCCTACATCAAAATTTTGTTTTCAGTATATTTTATAGTATTAAGTTGCAAATTCCCTACTAGAAAAGAATTTCAAATCTTTAATATTTATACAGTATGTTAAAAAAATATGTTAGGAGTGTTTTTATCACTTTTTTTTTGCATTTTTTATTGTGTTTTAGGTGAAAGTTTACAGTGAAAATCAGTTTCTCATTCAAAAATTTATACACATATTGTTTTATGACATTGGTCACAATCCCTGCAACATCAGCACTGTCCCCTTTTCCCTTTACACCCTAGGGTCCCCATGTCCATTCCTCAAAGTTTCCTGTCTCTTCCTGCCTTCTTCTCTTGCTTTTGGGCAAGTGTTGCCCCTTAGGTCTCCTATACTTGATAGAACTAAGAAGTACAATCCCCATTTATTATTGTTTGTTTTGTGTTGTTGTTGTTAGGTACTGTCAAGTCAGTTCTGATTCATAGCGTCCCTATGTACAACAGAATGAAACACTGCCAAGTCCTGTGCCATTCTCACAATCATTGTTATGCTTGAGTCCATTGTTGTAGCCACTGGGTCAGTCTGTCTTGCTGAGGGTCTTCCTCTTTTTCACTTATCATCTACTTTACCAAGTATGATGTGCTTCTCCATGGACTGGTCCCTCCTGACAGCAAGTCTAAAGTATGTGAGATGAAGTCTCACCATCCTTGCTTCTATAGCATTCTGGCTATGCTTCTGAGATAGATTTGTTTTATAGGTCTGTCTAATCTTTGGCTGAAAGGTAGACTTTGGGAGTGGCTTCAGTTCTGAGTTACCAAGGTGTCTGGAGGCCATAGTCTCAGGGGTCCCTCCAGTCTTTGCTAGACCAATAAGTCTAGTCTTTTTTGATGGATTTGAATTTTGTTCTACATTTTTCTCCTGCTCTGTCCAGAACCCTCTACCATAATCCCCATCAGAGCCATCAGTAGTGGTAGCCTGGCACCAACTATCTCTTATGGGCTCAGGCTGGCGGAGGCTGTGGTTCATGTGGTCCATGAGTCCTTTGGACTGATACTTTCCTTGCATTTTTGGTTTTCTTCATTCTCCTTTGCTCTGAATGTGATTGGACCAATAGATGTATTTTAGAGGGCTGCTCACAAGATTTTAAGACCCCAGGTGCTAGTCACCAAAGTATGAGGTAGAACATTTTCTTTATGAACTATTGACCTAGATGTCCCCTGAGACCATGGTCCCCAGCCCTCAGCTCCAGTAACTTGATCCCTCAAGGTGTTTGGATGTTTCTAGGAAGTTTCTATGACCTTGCCTTAGTCAAGTTGTGATGACATTCCCTATATTGTGTGTTGTCTTTCTTTTCACCAAAGTTAACAGTTGTCTAGTATCTAGTTAATGATTTCCCCTCTCCAGCCCTCCACTTCCTCATAACCATCAAAGGCTGTTTTTTCCTGGGTATAAACTTTTTCTTGAGTTTTTATAGTAGTGGCCACATACAATATTTGTCCTCTTGCTATTGACTTATTTCATTCAGCATAATGCCCTCTAGATTCATCCATGTTGCTGGATATTTTGCTGATTCATCATTGTTCTTTATTGTTGTGTAGTATGTGCCATAATTTGTTTACCTATACATCTGTGGGTGGGCACTTAGGTTTTTTTTCACCTTTTTGCTATTGTGAATAATGCTGTAATGAGCATAGGTATGCATATGTCTATTCATGTGACAGTTCTTAATTCTTTGGTATGTATTCCTAGGAATGGGATTACTAGATTGTATGGTTTTTCTATTCCTAGTTTTTTCAGGAGGTGCCATACTGTTTTCCATAGTGGTTGTACCATTTTACATTCCCATCAGCAGTGCATAGGAGTTCCAATTTCCCCTTTGTTGTTTTCTGATGTTTTGGTTAGTGCTGGTAAGGTCTGGAAGAGATGGTATCTCATTGTAGTTTTAATTTGCATTTCTCTAACAGCTAATGGTGCCACAGTGGTTAAGAGCTTGGCTGCTAATCAAAAGTTTGGCTGTTCATATCCACAAGCCACTCCTTGGAAACCATATGGGGCAGTTCTGCTCTGTCCTATAGAGTTGCTATGAGTTGGAATCGACTTGACAGCAATGGACCTTTTTGTTGTTGGTTTGTTTGTTTAATGGTTAATGACCGTGAGCATTTCCTCATGTTTCTATTAGCTGCCTAAATATCTTCTTTGGTAGTGTCTGTTCATATCCTTTGCCCATTTTTTAATTGGATTCTTTGTTATTGAGGCACTGGAGTATTCTATAGATTTTAGAGGTTAGACCTTTGTTGGATATGTCATAGCCAAATTTTTTTTCCCCCAGTTTGTAAGTTCTTTTTTAACTCTTTTGGTGAGGTACTCTGATGAACACAAGTGTTGAGCATAAATTTTCAGGAACTCCCAGTCATCTAGTTTATATTTCTGTGTTTGTGCATTGTTAGTTATTGTTCATATCGAATTCATGCCATGTATTAGGGCCCCTAGCTTTGTCCCTCATTTTTCTTCTGTGATCTTTATAATTTTGGTTTTATCTTTAGGCCTTTGATCCATTTTGAGTTAGTTTTTTGTGTATGGCGTGAGGTATGGGTCCTGTTTCACATCCAGTTTTGCTAGCACCATTTGTTAAAAAGACTTCCTTTTCTCTATTTAATGGACTTCGGCCCTTTGTCAAAGTCAGCTGACCAAGTTGTGCTGACTTCCTCAGTATTCACCAAAATTACTACTTATTTATTGTCTAGTTAGTGTTTTGCCCTCTCCACCCCCTCCCTATGAGGAAGGGGAGTTGTGGGCAGGGAAAAACACTAACAAGATAGTAGATAAGTGGTAACTTTGGTGAAGGGTAAAACAGTACACAGTACTGGGGAAGCCAGCACAGCTTGACCACCGCAAAGTCATAGAAGCTTCATAGACACAACCAAAATCACTGAGGGACTGCATTACAGGGTTCAGAGCTGGACACCATGGTCTTGGGAGACATCTAGCTAAATTGGCATAACTTGGTTTGGTGAGCAGTGTCTGGCATCTTAAAAGCTTGTGAGCAGCCATCTAAGATACTCCACTTGCCCCACCCCATCTGGAGCAAGGGAGAATGAAGAAAACCGAAGACACGAGGGAAAGATTAGTCCAAAGAACTAATGGACTACAACTACTACAGCCTCCACCAGATTGAGTCCAGCACAACTAGATGGTGCCCAGCTACCACCACCAGCTGCTCTGACAGGGCTCACAACAGGGTCCTGGACAACCAAACCAAACCAAACCAAACCCAGTGCCGTCCAGTCGATTCCGACTCATAGAGACCCTATAGGACAAAGTAGAACTGCCCCATAGAGTTTCCAAGGAGCGCCTGGCGGATTTAAACTGCTGACCCTTTGGTTAGCAACTGTAGCACTTAACCACTACGCCACCAGGGTGTCTGGTCCTGGACAGAGAGGGAGAAAAAGAGAAAAATTCTAACCCACAGAAAAAAAGACCAGACTTACTGGTCTGACAGTGACTGGAGAAACCCTGAGAGTATGGCCCCTGGACACGTTTAACTCAGTACTGAAGTTACTCCTGAGGTTCATTTTTCAGCCAAAGATTAGACCGGATCATAAAACAAACAATAATTCACGTACCTCAACCATGTATACACAGCAGTGCAGGGGCAAGGATGAAAAGGAAGGAGAAGACAGGAAAGCTGGATGAATGGAAATGGGGAACCCAGTGCAAAGAAGGGGAGAGTGTTGAGACATCACAGAGGTGTCAACCAATGTCACAAAACAATATCTGTGTTAATTGTTTAATGAGAAACTAATTTGCTCTGTAAACCTTCTTCTAAAACACCATGAAAAAAAAATCAGCAGATCATAGGTGGATGTATTTACATCTGGGTCTTGGATGTATTTACATCTGTGTCTTGGACCATTGGTAGATGTGTCTGTTTGTTCTACCAGTACCAAGCTGTTTTGACTACCATTGCTGAATAGTACGTTCTGAGAACAGGTAGTCTGAGGTCTCCTACATTCATCTTTTTCTTCAGTAATGCTTTGCTTATCCTAGGCACCTTTCCTTTCCATATAAATTTGGTGATTAGTTTTTCCATCTCTATAAAGAATGCTCTTGGTATTTGGATCGAGATTGCATTGTATCTGTAGATCGCTTTGGGTAGGACTGACATTTTCAGTGTTGAATCTTCCTATCTATCAGCATTGTATGTTTTTCCATTTATGTAGGTCTCTTGGTTTCCTGAAATACTGCTCTGTAGTTTCCTTTGTATAGGTCTATTGAGTCCCTCATTAAGTTTATTCCTAAATATTTTATCTTTTTAGGGGCTACTATAATTGGTATTGTTTTCCTAATTTCCTTTTCAAGTTCTCTTTGTTGGCATATAGGAAACCAACCAATTTTTGTATGCTGATCTTCTATCCTGCTACTCTGCTGAATCTTTCTATTAGTTCTAGTAGTTTTCTTGTAGAATCTTTGGGGTTCTTTATGTATAGAATCATATCACCTGTGAATAGGGATAGTTTTACTTGTTTGTTTCCAATTTGTATGCCTTTTATTTCTTTTTCTTGCCTTATTGCTCTAGCTAGGACTTCCAGCACAATATTAAATAAGAGTGGTGATAAAGGGCATCCTTGTCTTGTTCCCATTCTCAGGGGGAAGGCTTTCAGTCTTCACTGAGAATGATGTTGGCTGTTGATTTTGTACAGTTGCCTTTATTTATGGAAGAATTTCACTTCTATTCTTATTTTCTTGAGAGTTTTTATCAGAAATGGGCATTGGACTGTATCAGATGCCTTTTCTGCCTTGGTTGAGATGATCATGTGATTCTTTTCTTCTATTTATGTGGTGGATTACTTTGATTGATTTTCTAGTGTTGAACCATCCTTGCATACCTGGCAAGAATCCCACTGGGTCATGATGTATTATTTTTTTGATATGATGCTGAATTCCATTGGCTAGAATGTTGTTGAGAATTTTTGCATCTATATTCAAGAGTGATATAAATCTGTAATTCTCTTTTTTAGTGGTGTCTTTACCTGGCTTTGGTATCAGGATTGTGCTGGCTTCGCAGAATGAATTTGGGAGTATTTCTCCCATTTTTATGCTCTAGAATAGTTTGAGTAGTATTGGTGTCAGTTTTTTCTCTGAACGTTTGGTAGAATTCTCCAGTGAAGCCATCTTGGCTGGGGCTTTTTTTTTGTTGAGAGTCTTTTTTTTTTCACTTCTTCAATTGCTCCTTTCGCTATGAGTCTCTTCAGACTTTCTATTAGGTTTGTGTTAGTTTAGGTGTGTAGTGTATTTCTAGAAATTCATCCATTTCCTCTAAGTGTTCGAATCTGTTGGAGTATAATTTTTCACAATATTCTGTCATGATCCTTTTTACTTCAGTTCGGCCTGTGGTATTGTCCCCCATCTCATTTCTTATTTGGGTTATTTGCATTCTCACCCTTTTCTCTTTTGTCAGTTTGACCAGTAGTTCATTGATTTTGTTGATTTTTTCAAAGAACAAACTTTTGGTCTTGTTGATTTTTTTCTATGGTTTTTCTTTTGTCCTCTATTTCATTTATTTGTGCTCTGATCTTTATTTAATTATTTTTTCTGGTGTCTGTAGCTTCTTTTGCTGCTCTCTATTTGTTTGAATTGTAGGGTAACATTTTGATTTTGATCCATTCTTCTTTTTTGATGTGTGTATTTATTGCTATAAATTGACTTCTGAGCACTGCCTTTGATGTGTCCCAAATGTTTTGGCATGATGTGTTTTTCTTCTCATTTGATTCTAGGATATTTTTGATTCCCTCTGATTTCTTCAATTACCTAGTTGTTTTTAAGCAAGGTGTTATTGAGTTTCTAAGTATTTGATTTTTTTCCTTGCTCTTCATGTTATTGATTTCTACTTTTATGACATTGTGATTAGAGAAGATGCTTTGCACTATTTTGATGTTTTGGATTTTATTGACCTAAAATGTCTATTCTGGGGAATGATCCATGTGCATTGGAACAGAATATATACTTTGCTGCTGACGGGCTGAGTGTTCTCTATATATCTACGAGGTCAAGTTGGTTGATTTCGGCCTTTAGATATACTGTTATTGTGGAACTATTTCTCTTTTCACTGCTTATATATTTTGGAGCCCTGTCATTGGGTGCATAGATATTTATTAAGTTTATATCTTCTTGATGGTTTGTCCCTTTAATCATTATATAATGTCCTTCCTTGTTTTTTAAGGTTGATTTTGCCTTAAAGTCTATTTTATCTGAGATTAGTATTGACACTTATGTCCTTTTTTGGTTACTGTTGACTTGATATATTTTTTCCATCCTTTGATTTTTAATATATTTATGTCTTTGTGTCTAAGGTGTATCTCTTGTGGACAGCATTTTGGTGTGTGTGTGTGTGTGTGTGTGTGTGTGTGTGTGTGTGTGTGTGTTTTAATCCATTCTGCCACTGTCTGTCTCTTTACAGGTGCATTTAAGCCATTTACATTTAGATCATCAATGAGTTTATTGCTGTCCTTTTTTTTTTTTTTTTTAATGCTGGCATTTTCTTTGTTCCTCTTACTCTGCTGTACTGAATTCTTTTTTGTTTGTGGGTTTTCTTTCATTTTTATAAATTTTGTGTGTACTGAAACTTTATGTTTTTCTTCTTTTTTATTTTGATGAGTAGATTTGTTAGGTTGTTTGTGGTTTCCATGAAATTTATCCTTACCTTCCTACGTTTGAACCAGCCTTTTATTATTTGATATTGCCTTGACTCCTTCTCCATTTGAAAGTTCTATACCTATGCTGTTTATTCCTCCTTTTATTGTTTTGACATTGTTGTCATTTATAGATTGATGTCTCTGCTTTCCTGTTTTAAGCCTTTTAGTTTTGTTTTATTATTGAGAATTCTTTACCTAATTTGGCATCTTGCTGATGATGTCCTTTGTCTTAAAAAAAAAAAACTAAAAAAAAAAAATTTTTGTCTTAGACTCCAGTTATTGTATAATGTCATTGATTCTGTAACTGAAGGATTTCCTTTGATATTTCTTGTAAATTTGGTTTGGTTTTTATGAATTCCCTTCATTTCTATTTATCTGGAAATGTCCTAATTTCACCAGTGTATTTGAAGAAGAATTTTGTGTGATATATTATTATTCTTGGATGGTAGTTTTTTTTCTTTCAAGGTTTCATATATGTCATCTCATTGCCTTCTTGCCTTCATAGCTCCTGCCAAATAATCAAAGATTAATCTTATTGTTTCCCCTTTGTAAGTGACTCTTCATTTTTCTCAAGCTGCTCCCAGGATTCTTTCTTTATCTTTGGTTTTGACAAGTGTGATTAAGGTATGTCTTGGTGACTTTCTTTTGGAGTCTTTCTTAAGCTGGGTTCTCTAGAGAAGAAAAACCAGTTAAGCATATAAAATATAGAGAGAGAGATTGGAAACCCTGGTGGAGTAGCGGTTAAGTGCTACGGCTGCTAACCAAAGGGTCAGCAGTTAGAATCTGCCAGGCACTCCTTGGAAACTCTATGGGGCAGTTCTACTCTGTCCTATAGGGTTGCTACGAGTCAGAATCAACTCGGTGACACTGGGTTTGCTTTTTTGGAACTCCCTTTCAACTGACTGGCTACTCACATCAGATCCCATTATGGGAGTGATTATATATACACACTGAGAATCACAGCCTAGCCAAGTTGACAGACAATCTTAACCATCACAGTCCACCCCTTGTCAACTTGGCTCATGTACACATCTCCTTAAACCACACATAATCTCTGAGTAAAGACAATCATAAAGTCATACTTGAGCCTAACATGATACAACTAACATGCGTACAAACAAAAATGCACTAACCCAGTTTACATCTTATATTTTGTAAGTGAAAAATACAAAAAAGTTCGATTCACACATACAAAGCAGAAATACTTATAACATTTACAGTCCTTTCTGCAACAGGTCATGTGGCTCTAACTGGTATTTAGAACTACCTTTTTCCGCCACTCATTCCGTGTACCCTTTGACCTCAGGAAGCACCTAAGCTGGTCATGTTTTTTTGCCTGATGGGTTGACCCAAACCTTCATTCCGGAAGAGTCTGGGCCATTAGTAGTCATGTTGGAATTGGGTTGCTGTAGTTTTCTATCGACTTTAATCACATGGTAGTACTAAGAGACACCCTAAGGGGTCCCCTGCATTCCAGACATATTCTTCTTTAACTCCATTATGTAATATCAATCTGATTTCCTCTTGATAATCAGGATCAATCACACTAACCAGTATGATAACCCCCTTCCTTGCCTGTTGATCCAGAGGCATAAGGAGCCCAAAGTGGCCAGGGGGCATTCTTAGCTTCCAGTTCAATGGAATCATTGATGTGTCTCCAGGTGGGGGGCATTTCTCCCTCTGGAACTAAGAACTCTAGACCTGCAGAGCATAAGGTCATGGGGACAGGAAGCAAAAATCTTGCAAGTGGTTCACTAGGGGTAATAGTGAATGGTGCTACTCCCATTCCCACCCCTTGATTTCTGGACTTATGAATCCTGGCTATGAGAGAAAGAGCACCATGGTTTAGAGCATATATAGCCTCCTGGAGAACATTGCCCCAGCCTTGCAAGGTATTGCCACCTAGCAGGCACTGTAATTTTGTCTTTAGAAGGCCATTCCATCATTCTATGAAGCCAACTGCTTCAGGATGATGGGGAAAATGGTAAGACCAGTGAATTCCATGAGCATGGGCCCACTACAACACTTCATTTACTATGAAGTAATTCCTTCGATCTGAGGCAATGTTGTGTGGAATACCATGACAGTAGATAAGGCATTCTGTAAGTCCATGGAGGGTAGTTTTGGCAGAAGCGCAGCATGCAGGGAAGGCAAATCCATAACCAGAGTAAGTGTTTATTCCAGTAAAGACAAAACTCTGCCCTTTCCATGACGGAAGTGACCCAATGTAATCAAATTTCCACCACGTTGCTGGCTGATCACCTGGAGGGATGGTGCCATGTCGGGACTCATTGTTGGTCTCTGGTGCTGGCTGATTGGGCACTCAGCAGGGGCTGTAGCCATGTCAGCCTTGGTGAATGGAAGTCCATGTCACTGGGCCCATGCATAACCTGCATCTCTCCCACCATGGCCAGTTTGTTCATGAGCCCATTGGGCAATGACGGGAGTAGCTGGGAAAAGATGACTGGTTTCCACAGAATGCATCATCCTATCCACTTGATTGTTAAAATTATCCTCTACTGAGGTCACCCTTTGGTAAGCATTCGCACGAAACATAAATATCTGAGAGGTCTATCCACATCCCTCTTCCCCATAAATCCTTATCTCCAATTTTCCCGTTGTGTTCCTTTGAAGTCCCTGATCATCCAGCCAAACCATTAGCCACAGCCTATGAATCAGTAGACAATCACACATCTAGCCATTTCTCCTTCCAAGCAAAGTGAACAACCAGGTGCACTGCTTGAAGTTCTGCCCATTGAGAAGATTCTCCTTCACCCCTGTTCTTCAGGGAGGTCCCAGAAAGGGGCTATAGTGCTGTCACTGTGCACTTTCAAGTGGTACCTGCATATCACACAGAACCATCTGCAAACCAAGCACAAGTTTTCTCTTCTTCAGTGAGCTGATCATAAGGAATTCTCCATGAGGCCATAGGTGCAGACTGGGAGATAAAAGGTAATGTGACAGAAGTAGAGGCCATGGGCATTTGCGCCACTTCCTCATACAACTTACTTTTAATGATAGAGTGCTGCCATGCACATCCAACTTTATGACTCTGTGGTTCAGACAACACCCAGTTCATGATGGGCAGCTCAGGCTGCATGGTGATTTGGTGTCCCATGGTTAAGTGTTCAGTCTCCACTAAGGCTAAGTAACAAGCCAAAAGCTGTTTCTCAAAAAGAGAGTAGTTATCTGCAGAGGACGGCAGGGCTTTGCTCCAAAATCCATAAGGTGTGTGCTGTGATTCACCAACAAGGGGTCTGCCAAAAACTCCCAACAGCATCTTTATCTGCCACTGCCACTTCAAGGACCATGGGATCAGCTGGGTCATATGGCCCAAGTGGCAGAGAAGCTTGCACAGCAACCTGAACCTGTTGCAGAGCTCTCTCTTGTTCTGGGCCCCACTCAAAACTACCAGCTTTTGAAGTCATTTGATAAATAGGCCAGAAAAGCACACCCAAATGAGGAATATGTTGCCTCCAAAATCCAAACAGGTGCACTAGGCACTGTGCCTCCTTTTTAGTTGTGGGAGCAGCCAGGTGAAATAACATAGCCTTTGCTTTAGAAGGAATATCTAGACATGCTCCACACCACCGTACCCCTAGAAATTTCACTGAGGTGGAAGATGCCTGAATTTTTGTGGGATTAATTTCCTACCCTCTAACATGCAAATATTTTACCAATTAAGTCCAGAGTCATTGACACATCTTCCTTACTAGGCCTAATCAGCATGTCATCAGTGTAATGGACCAATGGGAAATCTTGTGGAAGGGAAAGGCAATCAAGGTCCCTGCGTACTAAATTACAATGTAGGGCTGCATAGTTGATGTACTCTGAAGTAGGCAAGTGAAGGTGTATTGCTGGCCTTGCCAGCTGAAGGCAAACTGCTTCTGATGGTCCTTTGAAACAGGTATGGAGAAAAAGGCATTAGCCAGATTGATAGCTGCATACCAGGTACTAGGAGATGTATTAATTTACTCACGCAATGAAACTACATCTGGAACAACATCTGCAATTGAAGTTGCCACCTGGTTAAGTTTGCAATAATCTACTGTCATGCTCCAAGATCTATCCGTTTTTTGCACAGGGTAAATAGGTAAGTCAAATGGGGATGTGGTGGGAATCACCACTCCTGCATCTTTCAAGTCCTTGATGTTGGCAGTAATCTCTGCAATCCCTCCAGGAATGTGATATTGCTTTTGATTTACTATTTTCATAGGTAGGAGCAGTTCTAATGGCTTCCGCTTGGCTTTTCCTACCATATTAGACCTTACTCTATTTGTCAGGAGTCCAATGTGGGGATTCTACCAGTTGCTGAATATATCTATTCCAATTATGCATTCTAGAACTGGGGAAATCACTACAGGATGAGTTTGGGGACCCACTGGACCTACTGTGAGATGGACTTGAGCGAAAACTACATCAATAACCTAGGCTATGTGCCCCCACTCTAACTGGTGGGCCACAGGGATGTTTTGAGTCTCCTGGAATTAGTATCAATTCAGAGCCAGTATCCAGCAATCCCTGAAAAGTCTGATTATTTCCTTTTCCCAAGTGAACAGTGATTCTTGTAAAAGGTCGTAGAACCCTTTGGGGAGCCTGGGAGAGAGAATAACAGTAAAAATTTTTAGCAGTGTGTTGGAGTCCTTCCTCAAATGGACCCTGCCTTGCCTTCATTCAAGGGGTTGTGGATCTTTAAACTCGCTCAAACCTGGGAATTGATTAAGGGACTGACTCTCTATTCTGCTGATTTGAGTTAGACTGCTGTTCACCTGACCTAGAATTCATCCATTTGTACATCGAGTAATTACTTAGTAGATTTCCTATCTATTTCACTCCTATGGACACCATGACTAAGTAGCCAACGTTATAAATCCTTACGAGTCAGACTATTGTGATTATTGCTTTGACTTCACTCTCCCTTACTGTAATCACACCCACCTTGTCTTTGTCAATTAAGTGCAGCTATTTTTTTTTTTTTTTTTTACTTGATCCCTTCTAACATGGGGTCCAATCAGCTGCATTGTAGTTAGGTGTCTTAATTCAGTTAGGATAGTTCCCACTGTCAAAGCAGCCATTCCCACAAATATCCCCCAGGTTTCTGTTTGTACATATTATGAAAGTCAAGCAATTCTTTTGGAGTGTAATGTAACCTCCTCCTGGGTCACACTGTACTTCACCTTTTGGGGCTCTCTGGGACTTAAGACAGAAACCCTGGCGGTGTTGTAGTTAAGTGCTACAGCTGCGAACCAAAGGGTCTGCAGTTCAAATCCACCAGGCACTCCTTGGAAACTCTATGGGGCAGTTCTACTCTGTCCTATATGGTCGCTATGAGTCGGAATTGACTCAATGGCACCGGGTCTGGTTGTTTTTGGGGGGACTTACGTCTAGTTATAGGTCTAGAAGCCAGAGTACATAGTGTGGAATTGTTTTGAGAACATTCATTGTCTTGTAAAGCATCTGCCTCAGGTGATGCCCCAGGCAATGACTCAGGCATGGACTCTTTAGAGGCAGCTGGGCAAGGGCTCATCTCATTAGAGTGGAGGGGCTAATGGTTTTCCTGGGCAGGGTGGTTTAACAGACAAACATGAAGTAATCTCTTCAGATGAGAGTGGTTCTGTTGGCAGGATTGATTCAATGGAATTTAGAGGCTCAGTTTCTCCAGCTTCCTGATTATCTGCCCATATGTCTCTATCCCAAGTTTCAGGATCCCATTTCTTCCCAATCGATGCCCTTACTTTAACTTCAGACACTTCTCAAGTTTGGCAATTGGGCTGGCATTGTAATTCAGCCACTTTTACAATAAGACTCTGGGTTTGGTTTTCAGCAATTTCAGCTCTTGTTAAAAGAAATAAGTCTTTCTTTCAAATCACAAGTTGAAGTCTTGAGGTAATTTATGTGGCACTTGAGCTTTGACTCTGAACCCCCGAACTCATGTCTTTCTTTCACCAATTTGTCTAGCAAAAGTAAGACCAACGAACTGGCTTCCTTATACTTCCCATTCTGATAAAATTGTAGAAGAAAATTACAAAAGTGTGCATCCAGAACCTCACCTTTCACCAATGTCTCATCTATTGGTGGTGATATTTTGCATATTTATATCACCACCTCATGCCATGGTTTAGCAGTGCCCTCTTTACTGCTGGAAGCAGAGCCATCAACGTCTTTAAGACTAGCCAGACTTGAGAATCAATTTAGCAAACTCATCTTTATAATTTTGTTTCTCTAGAACCACTCTCAGTACCAAATGTCTTAGGCTGAGTTCTCTAGAGAAGCAAAACCAGTAAAGTGTATAAATATATACATAGATTTATATCAAGGAAAAGGCTCTTGCAATAGTAGAGGCTAAAATATCCCTAGTCCATGGATTTGGATAGAAGCTTCTCCTGATTCACGTAGCTGCAGGGGCTGTCGAACCCAAGATTGGCAGGTTGGAAAGCAAGGTTCTTGCTCACAGGCTGTGAATATCAACAAATCCCAATTTTGGCAGGCAAGACTATAAGGCTTCTCCTGATTCATGTAGCTGCAGGGGCTGGCGAACCCAAGATCAGCAGGTCGATGAGCAGGGCTCCACTCACAGGCTGTAAAGCTCGATGAATCCCAAGATCTGCAAATAAGCTGATAGCTTGAGCCCCAAGAACCAGAGATCAGATGAACAGGAGACAGCCGCAGGATCCACAGCAAGCAAAAAGCCAAAACATATGCTTATATTTGGATGCAGACCACACCTCCAAGGAAACTCTCTTTCAACTGATTGGCTACTCACAGCAGATCCCATCATGGGAGTGATTACATATAAACACTGAGAATCATGGCCCAGCCAAGTTGATAAACAATCTTAGCCATCACAGAGTCTTTCCTATATGGGTTGTTGAGCTTCTTGGATGTTCACTTTTTCTTCTTTCATGATACTAGGGAATTTTTCTGTCAGGAATCTTCAATAATCTTCTCTTTGCTTTCAATTTTTCTCCTCCTGCTCTGGAACTTCGATCACGGGCAAATTTTTGTTCTTTATTGTGTCCCACATAATTCTTAGGCTTTCTTCATTCTTTGCTTTATCCTCAAACAAGGTGGTATCCATGGATTTGTCTTCAATTTTGCTGATTCTGTCTTCCATTGTTTCAATTTTGCTCCTAAAATCTTCTATTGATTTGCCCATTTCTGAAATTTTGTTATCTTCTGTATTTCTAGTTGCTGTTTTTGTATAATTTTTTATTGTTTATTTTTTGACTTTTTTTCCTGTGCTATTTTCCTAAATTCTTCTATTGTTTGGTCTGTGTTATTCTTGATCTTGGCTATGTTTTCATTGTTATTGTCTGTGTTTTCTATGATTTTGGCTATTTTTTCCTTCATTTGTCTGTGTCTTTCTTGGTCCCTTTTCTAATCTCTTGGAGAATCCTAAATATTAGTCTTTTAAATTCCATATCAGGCAGTGTCATTGCCTTTTCTTTTAGAGGAAGATCATCTGATTATTTATTTTGGTAACTTCCTGGAGCCACAATGTCCACTTTTTTATATGCTTTGATATTGTCTGCTTTCTCTGAGATATTAAAGTATTATTTTCTATATTTATTGTGTGTCCATTTGTTTCATCCTGTTTCTTTGTTTTGTTTTGGTACGTCAGGGCAAGCAGACTGAACGTACTTTGCTACTAGTTTATTTGCGAGGGCAATAGTTCTCACCACCTTGTCCCAGGCGGACAGGGTAGCAGCACACAGGATGACCCCACTTCAATGTACACTGGTTTGGAGAGGTGGCTGAGGGCAAACTCGAAAGGTGCTGCCTGCCTCTTTGTCTTTGTCCAGCTGTGTGTGTGTCTTCACAGTCCCTTGCCAGAGAGGCAGGGGTGTTGGATAGAGTGGTGTAGGCTCTCTTTCCTCCATTCATCAGCTGATCCAGTGGCAGGAGGGGAGAGGCACTGTGAGTCTAGTGTGGCAGTGGGCCTGTGCCAAGGTTGCTGTAGCTATGGCAGCACTGTGAAGGACAGCAGGAAGGGGAAGTGGCATACAGGGATAGGTAGGGGGAACAAAGAAACGAGAAGAGAGAGAAAGAAAAGAAAAGAGAGAGAAAGAAAACAAGAAAGGGGTAGCTGGCAGGTGGGGGTGAGGCAGACCTGTAGGCTGGTGGAAAGGGAAGTGAGGTGTCACATATGGCTAGATGGGAAGGAGAAAGAAAAGGAAAAAAAAAAAAAAGAAAAATTGGCACAGTGGGATCTGGTGGGTACAGCTAGGGTGGACTTAGGGTGACAGTAAGCCAATGGGTATCTAGCCAAGGTGGTGTGATGTGGTCCAGTGGGAAGAGGTAGAGGCAGTATATGGGGGCTAGATGGGAGGGAGAAAGAAAAAGAAGAAAGGAATAAATGACATGGTGGGAGTCAGCAGGTGGGGGCCAGATGGACCCAGGGTGGTGGCAGGCCAGTAGTTCTCTAGCTGAGTGGTATGGTGTTCCCTGTTGGGAAGGGGTGGGGGTATATGGGAATAGGTGAGAGAGAGAGAAAAGGAGTAAATAAGAAAAAATGGCAAGACAGGAGCTGTCAGGTGGGAGTGAGGTGGGGTTGGCGCCAGTAGCTCTGTAGCTGAGCGGCATAGCATGGCCCATCTGGAAGGGTTGAGGGTGACGTACAGGGCAGAAGGGTGACGGGTAGAAAAGCATGTTTCTCTGGTTACTGGGTGCTCTGATTCCTGCCTTATGAAATTGCCTTCCTATACTCCCTGGCTGAGGTCATTTCTGGCTGCACTCCAAGATGGCAAAGCTCACCATGTTAGTTGACAGATGACCTCCGCTAGGTATCTCTCCTTGTTTTCTGTTTTCGTTAGGTTCTCCTTCCATTTGGTGTTTGATCTAGTTCTTTATCCCTTCATTTGATGCTTAGGGGTCCAGGATTGACATTTGTATCTGTTTTACTTAGTGTTTCAGGCCTTTGCTGCAGAGGGATGGCATGAAGTGTCTGCCTAGGGCACCATGTTGACTCTACCTCTCTATCACAATACTATTTTTTTTTTTAATAACTTTTATTAAGCTTCAAGTGAACGTTTACAAATCCAATCAGTCTGTCACATATAAGTTTACATACATCTCACTCCCTACTCCCACTTGCTCTCCCCCTCTTGAGTCAGCCCTTTCAGTCTCTCCTTTCTTGACACTTTTGCCGGCTTCCCTCTCTCTCTATCCTCACATCCCCCCTCCAGACAAGAGTTGCCAACACAATCTCAAGTGTCCACCTGATATAATTAGCTCACTCTTCATCAGCGTCTCTCTCCCACCCGCTGACCAGTCCCTTTCATTTCTGATGAGTTGTCTTCAGGGATGGTTCCTGTCCTGTGTCAACTGAAAGTCTGGGGAGCATGGCCGCCGGGGTTCTTCCAGTCTCAGTCAGACCCTTAAGTTTGGTCTTTTTATGAGAATTTGGGGTCTGCATCCCACTGATCTCCTGCTCCCTCAGGGGTCCTCTGCTGTGCTCCCTGTCAGGGCAGTCATCGATTGTGCCTGGGCACCAACTAGTTCTTCTGGTCTCAGGATGATGTAGGTCTCTGGTTCATGTGGCCCTTTCTGTCTCTTGGGCTCTTAGTTGTCGTGTGGCCTTGGTGTTCTTCATTTTCCTTTGCTCCAGGTGGGTTGAGACCAATTGCTGCATCTTAGATGGTCGCTTGTTAGCATTTAAGACCCCAGACGCCACATTTCAGAGTGGGATGCAGAATGTTTTCATAATAGAATTATTTTGCCAATTGACTTAGAAGTCCCCGCAAACCATGTTCCCCACACCCCCGCCCTTGCTCCGCTGACCTTTGAAGCATTCATTTTATCCCGGAAACTTCCTTGCTTTTGGTCCAGTCCAACTAAGCTGACCTTCCATGTATTGAGTGTTGTCTTTCCCTTCACCTAAAGCAGTTCTTATCTACTGATTAATCAATAAAAAACCCTCTCCAACCCTCCCTCCCTCCCCCCCTGGTAACCACAAAAGTATGTGTTCTTCTCATGTTTACTATTTCTCAAGATCTTATAATAGTGGTCTTATACAATATTTGTCCTTTTGCCTCCGACTGATTTCGCTCAGCATAATGCCTTCCAGGTTCCTCCATGTTATGAAATGTTTCAGAGATTCGTCACTGTTCTTTATCGATGCGTAGTATTCCATTGTGTGAATATACCACAATTTATTTACCCATTCATCCGTTGATGGACACCTTGGTTGCTTCCAACTTTTTCCTATTGTAAACAGAGCTGCAATAAACATGGGTGTGCATGTATCTGTTTGTATGAAGGCTCTTGTATCTCTAGGGTATATTCCTAGGAGTGGGATTTCTGGGTTGTATGGTAGTTCTATTTCTAACTGTTTAAGATAACGCCAGCTAGATTTCCAAAGTGGTTGTACCATTTTACATTCCCACCAGCAGTGTATGAGAGTTCCAATCTCTCCACAGCCTCTCCAACATTTATTATTTTGTGTTTTTTGGATTAATGCCAGCCTTGCTGGTGTGAGGTGGAATCTCATCGTAGTTTTAATTTGCATTTCTCTAATGGCTAATGATTGAGAGCATTTTCTCATGTATCTGTGGGCTGCCTGAATATCTTCTTTAGTGAAATGTGTGTTCAAATCCTTTGCCCACTTTTTGATTGGGTTGTTTGTCTTTTTGTGGTTGAGTTTTGACAGAATCATGTAGATTTTAGAGATCAGGCGCTGGTCGGAGATGTCATAGCTGAAAATTCTTTCCCAGTCTGTAGGTGGTCTTTTTACTTTTTTGGAGAAGTCTTTAGATGAGCATAGGTGTTTGATTTTTAGGAGCTCCCAGTTATCAGGTTTCTCTTCATCATTTTTGGTAATGTTTTGTATTCTGTTTATACCTTGTATTAGGGCTCCTAGGGTTGTCCCAATTTTTTCTTCCATGATCTTTATCGTTTTAGTCTTTATGTTTAGGTCTTTGATCCACTTGGAGTTAGTTTTTGTGCATGGTGTGAGGTATGGGTCCTGTTTCATTTTTTTGCAAAGGGATATCCAGTTATGCCAGCACCATTTGTTAAAAAGGCTATCTTTTCTCCAGTTAATTGACACTGGTCCTTTGTCAAATATCAGCTGCTCATACGTGGATGGATCTACGTCTGGGTTCTCAATTCTGTTCCATTGGTCTATGTGTCTGTTGTTGTACCAATACCAGGCTGTTTTGACTACTGTGGCTGTATAATAGGTTCTGAAGTCAGGTAAGGTGAGGCCTCCCACTTTCTTCTTCTTTTTCAGTAGTGCTTTGCTTATCCGGGGGTTCTTTCCCTTCCATATGAAATTGGTGATTTGTTTCTCTATCCCCTTAAAATGTGACATTGGAATTTGGATCGGAAGTGCGTTAAATGTATAGATGGCTTTTGGTAGAATAGACATTTTTACTATGTTAAGTCTTCCTATCCATGAGCAGGGTATGTTTTTCCACTTAAGTATGTCCTTTTGAATTTCTTGTAGTAGAGCTTTGTAGTTTTCTTTGTATAGGTCTCTTACATCCTTGGTAAGATTTATTCCTAAGTATCTTATCTTCTTGGGGGCTACTGTGAATGGTATTGATTTGGTTATTTCCTCTTCGGTGTTCTTTTTGTTGATGTAGAGGAATCCAAGTGATTTTTGTATGTTTATTTTATAACCTGAGACTCTGCCAAACTCTTCTATTAGTTTCAGTAGTTTTCTGGAGGATTCCTTAGGGTTTTCTGTGTATATAATCATGTCATCTGCAAATAGTGATCACTTTACTTCTTCCTTGCCAATCCGGATACCTTTTATTTCTTTGTCTAGCCTAATTGCCCTGGCTAAGACTTCCAACACGATGTTGAATAAGAGCGGTGATAAAGGGCATCCTTGTCTGGTTCCCGTTCTCAAGGGAAATGCTTTCAGGTTCTCTCCATTTAGAGTGATATTGGCTGTTGTCTTTGCATAGATGCCCTTTATTATGTTGAGGAATTTTCCTTCAATTCCTATTTTGGTAAGAGTTTTTATCATAAATGGGTGTTGGACTTTGTCAAATGCCTTTTCTGCATCAATTGATAAGATCATGTGGTTTTTGTCTTTTGTTTTATTTATGTGATGGATTACATTAATGGTTTTTCTGATATTAAACCAGCCTTGCATACCTGGTATAAATCCCACTTGATCAGGGTGAATTATTTTTTTGATGTGTTGTTGGATTCTATTGGCTAGAATTTTGTTGAGGATTTTTGCATCAATGTTCATGAGGGATATAGGTCTATAATTTTCTTTTTTCGTAATGTCTTTACCTGGTTTTGGTATCAGGGAGATGGTGGCTTCATAGAATGAGTTGGGTAGTATTCCGTCATTTTCTATGCTTTGGAATACCTTTAGTAGTAGTGGTGTTAACTCTTCTCTGAAAGTTTGGTAGAACTCTGCAGTGAAGCCGTCCGGGCCAGGGCTTTTTTTTGTTGGGAGTTTTTTGATTACCGTTTCAATCTCTTTTTTTGTTATGGGTCTATTTAGTTGTTCTACTTCTGAATGTGTTAGTTTAGGTAGGTAGTGTTTTTCAAGGAATTCATCCATTTCTTCTAGGTTTTCAAATTTGTTAGAGTACAATTTTTCATAATAATCTGAAATGATTCTTTTAATTTCATTTGGTTCTGTTGTGATGTGGTCCTTCTCATTTCTTATTCGGGTTATTTGTTTCCTTTCCTGTATTTCTTTAGTCAGTCTAGCCAATGGTTTATCAATTTTGTTAATTTTTTCAAAGAACCAGCTGTTGGCTTTGTTAATTCTTTCCATTGTTTTTCTGTTCTCTAATTCATTTAGTTCAGCTCTAATTTTTATTATTTGTTTTCTTCTGGTGCCTGATGGATTCTTTTGTTGCTCAGTTTCTATTTGTTCAAGTTGTAGGGACCGTTCTCTGATTTTGGCTCTTTCTTCTTTTTGTATGTGTGCATTTATTGATATAAATTGGCCTCTGAGCACTGCTTTTGCTGTGTCCCAGAGGTTTTGATAGGAAGTATTTTCATTCTCGTTGCTGTCTATGAATTTCCTTATTCCCTCCTTAATGTCTTCTATAACCCAGTCTTTTTTCAGAAGGGTGTTGTTCATTTTCCAAGTATTTGATTTCTTTTCCCTAGTTTTTCTGTTATTGATCTCTAGTTTTATTGCCTTGTGGTCTGAGAAGATGCTTTGTAATATTTCGATGTTTTGGACTCTGCAAAGGTTTGTTTTATGACCTAATATGTGGTCTATTCTAGAGAATTTTCCATGTGCGCTAGAAAAAAAAGTATATTTTGCAGCAGTTGGGTGGAGAGTTCTGTATAAGTCAATGAGGTCAAGTTGGTTGATTGTTGTAATTAGATCTTCCGTGTCTCTGTTGAGCTTCTTACTGGATGTCCTGTCCTTCTCCGAAAGTGGTGTGTTGAAGTACTCCTACTATAATTGTGGAGGTATCTATCTCGCTTTTCAATTCTGTTAAAGTTTGATTTATGTATCTTGCAGCCCTGTCATTGGGTGCATAAATATTTAATATGGTTATGTCTTCCTGATCAATTGTCCCTTTTATCATTATATAGTGTCCTTCTTTATCCTTTGTGGTGGATTTAAGTCTAAAGTCTATTTTGTCAGAAATTAATATTGCTACTCCTCTTCTTTTTTGCTTATTGTTTGCTTGATATACTTTTTTCCATCCTTTGAGTTTTAGTTTGTTTGTGTCTCTAAGTCTAAGGTGTGTCTCTTGTAGGCAGCATATAGATGGATCGTATTTCTTTATCCAGTCTGTGACTTTCTGTCTCTTTATTGGTGCATTTAGTCCATTTACATTCAGGGTAATTATAGATAAATAAGTTTTTAGTGCTGTCATTTTGATGCCTTTTTATGTGTGTTGTTGACAATTTCATTTTTCCACATACTTTTTTGTGCTGAGGCGTTTTTCTTAGTAAATTGTGAGATCCTCATTTTCATAGTGCTTGACTTTATGTTATTAGTTGAGTCGTTACGTTTTTCTTGGTTTTTATCTTGAGTTATAGAGTTGTTATACCTTTTTGTGGTTACCTTATTATTTACCCCTATTTTTCTAAGTAAAAACCTAACTTGTATTGTTCTATATCGCCTTGTATCACTGTCCATATGGCAGTTCAATGCCTCCTGTATTTAGTCCCTCTTTTTGATTATTGTGATCTTTTACCTATTGACTTCCATGATTCCCTGTTATGTGTATTTTTTTTTTAATTAATCTTAATTTGTTTTTGTGATTTCCCTATTTGAGTTGATATCAGGACGTTCTGTTTTGTGACCTTGTGTTGTGCTGATATCTGATATTATTGGTTCTCTGACCAAACAATATCCTTTAGTATTTCTTGTAGCTTTGGTTTGGTTTTTGCAAATTCTCTAAACTTGTGTTTATCTCTAAATATCTTAATTTCGCCTTCATAGTTCAGAGAGAGTTTTGCTGGATATATGATCCTTGGCTGGCAGTTTTTCTCCTTCAGTGTTCTGTATATGTGGTCCCATTCCCTTCTTGCCTGCATGGTTTCTGCTGAGTAGTCAGAACATATTCTTACTGATTCTCCCTTGAAGGAAACCTTTCTTTTCTCCCTGGCTGCTTTTAAAATTTTCTGTTTATCTTTGGTTTTGGTGAGTTTGATGATAATATGTCTTGGTGTTTTTCTTTTTGGATCAGTCTTAAATGGGGTTCGATGAGCATCTTGGATAGATATCCTTTCGTCTTTCATAATGTCAGGGAAGTTTTCTGTCAGGAGTTCTTCAACTATTTTCTCTGTGTTTTCTGTCCCCCCTCCCTGTTCTGGGACTCCAATCACCCGCAGGTTATCCTTCTTGATAGAGTCCCACATAATTCTTAGGGTTTCTTCATTTTTTTTAATTCTTTTATCTGATTTTTTTTCAGCTATGTTGGTGTCGATTCCCTGGTCCTCCAGATGTCCCAGTCTGCATTCTAATTGCTCGAGTCTGCTCCTCTGACTTCCTAGTGCGTTGTCTAATTCTGTTATTTTATTGTTAATCTTTTGGATTTCTACATGTTGTCTCTCTATGGATTCTTGCAACTTATTAATTTTTCCACTATGTTCTTGAATAATCTTTTTGAGTTCTTCAACAGTTTTATCAGTGTGTTCCTTGGCTTTTTCTGCAGTTATCCTAATTTCATTTGTGATATCATTAAGCATTCTGTAAATTAGTTTTTTATAGTCTGTATCTGATAATTCCAAGATTGTATCTTCATTTGGGAAAGATTTTGATTCTTTTGTTTGGGGGGTTGGAGAAGCTGTCATGGTCTGCTTCTTTAAGTGGTTTGATATGGATTGTTGTCTCCGAGCCATCACTGGGAAACTAGTTTTTCCAGAAAATCCGCTAAAAAAAAAAATGCAGTCAGATCCCTATCAGAGTTCTCCCTCTGGCTCAGGCTATTCAGATGTTAATGAAGCCGCCTGGGGAGGGTGGGGGAGGGAACAGAGAGATAGGAGAGTAGCACCTCAGAATATAGCCAGAGTTGCTTGTCTTGCTTGGAATGACTATTATATCTGAGACTCCCGCGGGGCGCATCGCCTATGTGTGCTGGCTGTGTGGAGATTGCCCCCGGGGGGTCTGGCCCGCTGGAGTCACGGTCAGATCCTCCGCTTCCAGCCCCACGCCCAGCGTCAAGACTCCCCTACTGGGACGGTGCACTCTCGACTCCAAAATCAGTTGCTGCCTCCCGGGGACTTCTCGTCCCTCCAGCCACGTGGTCATGCCGCCCCCGAGAACCAGTTGGGCCTCCTCCCAGGGTTAGTTCAGATGGGTGGAGCAGGTCCCCGTGCTTGTGCCATGACCGAGTATTCCGGCTGGGACGCTGTTCTCCCCGCTCCAATACCAGTCGCTGCCTCCCAGGGACTTCTCCTACCAGCTGCGTTCCACGCCGCCCGCGTAACCCGGCTGGTCCCCTTCCCAGGGTTAGTTCAGGGGGGTGGAGCAACTCTCCGTGTTTATGCCATACCTGGGTCCAGTCCAAATCCCTGCGGGACAGTTCCCCGGCTCGGACGCTGCTCTTTCTGCTCCAAGACCAGTCACTGCCTCCCGGGGACTTCTCCTACCGGCTGCATCCCACGCCGCCCGTGGAACCGGCTGGTCCCCCTCCCGGGGTGAGTTCAGGGGGGTGGAGCCGCTCTCTGTGCTTGTGCCGTACCTGACTGGTACGCTGGCTCCAGGCTCTGGAAACAATCGCTGCTTCCCAGTATTAGTTCGTTCTCCGTCTCTAAATCTGTGTTTTTTGTTCAGGGTTCATAGATTGTTATGTATGTGATCGATTCACTTGTTTTTCTGTGTCTTTGTTGTAAGAGGGATCCGAGGTAGCGTCTGCCTAGTCCGCCACCTTGGCTCTGCTGCCTCACAATACTATTTTTAAAGTGACTCAGCTCTGCCATGAATTCTATTATATTTTTAAAATAATATATTTTATATAGTGTTTTTCTTTGTATTAAAATATTTTCAGACAGTGATTAAAATTGAACATCCTGTCACTGCAGATTTAATTATTAGTGAATATGTAGAAATAGCTCAAGATTGCTACTTTCAAAACTAATCACAAAATCTTGCTATAAACAAAATTCGAGTAAATATTAAAATGCATTATTGTTTGCAATATAAGGAATGGGTTTGGTAACCATGTTTCTTCAGATGCTCCAGGTTATCCACTTGCAGAATATAAATTTGAGATTGGAGAGTAAAAAACAGGTTCAAACCAGTTTGAATTTGTTCAGGCATGATCAATGAAACAAAACCAGAACCGAATCAAATTTTCAAAGTTTTGTAGAACCAGAACAGTAAACAAAATGGAAAAAAAAAGAAAGAAAGAAAGAAATTACGGTTCAAAGTCCTGAGGCAAAAACAATGAAGGGAAATTCAGACACATATACACACACGCTCACATTATGTCAATGTTTATTGCATTAATGAATACAGTTGTATATTCTATATGATCTATGTAAGAAGTTGACTGAAATCATATGATGTTTGTGTTTTTCTCTATTATGAAACAAACACTCCAATAAGATTGCTTCTGTTTTTTTTTTTTTTACTTACATGATACAATTTACTTTTCTATTTTGGATCAGTTGTGGCCTATTATACATAGCAAACTTTAAGTATTTACAATGCTTATTTTTCCCCACTTACCTTCCATAATTCTATTTTATAAAGTTGCATTTTTGTGTGTAGGGTTTGTTTAAAGTAAAAAAAAAACTCTGATTTCACTCTATTTTACAAAAATATTCAGCAATGGCATGCAACTTCCTTTTTTTAATATACCTTTCTACCTCTCTCTGTGTGTGGAAACTTGAGTATTAAAGAATGATCCAGTCAGTCCTATCGTATTCGTGACAGCAAAAAATGTTAATATTATAGCAAGAAGTAGGTTGTATCTAAGTGCAAACATCCTGCTCCCCTCCAGCCACCTCTTGGAATGCTTTCTATAATCTTTTAGGCAATGGGGCACTCCAGGGCATGTGTTTTGCTGTCACAATTTCTTACTCCAAGTACATTTTACAGTGATTTTCCACAACTTGAACAGTGACATTATCACAGTGGGATTTCCGATTGTCACCTTCCAGAGGGGAACCTGGTCCAGAAGGTCAATTTAGATGGAGGTTAAAGCAGTGTTTTAGCTACAATGGCTGAAAATTTAGGGAAGCACAGGGTGAGTGCTCCAGAAGTATTATACACAGCTAATAAGAAGTTAGGTGCAGTAGTGTTTGTGTGTGTATGTGTAAGTGCATGTGTGTAAGTTTCTTCCTATATATTTTAGAGAATATACTGAAGTTTCTTTGCATTAGTCCCATGCCACAAAATTGTTAAATACAACGTAATTGATGTTTTATGCATATGCTCAAATAATTAAAAGAGTAAGAAGTAAAATGAAAAGCTAGAGAGAGAGATAAATAAATAAAAAAATAGATAGACACCATCAATTCAAATCTGACTCATGGTCGCCTTATGTACAATAGAATGAAACGTTGCCTGGTCCTGTGTTGTCCTCACCATCTCAAGCATGTTCCAGTTCATCGTTGTGGCTATTGTGTCAATCTATCTCACCAAGAATCACTTTTACCCTTGCCAGTCCTCTACTTCACCAAAGTAGATGGAAGCATGGGTGGGTGGATGGATGGATGGACGGATGGACGGATGGACGGGTGGACGGGTGGGTGGGTGGGGTGGGGTGGGGGGGTAGTGGACGGACAGATGGACAGATGGACAGACAGATAGATAATGTGAAACTCATTTTGGTGAATATTTAAAAATAGATAATTTACTTCTAAGATACTGTTCCTGCATTATCAACATGTACATAAGTCATCCATACGTACATGTACCAATGTATACTGGAAAATATTAATTAATTCTATAAAAGATTAATGTGTCACCAGTTATGCACAAAAAACTCCCAGTACTCCATGCTTTAGTGTAAAATGGACAGTTGGACACAGGTCTTCTCTAAGGAATTAGATCAGATGGTTGGTGAGAATGTTGTCAACATTCTCCGCCACAACATTGTTCCAACTGACAACTCCTGTGCCATTTATTTCTATTCCAAACTTTCAGGAGTCCTCATCCTATTTTCCTGCTACACCCACCACTTCCCTGGTGCTCTTGCATTATATAAGTATTTGTTTATCCCCCTCCCACAAGTGTAAGCTCCTTTGATGTCTGGAAAACAGACTCCAACAGACTCTTATGCTGTGGCTTGCTGACCCTCTCCCTCCACTCAATAGCAACTACTAGGGTTCTAAACTTGTTTATTTAACTAAATATCAAATATGTCTAAAGCCCATTTTTAGATTTAAACAGCATTATATTCAATAAATAATTTGGGAATACTAAAAAATTTAAGTTTTTTCTGCTCTCAAGACATTTAAATGTAGGAAAGATTTGCAAAGGGCAACATTTAAACGAAAACACAGTTTTTATGATGAATGTTTCAATTAGTATTGTGAATATCACATAAATTCTGTATTAAAAAGCCCAGAAGAGAGGTAGAGCCAACATGGCACTATAGACAGAAGCACCATGCCTTCTCTCTCCAGCAAAGACCAGAAAAAATAAGTAAAACAGATACAAACATCAATCCTGGAACTGTAAGTACCAAATGAAGGAATAAAGAACTTGATCAAACATCAAATGGAATAAGAAATTGACAGAGAACAGAGAACAAGGAGAGCTACTGAGTGGAGGTCCCCTCTCAGCTAATGTGGCTGGATTCCCCATCTTGTACTACAGCCACCAAAGAACGCAGATAGGGAGTGTGGGAAAGAAACTCCATGGATCTCCCAGCAGGAGACAGATTCCCCAGTAACCAGGGATACACGCATTCCTACCCACCGCTCTCCTTCCCTGCACAAGGCTTCTGCCACTTGTCAACAGGCTGCAGTCACTCAGCTGGAGAGATGCCAGCTTAGTGCCACCTGGCTTTGCCATCTTGCACCTCAACCACCAAGGACTGCAGATAGGGAATAAGAGAGGGAAACTCCACAGAGTTCCCAGCAGAAGCCAGAGCATCCGGCAAAGAGGGATACATGCTTTCCTACCCATCATTCTTCCCTCTACATGGCCTCCACCACTTTCCAGTGGGCCATGGTTGCTTGGCCAGGGAGACACAAGCTCACTGCCGCTGAGTTCCACCCACCTCCACTGGATGGGCCCTTCAGCATCATGTTTTTTTAATTCGTTTCTTTTTGTTTGTTTTTTTGATATTGACTTTTTAAGCTTTTTTGATTGCTTCTTTCTCTTTCCCTTCCTTCCTTTCCTTTCTCCCACCCAGCTAGCCCCATGTGCCATCTCCTCCCCTTCTTGACAGACTGTGATTTTTTGGTTTGCTCATTTTGTTCTTTTTTTTGGGGGGGGGGAGTTGTTTATTTGTTTTTTGATATTGTTTTTTTGGATTTTTTTGTTGCTTGTCTCTCTCTCTCTCTCCCTTCCTTCCTTTCCTTTCTCCTGCCCACCTAGCCCCGTGTACCATTCCCTTTCCTTTGTGATGGGCTATGATTTTTTTAGTTTGTTTGCTTTGTTCTTTTTTTCCCCTTCTTCTTTCTGTTTCTTCTCTCTCCTTTCTTTCCTTTTATTTCTTCCACCCACCCAGCCCTGTGCACTGCCCCCACCCCTTCTGGAGGGGCCATGATGCACAGCTTGTTTGGAGAGCCACTGCACACAGCCTCCCCCGGTCTGCGCCATCATCACTAAATGGCTCCCTCAGCATCAATTTATTTATTGTTTGTCTTTTTTTTTGTTGTCATTATTGTTCCTTCTCTCCGTCTCCTTTCCTTCCTTTCTTGTCTCCCATCCACCAGCCCTGTGAGCCACCAACAACTTCTTGGGGAGCTGTGCTTTACCACTGGTGGAGACCCTCTGGCACGCAGCCTGCCTGGGTCTGTGCCACCCTCACAGGTCGGCTCCCTCTGTGCAACATTTTTTATTTTTCTTTGTCTTTCCCCTTCTCCTTTTCCTTCTCCTTCTTGCCAAGGAGCTGGGCTGCCTCCACCCCTTCCTGAAGGGCATGCTGTGCTGCCCAGTGAGAGAGAAATTAGCTTGCCACTGCCCCACCTCCAATGGCTGGCTCCCTTCCACCGTATTTTCTTTTTGTTGTTGTTGTTTTTATTTATTTATTATTTGTTTAATTGTTGTTTCTTCACTCATCCCCCTCTTTCTTTCCTTTTCTCCCTCCCACATAGCCCCATGTGTCACCAACATGACTTCTCAACAGCCTGAGCCACAACACTTGGCATAGAGACCCACCAGCGCAATGCCTCACTGTGTCTGCCAAGCCCCCACTCACCAAATCCCACCACGCCACCATTTTATTTACTTTTTTCTTTTTAATTAATTAATTTCACTTTTGCTTTTTTTCTTGCTTTTGTTTCTCTCTCTTCTTCCTCTTATTTTACCCAACCAATTAGCTCTGCACATCGCATCCCCTCCTTTCCCTTCTGGCTATACACACCAAGTGTCACACACCTGAGCAGTACTGACATGGTCCCCCAGACTCTGCCCTGCACTGCCTCCCAGACCAGGCCCATTGCCCCAGTTTGTCATACAAAATAACCATCCCCATAACTCTGCCCCTACTAGACCAGCCTTGCACTGTAGCTGAGTGACCTGCCCTGTTCACCTGGACTAAGTGGTGAGAAGTATAATGCCCACAGGTGAACATGCAACAAAACACACCCAGCCCACCTGCCCAGACATAATAACCATTTAAAACAAACAAACAAAAAAAAGCAGGATGAGACAATCAATAAATGAAGAAAATAATTCCTGAATGTCCCGGATATAGCAGACAATATCAAAACATATTAAAAAAACAAAAAACAAACAGAAGAGATGGCTCCAGAAAGGGACCAAAATAAAACACCAGATGACCTTCTGCTAGAAGACACGGCACTGGAATTACCTGATACAGAATTCAAAACTCTAATATTCAGATGAAGGAAAATGCAGGCAAAAATAAGGAAAAGATAGACAAAATTATGGAAAAGACAGAAAAGTCATTGGGTACCACTTTGAGGAAATATCAGAGAAAACAATGAAGAAAAATGAAGAAACCCTGAAAATGATGAGGGATACAATCAAAAGCAAAAATTTAAGTGTGATCAGAGTTCCGGAACAGAGGGAGAAAACGGAAACACAGAGAAGATCATTGAAGATTTGCTGACAGTAAAATTCCCTAATATCATGTAAAATGAAAAGCTGGCCTATGAACCCCATATATGATAAGCCTCAAAAGACAAACACCAAGACATATCATAATCACACTTGCTAAAACCAAAGACAAAGCAAGAATCCTGACAGCAGCTTGAGAAAAATGAAAAGTCACATACAAAGGGGGAAACAATAAGACTAAGCTTTGATTACTCAGCAGAAACCATGCAGGCAAGAGGGCAACAGATGACATATATAAAGCCTTGAAAGAAGAAAACAGCCAACCAAGAATAACATGTCCTGCAAAATTCTCACGCAACTATGAGGGTGAAATTAGAACATTTCCAGATAAACAGAAATTAAGGGAATACATAAAAACTAAACCAAACTTGCAAAAATTATTAAACAGAGTCCTCCAGTTAGAGATACAATGACATCAGACAACAACCTGAATCTAGCACATAAGATAGCATCAGCCAGATACCAACACAGATAATCAGCTCTCAAGGATAAAACAAAATAAAAAATTTACAACAGGGAACCAGAGTCATCAATTTGTAAATGACGACGTCAGAAAATAAAAGCGGGAATACGTGGTATAGGTGTAGAACTTCCAAATGGAAAGGAAGTCAAGGCATTATCAAATAATAAAAGACTGGTTTAAACTTAGGAAGATAGGGGTAAATTTCAAGGTAACCACAAAGCTAACAAACCTACTCATTAAAACAAAGAAGAAAAATATAAAGTCTCAGTAAACACAAAATCTACAAAAACAAAAGAAACAAAACAAAATTCACAAACAAAAGGAATTCAACACAGAAGAGTAAGAGGAACAAAGAAAACATCACCACCACAAAAAAAAAAAGCACTACAAAATGACAGCAATATGCTTACACCTATCAATGACCACACTGAATGCAAATGGCTTAAATGTACCCATAGAGACAGAAGCAACAGAATGGATAAAGAAACAGAACCCATCAATGTGCTGTCTACAAGAGACAAACCTTGGGAACAAAGACATAAATTTATTAAAAATCAAAAGATAGAAATAATATATCAAGCAAACAGCTATAAAAAAAGAGGAGTGGCAATACTAATCTCAAATAAAATCAATTTTAAAACAAAATCCACCATGAAAGACAAACAACGGCATTATATAATGATTGAAGAGACAATTCACCATGAAGGCATAACCGTAATAAATATCTACACTTCCAATGACAGGGCTGCAAAGTACATAAAACAAACTCTAACAGCACAGAAAAGGGAAATTGACAGTTGCTCAATAATTTTTCAATAATAGTAGGAGATTTCAAAACACTACTTTTGAAAAAGGACAGAACATCTAGAAAGAAACTCAACAAAGATACAGAAATCTAAAGGCCACAATCAACAAAGCTGATCTCATAAACACAGAGAACACTCCACACAACAGCAGCAAAATACACATTCTTTTCCAACACACATGGAATGTTCTTCAGAATAGACCACATCCTAAGCTGTAAAGCAACCGTTAATGAACTGCAAAACACTGAGATAATACAAAGTATCTCCTCTGATCACAATGCCATCAAAATAGAAATTAATAACAGGAGGAGTAAGGAAAAACAAAATCATATATATGGAAACTGAATAAACCCTGCTTAAAAATCACCGAGTAATAGAAGAAATAAAAAATTGAATAAAAAAATTCCTAGAATTAAATGAAAATGAAAACATATCATACCAAAAAGTTTGAGACACAGCAAAGGCAGTGCTCAGAGGTCAATTTATACCAATAGATATACGCATCAAAAAAGAAGAAAAGGGCAAAGTCAAAACATTAGCGACACAATTTGAACAAATAAAAAGAGAACAGCAAAAGAAGTCCATAGCCACCAGAAGAAAGGAAATAATAAAGATTAGAGCAGAAATAAATGAAAAAACATTACAAAGAATGAACAAAACCAAAAGCTGGTTCTTTGAAAGGATCAACAAAATCGGCAAACCATTGGTCAAACTGACAAAAGAAAAACAGGAGATGATGCAAATAACTCAAATAATAAGTGAAATAAGGGACATTACAACAGACTCAACTGAAATAAAAAGGATCATAACAGAGTACCACGCAAAACTATACTCTGACAAATTTGAAAACCTAGAGGAAATGGACACATTTCTAGAAACACACTACCTACCCAAATTAACAAAACTAAAGTTGAAAATATGAACAGATCCATAACAAGAGATTGAAAAGGTAAAACAAACAAATGAACAAACAAACAAAAAAAAACTCTCAATAAAAAAAGCATTGGCCGGAAGGTTTCACTGGCGAATACTACCAAACATTCAGAGAAGAGCTCACACCATTACTACTCAAATTATCTCAGAATACAGAAAAAGAAGGAATACTTCTGAATTCATTCTATGAAGCCAGCATAGCCCTGATACCAAAATCAGGCAAAAACACCACAAAAAAAGAAAATTACAGATCAATATCTCCCATGAATATAAATGCAAAAATTCTCAACAAAATTGTAGCCTATAGAATTCAGCTTTAGACCAAAAAATAATACACCACTACCAAGTGGAATTCGTATCATGTGTATGAGTCAGAATCAACTTGACAGCAATGAGTCTGGAGTTTTTTTGAAAACAAGGGGGAATTAGCTCAGATAATATCGACTTAGCATGTGAGAGGTGGCAGGATCAATGCCCACATTCTCCAGTTTGTAAACCCTGGTAGCGTAGTGGTTAAGTGCTACAGCTGCTAACCAAAAGGTTAGCAGTTTGAATCCACCAGGGGCTCCTTGGAAACTCTATGGGGTGGTTCTCTCCTGTCCTGTAGGGTAGCTATGAGTCGGAATTGACTAGATGCAATGAGCTTGTTTTTTTTTTTTTTTTTTTTGGTTTGGTTTATGCAAGAATGGTTCAACATTAGACAATCAATCAACATAATCCACCACATAGATAAAATAAATGAAACATATCACGTGATCATCTCAATAGATGCAGAAAAGGCATTCAACAAAGTCCAACATCCATTCCTGATAAAAACTGTCAAAAAAAAATAATTATAAAAGGGAGTTCATCAATATAATAAAGGGTGTCTATTCAAACCCAACAGCCAACGTCATTATTAATGGAGAAAGTATGTAAACCTTTCCCTCAAGAACAGGAAGAAGACCAAGATGCTCTTTATCACTACTCCCATTTAACATCATGCTGGAAATCCTAGCTAGAGCAGTAAGGAAAGAAAAAGAAATACAAAGCATCCAAATTGGTAATGAAGAAGTAAAACTGTCCCTATTTGCAGATGATATGGCACTACACATAGAAAACACAAAAGGCTCCAGGAAAAAATTACTGGCACTAACAGAAAGATTCAGCAGAGTAGTAGGATACAAGACCAATACACAAAATCAGTTGGATTCCTATACAACAGTAAAGAGAACTATGAAAAGAAATCAGGAAAACAATACCATTTATAATAGCCCCTAAAAAAAAATACTTGGGAATAAATCTAACCAAGGATGTAAAAGACCTATACAAAGAAAACTGCAAAACACTACTGCAGGAAACCAAAAGAGACCTACATAAATGGAAAAACATACCATGCTCATGGGTAGGTAGACTTAACATTGTGAAAATGTCAGTTCTACCCAAAGCAATATACAAATAGAATGCAATCCTGATCTAAAAACCAACAGCATTCTTTAAAGAGATGGAAAAATTAATCATTAACTTTATATGGAAAAGGAAGTGGCCCCGGACAAGTAAAACACTATTGAAGAAGAAAAAAGTGAGTCTACCTACTATACAGCCTCGTAGCGGTACAATGAAAGATACATTGATCAATGGAACAGGATTGAGAGCCCAGATATAAATCTATCCACCTATGGGCACGTGATCTTCGACAAGGGCCCAAAGTCCATCTAAAGGGGAAAAGGCAGCCTTTTTAACAAATTGTGCTGGCAAAACTGTATGTTCAACTGCAAAAAAATGAAACAGGACCCACACATCACAGTATACACAAAAACTAATTCAAAATGGATCAAAGACCTAAATATAAACCAAAAACTATGAAGATCATAGAGGAAAAAATAGGCTCAACACTAGAGGCCCTAATACATGTTATTAACAGGATACAAGCCACAACTAACAACACACAAACACCAGAAGATAAGCTAGATAACTTGGATCTTCTAAAAATTAAACACTTATGCTCATCAAAAGACTTCACCAAAAGAGTAAAAAGAGAACCTACAGAGTGAGACACATTTTTTGGCTATGAGATATCTGACAAAGATCTAATCTCTAAAATCTAAAGGAAAATCCAACACCTCTACAACAAAAAGACAGATAATCCAATTAAAAAATAGGCAAAGAATATGAACAGACACTTCGCCTAAGAAGACATTCCAGCGGCTAACAGATACGTGAGGAAATGCGCACTATCACTATCCCTTAAAAAAAATCCCTTAGAGAAATGCAAACCAAAATCACAATGAGATATCATCTCACCCCAACATTACTGGCACAAATCATAAACAACAAATGTTGGAGAGGCTGCAGGAAGATTGGAAGTCTTATGCACTGCTGGGTGGGATGCAAAATGGTACAACCATTTTGGAAAACAATATGATGCTTCCTTAAAAAGCTGGAAATAAAAATACCATGTGATCCAGCAATCCCACTTCTAGGAATGTATCCTAGAGAAATAAGAGCCATCACATGAATAGATACATGCACACCCATGTTCACCGCAGCATTGAATAGCAAAAAGTGACCGTCAACAGATGAATGGGTAACCAAACTATAGTGTATACACGCGGTGGAACACGACACAATGATAAAGAATAATGAAGAATCTCTGAAGCATCTCACAACATGGATGAATCTGGAGGGCATTATTCTGTGTTAAATAGGTCAACCACAAAAGCACAAATTTTGCATGAGACCACTATGGCTGATGTCAGATGGATACTGTCTGAAAGCAGACAATACCAGAAGAAAAATGTTTCCCTGTGTTTTATTGACTATGCAAAGGCATTCAACCGTGTGGATCATAACAAATTATGGATAACACTGCAAAGAATGGGGATTCCAGAAAGCTTAATTGTGCTTACATGAAACATGTACATAGATCAAGAGGCAGTCATTTGAACAAAACAAGGGGATATTGTGTGGTTTAAATTCCGGGAAGGTGTGTGTCAGGGTTGTATCCTTTCACCATACCTATTCAATCTGTATGCTGAGCAAATAATACAAGAAGCTGAACTATATGAAGAAAACGGGGCACCAGGATTGGAGGAAGACTCATTAACAACCTGTGTTATGCCGATGAAACAAAATTGCTTGCTGAAAGTGAAGAGGACTTCAAGCACTTACTGATGAAGGTCAAAGACCACAGCCTTCAGTATGGATTACACTGCAACATAAAGAAAACGAAAATCCTCACAACTGGACCAATAAATGACATCATGATAAACGGAGAAAAGATTGAAATTGTCAAGGATTTTATTTTACTTGGACCCACAATCAACAGCCATGGAAGCAGCAGTCAAGAAATCAAACGACACATTGCAATAAGCAAATCTGCTGCAAAAGACCTCTTTAAAGTGTTGAAAAGCAAAGATGTCACCTTGAAGACTAAGGTGTGCCTGACCCAAGCCATGGTATTTTCAATCATCTCATATGCATGAAAGCTGGACAATGAATAAGGAAGACTGAAGAAGAATTGATACCTTTGAATTGTGGTGTTGGCAAAGAATATTGAATATACCATGGATTACTAAAAGAATGAGTAAATCTGCCTTGGAGGAAGTACAACCAGAATGTTCCTTAGAAGCAAGGGCGGCGAGACTTCATCTCACATACTTTGAACATGTTATCGTGACAATTCTGTCCCTGGAGAAGGACATCATGCTTGGTAAAGTGTCAGCGAAAAAGAGGAAGACCCTCAATGAAATGGATTGACACAGTAGCTGCAACAATTGGTTCTAGCACAACCATGATTGTGAGGATGGCGCAGGACCGGGCGGTGTTTCCTTCTGTCGTACATAGGATTGCTGTGAGTTGGTACTGACTGGATGGCACTTACAACAACAACAACTACTACTATAAAAACTCATGAAAAGGTTTACAGAGAAAAAGAAACAATCTTTTATGGTTATGAGGGAAGGGGGTGGTGAGGAGGGAAAAACAGTAAATAGATCGTAGATAAATGGTAACTTTGGTGAAGGTTAAGACAGTACACAATACTGGGAAAGCCATTACAACTTGTTGAAGGCAAGGCCTTGGAAGCGCCATAGACACATCTAAACTCCCTGAGAGGCCAAATTACTGGGCCGAGGGCTGCGGGGACCATGGTCTTGGGGAACATCTATCTCAATCGCCATAACATAGTTTATAAAGAAAATGTTCTACATTCTACTTTGGTGAGTAGCATCAAAATTCTTTATACTAGTTCCTTTGTCTTGCATACACATTTTAGAAAAAAGTTTCACAATATAAAAAGAAATTAGCTAGAATTTAGACAGGAATTGTATAAAACTAATAGATCAGTTTGAGAAGATTTCAGATCTTACTCTGTTTTGTCTTCTAAACCATGAACACAATATGTTTCTCAATTTATTTAAACCTTTATTTCTTTCGTCAGCATTTTTAGCTTTTGGCATGCATATATGATACACGTTGTATATGTTTTGTTATATTTATATCTTAGTATTTCATTATCTGTGGAGAGATAGTAAATGGTATGGTGTTTTAATTTCTTGTTTCCATATGTTCATTGTTAGTATATAGAAATCAAATTGATTTTTTTTGTTTCATTTTGATCTTGTATCCTTCGACTTTGATGTACTTACTAGTTCTAGGGTTTTTTCTTTTTTGTAGATGCCTTGGGATTTTCTGAATAGAAAATTATGTCATCTGCAAGTTAGAAAATATTATTTCATTTCAAATTTGTATGCCTCTGATTTATTTTTCTTTATTTATTGGACTGGCAAGGATTCCCAGTACAGTGTTGTATAGGAGTGGTGAATGTGGGTATCCTTGTCTCATTCCTGATCTTCAGAGTAAAGCATTTAATTTTCACTACTAAGTACATATTAGTTGTAGGTTTTTTAGATCCTCTTTATGAAATCGAAGGAATTTCCCTCTATTTGAAATTTGTGAGCCCTTATGTCATTCATGGATGTTGAATTTTGTCTGGTGCTCTCTATGCATCTAGTGAGATGATTATATGATTTTTATTCTTTAGACTGTTGACATGATTGACAACATTGATTGATTTCTCAAATATTGGACAAGGCTTACATTACTGGAATAAATACCTCTCTCTTGCATTATTATTTTTATACACAACTGGATTGAATTTGCTGAGAATTTTTATTGCGGACTTACCATCTATATTCATGTATTACATTGTTTTTTTTTTTTTTTTTGCCTGGTTTGGAGATCATGGCAATGCTGATCCCATAAAATGAGTTGAGAAGCATTTTACTCGTCTTCTATTTTATAGAAAAGATTAAATAGAATTAGTGTTATTCCTTGTATAAATATTTTGTTTAATTTACAAGTGGAATCATCTGGACCAGAAGATTTTTTGCAAGATATCTAACAACAAATTCCATATATTAGTCATAATATTCAGCTTTATTTATTTAATCTTGGGTGAGTTAGGGTAATTGAGTTTTCAAGGAATCTGCATATTCCGCCTAAATTGTATTTATGTGCATAGATTTGTTTCTCATATTTTCTTATTATTCTGTTAATGTCTTTAGATTATATAATTATATCACATCTTCCATTCCTGTTATTTGTAATTTGTATATTCCCTCTTTTATTTTTCTTTGCCATTCTTACTAGAGGTTTATCAATTCTACTGCTATTATTGATATTGACATTTTGTTGATTGATATCTATTGCTTTTCTGTTTTCAACTCCATTGATTTCTGTTGTTAACTTATTTCCTTCTTTCTGCTTGCTTGGGATTCATTTATTTATTTTCTTGAGGTAGAAGTTTAAATTCCAGATTTGAGAGTTTGTTTTGTTTTAGCATAAGCAGACAGTGCTAGACATTTCTGTCAAAGCAATACTTTAGCAGCACTCCATGGATTTTGATACATGGTATTTTCATTTTCATTCTGTTAAGTGTTTTTTAAAACTTTTTATATGAAATAAGCAATACTTATTTTATATAAAATTAGTATAGGCTTACAGTAAGTTGCAAACATAATGCAGAGACCTCTTGTCCGTCTTCCCCTAATAGTGATGGGTTAAACAGTGTGTAATCCTGGTACAATATCAAAACCAAGAACTTTACATTGGTATATATTCTTAGCTAGATTATAGACCTTATTCTGTTTTCATAAGTATTTATATGCACTTATTTGTGTGTGTGTGTGTGTGCAGTTTTATGAAATTTGATCCCATGTATGTTTAATGTTTAATGTAAACATATGTATTTAATTCCCCATGAGTCTTCCTCTTTGGCTTATGGATTACTTAGAAGGGTGTTAATTTCCACACGTTTGGAGATTTTCTTATCTTTAATTGATTTCTAGTTTAATTTCATATGGTCAGAGAGAATACTTTTTATGATTTTAATTATTTTTTAATACACTAAAGTTTGCTTTATGAATCAGATGTTGTGTATATTGTTGAATATTCTATATGTACTTGAAAGTAACATGTATTTTGTTTTTCTTGGGTGGAATGTTCTAAAAGTACCAGTTATATCTTGTTGATTGATGGTGTTTAGTTTCTCTGTATCCTTGCTGATTTTCTGTCTAATGATTCCATCAATTCCGGAGGCGGGGTGCTGAAATCTCCAACTATAATTGTGGATTTGCCTATTATTCCTTTCAATTCTGTCAGTTTTTGCTTCATGTGTGTTGAAATACTGCTGTTTGATGATTACATATTTAGGATTGTTATGTCAGTTATGTGAATTGATCCTTTTACTATTAGGTAATAATCCTTTTTGTCTCTGATAATTTTCTTTGTTTTAATATTTATTTTGTCTCATGTTAATATTGCCACTGCAGCTTTTTTGATTAGTATTTGCATGGTGTATCTTTTGCTATCTTTTCAATTATAATTTATCTACTTTTTATTTCTATTTGGAGAGAGTTCCTTGTAGATTTCAGAGTTGGGTCTTTTTTTTAATCAGTTCTGAAAATCTCTGTTCTTTAATTGGTGCATTAATATCATTTACATTTAATGTAATTATTGATGTGTGAGGATTTAAATCTGCCATTTTATTGTTTCCTGTATGTTACCTGTTTTTTCCTTCCTCTATTTCTCCTTTCCTACTTTCCTCCGGGTGAGTCAAACATATTTTAACACTCCATTTTAATTTCTCTGTACTCTGTGTGTGTAATGTGTATGTATAAATACACACACACATTTACACAAACACACAGAGTTGCTGTCAAGTCAATTTTGACTCATGGAGACCTCATGTATGTCAGAGTGGAATTGTGCTCCATAGGGTTTTTAAGGATTGATTTTTTTTTTTAGAATTAGAATGCCAGGCCTTTCTTCTAAGGTACCTCTGAGCACATTTGGTCCTTTAACCTTTTGGTTAGCAGTTGATTGCATTTTACCCATTTGCATCACCCAGGGTGTGTATGTATGTATCTATTTTTGCAAGGGATTATAACATACATACCTAACTTATTACAGTCTACTACTCTATTATTATCAACATTTTATCACTTTAAGTAGAGCATAGAGATCTTACCACTATTTAGGTCCCTCTACCCTTTTCCATTCAGGATGTAGGTATCTTGACATTACCTGCATACATTAAGATCCATATCAGACAATGATAAAACTTTTGCTTTCCACTTTCAAATATGTTAAGAGCTGAAAATGCATATATATCAAAGTCTTTCTGTGTATTTTATCTTCGTTTTCCAATTGAATACTTTCTATTATTTCTCTATAAGTTCACTGATTCTTTCCTCTATCATATTTTTCTTTCTGTTGAACAGATTCTGTAATTTATTTATTTATTTTGGTGGTTGTAGTTTTCAGTTGTAACATTTCCAATTATTTCTTCTCTGTACTTTCTATTTCTTTGCCAAGGCATAGTATTTTTTCAATTTGCTTTAAAAATGTTTGCTATTGCTGGTTGGAACATTTTTATCCGGTTAACCACTGATTGTCTTTTCTCTTTGAATTTGATATTTTCTTTGTTCTTGGTATAAGTAATTTTGAATTGGATTCTGTACATGTTGAATATTACATTAGGAGTTATGTCTTTTTTTCTAATGTTTTATTTTAGCAGCTTATAAAATTTTTAAGCATAACAACAATTGTAAGGATGGTGCAGGACTGGGCAATGTTTCATTCTGTCGTGCATAGGGTCGCTATGAGTCAGAACCAACTCGACGGCACCTAACAACAACAACACACTTTTTAAGGTTAAGAATGCATACCCTGAACCATAGTTTCCAAAGCCTTTACAGTACTATTCTGGTCTGCCCTGTTTGTGTGCTTCTCTGTAGCCAATAAGAAACCTGAGCGGTATTCCACACTGTATTTCAGTTCTCAAAGATGATACTACGTTGATTCTGGTTTCATTAGTGGCCACTTGGTATGTTCCCAGGACTATATTTAAAGAACCTCTTTTTCTCTCTGTCTTTTCAATCCATTAGTTGGGAGGGCACACTCACTAGAAACTGTATATTTAATGTGTTAACTCAGGGAGCCATTGAATTTCAAGCATTTTTTAAAAAGTTATTTTTCCTAGATATCTTGACTAGTCTTTGGGCCATTCTTACAGATATTAAAAGTCCAGGAAATCCATACCATAATGTAGATAAAATTTTTAAAACTCTTAGGAGATATAAATGCTTGGTTGAGCACTGAAAGTCACTGACCAAGAAAATAACTAGCGGGGGAATTATGTCAATTGCTCTGTGTGGAAGCAGAAATGTTCTGAGCTCGACAGTCAATTCCTGGATAAGTGACTTATCAAAAGTAGATTTTAAAAAAGATAAAAATCAATGCACCTTATAGGTGAATTATGCAGATTTAAAAATTAATGTATGTTAATCATGTTAGGATAATGCCTAATACATAGTACAAGCTCAAGAGCTATATTATTATTAGTCTATTTTAGTGAGCTAGATAGCTTGCTCTGCGGATATTAGTCAGCCTTCTCATTTAACAAGCCATGTGCTCACATACTCCAAAGGTTTGTGGAAAAAAGCGGCTACACTAGCAGAAGATAGAGACAATGTGTCAACAATCCAGTCTACTTGTTGATATTGATATGGGCACTGACACTGTCAACTACCCAATTTCTATAAAGAATAAAACACCTAAGTCACTCATATCCCAGTGGACAATCCAACTTTCTGTTGATGGACTGATAAGAATATCCCCTCTGTCTCTGGAAGGAGAAGTAATTGATTTTTCTTCATTTGAATAAACACTTTCTCTAGACTTGACTTTTCATTTCTTGATTACTGTTACTTTGCCAATACTTGACATGAGGACTACTGAATGTCTCCAAACCATCATGCAATCTTACACAGTTATTGACTGAAACTAAGGAACTCATTTTCAGGAAAAGTTATGAGAAATGGGTTGGATTATACAGAAACAAATAGTATTGTCAACACCCTTTATGCAGAGAAAGCTGATTTTATAGGTGTAGGGAAATGGCTTGCTGAATACTCAGCTACGGCCCTAGTTGAATGATTAGACCTTGAAGGATGCCGTATAAGCTCTGAAGCAGTAGTCAGTGTATGGCACTCTTCCTCTGGTAGCCAGGTATCGGGGGCTTAGGGTGGATGTGGTCCTTCTAACAATTACACACAATGACTCACTAAAGAATATATCTGAGCTTCTCTGGTTTAAAAGTTTTAGTATGCTCTGGAGGAATTCTTATTTCCCAGGACAAAACATGTTTCGTTGACTTGGTGATAAACCCCTGATCATTCAGGGCTTCCCATAACATTAGGCAAACTTAAAAAAGGGGAAGTATATGGCATTGTTGGGGTGACTGAGCCTGTTACTTCTACACAATAAAGATCAAGAGCAGGATGGAACCTACCGATATCCTGGGTGTACTTCTCCTTACCATGATGCCATCAACCTGGTGGTAATGTACCACTTTACCAATAGGACTACAAAGGGTTCAGGCACTTTAAGAACTTAGCTTTGGATCACCTTGTTTTGTCAAAACTACAGGCTATTATACAAACTGCCAGCCTAGCAGCAGAATTAAAGACAGCAGCTTATGCTTTTTGCTATGTCACATAGTTTATCTTGAAAACTCTTCTCTCTCTCTTTTTTTTTTTTCTTTACAATTGTGTATAGGGTGAGTGGGTAATTTGAAATTTCCATTTAAGTTATAGGTTGCAGTGTACTGAAATGGAATTTCAGTGGAACTAGTGGAAGAATAGGTTATTATTCATATATTGAACAATTTGATACTACCATGTGCTAGGCACTAAGCGTTGTATAAATAGTTATTCAGTTAATTGTATTAAATCTGTTCTCATCGAGTTGATTCCAACTCATAGCCGCCCTACAGGACAGAGTAGAACTGCTCCACAGGGTTTCCAAGGAGAAGCTGATGGATTCAAACTACTGACCTTTTGGTTCGCAGCCATGGGTTTCCATAGCTCTTAACCACTGTGCCACCAGGACTTCAGTTAACTAGTTTATAAGCACTTTACAGATAAGGAAATTAAGGCAGATAGAGGTTAAATAAGTTGTCCAAGGGCATGCAGCTAAGTGGCAGAGCTGAGATTCCAACTCAATCATTTTAGTTATCATTCATTGATCCTAAACATGAGGTTCAGTGCCATGACTAGGTATTAGTTTAAATCATCTGTTTTGGTGAGAAGACAGTTTATTTTTGGTTGCTTATGAGATGGTCACACAGTTTTAATTGAGGAAATTTTAAAAATAGGGGGAGCGCCAGCAAGGATGTGGGATTCATTAATGTTGTTCACCATATATTTCTAGTTCTCTTGCCAGGCTTGTTGTAGGATTGTACTTCCAATCCTCTTGAAATTGGTTATGGCCGTGAAACTTGCTGTAGCCCGAGAAATGTAAGCAGAAGTGCAACATATCAGTTCTGGAAACAGAATTTAACTTGCTAGTGAGTGATTCCCTTCCTTCTCTCACTTTCTTCCATGGTTACCGGCCATACATACACTGAACGGTGGTTAGTACATCAACCTGTTTCCTAATGAGGATGACATGAAGTAATGCCTTAGCCTACGTGTGAACGTGCAATGGACCTGTAGTGGGAGTAAGAACTCTTGTTGTTTTAGGCTACTGTGATGTTTAATTTATTTATACTGCAGCATAACCTGAATCCATCTTGATTGATGCAGTGTGTGTGTGTTTGTGTACGGTGTATGTGTATGTGTGCATGTTAGGCATCAATGGGAATGGAATATAAAGTGCATCTATCATTTTTCTTTGCTCAGTATCATTTTCCTTTTCTTACATTGATTTTTTAACTTTTTCTACCTTATTGAATCGAATATTTACTTATTTCACTTGCTTGATTTTGTAATGTACAATTTAAATGCTATGCAATTTCCTCTGTCTATTCTTTCAAAAAATTTTTTTTTTATTCTTTTAGCTATACCTTAGATGGAATAAATCTTAGTGTTTTTTTTTTAACAACATGATTTTCTGGATATTCTGCAATTTTGTATTATAGTTCTTATTTAACAGAATAATTTTAGAATTTTATCTTACATTATATAAGGTCATTAAGTTTTATTCTATTTTTCCAATTTTGTTCTTAATTTTCATTTTTGTTTCACTGTGATTTGAATATTGATTTCCGTGATTTATTTATTTTTATTTATTTATTGTTCTTTAGGTAGAAGTTTACAGTGCAACTTAATTTCTCATACAAAAATTTATACACATGTTGTTATGTGACCGTTCTTGTTACAATCCCTGTAATGAGACAGCACACTCCCCTTTCCACCCTGGGTTTCCCATATCCATTCAACCAGCTCCTACCCCTTTCTGGCTTCTCATCCTGCCTCCAGACAGGGGCTCCCCATTTAGTCTCGTGTATCTATCTGAACTAAGAAGCACCATTTATGAGTATTATTTTATGTTTTATAGCCCAGCCTAATCATTTTCTGAGAGTTGGCTTTGGGAATGGTTCTAGTTCTGAGTTAACAGAGAGTCAGGGGACCATGTCTTCTGGGGTTCCTCTAGTTTCAGTCAGACCATGAAGTCTGGTCTTTTTACTAGAATTTGAATTTGGTATCCCACTTTTCTTCTGCTCTGTCAGGGACTCTCTGTTGTGTTCCCTGTCGGTGCAAACATTGATGGTAGACGGGCACTTTCTAGTTCTTCTGGTCTCAGACTGATGGAGTCTCTGGTTTATGTGGGCCTTCTTTCTGTTGGGCTCATATTTTACTTGTGTCTTTGGTGTTCTTCATTCTCCTTTGCTCCAGGTGGGTTGGGACCAATTGATGCCTCTTAGATGGCCGCTCACTAGCTTTTAAGACCCCAGATGCCGCTCACCAAAGTGGGATGCAGAACATTGTCTTAATAAACTTGTTATGCCAATTGACCTAGATGTCCCCTGACTCTGTGGTCCCCAGACCCCTGCCCCTGCTACCCTGTCCCTGCAAGTGTTTGGTTGTATTCAGGAAACATCTTAGCTTTTGGTTTAGTCCAGTTGTGCTGACTTCCTCTGTATTGTGTATTGTCCTTCCCTTCACCTAAGATAATTCTTGTTTTTTTTATCTAGTTAGTGAATTCCCTCTCCCTCCCTTCCCACCTTGTAAACATCAAAGAATGTTCTCTTCTGTGCTTAAACCTTTTCTTGAGTCCTTATAATACTGGTCTCATAAAGAGTTGTATTTTTGTGACTGACTAATTTCACTCAGCATAATGCCTTCCAGATTCATCCATGTTGTGAGATCTTTTGCAGATTCTTCATTGTTCTTTATCATTTCTTAATATTTCATATATGCCATAACTTGTTACCCATTCATCTGCTGATGGGCACCTATGTTGTTTCCATCTTTTTGGCATTGTGGACTGCCCTGGAATGAACATGGGTGTGTGTATATGTATTTGTGTGATGGGCTCATTTGTCTAGGATATATTCCAAGGAGTGGGATTGCTGGATCATATGGTAGTTCTATTTCTACCTTTTTAAGGATGTGCCAAAATTGATTTCCAAAGTGATTATACCATTTTACATTTCCATCAGTAGTGTATAATTGTTCAAGTCTCTCCATAACCTCTCCCGCATTTATTATTTTGTGTTTTCTGGATTAATGCTGGCTTTGTTGGGGTAAGAGAGTGTCTCATTGCAGTTTTGATTTGCATTTCTCTAGTGGTTAATGATCTTGAGCATTTCCTCATGTATCTGTTAGCTGCCTGAATGGCTTCTTTGGTGAAGTGCCTGTACATATCCTTTGTCCATTTTTTAATTGTGTCATTTGTGTTTTTGTTGCTGAGGTTTCACAGTATCTCTTAGATTTTAGAGATTAGACCCTAATCGGATATGTCATAGCCAAGAATTTTTTCCCAGTCTTTGTAGGTTGTCTTTTTACTCTTTTGGTGAAGTCTTTGAATGAGCATAAGTGTTTGATTTTTAGGAGCTCCCAGTTATCTAGCTTCTCTTCTGGTCTTTGTGCATTGCTAGTTATGTTTTGTATTCTGTTTATGCCATGCTTTAGGGCTCAGAGCATTGTCTCTGTTTTTCCTTCCTTGATCTTTATCCTTTTAGATTTTATATTTAGGTCTTCGACTCATTCTGAGTTAGTTTTTGTACATGGTGTGAGTTATGGGTCTTATTTCAGGTGGATATCTAGTTTTTTTTCTAGTTATGCTAGCACCAGTTGTTAAAGAGATTTTCTTTTCCCCATCTAATGGACTTCAGGCCTTTGTCAAATATCAACTGCTCATAGGCAGATGAATTTACATCTGGATTCTTAATTCTGTTCTACTGGTCTGTGTGTCTGTTGTTGTACCAGTACCAGGCTATTTTGACTACTTTGGAAGTATAATAGGTTCTAAAATCAAGTAGTGTGAGGCCTGCCACTTTGTTCTTCTTCTTCAGTAACGTTTTACTTAGCCAGGGTCCCTTCCCTTTCCATATGAAGTTGGTAATTTGATTCTCCATCTCACTCAAAAGTGTTGGTGGAATTGGTATTGGGGTTGCATTGTATCTGTAGATTGCTTTAAGTAGAATTGACATTTTCACAATATTATGTCTTTCTATCAATGAACAAGGTATGTTTTTCCACTTATGTATGCCTCTTTTGGTTTCTTGTGGTAGTGTCTTGTAGTTTTCTTCGTATAGGTCTTTTATGGCTTTAAAAGATTTTATATCTTTTATATTTTAGATTTATTCTTAAGTATTTTATCTTCTTGGGGGCTATTGTAAATGGCATTGATTTGGTGATTTCCTCTTCAATGTTCTTTTTGTTGGTGTAGAGGAATCCAACTGATTTTTGTATGTTTATCTTGTATCCTGATATTCTGCTGAACTCTTCTATTAGTTTCAGTAGTTTTCTGGAGGATTCCTTAGGGTTTTCTGTGTATAAGATCATGTTGTCTGCAAATAGAGATAATTTTACTTCTTCCTTGCCAATCTGGATGCCTTTTATTTCTTTATCTAGCCTAATTGCTCTGGCTAGGACCTCCAACACAATGTTGAATAAGAGTGGTGATAAAGGGCATCCTTGTCTGATTCCTGTTCTCAAGGGGAATGATTTCAGACTCTCTCCCCTTAGGGTGATGTTGGCTGTTGGCTTTGTATAAGTGCCCTTTATAATGTTGAGGAATTTCCCTTCTATTCCTATTTTGTTGAGAGTTTTTATCATGAATGAGTGTTGGACTTTGTCAAATGACTTTTCTGCATCAATTGATAAGATCATGTGGTTCTTGTCTTTTGTTTTATTTATGTCATGGATTACACTGATTGTTTTTCTAATGTTCAACTATCCTTGCATACCTGGTATGAACCCTACTTGGTCATGGTGAATTATTTTTTGATATGTTGTTGAATTCTATTGGCTAGAATTTTGTTGAGGATTTTTGCATCTAAGTTCATGAGGGATATTGGTCTGTAATTTTCTTTTTGTGTGGTGTCTCACCTGGTTTTGGTATCGGGGTTATGTGGCTTCATACAATGTGTTTGGGAGTATTTCATCCTTTTCTGTGCTCCGAAATATCTTTAGTAGTAGTGGTGTTAACTCTTCTCTGAAAGTTTGGTAGAATTCAGTGAAGCCATCATGGCCAGGGCTTTTTTGTTTGCAGCTTCTTAATTACCTTTTCAATCCCTTATTTTTAGGTTTATTTAGTTGTTCTACTTCTGTTTGTGGAAGTTTAGGTAGGTAGTCTGTTTCTAGAAATTCGTCCATTTCCTCTAGGTTTTCAAATTGATTGGAGAACAATTTTTCATCGTATTCTGTTACGATTCTTTTAATTTTATTCGAGTCTGTTGTGATAGCACCCATCTCATTTCTTATTTGTGTTATTTGCTTCCTCTTCTGTTTTCCTTTTGTCAGTTAGGTCAATGGTTTATCGATTTTGTTGATCTTTTCAAAGAATCAGCCTTTGATCTTGTTAACTCTCTCAATTGTTTTTCTATTCTCTATTTCATTTATTTCTGCTCTAATTTTTACTATTTTCTTTCTTCTGGTGCCTGAGGGATCCTTTTGCTGCTCTCTTTCTATTTGTTTGAGTTGTAGGGTTAATATTTTGACTTTAGCCCTTTCTTCTTTTTGGATGTGTGCATTTATTACTATAAATTGACTTCCGAGCACTGCTTTTGCTGTCTCCCAAAGGTTCTGGTAGGATGTGTTTTCATTCTCATTTGATTCTGTGGATTTCTTTATTCTGGCCTTAATTTCTTCTATAACCCAGTAGTTTTTGAGCAAAGTGTTGTTTGGTTTCCATGGATTTTTTTTTTTTTTTCCCTTGCTGTTTCTGATATTGATTTCTGCTTTTTAACTTTATGGTCAGAAAGGATGCTTTGTAATATTTTGATGTTTTGGATTCTGTTAAGAATTGCTTTATGGCCTAATATGTGGTCTATTCTTGAGAATGATCCATGTGCATTGGAAAAGAAAGAAATGCTTGGCTGCTGTTGGGTGGAGTGTTCTCTATACGTCTATGAGATCAAGTAGGTTGTTTGTGGCATTTAGATGTTCTGTTTCTTTATTGGGAAAACCTGATGGCATAGTGGTTAAGAGCTATGGCTACTAAGCAAAAGATCAGCAGTTCGAATCCACCATGTACTTCTTGGAAACTCTGTGGGGCAGTTAGTTCTACTCTATCCTATAGGGTTGCTAAGAGTTGGAATCAACTTGACAGCAACGGGTTAGGTTTCTTTGGTTTGTGTCTTTATTGACTTTTTTTCTGGATGTTCTCTCCTTCACCATAATTGGTGTGTTGAAGTTTCCTACTATTATTGTGGAGCTTTCTATTTCTCTTTTCAATGCTGATAGAGGTTGTTTTATGTATTTTGAAGCCCTGTCATTGGGTATGTAAATATTTATTATAGTTATGACCTCCTTGTGTATTGACTCTTTAAATCACTCAATAGTGTCCTTCCTTATCCTTTGTGGTAGATTTTGCTTCAAAGTCTATCTTGTCAGGGAATAATATTGCCACTCCTGCTCTTTTTTGATTGTTGTTTGCTTGATATTTTTTTTTCTATCTTTTGAGTTTTGGTTTATTTGTGTCTTTGAGTCTAAGATGTGTCTCTTGTAGGCAGCATGTAGACAGATCATGTTTTTTATCCATTTTGCCACTCTCTATCTCTTTATTGGTGCATTTAGTCCATTTACATTCAGTGTGATTGTTGACAGGTATGAGTTTAGTGCTGTCATTTTGATGTGTTTTGTGTTGTTGACAGTTTCTTTGTTCCACTTAATTTTCTGTGATGAGTCAAGTTTTCTTTATGTATTTTCTTTTTGTCTTTTTCATTGTTGTTGATTTTGTATTTCCTGAGTTTTTATGTTTTTCTCCTTTTTATTTTGATATGTAGAATTATCAGTTTCCTTTGTGTTTACCTTATATTTACCTCTATTTTTCCAAGTATAAACCAATTTTTTATTTCTTGATATCTCCTTGACTTCCTCTCAATATGAAGCTGCTATGTCTACATTATTTAGTCCTATTTTTCATTTTAATGCTGTCGTCTTTTACGTATTGATGTCTCTGTTTCCTTATTTTCAGTGTTTTTGGTTTGATTTATTTTTGTGATTTCCCTATTTGGACTGATATCTGGTTGTTCTGTTCTGTTTTGTAGTCTTGGGTTTTTATGCGATTTTCCTGATTTTTTTAGCAGATGACTTAGTATTTGTTGTAATTTTAGTTTGGTTTTTACAAATTCTGTTAACTCCTGTTTATCTGGAAATGTGCTAATTTTGCCATCATATTTGGGACAGAGTTTTCCTGGGTATATGATACTTGGCTGACAGCTTCCCCCCCCCCCATTCAAGGCTTTATGTGTGCCATTCTATTGTCTTCTTGCTTGCATGGTTTCTGCTGAGTAGTCAGAGCTTACTCTAGTTGACTCTCCTTTGTAGATGACTTTTTTGTTTATCCCTAGTCACTCTTAATTTTTTTTTTATCTTTGGTTTTGGCAAGTTTGATTATAATATGTCTTGGTGACTTTCTTTTGGAATCTACCTTGTGCGGGGTTCCATAAGCTTCTTGGATAGATATCTTCTCATGTTTCACGATATCAGGGAAGCTTTCTGCCAACACATCTTCAACAATTCTCTCTGTATTTCCTGTTATTCTGTCTCTGCCTCCCCCCCCTTCTGTTACTCCAATCACTCGTAGATTATTCCTCTTGATAGAGTCCCACATAACTCTTAGGGTTTCTTCATTTTTTTTTAACCTTTTATCTGATTTTTTCTCAAATAAATTGGTGTCATGTACTTTATCTTCAATCTCACTAATTCTGACTTCCATTGCCTCAGTTCTACTCCTACGACATTCTGTTGAGTTGTCTAATTCTGAAATGTTATTGTTAATCTTTTGGATTTCTATTTGCTGTCTCTCTATGGATTCTTGCAGCCTGTTAAATTTGTCATTATGCTCTCATATAACCTTCTTAAGTTCCTCTGCTGTTTTGTCTGTGTGTTCCTTGGCTTGTTTTGCATTTTGCCTGATCTCTTTCCTGATCTCTTGAAGAGTTCTGTAAATTAATCTTTTGAATTCTACCTCCAGTAATTCCAAGACTTTCTCTTCCTCTAGAAGGTTTCTTGGCTCTTTGTTTTGATAGCTTGCTGAAGCCATCATGGTCTGCCTCTTTATGTGATTTGATATTGGCTGTTGTCTCTGAGCCATCAATAAATTATTATATTTGCTTACCATGCCCTGGCTTCTTGCTTTGTTTTGTTTTGATATGCCAAAATAGGCTAGTCATGTGAGCTACTTTGATTATTTGTGTCTTTGAAGATGTCACATCTTGTTACCAGGTTAGTGCTGTTACTAGGTACGCAAGCCCAGGAGTTCATTTTCTTTTCATGTTTGGATTCAGCTCAGGTGTCCAGGTTGTTCGTCACTGAATGTGTGGTGCAGACTCTCACCTACAGTCCTAGGTGGCCAGGGTTATATAGGGGTGATTGGAGCTTGCACAGGTATCCGGCTGTGGTAGGGGGTTATGAGCTGAGCAAGATAGGGGGCTGACAGCTGCCCCTGAGTGCCTGCATGGATGACATGTCCCTATTTCTTAAAGCTCATAGGTGGGTGGATTAAGCAGCCTGTTTGGGCACCTAATTCTATTGGCTGTAAGGTCTGGGAGGCACCACTTATTCTTAAACCCTGTCCTGGGTGGCAAGGTGGAGTGGGTGGAGCCACCAGTCCTCAGGACCATGATGTGGGTAGGTTAGGACCCTCATAATGGGCAGGGCAGTGTCAAATGTCAGGAATCTGCAACTCCTTCTTAGCTCTTGAAGTTGAAAATAGGCTTCAGGTATATACCCTGCTGTACTATGCTAATGAGGGCCTATACTGTTTAAATGGGTTCACACAGGTCTAGGCAGCGGTGAAAGGCATTCAAAGCCCATGGACCCATCATGCTTATGTCTAAGCAAAGGGGCTGTGCCTTCCCTGAGATCCCAGCCTAGGAGAGCTGGCAGCTTTTTTTTTCCTGTTTGTTATTTGTTAATTTGTTCTCTCTCCAAAGCTGGGAGAATGGTTATAGGTACACGATGTGTCCCACTTCTGACCCAGGATGCAGCAATCTCTGAAGCTAGCCCAGGACTGGAGCAGAGTGGGGAGGGGTAGGGGAATGGGAGAGAGTTACTTCCCAGAGAAGAAGGATTTTTTTGATTCCCCACGGTAGGTTATATGCTTGCACTTAACCTTCACAGATCTAGCACTACTTTCCCCTGGATCTGCAGGCCTGTGCACACTCTCTGCTGCTTGGCCTCCCCCATTATGGAAAACACATCCTGAGTACCACTGCCCACCTCAGCCTGTACACCCTGGCTGATCTAGCCTGCAGGGCACCAGCCAGGTCAGGTCTGGCAAATCCTCTCTGCTTTTGAACTGTCTCTCCCTCCCGCTGTCTCTCAGTCAGACTCCTCAACTTTGCCTTCAATATTCAGCACTCCTAGATTTTCATATGTAATTGATTCACTTTTTTTGTGTGCCTTTGTTGTAAGAGGGACCACAGGAAGCATCTGACTACTCCACTATCTTGGCCCCACCTCTCTATTTTAGAATTTATTGAATTGTTCTTTGCAGCATAATCTAAAATCAGATGGTTTTTACCATTCTGTGAGCATTTAAGAGGAATATGTAGTTTTAGTTTTAGGGTACAGATACCATATATATCCATTCTATCTACCTCATGAATTAATATTTTAATATCCTATTCATACCAGGGGAAACCCTGGTGGTGCAGTGGTTAAGTGCTATGGCTGCTAACCAAGAGGTTGGCAGCTCGAATCTGCCAGGGGCTCCTTGGAAACTCTATGGGGCAGTTCTACTTTGTCCTATAGGGCTGCTATGAGTTGGAATTGACTCAATGGCACTTTTTTTTTTTTTATGCCTACAGGTGGAAGCCCTGGTGGCATAGTGGTTAAGAGCTACAGCTGCTAACCAAAAGGTTGGCAGTTCGAATCCACCAGGTTTTCCTTGGAAACCCTATGTGGCAGTTCTACTCTGTCCTATAGGGTTACTCTGGTTTGGAATTGACTCGACAACAACAGGTTTGTTTTGGAATGGATACGTATATATATATATAGGGAGTTCTTGCAGGGCAATGGTTAAAAAGCTCGGCTGTTAACTGAAAGGTCAGTTGTTGGAACCCACCAGCCACTCTGTGGTAGAAAGACATAGGACTGTCTCATCTGTAAAAATGAAACAAATAAATCAAACCAAACCTGTTGCCGTTGAATCGATTTTGACTCATAACGACCCACAAGGCTCCATAGCCTTGGAAATCCTATGGGGCAATTCTATTCTGTCCTATAGGATGCTAACTCAATGACAACAAGATATATATGTCTATAATTTTTTTGTGTGTGTGTTTTGAATCCAGAAAAGCAAATGTGTCATTTTTCTGCTAATATGCATGTTCTGCTAGTATTTATCGTTTTATAGTTTGCTTTATAAAAATTTGGTTTTATTTATACATAAAAACCACTGCCGTTGAGTCAATTCTGACTCATAGTGACCCTACAGGGCAGAGTCGAAATGCCCTGTAGAGTTTCCAAGGAGCACCTGATGGATTTGAACTGCTGACATCTTGGTTAACAGCTATAGCCCTTAACTACTATGCCACCAGGGTTTCCTTATATACACATATACATATGTGTGTGTGTGTATATATATATATATATTCAGTGGGTTTTGGTGGTTATATATATATATATTTAATTCAGAAAAATCCATGACCTATTTTCAGTGTGAAGCACTGGTGGCACAGTGGTTAAGAGCTCGGCTGCTAACCAAAAGGTCAGCAGTTCGAATTCACCAGCAGCTCGCTGGAAATCCTATGGGGCAGTTCTACTCTGTCCTATAGGGTAGCTATGAGTCAGCATCAACTCAAAACAATGAGTTTGGTTTTGATTATCTTAAATATACATGAACTACCGTCAATGTCATTGTGAATTGTACATTTTCTTTTTTCTAAATTTCTCTTGCAAGTCTTGGCTTAAAAATGTGGCTCCATTTTACAAAAGGCAAGGATGTTCAGTGATTGCTGACAACAATAAATTTCAGGCCAATTCTCTTTGTCAGAAATTTAAGTGACAAAATTCTAAGGAAACGAAGCCATTACCAGTAGGATGTGAGGTAGAAGAATGTAGAATAATTATTACGCTTTACTCCATGTACCGAAATAAATTCCAGACAGGCTAAATATTTAAATAGGTTTTAGGATATTAATTTGTAAAACATGTTATCTTAACTGAAGAGAGTCTTTCTAATTATGAAGCAAAACCCAAAAGTTATAAAACGAAAAATTTTGAATTTAAACCATATAAAAATTTTAAAAGTTTTAATGATAAAAAATTGTAAAGATAGTTAAATTATATAGACATTAATTTAGGAATATTTAAAAAAAAATAAGTGAAGGGATAGTATAATAAAAATAATCTATACATGACTCATCAATATATATGGAAGGACAAACAGCCCATCAGAAGAAATGAACAAATGTCATGAACACATGATATACACACAAAAATACAAATAGCCAATAAACATGGAAAAAGAATTCCCAGCATAACTAATAATAATATAAGGTCAAATGAAATAATTTCATATAATAATTTCACACTATAGGGTCGCTATGAGTCGGAATCGACTCAACAGCAATGGGTTTGGTTTTTATAGTGGTTGAAGTGGGGAGTAATTGATGTTTTCATTCATTAATGTTGGGTGGGTCAATTAATACAATTCTCTTTTCAAACAATCAAATTTTAAAATATGCATACCGTTTCACACATAGCAATCTGTCTTGATTAAAAAAAACCACAAAGATGTTTTTTACAGGTTTGTAATAGTTAAAAAAAAACTTGAAAATAATCTAAGTGCCTATCCACAGTTGATTTGCTACGTAAATTAAGATTTATCCCTATAGTCAACTATTAGGCAAATGGTTTAGAAGTGATATCAATGTATATATTTCTGGCATCAAATATATCTAAGATATATATTTTCATAGAAAAAACAAATACGGAATACTATGTAGATTGTAAGTTATTTATTTTTTAGAGTTATGTGTATATGCAATCAGAAAAAAATATTTCGAAAGTTTATTACAAAAATGTTAACAATGGTTCTTTCTGGAATGAACCTGCTACCTACTTGTGATACAACCCATGGATAAGGAAACATTTGGGCCATAAGCATAACTACATTATAGAATGATCTCAGAAATTGTACAAGTACAATTGTCCCCATCGTCATATGTGCTTGTCTAACATTCATGTCTTTGTCTTATCCTCTCTATCCAAAATAGTTCCTCACTGCTACCCAGCACACACACCTACCCAAGCTGATTATATCCCTTACAGGTATCTTCTCTATAGTCATTTATTCATTCCACTTTGCAAAGAAGGAAATGACTTCTCATTTTGTATCTTCCATTCAAATCCTACCTATATATCAAATTATTTTTCAAGTCTCATCTCTTTCGTGAAGTTATCCAGAGCAATGATATTTTGAGATTTTGGATACTGTCACAACTAAAAATGTAATTAGTTGAAAGAATGTATGGTTAAGAATAATGAAGTAAAGATTTTTTTTTAATCCTATACTCTTCTCTGAAACCAACTGAAAAGAACAAAAACATAGAAAAATAATAATAATCAGTTACCTAGTAAAAGGTTCCACAAGCCACAGAGTACTAGGAATAGCTGTTAAATATGATGAGGTAAGAATCAAACAAAAGGAAGACACAGCAGTTTACGTGATTAAATAAATAAGTAAATGGGGAATAGGAGACGAATCTCCCAAGCAGAATTCCCAATAATTTAGGTACATATTCCATCCTCAAGGAGGTGGAACATAGCTTCCTGTCCCTAAGTGGAGGCTGCACATAGTGACTTTCTTCCAAAGAGTACAGTATGGAAAAAGAAAAAAAAAGTTACTACACAGTGGAGAAACATGGCAAACACTACCTCAACCAGGTGATCAAGGTCATCAACAGTGATAAGTCATGTCCATAGTACGCATTCTAGATATGATGTGATGAAAATGTCATTATACCTTTGTAGCATCCATCCCCAAGACATCTAATCCCATACTAACCATGAGAAAAAATACCAAACCGCAAATGAGAATCATTCTACAAAATACCTGATCAGTGCTTCTCATATCTAGTCATTCAAAATAATAAATGTCTGCTAAGCAGTCCCAAACCAGAGACATGATGACCAAATATGATGTGGTATCATGGATGGGACCTTGGAATAGAAAAAGGATGTTAGAGAGGGAGGGAAAAAAAAAAACTAATAAAATCTAAATGAAGTATAGACTTAATAATAACATACTATCATTGACAAATGAACCATAATAATCTTTGGCAGTCTGAAATTAACCAAGCATGAAATCAAGATGCATTGATAATTACTGATGATTGGAATGTCAAAGTTGGAAGCAAAGAAGGATAAGTATTTGGAAAATATGGCCTTGGAGATAAAAATGATGCTGGAGATCCCGTGAAAGAATTTTTCAAGACCAATGACTTATTCATTGTAAATACCTTTTTTCAATAACATAAATTGTGACTATACACGTGGACCTAATAGGATGGACTACTCAGGAATCAAATCTGCTATATCTATGGAAAAACACTGTGGAGAAGCTCAATATCATCAGTCAGAACAAGGGCAGGGGCCAACTGTGGAATAGGCCATCAGTCGCTCCTACACAAGTTCAAGTTGAAGCTGAAGAAAATTAAAACAAGTACACGAGAGCCAACCTTGAATATAACCCACGTGAATTTAGAAACCATCTCAAGAATAGATTTGACACATTGAACACTAATGACCGAAGAGCAGAGGAGTTGTAGGATGGCATCATGACATCAAGGACATCAAACGTGAAGAAAGCAAAAGGTCATTAAAAAGACAGAAAAGAAAGACCAAAATGAATGTCATAAGAGACTCTGAAACTTGCTCTTGAACTTAGAATAGCTAAAGTGAACTTAAAAAGTGATGACATAATAGAACTGAACAGAATACTTCAAAGGGTGGCTCAAGAAGACAAAGTAAAGTATTATAATGAAATGTGCAAAGACCTGGAGTTAGAAACCAAAAAAAGGAAGAAAATACTCAACATTTCTCAAGGTGAAAGAACTGAAGAAAAAATTCAAACCTTTAGTTGCAATGTTGAAGGATTCTATGGGCAAAATTGATTTTGATGCAGGAAGGATCAAAAGAAAATGGGAGGAATACACAGAGTCACTGCACCAAAAACAATTGATTGATGATTAATCATTTCTGGAAGTAGCATATAATGAAGAACCAATGGTACTGAAGGAAGAAGTACAAGTGAAGGCATTGGGGAATTGATGGAATACCAATTGAGATGTTTCATCAAACGGAAGAAACACTGGAATCGTTCACTTGACTATGCCAGGAAATTTGGAAGACAGCTTTCTGGCCAACAGACTGGAAGAGATCCATATTTGTGCCTATTCCAAAGAAATGTAATGCAATGGGATGTGGAAATGATCAAACAATATCATTAATATCACACACAAGTAAAATTATGCTGAAGATAATTCAAAAAAATTTGCAGCAGTATATCGATAGGAACTGCCAGAAATTCAAGCTGGATTCAGAAGAAGAGGTAGAATGAGGCATATCACTGTTGATGTCATATGGATCTTGGCTGAAACCAGAGAACAGCAGAAAGATGTTTACCTGTGTTTTATTGACTATGCAAAGGTAATTGACTGTGTGGATCATAACAAATTATCGGTAACATTGCAAAGAATGGGAATTCCAGAACACTTAATTGTGCTCATGTACATACACCAAAAGGCAGTTGTTCCAACAGAACAAGGGGATACTGTGTGGTTTAAAATCAGGAAAGGTGTGTGTCAGGGTTATATCTTTTTGCCATACTTATTCAATCTGTATACTGACCAAATAATCAAGAAAGTGGGAAATATGAAGAATTAGGCATCAGGATAGGAAGAGGACTCATTAACAACCTGCTATATGCAGATAACACAACCTTGCTTGCTGAAAGTGAAGAAGGCTTGAAGTACTTACTGATAAAGATCAAAGATTACACCTGAACATAAAGAAAACAAAAGTCTTCTCAAATGGACAATAAGCAACATCATGATAAACTGAGAAAATATTGAAGTTAACAAGGATTTCATTTTACTTGGATCCACAGTCAATGCCCATGGAAGTAGCAGTCAAGAAATCAAACGACTTTACAGTTTGTTGAAAAGGAAACTAATTAGCTCTGTAAGGTTTCATCCAAAACATAATGAAATATTTAAAACTAAAGGAAAAAACAATATATGGGGCAAATCTTCTGGAAAAGACCTATTTAAAGTATTGAAAAGCAAAGATGTCACCTTGAGGACTAAAGTGCACCTGACCCAAGCCATGGTATTTTCAATTGCTTCATATGCATGGGAAACCTGGTCAATGATTAAGGAAGACTGAAGAAGAATTGATGTCTTTGAATTATGGAGTTGGCAACGAATATTGAATATACCATGGACTGCCAGAAGAATGAACAAATCTGTCTTGGAAGAAGTACAGCCAGAATGTTTCTTAGAAGAGATAATGGCAAGATTTCATCTCATGTACTTTGGACATGTTATCAGGAGGGACCAGTCCCTGTAGAAGGATATCATGCTTGGTAGAGTATCAACAAAAGAGAGGAAGGCCCTTAGCAAGATGAACTGACATAGTGGCTGCAATAGCGGACTCAGACATAGCAACAATTGTCAGGGTGGAATGGGATGGGGCAGTGTTTCATTATGTTTTACGTTGTGTCTCTATGAGTCTGAATTGGCTTGAAAACACCTAACAACAATAACACGATAACGTAAGATTTTCCACCACCTGACTGTCAGTTTGTGGTACTGTGGTGGCTTGCATGTTGCTGTGATGCTGAGAGCTGTGCCACTGGTATTTCAAATAGCAGCAGAACCATCCAAATTAAGACAGGCTGTGGAGAAAGGCCTGGTGATCTACCTCCAAACATTAGCCAATGAAAACCTTACGAGTCACAAGAGAACACTGTCCAACTCTCCTGCTTTGGGATCAGTCACTGGGGGGGCAAGTAACTGAGATCCCGTGTCAGTCACTTGCCCGAGGTTATCTGGTAAATACATAGGCAGAATAGAAAAACCATTTCTGTCTCAACCCACTAGCCTGTCTTCTGGGACAAATCTCCAAGAGGTGATTAAAAATAAAAGATTTCCAAGTGACATAGAGGGCCAAAGAGGGTGAGGGAGACACTAGGTGAGATGGATTGGCACAACGGATGCAAGGATGGACTCAAACTCAGGACCAGGCAACGTTTTGTTCTGTACAGAAAATCATCTTTGTCAGAGTCAACTTAATGGCAGCTATCTGTTTCTAATATAAGATGGTAGCTATTGGGGAAACTGAGAACAGGATATACTGAAATTATTTGTATTATCTTTGCATGAGTCCTATACATCTAAATCTGTTCTAAAATAAGAAAAAAATATTTAAATGTTAAAAAACTTTTTAAAATATCACTAAATGGAAAAATATATAATGTTTTTCTGTGTTGCTTCAGAGGGAAGATGTGAACACAGGAGGCAGGAGACAAAAGGAGACATTTCAGCTGTAGAAAAGAAAATCTTTTTGAATAGTATTAGCTTCCTTAGGGAGTGATTCAGCGGTGAAGGTAATTAAATTATAGTTGGAGGAACGTTTGCTAGAGATTTTGAGAAGCAGATTAAAGCATCTGACAGAGATTAATCTAGACAATAATAAAAATAACATTCATTGAGCAATAACATGTGTGCTATTCTTGGCTCTTCCTGTCATTTAATCCTCATGACACCCCACTTAACAGATGAGGAAACTGAGATCCCGTGTCAGTTACTTGCCTGAGGCTATCCGGTAAATACATAGGCAGAATAGAAAAACCATTTCTGTCTTAACCCACTAGCCTATCTTCTGGGACAAATCTCCAAGAGGTGATTAAAAACAAAAGGTTTCCAAGAAGAAAGAATTTCACTGAAAAACAAAATGAGAGAAGTGGCAGAAGAGCCAGAGAAGTTACTCAGAACCAGGCCAGGACATAGAAAGTAAATTTGGATGAACTCCAATTTAAGTTTGAAACAAAAGGAAAATAATATTCTTGTGAAGATACATAATACCCTTTAAAAATGTTTTGTTTTTCCTCCATCATTAAATATCATCAGTTGGCAGGAGATAGGCACTTTTGACCAAATAAAACATGAAAAACATTGGATTTCAATTCACTGTTTTCATAGTATGGGCATAACCATGTGTATTTAATGTATACTTGCAAGATATTCTGAGCCCAGCAGCAAGCAAACATGAGGCTCACATTGGAAGCATTCTGTCCTGTGATGAACAATGTTTATCATCAGGGAGGAAGAGAATGTGTTGTGGCCAAACAATTCCTTGGAAAAAAATATACATAAAAGGCTTTAGAAGATTTTACAGTGAGTGTTTAGTCATTTGAGAAAATGGCCCAGGGGCTTATGAAACACACTTATCTTCTCCACCACCAGGTTTTCCTGCAAATTTACCCGTAAGCAGAAATGGAATGGAAAGAATCACCAGCATTACTGAGTTAGAGATGTGAGCATTTTATTTTTAAAGGGTCAGTTGTACTCAGAGTCTTGCAGTCTGTTCCGGGTGACTGTGAGCTATTGATCTCCCTATTGTGGAATGCGTCCTAGTTGAAGGTTAGCCGGGGGTCCTCACAATAGTGTTTCTGCAGGCGAGCCGCCTTCCTCTGTTCACTATGAAACTGTTTAATTCATAAAGCTTTGATGCTTAAACTGCTTCTGACCTTCTGTGAGCACTTCAAAGAGGAAAATTAGCGGCCTGGAAAAATATAATGACCTAAATCCAGCAATTGGGGGCACACATGTTATAGTCTGTTGAGCTCATGTTGACTGTTTACACTGTGTTTCTTTTTGGAACAGGTTGTCTTGGAGGCCTATAATTGGAGAAAGGTGCTAATTTGAAGAGTTTGGAAATGTCTAGGTATCGATCTCTCATTTAAGTGTCATTCTTATTAGGGTCTTTGCTCAGAGGAGAGATGTAAGAAGCTGTGGGTAAAAGGTGGCTTCTCTTTATTTCAGCTTTATCATTTACATTTACTAGGGCAAAAAAATAAAGGAAACCCTGGTGGCGTAGTGGTTAAGTGGTACGGCTGTTAACCAAAAGGTCAGCAGTTCAAATCTGCCAGGTGCTCCTTGGAAACCCTATGGGGCAGTTCTACTCTGTTCTATAGGGTTGCTGTGAGTTGGAATCGACTCGACCGCAGTGGATTTTAGGGCAAAATCACACTCATGATAATGTACACAAAGCAACAGCCATTCATTTTTAAGTAAGGGGAATTTTTCTGGCTGTTCTTACCACTAGTATCATTTTAAAGCAGCAATTGTGCTCAATAATCCCAACTGTGAAGTTAATTTTAGATATATTTATTCTTTTTTTTTTATTCTTCCATATTAGCAGATATTTTCTTAACAAAAACTAAATTCAGACTAATGAATAGTTACCAATGGCAATAATTAGAGTACAGCTTACAAGGTACTAATCCAAAAACTCTAGGGCTCTGTAATGGAAACCAAAAGAATCCTTTGGATGAAAAAAAGGTAAGAGGTCAATGTACTGTAAGAAATGTACTGTAGAAAGCTGGCAAAATTCAGTGTCTACACTCTAAGATAATGATGGCATGCATATGAGCATCTAGAAAGATTAAGTATCATAAAAAATGGATGGATAACAGTGTGATCATTTGTTGCAGCACGGCCAAGACGGTCCCCGTTCGCACCTATTTCCAAAGCATAATTATTAACAGTATTCTGACCTGATGAATACATTAAATTTTATGGTCACCCTAGTAATAGTAATAGGGTGACCAAATGGACAATGAATAAGGAAGATCGAAGAAGAATTGATGCCTTTGAATTATGGTGTTGGTGAAGAATATTAAATATATATGGCCTGCCAGAAGAACAAACAAATCTGTCTTGGAAGATGTACAGCCAGAATGCTCCTTAGAAGCAAGGATGGTGAGACATCATCTCACGTACTTCGGACAAGTTATCAGGAGGGATCAGTCCCTGGAGAAAGATATCATGCTTGGTAAAGTGGAGGGTCAGCAAAAGAGAGGAAGACCCTCAACAAGATAAACCGACACAGTAGCTGCAACAATGGTGCAGGGCCGGGCAGTGTTATGTTCTGTTGTACATAGGTCCCTAAGAGTTGAAACTTAACAACAGTTAACAACAACAGTGGTGGCTGACAACTGCAAAGACACTCAGTCTTTAGCATCATGAAATCAGTTTTTATGTGAGAATGGGGAAGGAAGTAGACATTATATGTTAGAACTATTGGTTCTACAGGCTGAAGAAGGATGTTTTGGGGGTGACCTCAATCTTTTGCATCAGTTTAAGTAATACCTACTGCTGATGATGGACAAATCTATATTACTCATCACTTCTGAGCTATAGACACACTTTCTGGTTGCTTCCCAGAAATTTCTACAATTTTATTCTACATTGTCACTAACTCAGCCAGCCCCAAAGAAATATTTTCTTCCCCAAACTTGCCTTCATAATCACTGTTACTGTCATGATAATTCAACTCTCATTAAACCATTACCCTCAGGCACCTGAATTTCTTCCTGCCCTTTAGCCTCTCAAGCAAATGGATGAATATGCCCTATTTATTAAACTCTAAAACGTGGAAACCTGGGTGGCATAGTGATTAAGAGCTACAGCTGCTAACCAGAAGGTCAGCAGTTCAAATCCACCAGTCTTTGGAAACCCTATGGTGCAGTTCTACTCTGTCCTATAGGGTCGCTGTGAGTCTGACTCGACAGTAGTTGGTTTGGTTTTTTTTTTTTTTTTTGGAAAATGTCTTAAGAGCCCTTGGGTGGTGCAAATGGTTAATATGCTCGGCTGCTAATCAAAAGGTTGGTGGTTGCAGTTCTCCCACAAGCACTTCAAAAGAAAGGCCTGGTGATCTATTTTCAAAAAATCAGCCATTGAAAATTCTATGGCGTAAAGTTCTACTCTGCCGCACATGGGAATGCCACGAGTAGGAGTCGAGTCCACAGCAGCTGTTTGTTAAAAGATCTCAACATTGCTTTAGTTTAGACTTTCTTTTATTGTGTCCCAAAATAGAGTCTTATCCATCAATTTCATAGGCTACCGAAATTTCTAAAATCAGTCATGTCACTCTACTTAAAATCTTATATGTTTCCCATTGCCTTTAGTAAATTAGGTTACACGCATGAGAATGGCAGAGAAGGCTCTTTATAATATGGCCCAGATTCATTGTCATCACGCACCTCCCCACCCTTCAGAGCTCCAGTAACACAAAACTGCATCCCTTCCTATGACAATGGCATTCACATCTTCATGTCCCTGCTTCTACATGCATGAAAAGGGGTACTGGATATGCACCCACGCCCCACAACTCCAACTGCAAAATGTTACTTTATCCTCCAAATATATTCTTTGTGAAGGGTTTCTCAAGCATTGCAGGCTGGCTTAGTCACTTCCTACTAGAACGGAATCCATAATTCTACCAGGGCTATGTGTTCATTGTACCTACTTACTTACTCCTCCTTCTCCCCAGAAAGTCAGCTTCACTAGTGATGTTAAATTTATTTTTAAGTTCAGCAACTAGCACAGTGCCTGACCATGACAAGGCTTTCAACTAGTTTTTTTTTTTCTTTTTATTAAACTCCATTGTTATTTATAGTTTATTCTTATAACTTAAAATTGAAAGGTTAAGACATTTGACAGAAGAGAAAGGAGAACTGCATAATGACCTTGCAAAAGGCTTACGCTCCTCCTCATCTACAGAGAAAAAACCAAGAAAAAGTTCTAAGTTGCTGACAAAAGACAGAGAATCAGGTCTCTTGTGTTTCTCAGGGTGGGGGTGAGGATTACAAATGGTTTGTGTAACATGACAGCCAGTACATAGAAAGTACTCATACACCAACTAAGAAAAACTTCTAAAAACTAGAACCTAAGTTAAATCCTTGATTATTGGCAGATATAATTTTCCACACGCTCTTTTTAGGTAACAGATGCAACTTATTAAAAATTTAATGCCGCAGCTAAAAAATATTCAAAATGAATCAAACAGAGAACCCCTTAGGGTATAAGCTAAGGTTGGTATATATTTAGCTCAGTCGGCTGCCTCTAGCTCCACACTTTTTAATATTTGTATAATGCTATATGCTAACCAGTGTAGTGGTTAAGTGTTATGGCTTCTATGCTAAAGGTCAGCAGTTTGAATCCACCAGGAGCACCTTGTAAACCCTGTGGGGCAGTTCTACTCTGTCCTGTAGGGTCGCTATGAATCAGAATTGACTCGACGGTGACGAGTTTGGTTTGGTTTGGTTTATATGCTAGCCAAAGTGTATTCATGCTCATTTGCAAATGTGAATCTCTTGGCAGTTCTGGAAGGTGGACAAGTAACAAATGCAAATAAGTCACAGTGAAGGGCCACGCTCAGGATCACAGAGCAAGTTAGTGACCAAGTTGGGAAAAGTGCTTGTCCTCTATTCCAATTTCCTTTTTTTGGTAAAATGCTGTTTTGCTCAAAATGAAAAATAAAGCTCTCATAAACTAATCAGTCATTTTAAAAACTTTGCCTTTTGTCTATATTTTCTAGGGCAGAAAAGTAAATTAACACATATGACCCAGGCTTAAACCACAGATGTTAAAACAAGAAGGCATTTTGGATGACTCAATTAAACTGAGAATTCAATTAAACAAACATAGTCTAAAAAAAAAAAAAAAAAATTTTTTTTTTTTTTTAGTTTAGGTGATTGGGTTTTTACAGTAATAGCAACTATGATAAAACCTGACCTTGAATTTCCACACTGTCTTTCCTTTACAGAGCTCAGAATGCCATCACGAAGATGATCCCACATGTTTGTGATAGGCCTGCTGTATACCTATTCCAAGTATAATGGGCCTGCTTCCAATTCATAAAATTAGAATAATTGAGGAAACTTCCTGGAGGTCCACCTCACTCTCATGCTTAGCAGTGGCCTTCATTTTAATGCATTTAAATCATTTGTGTTGTAAGTCTATCATATGCTATTAAAAAACAAAAACAAAACAGTTACTGTTGAGTTGATTTCTATTTCATGTATATCAGAGTAGAACTGTGCTCCACAGGTTTTAAACGTGATCTTACAGAAAATTGCCAGGCCTTTTCTCTGAGGCATCTCTGGATAGTTTTGAACCACTGGCCTAACTAAGCACTTAACTATTTCTGCCACCCAGGGACTCCCACCACATACTACCTAACCAAACCAACCAAACCTGTTGCTGCCGAGTCGATTCTGACTCATAGCGACCCTGTGGATACAGTAGCGCTGCCCCACAGGGTCTCCAAGCAGCAGCTGGTGGATTCAAACTGCTGACCTTTTGGTTAACAGCCAAATGTTTAGGTTATTTTATAACAAGAATACTGTAAACCCTACAGTAAGTCTAATTTTCCCACCAATGTGATATAAATATCAAAAATATTCTTGTTATTTGTCATGTAAAAGTTAATTTAAATACTTCAGTTGTAAAGTAATATATAGAGACCAAGATGTTTAATTTACTAAGGGTAACCTAGTTCCCTGAGATAAGCTTTTTTTAAATTATATTTTCCTCCTCAACTAATTATCTCTGCCCTTTTTACCCCCTCCATTCTGACCAGGGAACATATTAATTGCTTTCATTCATCATAAGACTAGGCCTATGAATAAATAATAAATCTACTCTTCTCCAGAAATGTAACTTATCTTTCAAGTCTTCCCAGAAGAAGACCACACTGTGGTTCGCATCCTTTCCTTACACAGAGATACAAACTCATTGACTTGAATGGAAGATTCTAATGTAACAAGTGTATTGAGTTCATTGACTTTTTCAGTCAATTGAACAATCCTTCACAGTCATCAAGCAGCAAGGAACTTACCCCAAGTTTGGCCCATGGCAGAAGAAGGACACCAGCAAACCTGGCCTCTGTGGGAGCTGGTAAGGGAGTTTCAGATGGTTGGCATTTTGCATCCATTTAATCTCACTTCTCTAATTTGGAGGTCGAGCCCTGAGTCAATTAAATTACTTTTGAAAGTCACAGAAACTGTAGGGAATTTTTTTCTCAAGGTTCAAGAGATTGCTGACCAGAGAAACTGAAAATGAGTTTTACTGACAATGATATATTGAGGGCATGGGAATGAGCGAGATGGGCAACTGAATAATCAGGCATTCAAGCAGCAGTTCAAAAAAATAAAATAATATGGCCATTCTACATTCTCATTTCATTCTATTTTATTGCTACTATTAAATATATTCTCTTTACGATGAGATACATGCCACATGGAGAACATGTACATACATTTAAACATATGATTAAAATAAAATTGAATGGATTCCCAGAGGATATTTTATGATATCAGACTCTGAGGCTTTGGAAGTAAGTGTATTCCCAATGGGAAAGAGGAATGGATAATGCTTTTTGTTTGAACAGTTAAAATTCCAGAATTCCTTGATAAAATGACAACTAAAACTTTGAACAGAGCTCAGATTTCTTGGCATGATCTTCAAACTGGAATATGTCTTGGAAGCACCCTTGATGATAAAATTTGTGAGTGATCTTGTGACTGAACTGCTATGGGTTTAAGATATATTTGCTGAGAGTTATTGTCTCTACTGACAATAGTATCAGAACATGACACATTTATAACTAGGTTAACTTCTGAAAATGGAAAGACCTGGGAGTCATCAAAAATCCTTGTCTGTGATCAATTTCAATATGAGCTTGTTTAAAATCCCCTTCTGATTTAATCATTTAAAAAAATAATAAAAGACAAAAAAAAAAAAAGAATCCTAAACCAGAATTTACACATACATGTGCATAGCTGTTATATGGCCATATTGTTGCTTCCCCGAAATGTTAAAAATCAATTAAGCAGTGAAGACATTGTTCTCATTGTGGTAGAGTTCAATAACACAAATTTTGACCTTTAGAACTTAAATTTGTAGTTGTTCTTTAATTCCAAGGCCTTATTTATAGTTGCGTAGATTTAGTTAGTTGTGTAGATTTAGCCATAATGCCCTTTTTAATTATGATTATCATTATTTTTTGTAACTGGTGAGATGCATGTAGGCATTCTTCAGTGTTGTAAACAGCTAAGCACTCACTCAGCTGCTAACCAAAAGCTTAGTGGTTCCAGTTCACCCAGAGGCTCCTCAGAAGAGAAGTCTGGTGATTTACTTCCAAAAACTTAAAGTCAACCATTGAAAACCCCATGGAATTCTACTGACACACATGGCATCACCATTAGAGTCAATTTGGCAACTGGTTTTTGGTATGATAAAAGCTGAAAATTCCAGATACTCCCCTCCGGTTTCCCTTGTGGTTAGGTAGGCTATGTGAGCCAGTTGCTATAAATAAATGCCTACTGTAGGAATTCTGGGAAAAGTTTCCTTCCATAAAGAAGCAATGATGTGCAGAAGGGAGTCCCACATTTACCTTCTCCCTTTTGAACACAGCTGTGTGAGGATGTAATGCTGTGAATCACCTTGAATTCATAATGTGAGAGTCTGTAGATAACATGATGAGGAACGATGTGGAAAATGGGGAAATATTCTGGTTCGTGAGACACAAACTCAACCTTAATCCAATTATTTCAAGATTTCTTGTTATGGGTGAAAAATAACCTTCGTCTTTACATGACATCTAGTTGCATATTATGATACTTGCAGCCAAAGACATTTGAACTGAAAGATGCTCCAACACACTACCAGGTTTCGAGTGTACAAGAGTAAGTGAACGCTTTCTTTGCCCCTGTTTAGACAGACACCGCCTCTTCCCGTATCTGTAGTCTGGTTCTTTACTTGTTGACTAACACACATATTCTTCAGAATCTGTACAAAAATTATTTTAGTTGATTATGCTGGATATAAATACTAGTGAATTGTATCATTTTTAGACTCTGATAAAATGGAGATAATAGTTGTGAACAATAATACTAATGACTTGTTCATAACTGACTTTACAATTCATAAATATTTTTTAGATGGGGATAAAATATTACTACACAATACCTCAGCTTTATATGATCTTCATTCTGATTTAATTTCCCAAAGTGACTAACAAATGAAAAAGATCTTAAAGGCATGTTTTTTAAATTGTGTTTTGTGATACTAATGCATTAATACATTAATAAGTGCAATATTAAGTGTATTTATGAGTTTTCTTTTATTATTAGAGAAAGCAATCTTGAAAGGCCAGTAAAATTACTCTGCCTAGATTAAGAAAGAATAGAACATACTTTAGGTGATCATGTTTTTTTTCTCCTCAAGAGACAGCTTGAGAGTAATGAAAAAAGAATACGTGGTTTCAATAAAGTTGTGTCTGAGTTCCATCCCCTGGACATCCAGAAAGGCCTGGAAAAGACACCGAGCAGTAAGTTGAACCAGAGTTCTAAATAAGTCTCTTCAGAATTATGATATTAAGCAAGAACAGCTGACATAGCAAGTTCCAGCCAAGTCTTTGAAAGCAAGGGGGAACAAACTGGACCAACAAAAAATCAGCACAGACCACAACGGGCAGGGACTCCTGGATTCCTGCAAGAAGCAGTGGCCAGCCTCAAATGAACTGGAAAGAGTAGGGCCAGAAACTAGAAAGGAGAAGACTGAGTATTTCCTGTGAATCATTCTATCTGCAAGTGAGTGGTGCTAAGTGAACATGCCAGACTGAACTGAAGACACAAAATCAGCAGTGAGAAAATTTGCATTCAGAAACTGACTTATCACTTCACCAACAACTAATATGGCTTCGAGAGAAAAAAAAAAAAAAAGGAAAACAGGTGTTGGGAAGGCTGTGGAGAAATTTGTAGTCAATACTTAGGGGGCAATGAACTTCTGTTAAGGGTGATGGAAAATTTTGGAAATGGACAGCGCTGATGGTTCCACAATATGATTGATGAGCATAATTATTGCCACTGAATTGTACGTGAAAAAATATTTAAACAGTGAATGTCCAGTTATATATATACATATATTTACCATAAAAAAATTAATTTAGAGGTGGAGCCAAGACGGTGGAATAGACAGATGCTTCCGTCAAGCCCTCTATACAACAAAGACCCTAAAAAACAAGTGAAACAAGTATATTTGTGATAAGCTGGGAGCCCTGAACATCAAAGGCAAGCTTAGACAATGAACTGAGGGGCAGGGGGAGGAAAAGACAGTTCAGAAGTGTAGAGGAGTTACCGGACAGAATCGTAGGGAGCCCTCAGGCACCATTCCTGGGGCGGCGGCAGCAGCAGCGGCGGCGGGCTGGTCCTAGCATTTGGCCACAGTTTCCTCAGGGAGAAGCAGCCAGCCACACAGCCCACTCACACCTCTGGTAACTGAGGAGAACGGGGCTCTCGGCAAAAGCTAAGTACTTGTGTATATTTCACTGCCCCCCCCCACCCCAAGCTAGCTTCAGCAGCTGAATCCCTGGGCCTGAGATAGACCCAGTGAGCACCTAGAGCCATCCTCCAGGCCTTGGAGAAGGAAAAAAATTGCAACTGGGGGGAAAAGATAATTTGCTAGCTTCATTAACCGGGGGAGCTCAGGACAGAAGTGGCTCCTGTCCAGACATAAACCATCTGTGGACCTTGAGCACCTTTCCTTTCAGCATGGATCTGTGTGGGCCTATTTCAGGAGAATAGGCCCTTGTTGGCAAACTCCCACCATTACAGCCATGTGGTGGAGTGGTGGGTTTGATGTTTGACATTGCTTTGCCTATTAAACAAGGTCCTCACCTACACACATCAGGGACCTAAGGACTGGTAGCTCCACTCAGGTCGCCCAGCCACCCGTGACAGGGGTCCAAAGATAACTGGTACCTCCCAATCCTCACAACCAAAAACATTGGGTGCCCATGGTCCCTCTGCAGAACCCACCCACCAGCACACTCTAGGGAACAGAGATGCATTTTCCTCAGAGACACTTGGGGGTAGTTTCTCAGTCCCCTGCCTTGTTCAGAGCGTGGCCCCCTGCTACAGTCAGATACTGGTATATACGCCAATCTCCCCACCCCTCTAAGACTGTAGGACAGAGCCTGTACCACACACTTGATATCAGCTACCTGGAAACCTGAGCTGAATTCATACAACAAAACTGAATGGACTCCTAGGCTGATATACCTGATTACAGCTCTAGCCAGCTGGGGACAGGACACCAGAGCTCCAACAGCAAAAATAATCAAGCTAGCTCACTCAAGAAACCCTTAGGGGTATACCAAAACAAAACAAAGCAAACAGCTATGACACAGTAAGCAAGCATAAACTAATACAATAACTTATAGATGATGGTTCCAAGACAACAGTCAATATCAAGTCACATAAAGAAACAGACCATGATCACCTCAACAGGCTCTCAAAACAAAGAATCCAGGGATCTTCTAGATGAAAGTGCATTCCTGGAATTACCAGATGCAGAATACAGAAGTTTAATATACAGAACACTTCAAGACATCAAGAAGGAAATGAGGCAATATGCAGAACAAGCCAAGGAACACACAGATAAAACAAATGAAGAAATTAGAAAGATTATTCAGTAATATAATGGAAAGTTTAATAAGCTAGAAAAATTCATAGACAGACAGCAGTCAGAAATTCAGAAGATTAACAATAAAATTACAGAAGTAGACAACTCGGTAGAAAGTCAGAGGAGCAGAATTGAGCAAGTAGAAGCTAGAATTTCTGAACTCGAAGGCAAATCACTTGGCATTGATATATTTGAAGGAAAATCAGATAAAAGAATTTTTAAAAATGAAGAAATCTTAAGAATCATGTGGCACTCTATCAAGAGAAATAACGTACGAGTTATTGCATTACCAGAACAGGGAGGGATAACAGAAAATACACAGAAAATTGTTGAAGATTTGTTGGCAAAAACCTTCCCTGATATTGCGAAAGATGAGAAGATATCTATCCAAGATGCTCATCGAACTCCACATAAGGTAGATCTTAAAAGAAAGCCACCAAGACATATTATAATCAAGCTTGCCGAAACCAAAGATAAAGAGAGAATTATAAGAGCAGTGAGAGATGAACGAAAAGTCACCTACAAAGGAGGGCCAATAAGAATAAGCTCGGACTACTCGGCAGAAACCGTGCAGGCAAGAAGGCAATGGAATGACATATTTAAAAAATTGAAGGAAAAAAATTCCCTGCCAAGAATCACATATCCATCAAAACTGTCTCTTAAATATGAAGGTGAAATTAAGACATTTCCAGATAAAAACAATTTGAGGGAATTCGTAAAAACCAAACCAAACTACAAGAAATACTAGCAGGAGTTCTTTGGTTAGAAAATCAATAATATCAGGTATCAACCCAAAACTAGAACACTGGGCAGAGCAACCAGAAGTCAGCCCAGACAGGGAAACCCAAAAAAACAAAGCAAGACTAAAAAAAGAAAAAGCCCAACACAGGGTAACAGTGATGTTATTATAAAAGAAGACAACATTAAAATAATAAAAGGGACTTAAAAAATGTAATCATACACCTCCCATATGGAGAGGAAGATACAGCGACACAAAGAAATAAAAGTTAGTTTTAAATTTAGAAAAATCGGGGTAAATAATAAGGTAACCACAAAAGAGACAAACTACCCTACTCATCAAAATAAAAGACAAGGGAAAAATACAGACTCAGCAGAAACAAAATCAACAACAACAAATATGAGGAAAGGACAATATATAAAGAAAATCTACTCAGCACATAAAATCAAGTGGGAAAAAGAAACTGTCAACAACACACACAAAAAAAACATCAAAATGATAGCACTAAATTCATACCTATCCATAATTACCCTGAGTGTAAATGGACTAAATGCACCAATAAAGAGACAGAGAGTGGGAGAATGGATTAAAAAACAGGATCTGTCTATATGCTGCCTACAAGAGACACACCTTAGACTTAGAGATGCAAACAAACTAAAACTCAAAGGATGAAAAAAAATATATCAAGCACACAACAATCAAAAAAAAAAAAAAGCAGCAGTAGCAATATAAAATTCTGACAAAATAGACTTTCAGGTTAAATCCATCATAAAGGATAAGGATAATCATTATAAGGATATAATGATTAAAGAGACAATATGCCAAAAAGATATAACCATACTAAATATTTATGCACCCAATGACAGGGCTGCAAGATACATAAAACAAACTCTGTCAGCATTGAAAAGTGAGATAGACAGCTCCAAATTAATAGCAGGAGACTTCAACACACCACTTTCAGTGAAGGACAGGACATCCAGAAAGAAGCTCAATAAAGACAAGGAAGACCTAAATGCCACAATCAACCAACTTGACCTGGTAGACATGTACAGAACATTCCCCCAACCACAACCAAGTATACTTTCTTTTCTAGTGCACATGGAACATTCTTACAATAGACCACATATTAAGTCATAAAGCAAGCCTTAGCAGAATCCAAAACATTCAAATATTACAAAACATCTTCTCTGACCATAAGGCCATAAAAGTGGAAATCAATAACAGGAAAAGCAGGGAAAAGAAATCAAACACTTGGAAACTGAACAATACCCTGCTCAGAAAAGACTGGATTATAGAAGACATTAAGGATGGAATAAAGAAATTCAGAGAATCCAATGGAAATGAAAACACTTCCTATCAGAGCCTTTGGGACACAGCAAAAATAGTGCTCAGAGACCAATTTATATCAATAAATGCACACATCCAAAAAGAACAAAGGGCCAAAATCAAAGAATTATCCCTACAACTTGAACAAATAGAGAGCCACAAAAGAAACACACAAGCACCAGAAGAAAACAAATAATAAAAATTAGAGCTGAACTAAATGAAATAGAAAACAGAAAAACAATTGAAAGAATTAACAAGACCAAAAGCTGGTTTTTTGAAAAAATCAACAAAATTGATAAACCACTGGCCAAACTGACAAAAGAAAAACAGGAGAGGAAGCAAATAACCTGAATAAGAAATGAGAGGGGCGATATTACAACAGACCCAACTGAAATTAAAAGAATCATATCAGATTAGTATGAAAAACTATACTCAAAGAAATTTGAAGACCTAGAAGATATGGATGAATTCCTAGAAACACACTACCTACCTAAACTAACACAAGCAGAGGTAGAACAACTAAATAGACCCATAACAAAAGAAGAGATTGAAAAGGTAATCAAAAAACTCCCAGCAAAAAAAAAGCCCTGGTCCGGACGATTTCACTGCAGAGTTCTACCAAACTTTCAGAGAAGAGTTAACACCACTACTACTAAAGGTATTTCAGAGCATGGAAAATGACAGAATACTATCAAACTTATTCTATGAAGCCACCATATCCCTGATACCAAAACCAGGTAAAGACACCAAAAGAAAAGAAAATTATAGACCTATATCACTCATGAATGTAGATGCAAAAATCCTCAACAAAATTCTAGCCAATAGAATTCAACAACGTATCAAAAAAATAATTCACCATGACCAAGTGGAGTTCATACTAGGTATGCAGGGATGGTTCAACATTAGAAAAACAATTAATGCAATCCACCACATAAATAAAACAAAAGACAAGAATCACATGATTTTATCAATTGATGCAGAAAAGACATTTGACAAAGTTCTACGCTCATTCATGATAAAAACTCTCAGCAAAATAGGAATAGAAGGAAAATTCCTCAACATAATAAAGGGCACGTATACAAAGCCAACAGCCAACATCACCCTAAATGGAGAGAGCCTGAAAACATTCCCATTGAGATCTGCAACCAGACAAGGATGTCCTTTATCACCACTCTTATTCAACATTGTGTTGTAAGTCCTAGCCAGAGCAACTAGGCTAGATAAAGAAATAAAGGGCATCCAGATAGGCAAGGAAGAAGTAAAATACCTCTATTTGCAGATGACATGGTCTTATACGCAGAAAACCCTAAGGAATCCTCCAGAAAACTACTGAAACTAATAGAAGAGTTCAGCAGAGTATTGGGATACAAGATAAACATACAAAAATCAGTTGGATTCCTCTACACCAACAAAAAGAACATTGAAGAGGAAATCACCAAATCAATGCCATTTACAGTAGCCCCCAAGAAGATAAAATACTTAGGAATAAATATTACCAGAGATGTAAAAGACTTATACAAAGAAAACTACAGGACACTTCTGCAAGAAACCAAAAGAGAATTACATAAGTGTAAGAACATACCTTGCTCGTGGATAGGAAGACTTAACATTACAAAAATGTCTATTCTACCAAAAGAGATCTATACATTTAATGAAATTCTGATCCAAATCCAAAGGACATTCTTTAAGGAGATGGAGAAACAAATCACCAATTTTATACGGAAGGGAAAGAGGCCCCAGATAAATAAGGCATTACTGAAAAAGAACAAAGTGGGAGGCCTTATTCTACCTGATTTTAGAACCTATTATAGCGTCACAGTAGTCAAAAGAGCCTGGCACTGGTACAACAACAGATACATAGACCAATGGAACAGAACTGAGAATCCAGACATAAATCCATCCACATATGAGCAGTTGATATTTGACAAAGGCCCCAAAACAGTTAAATGGGGGAAAAGACAGTCTTTTTAACAAATGGTGCTGGCATAACTGGGTATCCATCTGCAAAAAAATGAAACAAGACCCATACCTCACTTCATGCACACAAACTAACTCAAAATGGATCAAAGACCTAAATATAAAATCTAAAATGATAAAAATGATGGAAGAAAATATAAGGACAATGTTAGGAGCGCTAATACATGGCATAAACAGTATATAAAACATTATTAAGAATGCAGAAGAAAAACTAGATAACTGGGACCTCCTAAAAATCAAACACCTATGCTCATCCAAAGACCTCACCAAAAGAGTAAAAAGACTACCTACAGACTGGGAAAAAGTTTTTAGCTATGACATTTCTGATCAGCATCTGATCTCTAAAATTTACGTGATACTGCAAAAACTCAACTGCAAAAGGACAAATAACCCAATTAAAAAATGGGCAAAAGATACGAATAGACACTTCACTAAAGAAGACATTCAGGTAGCTAACAGATACATGAGGAAATGTTCACGATCATTAGGCATTAGAGAAATGCAGATCAAAACTACAATGAGATTTCATCTCACTCCAACAAGGCTGGCATTAATCCAAAAAACAAAATAATAAATGTTGGAGAGGCTGTGGAGGGATTGGAACACCTATACACTGCTGGTGGGAATGTCAAATGGTACAACCACTTTGGAAATCGATTTGGCACTTCCTTAAAAAGAAAGAAATAGATCGATCATACTATCCAGCAATCTCACTCCTTGGAATATATCCTAGAGAAATAAGAGCCTTTACAGGAACAGATATACGCACACCTATGTTTATTGCAGCACTGTTTACAATAGCAAAAAGGTGGAAGCAAACAAGGTGCCCATCAATGGATGAATGGATAAATAAATTATGGTATATTCACACAGTGGAATACTACACATCGATAAAGAACAGTGAGGAATCTGTGAAACATTTCATAACATGGAGGAACCTGGAAGGCATTATGCTGAGTGATATTAGTCAGAGGCAAAAGGACAAATATTGTATAAGACCACTATTATAAGAACTTGAGAAACAGTTTAAACTGAGAAGAAAACATTCTTTTGTGGTTACGAGAGGGGGGAGGGAGGGGGGTGGGAGAGGGGTATTGGCTAATTAGATAGTAGATAAGAACTACTTTAGGTGAAGGGAAAGACAGCACACAATACAGGGGAGGTCAGCACAACTGAATTAAACCAAAAGCAAAAAAGTTTCCTGAATAAACTGAACACTTTGAAGGCCAGCGTAGCAGGGGCAGGGGTCTGGGGAGCATGGTTTCAGAGGACATCTAAGTCAATTGGCATAATAAAATCTATTAACAAAACATTCTGCATCCCACTTTGGAGAGCGGCGTCTGGGGTCTTAAGCGCTAGCAAGCAGCCATCTAAGGTGCATCAATTGGTCTCAACCCATCTGGATCAAAGGAGAATGAAGAACACCAAGGACACAAGGCAATTACGAGCCCAAGAGACAGAAATGGCCCCATAAGCCAAAGACTACATCATCCTGAGACCAGAAGAACTAGATGGTGCCCGGCTACAACCGATGACTGCCCTGACAGGGAAGACAACAGAGAACCCCTGAGGATGCACGAGAGCAGTGGGATGCAGACCCCAAATTCTCATAAGACCAGACTTAATGGCCTGACTGTGACTAGAAGGACCCCAGTGGTCACGGCCCCCACACCTTCTGTTTGCCCAGGACACGAACCATTCCCGAAGCCAACTCTTCAGACATGGATTGGACTGGACAATGGGTTGGAGAGGGATGCTGGTGAGGAGTGAGCTTCTTGGATCATGTGGACACTTGAGACTATGTTGGCATCTCCTGCCTGGAGGGGAGATGAGAGGGTGGGGGGGTTAGAAGCTGGCAAAATTGACACAAAAAGAGAGAGTGGAGGGAGAGAGCGGGTTGTCTCATTAGGGGGAGAGTAATTGGGAGTGTGTAGCAAGGTGTATATGGGTTTTTGTGTGAGAGACTGACTTGATTTGTAAACTTTCACTTAAAGCACAATAAAATTTATTAAAAAAAGAATATATTACATATGAAGTTCAAAAACAGGAAAAATTTATATAAAGTGTTGGAAGTCAAGTTAGTGGCTACACCTTGAAGGAGTAGTAACTGCGGGGCGAGGTTTGGAGGAGTCAGCTAGAGTGCCATTAATGGTCTCCTTCCTGATGTAGATACGGTTACATGGGTAACATATATTCTCACTTCAAAAAAAATTCATCAAGCTGCACTCTTAAGATACATTCACTTTTCTGTATATATGCTGCACTTCAATGAAATTTTTTTTAAATAAATAAATTTACTTAAAAAAGAAACATACTTTACTTATAATTCATCACACCCTGACTATACTATTCTCTCAAATGGCTTGGATACTGAAAAAAGAAAAAGAAAGAAAGAAAGCAAAACACAAGAATCTTTGTACTAAGCTCTCTAATAAAAAAGTTAAAATGAATGGGTCTTCCATAAGGTTCATCACACAGGGAAACAGGTGGTGGCCTCTTCGTCTAATGGAGAGGTCAGAGGAAAAAGTAAACAAGAAGAGTTGTGTCTGATCAAAGAATCATTGAAGAATTCCAATGGAAAGGCTTAGAAGCAAAGAAAGTAGCCAATTTGTATTTATCTGACAGTCAAGAGGCTATAAGGTCCACTGAGGAAAAAAAAATACATAAACACTTTGCAGCACTTAATTAAGTGATAATACTATTAAAGTAGCATTTTCATTTTAGAATCATAAATCTTTTTACCGTGACAATTAGACACTGGCAACGAATTGTTACTTTTCACTGCCATTCCGCAAAGATAATCTCCACGACCCTGTTTTATAAGGCATTTACGACAGCATAATCTTATCTCTACTATACAAAAAGAGTTTGCTCTTCTTTCATCTGCTACACATTTGCTGCTGGTGGCTGAAGAAATGGTTGGGTGAAGGATAATCTGGTTGCCCTCCAGCACTCGAATGTCTGCTATTGCGCAATCAGGGAAGCCGCGTCACATTAAGGCAATTCGTATAATCAGAGCTCTCGTGTTGTACTCTCCTTTAGATGAAACAAACTAAGGAAATGTATTGACCCTCCTCACACACTTTTGAAGCAAAATGACTAAATGGTATTGAGACTACATGAAATACGTTGACATTGATTGTGAAGTTGGAGTTTCCTAGTCACATTGGTGGCTGATTAAAGTGTCACATTGACAATTTAGCCCCCTTTGAACAGGAAATTAATACCAGCTTGGTGGCAAAGAGAAAGTTCTTCCTCAAGGAAACTCACATCATCTTTAATCCTTCTTAGGAAAAAAAAAAAAAAGATCAGAGCTTTTGCACTAGCAGAGCCTCAAATTTTCAGTTTCTTAAAGAATAGTCAGAAGTGTCATCGCTGTGATTAGTTCCAAAAAAGGACACCTATGCTGTTTCATGTTTATTCTGGCTACGAATAACACTCAAAAATAGTCAATAAAAGGAAGACTAAGATTTTTAAAAACGTTTTATTGTGTTTTAGGTGAAAGTTTACACAGCAAATTAGGTTCCCATTTAACATTTTTTATACAAGTTGTTCCGTGACATTTGTTACAATTTTTACAGTATGTCAGCATTCTCATTCTATCTGTTCTGTTTCCATTGATTTAGCTTCCCTTCCCCTCCTTGCCTTCTCATCCTTGCTTTTGGGTAAATGTTGACCTTTTGGTCTCATATAGTTAGTTGATTGTTTAAGGGAGCACATTACTCATGGGTTATATTGTTTATACGACTAGACCATCTACTATTTCACTGAAAGGTGACCTCAAGGAATGGCTTCAGGGGCAAGTTCAAAGGGTATCTTAGAGCGATAGTCTTGGAGGTTCCTCTAGTCTCTATCAGTCCAGTACTAGCCTTTTTTAAGAATTTGAGGTTTTTTCTACATTTTTTTCCAATTCTATGTAAGACATTCTATTGTGTCCTCGGTTAGAATGATCTTAGTGGTAACCAGGCAACATCTAGTGTTCTGGTCTCAGGTTAGAAGAAGCCATGGCTCTTGTACACCATTAGTCCTGTGGACTAGTTTCTTCTTTGAATCTTTGGTTTCCTTCATTCTCTTTTCACCAGATGAGTGGAGACCAATTTTGTATCTTAGATGGCCACTCACAAGCTTTCAAGACCCCAGATGCTATTCACCAAACTAGGGTGCAGAACATTAACTTTATAAACTAGGTTATGCCGTTTGACTAAGTTATCCCAGAAGACCATGGTCCTAAGCCTTTTGACCCAGTAAACCAATCTCACGAGTTGTTTGGACACGTCTAGGAAGTATCCATAACTGTGCCCCTTATGTACTTTATTATATATATGGATATATAAGCAGCACACACAGACATGTATTTACATATACCTACAGATACACCTATACCTGCGTGTGTATGTGCTCACATTTGCCTTCCTATACACATATATGCATACACTCCTACCTATGTACTGTATTTTTAAGCAAATAAAATGTGCCTTCTGCATTTATTTTCCAGCCAAAACTTCCCACCCGTGAGATATTTTTGTAAGCATACTCTGCTAATTTTTTTTTTTTTTTTTTTTTTTACAGCATCATGTGGAAGGGGATTAACGTGGAAGTTCTCTTTTTATTATTTTGGTAAGATCTTTTGAGGAGCAAAAGTATTTGATTTTTAAGAGGCTCCGATTATCTAAACTTTGTTCTGTTGTTCATACATTTTTAGTTGCTTTTAATAGGTTATTTACACCAAAAATTAGGTTCTGCAGTAGTGTTTTACAGTTTTCTTTGTATATAAGTTTTTTGCATCCCTGGTTAGATTTATTCCTAGGTATTTTATCCTTTGGGGGGCCATTGTAAATGGTATTGTTTTCTTGATTTCCTTTTCGGAGTTCTTCTTGTTAATGCAGAAGAACCCAACTGATTTTTCTATGTTGATCTTGTACCCTGCCACTTTGCTGAATCCGTCTGCTAGTTTCAGAAACTTAACTTTGGGGTCCCTGGGATTTTCTATGTATAGGATCAAATCATATGCACATAAAGGTAGTTTTACTTTTTCGTTTCCAATTTCTATACACTTTATTTTCCTTTCTTGCCTTACTGGTCTAGCTAAGACTTCCAGTGCATATAGAATAAGAGTGGCGATAAAGGGCATCCTTGTCTCATTCCCATTCTCAAGGGGGAATGATTTCAATCTTTCTCCATTGAGAATTATGTTGGCTGCTGGTTTTGCATCTTGTTGTTGTTGTTAGATGTATTTGAGTTAGTTCCAACTCCTTGTGACCCCATGTGCAATAGAACCAATCTCTGCCTGGTTCTTCACCATCCCCACAAACATTGTTATGCTGGAGCCCACTGTGTCAATCCATCCGGTTGAAGTTCTTCTTTTTTGCTGACCTTCTACTTTACCAAGCATGATGTCCTTCTCCAGAGACTGGTCCCTCATGATTGTATGCCCAAAATACAGGAGGAAAAGTCTCGCTGTCCTTGCTTCTATGGAGCATTCTGGCTGTACTTCTTCCAAGACATATATTTCTCTAACTGTGCTGAGGAATTTCCCTTCTACTCCTATTCTGCTGAGAGTTTTTTTTAATCAGGAAAGGGTGTTGAATTATATCAAATGGCTTTTCTGCATTGGTTAAGATGATCATGTAATTATTTTCCTTTGTTTTATGTATGGAGTGAATTACATTTATTGATTTTCCAATATTGAACCATCCTTGCATCCCTTGTATGAATCCCTCTTATCATGTACTTTTTTTGATATATAGTGGAATTCTGTTGGTTTAAATTTTTGTTGAGAAAATTTGCATCTATATTTATAAAGGATATTGGTCTGTAATTTTCTTTCTTTTCTTTTTTTGTGATACCGTTACCTGGCTTTGATATCCGGGCTATGCTGGCTTCCTAGAATAAATTAGGGAGTATTTCTTCCTTTTCTATGTTCTAGAATAATTTGAGTAGAAATGGTGTTAACTCCTCTCTGAATGTTTGGTAGATTTCTTCAGTGAAGCCTCTGGGATGGGGTTTCTTTTTTGGCGAATTTTCTTTTGACATCATCAATTTCTTTTTTTGATATGAGTCTGTTCAGATTTTCTACCTCTGTTTGTGTTAGTTTAGATAGGTAGTGGATTTCTAGAAATTTGTTCATTTCTTCTAGGTTTTCAATTGTTTTGGGTACAATATTTCCTAATATTCTGTTATGATTCTCTTTATATCAGTTGGTTCTGTTGTAATGTCACCCATTTCATTTCTTGTTTTGGTTATTTGTGTCTTCTCATTTTTTTTTGCTTTTCAATTTGGCCACTGGTTTGTCAATTTTGTTTTTCCTCTCAAACAACCAATTTATAGTCTTGTTTATTCTTTCTATTTTTTTTCTATTTTATTTATTTCTGCTCTGATCTTTATTATTTCCTTTTTTCTCGTAACTGTGGTCTTCTTTGGCTGTTCCTTTACTATTTGTTCAAGTTTTGGGGGTAAGTTATTGATTTTAAACTTTTCTTCTTTTTTGATATGTGCATTTATTGCCGTAAATATTTCTCTGAGCGCTGCTTTTGCTGTGTCCCAATGGTTTTGGCATGTTGTGTTTTCATTCTCATTTGATTATAAAACTGTTTTAATTTCATTTTTGATTTCTTCCAATACCCAATAGTTTTTAAGAATGATGGTATTCAGTCTCAGCTTATGTAATTTTTTCTTGTTCTTTCTCTTACTGATTTCTAATTTTATAGGGTTAATTACCTAACAGTATTGTTAATATCACAGGCAAGCAGATTTTGCAGAAGATCATTCAAAAGCAGCTCCAGCAATATATCAACAGGGAACTTCCAGAAATTCAAACAGTTTTCAGAAGAGCATGTGGAACGAGGGATATCGTTGGTGGTGTCGGATGGATCCTGGCTGAGAGCAGAGAATACCAGAAAGATGTTTACCTGTGTTTTATTGACTATGCAAAGGCATTCAACTGTGTGGATCATAGTGAATTATGAGTAACATTGTGAAAAATGGGAATTCCAGAACGCTTAATTGTGCTCATGAGGAACATGTGCAAGGATCAAGAAAAGCAGTCATTTGAAAAGAACGAGGGGATGCTGTGTGGTTTAAAGTCAGGAAAAGTGTGTGTCAGAGGTGTATCTTTTCACCATACCTATTCAATCTGTATGCCGAGCAAGTGATCCAAGAAGCTGGGCTACAGGAAGAAGAGCAGGGCATCAAGATTAGAGAAAGACTCATTAACAACCTGTGATATGCAGATGATTCAACCTTGCTTGCTGAAAGTGAGGAGGAGTTAAAGCACTTACTGATGAAGATCAAAGACCACAGACATCAGTATGGATTATACCCCAACATAAAGAAAACAAAAATTCTCACAACTGGACCAATAAACAACATCAACATCATAAATGGAGAGAAGATTGAAGTTGTCAAGGATTTCATTTTACTTTGATTCACAATCAACACCCATGGAAGCAGCAGTCAAGAAATTAAAAGACAGATTGCGTTGGGCAATTCTGCTGCAAAATACCTCTTTAAAGGGTTGAAAAGGAAAGATGTCACCTTGAAGACAAATGTGCTCCTGACCCAAGCCATGGTGTTTTCAGTTGCCTCATATGCATGGGAAAGATGGATGATGAATACAGAAGGCTAAAGAAGAATTGAAGCCTTTGAATTGTTGTGCTGGGGAAGAAAATTGAGTATACCCCAGGTTGCCAAAAGAACAAACAAATCTATCTTGGAAGAAGTACAACCACAATGCTCCTTGGAAGCAAGGATGGTGCAACTATGTCTCACATGTTTTGGACATGTTATCAGGAGGGATCAGTCCCTGGAGAAGGACGTCACGCTTGGTAGGGGGCCAGCGAAAAAGAGGAAGACCCTCAACTAGGTGGATTGACACAGTGGCTGCAACAATGCACTCAAGCATAACAACCATGGTGAGGATGGCGCAGCACCAGGTGCTGTTTTGTTCTGTTTTACACAGGGTCGCTATGAGTTGGAACTGATTCGAAGGCACCTAACGACAACAACAACAATGGTCAGAGAAGATGCTTTGTGTTATTTTGATGTTTTTTTAACTTACTGAGGTTTGCTTTGTGGCCTAAAATATGGTCTATTCTGGAGAATGATCATGTGCATTGGAGAAGAATGTGTATTGTGCAGCTGATGAGTGGTGTGTTTTATATATGTCTATTAGGTCGAGTTGGTTGACTGTGTTATTTAGATCTTCTGTATTTTTGCTGAATTGCTTTCCAGTTGTTCTGTCCATCACCGATAGTATGTTAAAGCCTCCTACTGTTATCGTAGAATTGCCAATTTCTCTTTTTAATTCTGTTAGAGTTTGTTTTAAGTATTTTGAAGCTCTGTCATTGGATTCATAAATATTTATTATTATTATGTCTTCTTGGTGAATTGAGCCTTTAATCATTATATAATGCCTTTCTTTGTCTATTATAATGGATTTTGTCTTAAAGTCTATTATCAGAGATTGTTATTGACGTTCCTGCTCTCCTTCAATTACTGTTTGCTTGATATATATTTTTTCCCACCCTTTGCTTTTTGACTTATTTACATCTTTGTGTCTAAGGTGTGTCTCTTTTAGCAACATATTGATAGGTTGTTTTTTGTTTTTAATCCATTCTGCCACTCTCTTTCTCTTAACTGGTATATTTAATCCATTTACATTAAGTGTGGTAATCAACAGGTATGAGTTCACTGCTACCATTTTGTTATGATTTTGTCTGTGGTATTAATTGTTTCTTTGTTCCACTTAATTTCCTATGCTGTATTCTTTTTGTATGGATTTTCTTTTTCTATGCTTTGTTGTTGATGTTTTGCATTTACTGAACCTTTTTGATTTTCTTCTTTATTTTGGTGAGCAGATTTATTAATTTTCTTTGTAGCTCTTCTGAAATTTACCCTTATTTTTCTTAATTAAAAATTTCCTCTCTACGTGGAAGTTCTATTTTGACACCATTTGTTGTTTTTGTTGTTGTATTGTTAAGTGCCCTCAAGTGGATCCCAGTTCATTGTGGCCCTATATATAACAGAACGAAACACTGCCTGGTCCTGCACCATCCTCACAATCACTGCCTGTATCTGAGCCCATCGCTGCAGCCACTGTGTCAATACATCTCATCGAGGGTCTTCCTCTTTTTCTCTGAGCTTCCACCTTACCAAGCATGATGTCCTTCTTCAAAGACTGATCTCTCTTGACAACATAACCAAATTAGGTGAGGTGAAATCTCATCATCTTCACTTTCAAGGAGCACTCTTCTGACATTCCATAGTATATTCGATATTCTTCACCTACACCATAGTTCAAAGTCATCAATTCTTCTTCAATCTACCTTACTCAGTTTTCCTTCCAGCTTTTGCATACATATTAGGCAATTGAAAGTATCATGCCTTAGATTAGGCACACCTTAGTCCTCAAAGTGATATCTTTTCTTTTCAATACTTTAAAGGGATCTTTTGCAGCAGATTTGCCCAATGCAATACATTAATTTCTTGACTGCTGCTTCCATGGGTGTTGATTGTGGATCCACATAAAATGAAGTCCATTACAACTTCAATATGTTCTGTGTTTATCATAATGTTACTTGTTGGTTCAGTTGTGAGGATTTTTGTTTTCTTCATGTTGAGGTGTAATCCATGCTGAAGGCTGTAGTCTTTGATCTTCATCAATAAGTACTTCAAGTCTTCTTCAATTTGTTGTTAATGAGTCTTCCTTCAATCCTGATGCTGCATTCTTCTTCATACATCCTAGCTTCCTGGATTATTTGCTCAGCATACAGATTGAATAAGTATGATGAAAGGATACAGTCATGACACACACATTTCCTGATTTTAAACCATGTAGTATCCCCTCGTTCTTTTCAAATGACTACCTCTCTGTCTATGTACAGGTTTTGCATGAACACAATTAAGTATCATGGAATTCTCATTCTTTGTAATGTCATTCATAATTTGTTGTTATGATCCACACAGTAGAATGCCTTTGCATATTCAATAAAACATAGGTAAACATCTTTCTAGTATTCTCCATTTTCAACCAAGGTCCATCTGACATCAGCTAAGGTATTCCTTATTCCATTTCCTCTTCTGAATCCAGCTTGAATTTCTGGTAGTTCCTGGTCGATATACTGCTACAACTGCTTTTGAATTATCTTCAGCAAATATTACTTGCATGAGATATGAATGATATTGTTCAATAATTTCCACTTTCTGTTGGATCACCTTTCTTTGGAATGAGAACAAATATGTTCTTTTCCAGTCAATTGTCCAGGTAACTGTCTTCCATATTTCTTGGCATTTGTTTGTTGAAACATCTCAGTTGGTATTCAGTCAATTCCTGGAGCCTTGTTTTTTGTTAATGCCTTCAGTGCAGCTTGGGCTTCTTCCTTCTGTTTTCTTTTGATGCTTCCTGCTTTGTTCAATATTTTGCCCATAGAATTCTTCAGTATTGCAACTTGAGGCTGAATATTTTCTTCAGATCTTTCAGCTTGAGAAATGCTAAGCATGTTCTTACCTTTTTGTTTTGTAATTCCAGGTATTTACACAGTTCATTTTAACACTTCATTTTGTTTTCTTGAGCCAACCGTTGAAATCTGTTCAGCTCTTTTACTTCATCATTTCTACCTTTCACTTTAGCTACTCTATGTTCAAGAGAAAGTTTCAGAGTTTCTCCTGACATCCATTTTTGACTGTCCTCTTTCCTGTCTTAATGACCTTTTGCATTCTCCATGTATGTTGTCCTTGGTGTCATTCCACAACCTGTCTGGTCTTCGGTCACTAGTGTTCAATGTGTCAAATTCATTTTTCTTTTTGTTTTGAAGTTGTCGTTGTTTACATAGTAACATCTCTGGTTCCCTGTTATCAGTTTGACAACGTTATTTTACTTTTGTGAAGTCTTAATCTAGGTTGGTATCTGGGTAATGCTGTCATGTGTCTTTATCTCAGGTTGTTGTCTGATGTTGTTTCTCTGCCTGAAGTACTCCATTTGATATTTCTTGTAAAGTTGGTCTGGTTTTTACAAATGCTCTTAATTTTCATTTATCTGGGAATGTCCTAATTTCACCAATGTATTTGAAAGGTAATTTTGCTGGATAATTTTGCCTGTTCTTGGTTGGCAATTTTTTTTTCTTTCAGCGTTTTATATATGTCATCCCACTGCCTTCTTGACTGCATGGTTTCTGCCAAGAAATTAGCACTTAGTGTTATTTGTGCCCCTTTGTAGGTGATGGTTATTTTTTCACAAGCTGCTCTCAGAATTCTTTCATTGTCTTTGATTTTGGAAAGTTTGATTATGGTTTGCCTTGATGACTGTTTTTTTGAGGGGGTGCAGGGGAGTTTATGCTGTATGAGGGAGACCTGGTAGGACAGTGGTTAAGAGCTCAGCTGCTAACCAAAAGATTAGCAGTTCAGATCCACCAGCCACTTCTTTGAAACCTTATGGGGCAGTTCTACTCTGTCCTATACGGTCCCTTGAGTCGGAATCAACTCCATGGCAACAGGTTTTTTTTTTTTTTTTAGATCCTGTATGAGGCTTGTTCAGTTTCTTGGATGGAAACACTCTCATTTTTCATGATATTAGGAGAGTTTTCTGTCAGTAAATCTATAAAAATTCTCTCTGTACTTTTTTTGCTCTCCTCCTTTGAGTTATCTGTTTCTCATGTTTTATTATTAATCTTCTGAATTTCTGGTTGCTTTTTTGTATGATTTCTAATCGTCTTAGTTTGTCATTTTATTCTTCTGTTGTTTTCCTGATATCTTTTATGGTTGTACCTGTATTTTCCTTGATCCCTTTAAGGAGACTAAATATAAGTCTCTTGAATTCCTTATCAGGTAGTCCTGTTACAATTTCTTCCTCTGGAATATTTTCTGTCCCTTTATTTTGCTCATTTGTTTGAGCCATCTTATCCTCTTTATTCATATGATTTGTTATCGTCTGCTGTCTCTGAGGCATTAAGGTGAGTGGAGGTGGGAGTGTAGGTTTTTTCCCTGATATTGTGTGATCAGTGTTGGGTGGTCTGGGTCCTTCTGTAGCCCTGTGGGACTGTAGGGCCCTTACCAGTTGGTGATAGCAGTGTGTCTTCTGGAGGTCAGGGCAGGATGTCTCTAGCCATTGTAAGGGAGTTCTTCCCAAATGGATAGGATAGTCCCTCTGTTTATGCATGAATTAACATCTCAGTAGGTGGTGGGGGATCAAGGGGTTTCAGTGCCTGTGTGTTTGACCTGAAGAAACTGGGTATGGGATGTGTAATGTTGCAGCTGGGCAAACTTTGGGTGAAGGCACTGGGATCTTCTGTTCATTGTTTGGCAGAGGGGGGGATGGTGTCTGTCAGGATGTGATGGGTGCTGATGATGAGGTGATGTGCCTGTCCAGCCAGTCACCATGCATAGGTACAGGGAAAGCTGTCGCTGGTCATGGGGTTATGGGTGCTGTGAGTGCATGTTGCCAGTTGCCAGGTGGTTGAGGAAGGGGTTACAGATCACTGTCTCCAGACAGGTGGCACCAGAGCTCACATCACCAGATGCTGGGCAGAGCGGGGTGGTCTGGCAGCATGATAATGAACACCATGGATCACTAAGCTGGTATGGTAGGCAGGGGGCAGGTGGGGCTTGAGCGTTGTTAGTTGCCAGGGGAGCAGAAAGGCAGCAGGTGGGGGTGGAAGGGGGGTACCAACTGTTGCCAGCTAAGCATTGCAGGTGGGTATTGCTGATCACAGGCGTGGTGTGGGGGGAGGTGGGCTTGCTCCTCCAGTTGCCAGATAGGAGAGTGGGGGTGCATACCACTGGTCACTAGGAAGGTGGGGTGGGTAGAGTAGAATGCATTCCTCCAGTCACCGGCTTGGATGCTGTGGCAGTCCCTGCCAAGTGCATTTGGCCACCAGGGCCTGGACCCAACCAAATGCAACGGGGGATGGGCTTTCCAGAGTCTGGTATCTCCAGCCACCACTCTGTGCATTCTCCCCTCCATGAGCTCCTTCCCCTCCAAATGACCAGGAACTTCTGCTGGTGAGTAGTTCAATCCTGATTTTTGGGCTCCCTCCTTGCTCTGTGCTTACCTGGATCCCTGGAGCTATCACTCTCATTCCTGCACTTTCCATTCTTAGATCTGGTTCATGTTCTGCTCACCTTGCTTCACTCTGGATTTTCTATAGAGTGTATCTGTCTCCTATTGGGAATTCCATGAATTTGCCTTCCTGTGCTCTTCACCCAAAAGCACTGCTTGCTTTGCCTCAAGATGGCCATGCTGCACCAGGCTGGCTGATAAAAAAAAAAAAAAAAAATCCTTAAGTCTCCTTGTTTGCTGTTTTCATCCAGTTTATCCTTCTATTTGGTGTTCGATCTAATACTTCAACTCTCTGTTTGCTGCTTCAGATTTCAAAACGGTCATCTGTATTTGTTTCACTTAGTTTCTCATGTCTTTGCTGTAGACGACAGCAAATTCCATGTTGTCCTTATCATTTCCATTATTCTGTTCTTCACTTCTGTTTAGTCTGCCTCAGTGCTGCTCAACAAAGGTTATAATTTGATAGTTTTTAGTCACACTGAGTTATAATGGATAGCATACGTGATTAGGAATAAAGGTTTCAGTTACCCTAGTTACTCTTTCTTAGTAACTTCTTCCTAGGCCTGTCTGCTTCTCCTCTTAATTATTTGTTTGAAAAACTCAATAACCAGGTAATAACAATGCCTCCTCTTCACTTCCAAATGCATACATACAAGTATAAAGAACTGACACCTTTATTTGTTAATTCGTAAGGCTGGGAAGAAAAGGCAAAACAAAGAAAGCAAAAAACCTCAAAGGAAATAAAGTTTCTGATACAAGGTATGCTTTCAATATCACTGGCCTTCAAAATGGAGGATATGCATCTACTTATCCAGTCAGGCTTCCGAGTATGTTGAGTGGACAAAAACAAAAAAAAAAAACAGTGATACAGGTGCTGTGAGGGGTGATATTCAATTTTTATGATGGTCACCCTTGGCTTCCATATTTAAAACACATTTAGATTTCTACAAATTACAACAAAAAGAGGCTCAGATACTTGGTTAATTAATTGAACAATTAATTCACTCCACACACACACACACAAAAAATTTTTTTTTTCACTCCACAAGCACTCATCAAATACTTATTATACTTTGCTACTGTTGTTCGATGCTGTTGAGTCAGTCCCTGACTCATGGTGACCCATGTGCATTAAAATGAGACACTGCCTGTTCCTGCATCATCCCTATGATTGGTTTTGGACTGGATCGTTGTGATCAATAGGGTTTTCACTGGTTGATTTTCAGATGTAGATTGCCAGGCCTTTCTTCTTAGTTTGTCTTAGCCTAGATGATCTGCTAAAACCTGTTCAGCATCATAGCAACATGAAAACCTCTACCTACAGACAGGTGGTGGATGTAAATGAAGTGAATTGACCAGGGGTCAAACATGGGTCTCCCACACGGAAGGAAAGAATTCTACCTCTGAACTATCACTGCTCCCACGTATTGTACTGTTTTTGTAGTTGTCATTAGCTGCTACAGAGTTGATTCTGAGTCATGACAGCCCCATGTGTGCAGAGTAGAATTGCTCCATAGGGTTTTCAAGGCCATAACCTTTTAGAAGCAGATCTCCAGATCTATCTTCCAAGGTGCCTCAGGGTGGGTTCAAACTGCCAACCTTTGGAATAGTAGTTGAGTGCTTAACCATTTGTGACTCATGGAATTAAAAGAATAAGATAAAATTACTGTCTTCTAGGATCTTCCAGTCTGAAGAAGAATGAGGAAAAGAAGTACTGGCGGTTCCTGAATTATGAACGAATTCTGTTCCTAAGTCTGTCTTTAAGTCAAATTTGAATGCAAGTTGGAACAGTCAGGTATAGCTGGTATCTAATACCAGTTAGTCAAACATTGCCTTAGTATATAGTATATATTGTACTATTCCATCCATAAAAAACATTAAAGAAACACTTTCGGATACACTAAAACATTTTTAATATAATAATAATGTTTCAATGTGTGTTGCAAAGTTGTACCCATTTGTTATTAGAAACCTTTTGTTGTTGTTAGGTGCCATTGAGTCAGCTCCGACTCACAGCGACCCCATGTACAACAGAACGAAACACTCCCTGGTCCTGTGCCATCCTCACAATCATTGTTATGCTTGAGCCCATTGTTGCAGCCACTGTGTCCATCCATCTCCTTGAAGGCCTTCCTCTTTTCCACCGACCCTCTACTTTACCAAGCATGATGTCCTTCTCCAGGAACTGATTGAACCATTTTATGTACCTTAAATTTTTAATATAATAGGCTTTGTGGGGGTTGGTTTGTAACTGCGGGTTATATGTAAGTCTGATGTTCATAACTAGGGGACTGCCTGTAGTTACTAAAACTAAAGTTGAAAACTGGATTATGCACATCCCAAGGGCACCTGTATGAAAATTGCCATATTGAGATACTGGAGGATAATAATAGGAATTCTATCTCTAATTTATTTATTTATATTTAATATAACAACTTTGTTGAGATATAAATCATGTATTTTGTAATTCACATATTTAAAATGTACAATTCAATTTTTTTGGTATATTTACAGAATTGTGATAACATTCACTTTTAGAGTACTTTCATCACCTCCAAAAGAAATCCCTTATCCAGTACTGGAGCCCTCGTGGCACAGTGGGTAAGAGCTTGGCTGCTAACCAAAAGGTCGGCAGTTCAAATTCACCAGCCGCTCCTTGGAAATCCTAGGAAATCTACTCTGTCTTAGAGGGTCACTGTGAGTGAGAATCGACTCGACGGTGCGGGTTTTTTTTTTTTTTTAAATCCTTTAGTAGTCACTCCCATTTTCCCCCACCTTTCCTCCCTCGTTCCCTAGGTAGCTACTAATCTACATTCTCTTTCCATAGATTGCCTATTCTGGACGTTCAATATACATGGAATAATAAAATAAATGACGTTTTCTGTCTGGCTTCTTTCTGTTAGCATAATATATTTATGGTCCATTCATGTTGTAGCACGCATCAGTAATTCATTCCTTTTTAATTGCTGAAAAAATTCTATTGTATGCATTTTATCATTTGGACATTTGGGTTGTTTCCACTTTTTGGATATTACTGCTAATACTTTTGTAAACATTGTGTAAAAGTTTTTGTGGGAACATATGTTTCCATTTATCTTGGGTATATACCTGTGGAAAACCCTGGTGGCATAGTGGCTAAGTGCTATGGCTGCTAACCAAAAGGTCGGCAGTTCAAATCTGCCAGGCGCTCCTTGGAAACTCTATGGGGCGGTTCTACTCTGTCCTATAAGGTGGCTATGGGTCGGAATCGACTCAATGGCAGTGGGTTTTTCGGGTTTATATACCTATGAGACAGATAGGGTTAACTGGGCTGACAGAACAAAGGAGCTGTTAAGAGATTAACACCTAAAAGTTGAGTAAACAGGAACCACACTCTGATAACATGAAATAAAGTTAAAACAACCTATGAATTACTGCCTCCTTCTTTCTTTTTTTCTAGTCCCTTCCCCCTTTTTTCAGGCTCCACATGCGCAGATGAACAAAGTGTGACCATTGTTTGACTTTCCTTAGCCTGTCAAAGAGGGCGATGTAGTGTACTTGTGCTGTATCCCATAATAAGTGATGCCAAGGGCTGCCGAGAGGACCCCATCAAGGGCTGCTGAGAAGACCCCATCAAGGGCTGCTGAGAAGACCCCATCTTGGATATCAACGGGGTTCCAGACGCTTGCGCAACCTAATCAGTATGGACCTTCATTCTGAGAAGTACCCGCCCCGTGAAGAAACCCACTAAATATTCATTACTGTATCATCTCCACCAACCCATATAAACCCTAGCCTTGTCCCCCTTTCCGAGTCAGGCTTTTGGAGCAGCTTGAGTCCTCTTTGACTCCTTTTACTTGTCACAAGTAAAACAAACCTGTTAGCATTGAATCCAAAATTGTTTCCTCTGTGTATTCTTACAAGAGACAGACTAGGACCCATGGAGTCTGGAAAGCCTCTGTGCTCATAGTGGTAACACCTAAGGGTGGAATTGCTGAACCATATTGTAACTCCAAAGAGCCCTGGTGGCACAATGGTTAAACGCTTGGCTACTAACCAAGGAGTTGGTAGGTGGAATCCCTCGAGTGACTCCTTGGGAGAAAAGACCTGGAAATCTGCTCCCATAAAGATTGCACTAGGGACAGTTCTCTGTTACATAGGATCTTTATGAGTCAGAATTGACTCAATGGCACACAACAACAACACGGTAACGCCATGCTTAACCAAGTGAGGAACTGACAAATTGTTATCCAAAGCAGTTTTATCATTTTGCATTTCCACCAGCTCACAAACACTTATAATTATCTGTTTTATTATTATAGGCATTCCATGGGTGCTATTCCATTGTGGTTTTGATTTTCATTTCCCTGATGGACACCTCTACTTATTTTGAGCAATTATTTTAACATTTGTATTTTGTAGGCTTTTAAAAGTAAATAGGATATTTCAGCACTGTTATAAGTGTGTGGGTGTGTATGCATTTAGGAAATAAGTTATCAAAATGTTTTAGTAATGGGGTGTTTGATCAGGGAATTTGGAGAATAAGGAACTAAACAATAAGTGCCAAATTGCAGGTATGCAAAAGGTATGGTCAAAGCAGAAATTTAACAGCTCCTAGAGGAAGGAATGCTATAGTTTAATCTTGAGACATAGGTAGGAGTGTACCTGTCAAGATTGTTTTGGAAGACAGGAAGCCATTACAGGATAAGAGAATAACATTTTAAAACAGTAACAGAAAAACTAACCTAGTGCCGTGAGAGAATTTGTCAACCTTGGTGAATATCAAAAACTCTGAATTAACTTGGAAGTCCAGGATGCCCTTGGGGGAGTGATAAAATATGATTCTACAAAGGAAAGCAAGGACCAATGTGTGAACATTCTTTCACATCTACGTACCTCATGTGCAAAACCCACTGAAGCGTTTGAGGTTGGGAATGACATTATGTGATTTTTTTAGTCATTCCAACAACTATATTAAAAATAATGTGTGATATTTAGTCCAAAGGCAGAGATATCAATTCAGATGAGAAATGATTAGGGTCTTAAGTCTAGTTAGCGATTTATTATTAATTGGGGCTTAAGTTCGTATCTACTAAAAATCTTTATCCTCATATCTTTGTTCACTTCTAAGACATTTGTTACTTATTTTTTAATATCCTTAATAGTCTTAGATTTTGTAGTTAATTTTAATATCAATAAATATCTTTCTGAAAGGTACACTATACTTCAAAGAAAGATGTTTTCCACAATAGTTATTCTACAGATAGGAGATTCTTAAGCCTGAGGTCTTGGGGCCCCTGGGGAGCTAAGGGGTGGGCACCATGAGACCTAGTGCCTCTTGCATTTTATTTGAATGTATTTGTGCTTACACAAGTTCATATGTGCATTTTTTCTAGGTAAAGGATCCATGACCTCCATTTTGTACTCAAAGAGACCCATTGTCACTGATATGCATCAGGGAGCTTCACCTCCTTCACCAAACTGAAGAGAAAGGGTAGCCTGAATGTAAGAATGCAGACCATTGGTCTGAGATTTTAGAGTTCATGAGCTTATCAACTTCAGAGGATTTTAAAAGAATAACTACCTCCATGCATATGTTTGTTTACAAAATCTATCAATTAATAAGGCACTGAACAAGGTTTCCTTCCTGCTATCTAAAGTTCTGTGAATGGCTTCATGTAGAGTGACTAAATCTAATGGGTTTGCACAAACTGATGGAGATTCTGATTTTGTAAAACGAACAAGCATCAAAAGGATTATCAGAGAATAGGGATAGGAAGGGGGTAACAGGTACTGGGCTATTGTAAAAAAGCAAACACAGTGGCACCGAAGAAGAATTTCTTCTCACTGCTTTATACAAAGACAGTGAATTTATAGGTTGCAAATAAAATACAACAAAAGGTTAGGGAAACTTACAGATGATGTTCAATTTTTTTTCTGCTAGTGAGAATGAAATACAGAAAAAGCTTTCTTACAGTTGCTCTGATAGTTACATTGTGCTTAGCATTAAAACTGTAATATATAGTTTCTATCCAGAACTACCCTTTTCTGTGATAGAATGAGGAGAGGAGGCTTCAACCTATAGATTAGAGAGGAAATTTTTCAATGAGTATTTTCTTTTTCCTAAGGCATAACGATTGTTTTTCATTGTGGCATACGGTAATTCAGTGGTCAAAGGAAATGTTTCTGAAATATTAATTTTAGTATGCAATGCCAAACCCTAGGCCTAGCATTTGCTCATAGACCTGGATGACTGAATTTTGCCTCATGGCTTCTTGCTATTTATAACATTCCCCAGAAGATGGCTATTTTATCTGAGTGAGACTTTACCTATTCCAATGACTGAGTTTCATGTACAGGACCTATAAACAGCCCCTGATAGATTCTGTAAACAAAGCTCAAATCAACAGATCTTTTGTAGTTCTCTTTAATGGAATCTGAATGATGAATTTACATGTATATATCAGAAACATTGTCTTCCATCCTACATTACTAATGTCAGAAAATTGCCTCTAAATAATTCATCAAAGTATTTCTATAGATTCACTCCTTTATGATCTTTTCTCTTTCGAACTGTATAATTCCCCTTATTTCACATCACGGAAGACCTTTAATCTTGTCTGACTGCATTCTGTGGGCTTTCCACATTAAAGGCCCTGGGGAGGTGCTGCTGCAGGAAATAAGAATGGGCGCAAACAGCAATGGGAATAGCCCTATAGAAGGGACTTAAAAAAATGACTTGATAAAAAGCATTATCTACTATTACAGCCTAAAAAGTGGTTTCAGATGTTTGACAAAAATTAAGATATCACTCATATTTACACATATTTTTCTTTTTCTTGAGAATTCTCACCTTATTATACTGACTTACCATTAAAGAATATTTCCTCCTAGTCCCACACACATACTTGAATTATTTGTCTGCTCTAATAACAGAGACTGAAAAGAATGAAGCCTGAGAATACCACCAGTACATTTCCATTCCATTGGTATAATGGGATCCTTAAGCCTTTGATGTCTCAATGCTTATTTCATTCTTCTCTTGAAGTTTGCTCCAGTGATACGTGGTGGGTTAGTAGAACTGAATCAGATACTTTCCCCAAGGTCAGACGTACCATTGGTAAACGTATTAGGAAAAATGACTTAATGCTGAGAAATATATTGAAATAATAAATGTTTTATTTATTTTTTGATGAAAGAAAAACATATAGATTTTAAATATGCATTTCACAACCCTGTGGAAAGTGATGTCAACAAAATATCAGAGTAGTTGGCTACAACCTCCTCTTCTTCCCAATGAAAACTATGAAAAACAAGCAAATACTCTCAGAATAAACTTTTTTAGAACCCTGGAAAATAGTTAAAGAAGCAACTTAAAGATAGTAGAAACATTTTGAAGTGCTTTTATTTGACCTGTTCCCTGCATCTCCCCAGCTTGGAGTGGCGGTCTTGAAGACAGTAGCCCATGATCTCAGCATGGAATAACTTCCCATTGTTCAAAAGGGAGCAGAGAAGGCTATATACAAAATTATTGTGTACATCTCTTCCAACCTTTCTGGGGGGGGTACATAAAAATCTGACACAAGGTGCTCTTCTCTGCTTCACTGAGCTCAGAACCCATAAGTCCAGAAAATTGGTGGGCATTGCTCAAAAACCATTGTCATGTAGACAAGCAACCAATAGAAGGCTGAAGCAAAAGATTGCAGTCGAGACATAAAATAGGCTGTCCAAAGCCTGTGAGGAAAATCCAGGGGGAGAGTTTCTTTGGGAAATGAGGACATTCAGGAGCATCCACATATAAGGGGGGTTTAGAAAGCTATGTGCATGCCCAGTGTAAAACATATGCTCAGAAAAGAACTGAGAATACCCTAAGCTTTCACTTTGGGCTGGTCTGGGCCCTGGCACAAAGCCAAACTGTGAAAACTGCAAGAGGTGTTTTTTACTTAGTTTATTTACTTGTTTGCTTAAGTTCCTGGAACTCAAGAAAGTCTCTGTCAATACCCTAGCTGACCACAAACTAAGAAACAGAGACTTCAGTGGCCACACATCACAAGGAATACAGTACTTGCCAATATAGTTGGGAAAAGTCACAACTGAATGGACTATTACAGCTTTGAACAATGAAAAAAACAACAGCAAATACTGAAGAAGTGGAATGATCTGATTTACAGAGTTGCCACATTATAATAATCAACTATTCTGTTTACAACAACAACAACAATCACAAAGAGTACAAAGAAACAAAACAAGATGGTCCATTCAAAGGAGCAAAATTAATTGACAGAAGCTGTCCTTGAAGAAGTCCAGACATTAACCTTTTAGACAAAGACTTTGAATAACTGGCTTAAATATTCTCAGAGATCTATTGGAAAACATGGGCAAAGAATTAAAGGATATCAGGAAGACGATGTATGAATAAAATGAGAATATCAATAAAGAGTTATACATTTTAAAAGCAACTACACATAAATTGTGGAGGTGGAAAATATAATAACTAAAATGAAAATTTCACTAAAGGGGTTCAATAGCAGATTTGAGAAAGCAGGACACAGAATCAGTGAACTTGAAGACAGGACAATTGGAATGATTCATTTTGAGGAGCAGAAAGAAAAATGAACAGAGCCGAAGGACACTGTGGTATACCATCATACAAACCAACATATGCATATAAGAGTCTCAGAAGGAGAAGAGAGAAAGAAAAGAATAGAAAGAATATTTGAAACCATAATGACCTCAAATTTCTCAAAAAACTCCAAGTAGAATAAACTTAAAGAGATTCACACAAAATTGAATTATAATAAAACTGACAAAAGACAAAGAAAGGATCTTGAAAGGAGCATGAGAGAAGCTGCTTATCACCACAAGTGAGCTTCAAAAAGATAAACAGCCAATTTTTCATCAGAACCATAGAGGTCAGAAGACAGTGGGATAAATATTTAATATGCCAAAAGAAAAGTTATCAACCAAGAATTCTGTATCTGGCATAACCGCCCCTTAGAAATAAGGGAGAAATTAAGATATGGGCAAAGAATTAAAAGGATTATTTAAAAGATTAATTGAAAGATCGAAGAATTAAATTTCAAGATATACAAAAGCTAAGAAAACTTATTACCACTAGACCTGCCTTACAAGAAATGCTAAAAGAAGTCCTTCAGATTGAAATGAAGGGTATCAGGCAGCAACTCAAAGCTATATGAAGAAATAAAGACTTTCGGTAAAGGTAACTGCATGAGAAAATATAGAAGCCAGTATCACAGGGTTTTTGGATTTTAACTCAACTTGTTTTGTCAAACATTATTTAAAAGACAAATGCACAAAAATAATTATAAATATATGATATTAATCATATAGTATATATAGGTACAATTTGTGACAAAGAAAGTGGAACTGGACACAAGCAGTTTGTGTATGCTATTTGAAGTTAAGTTGGTGTCAATTCAAGTTACATTGATGCCAGTTCATGATGTTAAATATGATTTCCATTAAACACAATAAAATAGCTGAAAGTATACACAAAAAAAAATGAAAGAGAATAAAAGTGGTTCATAACAAAAAATAAATGAAACACAAAAAAAGCAGTAATGGAAGAAATAAGGGACAAAAAAGGAATAAGACATACATAAACAAGTAGTTAAGTGACAGCAATAAATTCATCCTTATCAGGAATTGCTTTAAAAGATTAAACTATCCAGTCAAAAGGTAGATATTGGCAGAATGAATGAAAAAATAATGTAAGTTGTATACAAGAGAATAACTTTAGATCCAAACACATAAGTAGGTTGAAAGTGATAGGATGAACAAAATATATCCTATGCAAATAGCAACCAAAAGAGAACTGGAGTGGCTATGTTAATATCAGACAAAATACATTTTAAATTAAAAACTGTCATAAGGGATGAAAAAGATTATTAAATATAGACAAAAAAGATCAATAAATAAAGAAGATATGAAAATTATGCACCAAACAGCAAAGCTCTAAAATATATGAAGCAAACACTGAGAGAGCTGAATGTACAAATGGATGGTACTACAATAATAAAGACTTGACTACTCCATTTTCACTAAGGGATGAAAGTGAATGGATAAACTGTGATGCGTCCATAGAATGGAACTTTATTCAGTAATAAAAATAAATGAGCTTTCAAGCTATGAAAAGATAGGGAGGAATTTTTAATGCATATTTCTAAATGAAAGAACCCAGTCTGAAAAAAGCTACATACTATTTGATTCCAACCATTTGACATTCTGGAAAAGTCAAAACTACAGAGACAGTAAAAAATAAATACATAAAATAGTGGTTTCTAGGAGCTCAGGGAGAGGAGGGAGAAGAATAAGTAGGTGGAGCACTGGGCATTTTAGGTAGTGGAATTATTCTTTGTGATATCTTAATGGTGAACACATGCTATTACGCATTTGTCAAAATCCATAGGGCTATGCAACACAAATAGTGAACCTTAACATAAACTATGGACTTTAGTTAATAATAATTTATCAATATTGGCTTATCAATTGTAACAAATGCACCACAGGAAAGCTATATGTTGAAATAGGAGCAGTGTGCAGGAGTTAGAGGGAATATATAGAACTCTCTGCACAATTTATTTGTTAAGCTAAAACTACACTTAAAAAATAAATTCTAGATAGACAATCAACCCAATGGACAGAAGATTAATAAGAAAATAGAGGACATGAACAATATTACAAACCAACTGGACCGAAAGGACATATGTAGAATACTCCCGCCAACAACAGCAGAATACATACTTTTCTCAAGTACACATGAAACAGTCTCCAGGACGGACCATATATAGACCACAAAATAAGTCTCAATACATTTAAAAATATTAAAATCATACAAAGTATATTTTCAACCATTATGGAATGAAACAAGAAAGCAACAAAAGAAGAAAGTCCAAAAAATTCACAAATATGTAAAAATGAAACAACACACCATTAAACACCTGTCTTAAATTCTTAGTATTGCTGTAACAGAAATACCACAAGTGGGTGGCTTAAAATAACAGAAGTTTATCATCTCACAGCTTCAGAGGCAAGGAGTTCAAATTCAGGCCATCAGCTTTAGGGGAAAGCTCTCTGTCTGTCGACTCTGGCGAAAGATTCTTGTCTTTTCCAAATGTTGTTCCCTGGTTCTTTGGCAATCTTCATGTAGCATCTGTCTTTCCTTCTGTTTATGTTTGCTTGTCCCTGTGTCTATGCTGCTCCTCATAACTCAGAAGATATTAGATTTGGGACACACCCCAACCTGATATGTTCTCATTAACATAACATAGACCTATTTCCAAATGGGATTACATCCACAGGCACAGGGGTTAGGATTCCAACAAATTATTTTGAGGGAACACAATTCAATTCATAGCAATAGCCAGTGGAACACAGAAGAAAGGGAAATTACAAGGTAAATACTTAAAGACAAATGAATAAGAAAACACAACATGCCAAAGTTATAGGACACAGCAAAGGCAGCGCTCGGAGGAAATTTATAGAGAGAAATTTTAATGTAAATGCCTACATTATAAAAGAAGAAAAATCTCAATTCAGCAATCTACTCTATACTTTTTAGGAACTACAAAAAAGAAGAGAAAACTAAACCCAGAACTGGCAGAAGGAAGGGAATGCTAAAAATAATAATGGTAATTAGAGGGGAGAAAAATGAAATAGAGAGCAGAAAAACAACAGAGAATAAGTGAAACCTAATATTAAATCTTTGAAAGGATCAACAAAACTGAAAAGCCTGTGGCTATAATTACAAGAAAGAAAGAGAGACAGAGAGAAGATCCAAATAGCTAAAATCAGCAAAAATTGTTGGGGCATTGCTACTGACCTTACAGAAGTAAAAATGGTTAAAAGAGAATATAAGAACAATTGTTCACTAACAAATTAGGTAATCTAGATGAAATGGGCAAATTCTTAGAAACACACAAATTACCTAAGCTAAATTAAAGAGAAAATATCAACAGACCTATAACAAGAAAAGAAATTGAATCAGTAATAAACAACATCCCAACAACAACCACCACAAAAATTCAGGACTATGTTGTGAGAAGCTTCCCAGATTCATCATTGTTCTTTATTCTTGCATACTACTCCATTGTGTGTACGTAGCATACACTTATCTGTTGATAGGCATCTAGGTTGCTTCCATCTTTTTGCTATAGTAAACATGGCGTGCAAATATCTATTCATGTGATGGCTCTTATTTCTCTAGGCTATATTCTGAGGAGTGGGATTGCTTATTCTAGCTTTCCAAGAAAATGCCTCCCTATAAGTCTGTCAGTTTGTCGTACTGTGGGGACTTGCATGTTGCTGTGATGCTGGAAGCTATGCCACCAGTATTCAGATACCAGCAGGGTCACCCATGGAGGAAAGGTTTCAGCTGAGCTTCCAGACTAAGACAGACTAGGAAGAAGGACCTGGCAGTCTACTTCTGAAAAGCATTAGCCAGTGAAAACCTTATGAATAGCAGCAGAACATTGTCTGATATAGTGCTGGGAGATGAGCCCCCAGGTTGGAAGGCACTCAAAAGATGGCTGGCTAAGAGCTGCGGACCTTAATGACATGAACGGAGTAAAGCTTTTGGGACCTTCACTTGCTGATGTGATGTGACACAAAATGAGAAGAAATAGCTGCAAACATCCATTAATAAATAGGAACTTAAAATGTACGAAGTATGAATCTAGGAAAATTGGAAATAATCAAAAATGAAATGGAATGCATAAACATCCATATCCTAGGCATTAGTGAGCGGAAATGGACTGGTATTGGCCATTTTGAATCAGACAATCATGTAGTCTACTATACTGTGAATGACAATTCGAAGAGGAATGGTGTTGCATTCATCGTCAAAAAGAACGTTTCAAGATCTATCCTGAAGTACAATGCTGTGAGTGATAGGATAATAATCATATACCTACAAGGAAGACCAGTTAACATGATTATTATTCAAATTTACGCACCAACCACTAGGGCCAAAGATGAAGAAATAGAAGATTTTTATCAGCTGCTGCAGTCTGAAATTAATCGAACATGCGATCAGGCATTGAATAATTACTGGTGATTGGAATGCGAAAGTTGGAAACAAAGAAGGATCAGTAGTTGGGAAATATGGCCCTGGTGATAGAAACAATGCCAGAGATTGAATGATAGAATTTTGCAAGACCAACGACTCCTTCATTGCAAATACCTTCTTTCACCAACATAAACGGTGACTATATACATGGACCTCGCCAGGCGAAACACACAGAAATCAAATTGACTACATCTGTGGAAAGAGACGATGGAAAAGCTCAATATCATCAGTCAGAACAAGGCCAGGGGCCAACTCTGGAACAAACCATCAATTGCTCATATACAAGTTCAAGCTGAAACTGAAGAAAATCAGAGCAAGTCCACAAGAGCCAAAATATGACCTTGAATATATCCCACCTGAATTTAGAGATCACCTGAAGAATAGATTTGATGCATTGAACACTAGTGACCGAAGACCAGACGAGTTGTGGAATGACATCAAGGACATCATCCATGAAGAAAGCAAGAGGTCACTGAAAAGACAGGAAAGAAAGAAAAGACCAAGATAGATGTCAGAGGAGACTCTGAAACTTGCTCTTGAGGGTCAAGCATCTAAAGCAAAAGGAAGAATTGATGAAGAAAAAGAACTGAACAGAAGATTTCAAAGGGTGCCTTGAGAAGACAAAGTAAAGTATTATAATGACATGTCAAAGAGCTGGAGATGGAAAACCAAAAGGGAAGAACACGCTCAGTGTTTCTCAAGCTGAAAGAACTGAAGAAAAAATTCAAGCCTCGAGTTGCAATAGTGAAGCATTCCATGGAGAAAATATTAAGTGAAGCAGGAAGCATCAAAAGAAGATGGAAGGAATACACAGATTCATTATACCCAAAAGATTTAGTCGATGTTCAACCATTTCAACAGGTGGCTTATGATCAGGAACCGATGGTCCTAAAGGAAGAAGTCCAAGCTTCTCTGAAGGCATTGGTGAAAAACAAGGCTCTACGACTAGACAGCAGTGGGTGGTGGGTTAGGAATAGACAGAATATCAATTGAGATGTTTCAACAAACAGATGCAGCGCTGGAGGTGCTCACTCATCTATGCCAAGAAATATGGAGGACAGCTTCCTGGACAACTGACTGGAAGAGATCCATATTTATGCCTATTCCCAAGGAAGGTGATCCAACCGAATGTGGAAATTATAGAACAATATCATTAATATCACATGCAAGGAAAATTTTGCTGAAGATCATTCAAAAACAGCTGCAGCAGTATATCGACAGGGAACTGCCAGAAATTCAGGCCAGTTTCAGAAGAGGACGTGGAACCAGGGATATCATTGCTAATGTCAGATGGATCCTGGCTGAAAGCAGAGAATACCAGAAAGATGTTTACCTGTGTTTTAGTGACTATGCAAAGGCATTCGACTGTGTGGATCATAACAAACTATGGATAACATTGTGAAGAATGGGAATTCCAGAACACTTAATTGTGCTCATGAGGAACCTTTACATAGATCCAGAGGTAGTTGTTCACACAGAACAAGGGGATACTGATTGGTTTAAAGTTAGGAAAAGTGTGTGTCAGGGTTGTATTCTTTCACCATACCTATTTAATCTGTATGCTGAGCAAATAATCCAAGAAGCTGGACTATATGAAGAAAAATTTGCATCAGATGACACAACCTTGCTTGCTGAAAGTGAAGAGGACTTGAAGCACTCACTAATGAAGATCAAAGACCATAGCCTTCAGTATGGATTGCACCTCAACATAAAAAAAAAAAAAAAAATCCTCACAACTGGGCCAATGAGCAACATCATGATAAACAGAGAAAAGATTGAAGTTGTCAAGGGTTTCATTTTACTTGGATCCACAGTCAACAGCCATGGAACCAGCAGTCAAGAAATTAAAATACACACTGCATTCGGTAAATCTGCTACGAAGGACCTCTTTAGAGTGTTGAAGAGCAAAGATGTTACCCTGAAGACTAAGGTGCGCCTGACCCAAGCCATGGTATTTTCAATTGCATCATAGGCATGTGAAAGCTGGACAATGAATATGGGAGACCGAAGAAGAATTGATGCTTTTAAATTGTGGTGTCAGTGAAGAATATCGAATATACCATGGACTGCCAAAAAAACAAACAAATCTGTCTTAGAAGAGGTACATCCAGAATGCTCCTTAGAGGCAAGGATGGCGAGACTGCATCTTACATACTTTGGACATGTTGTCAGAAGGAATCAGTCCCTGGAGAAAGACATCATGCTTGGCAGATTATAAGGTCAGTGGAAAAGAGGAAGACCCTCAACGAGGTGGCTTGACACCGTGGCTGCAACAATGAGCTCAAGCATAACAACGATTGTAAGGATGGCTCAGGACTGGGCAGTGTTTCGTTCTGTTGTGCATAGGGTCGATATGAGTCAGAATCGACTCGACAGCACCTAACAACAACAACAAGAAAGTGCCAGAAAGTTTTCCAAAACGTTTGTACCATTTTGCATTCCCACCAGCAGTGACTAAGAATTCCAATCTTACCATGAAATAAGTCAAAACCACTATTATAAAAACTCATGAAAAAGTTTACACACAAAGAGAAAGAATCTTTGATGGTTATGAGAGAGGGGAGGGGTGAGGATGGAAAAATGCTAAATTGACAATAGATAAGTGGTAACTTTGGTGAAGGGTAGGATAGTACACAATACTGGGGAAGCCAGCACAATTTGTCCAAGGCAAGGTCATGGAAACTCCATAGACACATCCAAATTCTCTAAAGGATCGAATTACTAGCCTGAGGGCTATGGGAATCATGGTCTCTGGGAATATCTAGCTCAATTAGCATAACATATTTTACATAAGAATGTTCTACATTTTACTTTGGTGAGTAACGTCTGGGATCTTAAAAGCTTGTGAGTCGCCATCTAAGACACACCATGGTTCTCACTCCATTGGGAGCAAGGGAGAATGAAGAAAACCAAAGACACAAGGGAAGTTCAAAAAGCTAATGGGCCACAAGTACCACAGCCTTCACCAGACTGAGTCCAGTACAACTAGATGATGCCCGGCTACCACTACTGACTGCTTTGACAGGGATCCCAACAGAGGGTCCCGGACAGAGCTGGAGAAAAATGTAGAACAAAATTCTAACTCAGAAGAAAGACCAGACTTACTGGCCTGACAGAGACTGGAGAAACCCTGAGAGTATGGCCCCCAGACACCCTTTTAGCTCAGAAATGAAGTCACTCCTTAGGTTTACCCTTCAGCCAACAATTAGACAGACCCATAAAACAAAACAAGATTAAATGGGCACACCAGCTCAGGGGCAAGGACTAGAAGGCAGAAGGGGACAGGAAAGCTGGTAATACAGAACCCAGGTCGAGAAGGTGAGAGTGTTGACATGTCACGGGGCTGGTAACCAATGTCACAAAACAATGTGTATGCTAATTATTTAATGAGAAGCTGGTTTGTTCTGTAAACCTTCATCTAAAATGCAATTAAAAAAAAAAAAACTGAAGAACTGATAGTTTCACTGTTGAATTTTACCAAAATTTGAAGAATTAACACCATTTATTTTCCAAATTCTTCCAAAACATAGAAAATAAGGTAAGATTTCTTAACTCATTTGTTGAAGCCAGTATTACCCTGATTCTAAAATCAGATAAAGATATCACAAGAAGCAAATAACCAAAACCAAAACCAAACCAGCTCATAGCGACCCTATAGGACAGAGTAGAACTGCCCCATAGAGTTTCCAAGGAGTGCATGGTAGACCCAAACTGCCGACCCTTTCGTTAGCAGCCATAGCACATTACTACTACACCACCAGGGTTTCTAAGAAGCAAATATCAAAGACAAATATCTATTTTGAATAAAGATGTATGTATCTTCAACAAAATACTAGCAAACCATATCCAACATCATATTAAAAGGATTTAATCCAGGACTGTAAAGGTGGCCCCAGATAAGAAAACTAATATATGTCATACCCAGTGCCTAGAATGAAGGATCAAAATCTACAGGGTCGATTCGATGCAGAAATAACTTTCCACAAAATCCAACACCCTTTCATGATGAAAAGATTCAGAAAGTTAGGAACTTGATAAAAGCTTGTTATGAAAAATCCAGAAATTAATATCATACTCAATGGTGAAAGACTAAAATTTTCCCACTAAGATTGGAACAAGACATGGATATCCATTTTCACCACTTCCATTCAATAATAAATGAGCTATCAAGCCACGAAAAGGATATGGAGGAACTTTTAATGGATATTTCTAAGTGAAAGAAGCCAATCTGAAAAAGGTCTACGTATTATGTGATTCCTGAATGAACAAATTTGTCTTGGAAGAAGTACAACTAGAATGCCCCTTACAAGCAAGGATGGCAAGACTGAGTCTCACATACTTTAGGCATGTTATCAGGAGGGATCAGTTCCTCGAGAAGGACATCATGCTTGGTACAGGGTCAGCAAAAAAGAGGAAGACCCTCAACGAGATGGATTGACACAGTGGGTTCAATGATGGCCTCAAGCATAGCAAGGATTGTAAGGATGGTGCAGGACAGGCAGTGTTTCCTTCTGTTGTACATAGGGTCACTATGAGTCAAAACTGACTCAAGGGCACCTAACAACAACAACAACATATGATTTCAACTATTTGACATTCTGGAAAAGGCAAATCTATGGTGACAGTAAAAAAAAAAAAAAAAAAAAAAAAATAGTGGTTTCATTAAGGTATCATAAAAAATAATTGTACTCAAAGTTCTAGACAGAGCAACCAGACATGAAAAAAAATAAAAGACACCCAAATTAGAAAGAAAGAAGTAAAATTATCTCTAGTCACAAATGACGTGATATTATATATAGAAAATCCCAAATAATCCACTAAAAGCTGCTAGAGCAAATAAAAATTTCAGCAAGGTAGCAGGGTACAAGATTAAAACAAAACAAAACAAAAAATCAGCAACAAACTGTCTAAAAAAGAAATTAATAAAGCAATGCTGTTTATAATAGCATCTAAAAAAACCAAAATACCTGTACCTAGGAATAAATTTGGAGCTCTGGTGGCTTAGTGGTTAAGTGCTATGGTTGCTAACCAAAAGATCCACAGTTTGAATCTACCAGTAACTCCTTGGAAACCCTTTGGGGGCAGTTCTGCTCTGATCTGTAGGGTTGCTATGAGTGGGAATTGACTTCATGGCAATAGATAGGAATGAATTTAACCAGGGAAGTAAAAGACTTGTACACTGAAAACTATAAGAAGTTAAGGAAGATCCAAAAAATGGAAAGAATTTCCTGTGTGTGGATTAGAACACATAGCATCGTTTAGATGTCAATATTATTCAAAACAATCTACAGATTCAATATAATCCCTATTAAAAATTTAAAACCCTTTTTTGGCAGAAATGGAAAGCCTGATCTAACAATTCATACGGAATTATAAGAGGTACTGAATAGTCAAAACAATTTTGAAAAAGGACAAATTTGTAAGGGCTCACGCTTCCCAATTTCAAAACTTTCTTCAAAGCTACAGTGATCAGAACAGTGGAGAGTGTTGACATGTCATGTGGTTGGTAACCAATGTCACAAAACAATATTTTCTATTTCTAGCTTTCTAAGGAAGTGCCAGAACATTTTCCAAAGTGGTTGTACCATTTTGGATTCCTATCAGCAGTGAATAAGAGTTCCAATCCTAGCCCATACTAACATAGACCAATGGAATATAATTGAGAGACCAGGAATAAGTCAATACCTCTACGGCCAATCAATTTTCAACAAGCGTCAAGTCCATTCAATAGGATCAGAATAGAGTTTTTAACAAAAAGTGCTGGGACAACTGGATTTCCACATGCAAAAGAATAAACTTGGAAGTCTATCTCACACCATATACAAAAATTAACTCAAAATGGATAAATGACCTAAATATAGAATTAAAACCATAAAGCTCTTCAAAGAAAACATACACGTATATCTTCGTGACCTTGGATTTGGCAATGGATTCTTAGATATGACACCAAAAGCGTAAGAAACAAATAAATAAATTGAACTTCTTCAAAATGAAAAAAAAAAAAATACATAAATTTCATGCATCAAATAAATTTATTAAGAAAGTGAAACTCAACCTATAAAATGAGAGTAAATATTTGCACATCATATATTTGGTAAGGATTTAATATCCAGAGTAAATAAAGAACTCCTATGTCTTAACAACAAAGTGGCAAACAACTTGTTATGGATTGAATTGTGTCCGCCAAAAATGTATGTCAGTTTGGCTGGGCCATGATTCCCAGTATCGTATGATTGTCATTTTGTCATCTGATGTGATTTTCCTATGTGTTGTAAATCCTATCTCTATGATATTAATGAGTCAGGATTAAGGCAATTATGTTAATGAGGCAGGTCTCAATATATAAGATTAAGTTTTGTTTTGAGTCAATCTCTTTCAAGAGACAAAAGAGAGAAGCAAGCAGAGACAGGGGGACTTCATACCACCAAGAAACAAGACTCAGGAGAATAGCACATTCTTTAGACCCAGAGTCCCAGCTCTAGGAAGCTCCTAGTCCAGGGGAAGATTGATGACAAGGACATTTTGGCAGAGCTGCCAGAGAGAAAAGACCTTCCCCTGTAGCTGGCACCTTGAGTTTGGACTTTCAGCCTCCTAAATTGTGAGAGAAAAAATTTGTTTGTTTAAACCATCCACTTGTGGTATTTCTGTTATAGCAGCACTAAATAACTAAGATACAACCCAATTAAAATAAGGGCCCAGGAATTGAATACATATTTCTTCAAAAAAATATATACAAATGGTCAATAGGCACATGAAAACATGTTCAACATTATTAGTCATTAGGGAAATGAAATTCAAATCCTCAATGAAAGGTGACTTTACACTTACTAGGGTGGCTATAATTTAAAACAAACAAAAAAAGAACATAATTATAGTTGGTGAGGACGTGGAGAAATTTGAACTCTTGCACAATGATGATGGGAACGTGAAATGATGCAGCTTCCGTGGAAAACATTTTAGTCATTTTTCAAAACGTTAGAATACAATTAGCATGTGACCCATTACCCATTAGTAATTCCAGTCCTAGGCATAGATCCAAAACAACTGAAAATTGGGACTAAACAGGTACTTGTATGTCAATGTTCATGGCATCATTATTCATAATAGCCAAAATGTGAAAACAAACCAAGTGTCCATGAACAGAGGAACAGATAAATAAAATGATATATATTCATATATGGACTAATAATTACCATTAAAAGGAATAGAGTTCTAATATATACTATAACATAGATGAACCATGAAAACATTATGCTAAATCAAATAAGCCAGACATAAAGGACAAATATTGTACAATTCCACTTATATGAAATATCAAAGTAGGCAAATATAGAGACAGAAAGTAGCTGGTGGTTTTGAACCACTGACCTTTTGGTTAGCAGTTGAGTGCTTTATCGACTGCATCACCAGGGATCCTTATTATGGCCTTTGGGGAGATGCAATTGGGGAGTTACTGCTTACAGGGTACATAGTCTCTGTTAGGGATGATAAAAATTTTTGGAAATGGATAGAGGCTGTGATAGTACAACATTGTGGATGCAATTAATATCACTGAGTTTTACACTTAAAAATGGTTAAAATGATAAACTTTATAGTATACATATACATATATATATATATATATAAACCAAAACCCACTGCCGTTGAGTCAATTCCAACTCATAGCGACCCTATAGGACAGAGTAGAACTGCCCCACGGAGTTTCCAAGGAGCGCCTGGTGGATTCAAACTGCTGACCTCTTGGTTAGCAGCTGTAGCACTTAACCATTACGCCACCAGGGTTTCCATATATAGATAAAGATAGAAAGAGATATAAAATGTTGTTGCTGTTAGGTACCTTCAGGTTGATTCTGACTCACAGTGACCCTATATGACAGAACAGTACTGACCCATAGGGTTTCCTAGGCTGTCATCTTTTAAGTAGGGGCCCTGGTGACATACCGATTAAGAGCTTAGCTGCTAACCAAAAGGTTAGCAGTTGAAATCCACCAGTTGCTCCTTGGAAACACTATGGGGGCAGTTCTACTCTGTTCTTCTAGGGTCACTATGAGTCAGAATTGACTCAACTGCAATGGGTTTGTTTTTTTCTTTTTTTAAAAATCTTTTTGGGAGCAGACTGTCACATCTTTCTCCCGTGGAGTGGCTGGTAGGTTCAAACAACTACCAGTGCTTCTTATATATAATATAGCACATAATATAGCACAATAAAAAAATCTCTATGGATATCAAAAAGTATGGATTAAATACACAGTGGAAAGCTTTGCTCCCTTGTCTGACAGATTGTATCATGCATGAGAAGGAAAGTCATGAGGTTTCCTATGTCCTCAAACCATGAGATCTCTTATGTCCTCAAACCATGAGATCAAATTCAACAGAAACATACATTTTTCTGACACTTGTACAGCAGATCTGCTTTTATATTTGAAGGATAATGAAATAAAATAAGAGTAATGGAAAAAGACAGAATCAGCAACAGAGGCTGATTTTTATTCACCTTTGTCTCCCTGACACTCATCAAAGCACTTGACACCTTGTAGCTGCTCAGTAAATGGCTTTGGGATTCAAAAGAGATTTGTGTGTTATTGGGCTTTTCTGAATTTTAATTTCCTCATCTATAAATGGAATCTACAGTGATGGTAATGAACTAAGGCTCTTCAGCTGGTCAGCCAAGAGTACTAAACCAAGCACCCCACTGACTATCTATAAAATAAAAGAATAATGGTGGGGAGCAGTTCCCAGAATTCCCTTCTCTGTACAGGCCTGGGTTAGATTTGGCTTGAGAGATTTCTGCATGAGATATGTAGGGCAGAAGTGAAGAAGCAACCAGTAGTACACTCGAGAATTCAGTGCAAGGACCGTGCCTTGCCTCTGATCTGTTATTCTCCTCGTTGGAGAGGGGCATCCATCAGGCCCCTTCAGCTCCCACTAGACTGACTCCTTCGTGTTCCTCAATTCCTGGACAGGTGTGCGTGCGGGCCTACGCAAAAAAACAAACAGCATCCCTGGTAAGTCATCTACAACCATTAGGTTAAGAGGTAGTAAGAAACAGAAGTGGGATTCAGTGCTTTGTCTTCATGGGTTCTGCTTTGTCCTTGCAGATTCCAGCTTATTCCGGCTTTACATCCAGATTTTCTCCCCATCTTCTTCTCTGATGATTTGCAGTGATGTTAGACCCACCACCAGATGAAGAGACAAAAGTCTTGCCTAGATTTCTTCACCAGTCCCCCATTAGTGACTTTTCTCTATGAGTTGGAGCTTTAATTCCTCAGTTTGCCCACAATTGCATAACTTCTTTTTTTTTTTTAAATAATTTTTATTGAACTTTAAGTGAACGTTTACAAATCAAGTCAGTCTGTCACATATAAGCTTATATACACCTTACTACATACTCCCACTTACTCTCCCCCTAATGAGTCAGCCCTTCCAGTCTCTCCTTTCCTGACAATTTTGCCAGTTTCTAACCCTCTCTACCCTCCTATCTCCCCTCCAGACAGGAGATGTCAACACAGTCTCAAGTGTCTACCTGATACAAGTAGCTCACTCTTCATCAGCATCTCTCTCCTACCCATTGTCCAGTCTCTTCCATGTCTGATGAGTTGTCTTCGGGAATGGTTCCTGTCCTGGGCCAACAGAAGGTTTGGGGACCATGACCGCCGGGATTCCTGTAGTTTCAGTCAGACCATTAAGTCTGGTCTTTTTATGAGAATTTGGGGTCTGCATCCCACTGATCTCCTGCTCCCTCAGGGGTTCTCTGTTGTGCTCCCTGTCAGGGCAGTCACCGGTTGTGGCCGGGCACCATCTAGTTCTTCTGGTCTCGTGATGATGTAAGTCTCTGGTTCATGTGGCCTTTTCTGTCTCTTGGGCTCATAGTTATCGTGTGACCTTGGTGTTCTTCATTCCCCTTTGATCCAGGTGGGTTGAGACCAATTGATGCATCTTAGATGGCCGCTTGTCAGCATTTAAGACCCCAGGTGCCACATTTCAAAGTGGGATGCAGAATATTTAGAAGTCCCCTTAAGCCATGGTCCCCAAACCCCTGCCCTTGCTCCGCTGACCTTTGAAGCATTCAGCTTATCCCAGAAACTTCTTTGCTTTTGGTCCAGTCCAGTTGAGCTGACCTTCCATGTACTGAGTATTGTCCTTCCCTTCACCTAAAGTAGTTCTTATCTACTAACTAATCAGTAAATAACCCTCTCCCACCTTCCCTCCCTCCCCACCTCGTAACCACAAAAGTATGTGTTCTTCTCAGTTTATACTATTTCTCAAGATCTTATAATAGTGGTCTTATACAATATTTGTCCTTTTGCCTCTGACTAATATCACTCAGCATAATGCCTTCCAGGTTCCTCCATGTTATGAAATGTTTCACAGATTCGTCACTGTTCTTTATCAATGCGTAGTATTCCATTGTGTGAATATACCATAATTTATTTAACCATTCATCCATTGATGGACACCTTGGTTGCTTCCAGCTTTTTGCTATTGTAAACAGAGCTGCAATAAACATGGGTGTGCATATATCTGTTCGTGTGAAGGCTCTTACTTCTCTAGGGTATATTCCAAGGAGTGGGATTTCTGGGTTGTATGGTAGTTCTATTTCTAACTTTTTAAGAAAACGCCAGATAGATTTCCAAAGCGGTTGTGTCATTTTATATTTCCACCAGCAGTGTATAAGAGTTCCAGTCTCTCCGCAGCCTCTCCAACATTGATTATTTTGTGTTTTTTGGATTAATGCCAGCCTTGTTGGAGGGAGATGGAATCTCACCGTAGTTTTAATTTGCATTTCTCTAATAGCTAATGACCGAGAGCATTTTCTCATGTATCTGTTAGCTGCCTGAATATCTTCTTTAGTGAAGTGCGTGTTCATATCCTTTGCCCACTTCTTGATTGGGTTGTTTGTCTTTTTGTGGTTGAGTTTTAACAGAATCATATAGATTTTAGAGATCAGGAGCTGGTCGGAGATGTCATAGCTAGAAATTCTTTCCCAATCTGTAGGTGGTCTTTTTACTCTTTTGGTGAAGTCTTTATATGAGCATAGGTTTTTGATTTTTAGGAGGTCCCAGTTATCTGGTTTCTCTTCTTCATTTTTGGTAATATTTTGTATTCTGTTATGCCTTGTATCAGGGCTCCTAACGTTGTCCCTATTTTTTCTTCCATGATCTTTATCATTTTAGTCTTTATGTTTAGGTCTTTGATCCACTTAATTGCAAAACTTCTAATGTGTAATGAATTCCATTCTTTATATCACTCATTGTAGTTCAGCTCCATTGACACACCCTAACAGACACAGTTATTAGTACCGGAAATGGTCATGGTATAGGTTTTCCAAATTGGTCCTTGTATACCTGGAATCAGTTCTCTGATTTGATTGAATTTAAATAAATTAATGACCCTGTTTCCAGGGGCAGTAGAAACACTGATTGTTCATGCCACGTAGTATCAAGTGTTTTAAATTATCTGTGCACACCTAAATCAAGTGGCTATAGAAGGCACAACTTTGGGTTATCAAGTGTTTGCTGCCATTGTACATTTCATTTAAAATAAAGAGAATTTGGGGTTAATTGCTTATAACTGCAGTAGAGAACTTGAGAATCCCAGATTTATAAAAGCTAACCCAAACCCTATTTCTGTGGATTTCTAGATTAGACTACAAATTAACTTGACTACTATGCAGTGTTTATTATGTTAAAATTAGGGCATTGGTTGAATTAGGAGTGAGACTCTGAAAATACAATGGGATTATATAGGTAGATTTCAATTACTCTGGGGTTCTTGAACCACTAAATTCTGCCAAACTTTGTCAATGGAAGCGACCCTTTCTCTCCTATATGAGATCAGTCTCTCCTTGTTGAAGAACCTGTAATGGCCTCCTATGTGGTAGTTTTCTTCCAGGGGACTGTTGAACCTCAGCAGGATCTAATTCCATCACATCTCATTGCATCTGTATCTACAACCACAGAAATTCCAACATACCCCAGGAAAACAAAATAATTGCATGATTTTGCCAGTTTATATTGACAGAGCCTGGGTAACATGTACAGAAATGGACCTTAGATAAGGGTGGAAGAAAAATAATATTGGATTGGGTCAAATTAGTAAGTATGGTTGCACTAAGCAGAGTGTATGGGAGTGACTTTAATAGTTTTCTTGGTTGATTTATTGAAATAAGGAATGTTAAGTGAAACTGAATGAACTTGAAATGGCAGTAAATTTATTTTGTGAGACCTAGTTGCACAGTCCCCTAACTATGGTTTGTGGGAGAGTCCAAAGAACACTTCCTTCACCAAAGTTCTGAGAAACTCACTTGTAAGGAGAACACCAACATCTTTAAGAGCCCTGTAGGGGCTATTCCCCTGTAGACAGAATTAAGATTGGTAAATGCTGCCATCTAACTGGGTTCTCTGAATTCAATGAAAATAAGGATTCTTCTTTTGAGAAACAGCTTCTGGCTTGTTACTGAGTTTTAATAGAGACTGAACTCTTGGCCATGAGCTACCAAGTCAATATGCAACATGAGCTGCCATCAAGAACTGGGCCTTGTCTTATCTACAAGTCATAAAGTTGGGCATGTAAAACTGTATTCCACCAAATGGACTTGAGAAGATACCCATGACTCATTCTTTTACTATATTGCAGTCTCTCTCTCTTTCCATACCTATGATCTCGTGTGGAGCTACCTATGCATCGTAGTCTGGAAAAGAAAATTAAAGCTGTCCTTTCTTTTTTTTTTAGCTCATAGTTGGTTATTTCACAATAAGCTAGCATCACCTGAAGGATGATGGTTTGCACAGTATTAAAGTCTTAGTCTAGGGCAGCCATGAAGGGCAGTGGGTAAAGAAAGTCCTTCCAGAGAGCAGAACTTCGAGCAGTGCACCCTATTATTTATATAATCTGGGAAAAGAAATTGTCATGGGCAGTGACTAATAGTTTGTCTTAGAGTCCAAGAAAGAATAAAATTGGTTTCAAAGAATTCTGGAAAAAGGTATGTGAGTAGACCTCTCTAAGCAGGCTCAGAGAGTGAAGATTTTTGTGTCTCATTTGAATGATCATCAAAAGGTGATCTCAACAGAAGAGGATATAAATAATAAGATGGACATGATTACCTGCTCTGAGGATGTCAGCCTTCATGCAGTCACAACTGTCCTTGCTTAATGAACTTATGAGAAGTAATGAAGGTGATGCATGGCTTCAGCAACAAGGACTTGAACTCTTCAAGGATGATTTGGCTATAGCTACTCCTGAGTGCCCAAACTGCCAAAATCAGAGGCCAACACAGAGCTCTTGATGTAGCACTGCACCCCAGGGATCTCAGCCAATATCCTGGTAGAAAGTTATATTGGTAGTAATTATGTTGGACCCCTTCTGTCTTAGGCTGGGTTCCCTAGAGAAGCAAAACCAGTGAATCATATATATACATACAAAGAGATATAGAGATTGATTTATCTCAAGACAATGGCTCATACAGTTGTAGAAACTGGCCAATCCCAAGTCCATGGGTCAGGTGTCAGGCTGGAGGCTTCTCCTGACTCATGTCATTGCAGGGGCTGATGAACCCAAGATGGGCAGGTCAGACAGCAGGCTGCTGGTTCCAGCTGTGGAGGCTGATGAATTGCAAGATCAGCAAGCAGTATGGTAGGCTGCTGGCTCAAGTTCCAAGAACTGGAGGTCGAATGATGACAAGATGGATGCAGGATCCAGAGTGAGCAAAAGCCAGAAAGCTTTGCCAAAACACTCATATATATTGGATGAAGACCATACCCCTGAGGAAACTCCTCTTACAACAGATGGTCTAATCCCAACAGATCACATCATGGAGGTAATTACATTGTGTCACAAAATGGAAGGTAATCACATCATTACGTAATTGCCAAATGAGATCATTATGTAACTTCCAAGTACATCATTACATAACTGCCATACCATTGAGGATCATGGCCTAGCCAAGTTGACACACAGTCTAATTACACTAGGTATCTTCCATCATGAAAAGGAAATTCTTTGTTCTCATTGGAGAAACATGTATTTCACTTAGTCTAGATATGAATTTACCTTCCTTGTCCACGATGCTTCTGCCAAAACTACCATTTGCAGATTTACAGAATGACCTATGTAGCTTCTTAATATAGCCGAGAGCATTGCTTCTAACCAAGAAACTCATTTTATAGCAAATGAAACCAGCAATGGAATTATACCCATGGAACTCACTAGTCTTCCCATGCTTTTCATTGCCCTAAAGCAAATGGCATGATGGAATGGTGAGATGACCTTTTAATGCTAGCTAGATGGCATCACCTTGTGGGCATGAGGTAATGTTCTCCGTGATATTTTATGTCCCATATCAGTGATCAACATATGGTGATGATTCTCCCATAGCCAGGATTCGTGAGTTTGGGACTGAAGGGATGGAAATGGGAGTGGCTCGTCTCACTATTTTTGCCAATGATCCACTAATGGGATTTTTTATTTTCAGTCCTTCAACTTTAAACTCTACTGATTTAGAGGTCTCAATCTCCATGGCATGGAAGTTTACACCAGGTTGTACAGGATAAGTTTCAGTAAGATGTAAGGTGAGACTTCCATCTGGCTATTTTGGGATCCTTGTGGTAGTGGACCAACAGGTGAAGGGTAGGGCTGTATTGTACAAGCTGACATGATTAAGACAAATATCAAGGGGTGGGGGCTGGGTTGTTACTACACACTGGGCATACAGTGAAGTTTGTCTGGAAAGCAGGAGATTCCTGGGATATCTCTTAGTACTCTTATCTCCTCTGATAAATGTTAATGGAAAAACAAACAACTGAATACAGGCAGAAGTGTATTCAGGTCTAGATCATTTCCCTGCAAAAGGAACCATACCCCCCTCCCCCACCCCAGGTTCTTGCTGAAAGCAAAGGGAATATGGTGTTTTTGATGAAAGTTTACACAACACATTAGGTTTCCATTTAACAATTTCTATACTTTTTTTTTTTATATACATATTGCTCAGTGACATTGGTTACATTTTCCACATTGTGTCAACATTCTCATTATTTCTGTGTTGGTTGTTCCATTTCCATTAATCTAGTTTCCCTGCCCCCTACCTGACCTTCTCATCTGTGCTTTAGGGTAAATGTTGACCATTTGGTCCGGTATACATTTTTTTTTTAAAGTACCACGGTACTCACAGGTGATATTGTTTATTTTATAAGCCAATCGGTTATTTAGCAGAGAGGTGAACTCTGGGAGTGATTTCATTTCAGAGTTTAAAGTATCTCAGGGCAATAGTCTCAGAGCTTCCTCTAGTCTCTATTGGTCCAGTAAGTCTGGCCTTTTTTTAAGAATCTGAGTTTTGTCCTACAATTTTCTCCCATTCTATCTGGGACGATCTATTGTGCCCTTGATCAGAATGATTGTTAGTGGTAGCCAGGCATCACCTACTTCTTCTGGTCTCATGATAGATGAGGCTGTGGTTTGTGATTTATTCTATGACCCAATAATTTTTTAGTAATGTGTTATTTAGTTTCCATGTATTTAATTTATGTTCCTTGTTCTTCCTGTTACTGATTTCCAGTTTTATAGTGTTATGGCCAGAAAAGATGCTCTGTATAATTTCAATCTTTTTAAATTCATCGAGGCTTGCTTTGTGACGTAAAATATGGCCTATTCTGGAGAATGTTCCATGTACATTGGAGAAGAAGGTATATGGTGCTGTGTTTGGGTGGTGTGTTCTACATATGCAGGTGAGGTTCAGTTGATTGACAGTGGTCTTTAGATCTTCTATATCTTTGTTGATTTTCTTTCTAGTCATTCTGTTCATTCTCAAAAGTAGCATGTTAAAATATCCTACTATTATTGTAGATTTGTCTATTTCTCTCAGTAATTCTGTTAGAGTTTTTCAAATAAATTTTGGAGCTCTGTCATTGGATACATCAATATTTATAATTGTTATGTTTTCTGGGCACATTGGACATTTAATCATTATATAATGCCCTTCTTTTCCATTATAACGGATTTTAACTTAAAGCCTATTTTGTTACATATTAATATTGCCACACCCGCTCTCTTTTGGTTACTATTTGGTTGGTATACATTTTCTGTCCATCCTTAGATTTTTAATCTGCTTATTTATTTGTGTTTAAAATATGTCTCCTGTAGAAAACATATTGATGGATCATTTTCTTTTTTTTTAATCCATTCCACCACTCTCTGCTTCTTGGCTAGTGCATTTGAACCATTTATATTCAGCATGATGGTCGATAGGTATGAATTTACTGCTGCCATTGTGTTACACTTTTTTTGTGGTGTTTACAGTTTCCTTTTTCTTCTTTACATTCTGTGTTGAGTTCTTTTTGTATATGGATTTTCACTTCCTTTCATTTGTGGTCATTGTTTTTGTATTTACTGAGTCTTTTTTATTTTCTTCTTTGTTTTTATGAGATTTATTACTGTCCTTTGTAGTTACCATAAATTTATATTTCATTATATATTTTAAAAAGTCCATCATACCTTGACTTCCTCTCCATATGGAAGTTCTATAACTATACCATTCATTCCCCCTTTTGTTTTAAAGTTGACATCATTGACATCTTTATATCTCTGTTGTTGTTTTTAGGTACCATCAAGTTGGTTCCGACTCATAGTGACCCTATGCACAACAAAACAAAACACTGCCTGGTCCTATGCCATCCTTACAATTGTTGTTATGTTTGAGCTCATTGTTGCAGCTACTGTATCAATCCACCTCATTGAGGGTCTTTCTGTTTTCCACTGACCCTGTACTTTGCCAAGTATGATGTCCTTCTCCAGGGACTGATCCCTCTTAACAACATGTCCAAAGTATGTAAGATGCAGTCTCACCATCCTTGCTTCTAAGAAGCTTTCTGATTGTACTCCTTCCAAGACAGATTTGTTCTTTCTTTTGGCAGTCCATGGTATATTCAATAATCTTCACTAACACCACAATTCAAAGGCGTCAATTCTTCTTCAGTCTTCCTTATTCATTGTCCAGCTTTCACATGCATATGATGCTATTGAAAATACCATGGCTTGGATCAGGCACACCTTAGTCTTCAAGGTAACATCCTTGCTCTTCTTCAACACTTTAAAGAGGTCCTTTGCAGCAGATTTACCCAATGCAATGCGTATTTTGATTTCTTTACTGCTGCTTCCATGACTGTTGATTGTGGATCCTAGTAAAAAGAAATCCTTGACAACTTCAATCTTTTCTCCGTTTATGATGATGTTGCTTATTGGTCCAGTTCTGAGGTTTTTTTGTTTTCTTTATGTTGAGGTGCAATCCATACTGAAGGCTGTGGTCTTTGATCTTCATTAGTAAGTGCTTCAAGCCCGTTTCACTTTCAGCAAGCAAGGTTGTGCCATCTGCATAACGCAGGTTGTTAATGAGTCTTCCTTCAATCCTGATTCCCCGTTCTTCTGCATATAGTCCAGCTTCTTGGATTATTTGCTCAGCATACAGATTGGAAAGTTATCGCGAAAGGATACAACCTGACATACACCTTTCCTGAAAACCACGAATACTACATAAAATGTTAAATGTAAATATATATATGATTTTTCTGGGGAAAAGATCCATATCATTCCTCAGGTGTTCCATAGGGCTTGCAATTTAATAGTTTTACAACTACGGCTTCACCTCAATCTGCATTTACATACCAAGAGCAGGTGGGTGAGTTGAGTTACTATTTCTATCCTAAATCCTTGGGTAGTACAAACAGTTAACATGCTTGATTGCTAACCAAAATGTTGGTGGTTCTATTCCACCAGAGATACCTCAGAAGAAAGGTCCGGTGACTACTTTTGAAAAATCAGACATTAAAAACCTTATGGAGCACAGTTCTAGTCTGACACACATGGGGCTGCTGTAAATTGGAGTCGACCTGACAGCAACTGGTTATTTTTACCCTAAAGCTATTTCCCCTAAAATTATTACTACTCATTACTTCAATTATAAAGGATTTTTAAAATGTCAACCATCACTATCAATAAAAGGAGTGTGATTCTTATTTGTAACCAGAAAAGCATGTAAATAATTTAAACTCATTAGAGCACTACAAGCACATCCTAGATTTGCAGAGAAACACAGAAAAGCTCAGATTCATAGAACTGTTCTCATATTGCTGCTTGCCTTACCAAAACAAAAAAACCAAAAAACAAAAAACCTCAAACTCGTTGTCTAATTGATTCTGACTCTTAGCAACTCTATAGGACAGAGTAGAACTGACCCATAGGGTTTCCAAAGAGTGGGTGATAGTAGCCTTAGCTCTTCATCACATGATTCCCGGTATTCTGTGAATCCTGGTTCTATGATGTTAATGAGGGAGGATGGGCATCAGTTGTGTTAATGAGGCAGAACTCAACCTACAGGACTGGATTGTGTCTTGATGCAGTCTTCTGAGGTATAAAAGAAAGAAGAAAGCAGAGAGGGGGACCTCATACCACCAAGAAAGCAGCACCAGGAGCAGAGCACTTCCTTTGGACACAGGGTCCCTGTGCCTGAAAAGCTCCTCGACCAGGGGAAGACTGAGGATAAGGACCTTCCTCCAGAGCCAACAGAGAGGGAAGGCTTTCCCCTAGAACCGACACCCTGAATTGGGACTTGCAACCTATGAAACTGTGAGAAAATAAATTTCTCTTTATGAAAGCCATCCACTTGTGGTATATCTGTTATGGCAGCTCTAGATAACTAAGACACTATGTCTCTGCCCTACCTGTAAGGATATTTTTCTTGCAATGAACTGATTGTTTTTCCTCCTTTTACTCATTCCGTACTCTGACTTATTTCCTGCTTCTTGCCCTGATATTTCTACACCACAAAGCAAGTACACCATTTTAGAAAACACCACCTAGTAAAGATAAATCTGCTCTGGGTCGCACAAAATACTTGAAGTAAAATAAATAAATAAAATAAAATAAAAAAGATAAGAGCTTTTCAATCAATATGATAAAAAATTTAAGTTAATTAAAAGAATGCTCTACATTTCCCTAGAAGGCGATAGTGGTCTTTATTATTAATGCATACCAGTGTTCCATTGCTGTGTGTAATGATGGCCTGAAACATCAGAAGCAGTTTCACCTGGAGCCTAATTTGTTATAAAATCTTTTCTAGTATTCTTAAAGCGTGGCCTCTGCCACTGCCTCCCTTATGCTCCTGGGCTAATTTTGAACTCTGAGAATATCTTCCTTTCTGCCTTCACCTGAGAATTAAACTGCAAGATTGTTTTTAGCTTTAGTCTCCCAACCTTCCCAAAAATCATTTATAGAATTTTCACTTTCTTCATGTTCTATTAATAGAAACCATTGTCAAAACATTATACACATGCAATCTTAATAGCTTCTGTAAGAACAGCCGTAGCAGAAGGAGCAAAGAGAAAGGAGATTAAAGGGTGTCATATTTTCATTCAAATATTGCAGTTTGAGAAGATTAAAATATTTCTCAAAGTAAGAGTATCAAGTTAAATTGAGTCATTCATTCCTACATTCTTTTGTGTGAATAAGTATGCATAGAGAACTTCCTACATGCTGGGCACTGTACTAGACACTGAGAAGAAAAAGATGTTTAAGACAATTCCTGCAACCAAGTGGATTACAGTATTTATTACTTTGTGCTTGTTGTCTTGGGGGGCAATGGTAGTTTAGTGGTAGAATTCTTGCCTTCTATGCTGAAATTCAGGTTCCGAATATTGATTTTAGCCAGCCATCCTATTCCAAAGATACATTTGGCAGAGAACCATTGAAGCAAGATATGTAGTCTTAATGATATGTAGGCTTTGATCTTGAGTCTAGTTACTTTGTTAGGTGCCATTGAGTCTGTTCCAACTCATACGGACCCTGTGTACAACAGGACAACACATTGAGTCTGTTCCAACTCATACGGACCCTGTGTACAACAGGACAACACACTGAGTCTGTTCCAACTCATATGGACCCTGTGTACAACAGGACAACACATTGCCAGGTCCTGCACCATCCTCACAATTGTTTCTAGGTTTGATTCCATTGTTGTAGCTAACTACGTCAATCCATCCTGTTGATGGCCTTCCTTTTTGCTAATCCTCTACTTTACTAAGTGTGATGCCTTTCTTCAGGGACTGGTCCCTCCTGATAACATGTCCAAAGTTTGTAAGATAAAGTCTTGCCATTCTCACTTCTAAGGAGCATTCTGGTTGTAATTCTTGCGAGACATTTGTTCATTTTGTCCGGCAGACCATGATATATTCAATAGTCTTTGTCAACACCATAATTCAAAGGCATCAATTCTTCTTTGGACTTCTTTATTCATTGTCCAGCTTTTGCATGCATGTGAGGTGATTGAAAATACTGTGCCTTTGGTCAGGTGCACCTTAGTGACGTCTTTGATTTTAAACACTTTAAAGAGGTCTTCTGCAGTGGATTTGCCCAATGCAATTCACTTTGATTTCTTCACTGCTCTTTACATGGGTATTGATTATGGATCCAAGTAAAAGGAAATCCTTGACAGCTTCAATATTTTCTCTATTTATCATGATGTTGTTTATTGGTAAAATTGTGAGGATTTTTGCTTTCTTTATGTTAAGGTATAATCCATACTGAAGGCTGTAATCTTTGATCTTCCTCAGTAAGTGTTTCAAGTCCTTTTCACTTTCAGCAAGCAAGATTATGTCATTTGCATACCACAGGTTGTTAACGAGTGTTCCTCTAATCCTGATGCCATGCTCTTCTTCATATAGTCCAGTTTCTCAGATTATTTTCACAGCATACAGATTGAATAAGCATGGTGAAAGAACACAATCGTGACACACACCTTTCCTGATTTTAAATCACCCAGTATCCCCTTTTTCTGTTCAAACAACTGTCTCTTGGTCTATGCACAGGTTTCACATGAGCACAATTAAGTGTTCTGGAAATTCCCAATCTTCACGATATTATCCATAATTTGTCATTATCCACACAACCAGATGCCTTTGTATAGTCAATAAAACACAGGTAAACTTCTTTATTGTATTCTCTGATTTCAGCCAGGATCCATCTGACATCAGCAATGATATCCCTCATTCCATGTGCTCTTCTGAAGCCAGGCTGAATTTCTGGCAGTTGCCTCTTGATATACTGCTGCATCTGCTTTTGAATGAACTTCAGCAAAATTTACTTGCATGTGATATTAATAATATTGTTCAATAATTTCTGCATTCTGTTGGGCCACTTTTCTTTGGAATGGGCCCAAATGCGGATCTGTTCCAGTTGATTGGCCAGGTAGCTGTCTTCCAAATTTCTTGGCATAGATGAGTGAGCACTTCTAGCATTGTATCTGTTTGTTGAAACATCTCAGTTGGTATTCTGTCAGTTCCTAGAGCTTTGTTTTTCTCCAATGCCTTCAGTGCATCTTTGTCTTCTTCCTTCAGTAACATTGGTTCTTGATCATGTCTTAGTTATTTAGTGCTGCTCTAATAGAAATATCACGAGTGGATGGCACTAACAAAGAGAAATTTATTCTCTCACAGTCTAGTATGCTACAAGTCCAAATTCAGGGTGCCAGCTCCAGGGGAAGGCTTTCTCTCTCTGTCAGCTCTGGAGGAAGGTCTTTGCAATCAGTTTTCTGTTGGTCTGGGAGTATCTCAGCACAGGAACCTCAGGCCCAAAGGATATGCTCTACTCCCAGCACTGCTTTCTTGGTGGTATGAAGTCCGTATGTCTCTCTGCTCGCTTCTCTCTTTTATCTCTCAAAAGAGATTGGCTCAAGACACTATTTAATCTTGTAGATCTTATCAATATAACTGCCGCTATTAATCCATCTAATTATATCTTAGTAGTAGGATTTATAATACATAGGGAAATCACATCAGATGATAAAATGGTAGAAAATCATACAATACTGGAAATCATGACCTAGCCAAGTTGATGGATATTTTGGGGGGACACAATTCAATCCATGACACTCATATGTTACCTCCTGAAATGGTTGAATGTTGACTGATTCTTTTTGGTACAGTAACTCTGTGTATTCCTTACATCTTCTTTTGACACTTCCTGCATCATTCAAATTTTTGCCCATAGAATCATTCAATATTGCAACTTGAGTCTTGAAATTTTTCTACAGTTATTTCAGCTTGAGAAATGACGAGCATTTTCTTCCCTTTGGTTTTCTAGGAGGACTTTAATGAAATAGTTTGAAACAACTATAAAATAGAAACAATGCAAGATCATTATGATGCATATTTCTTTCCTCAAAAGAGCAACTTTGATCTTATCACTGCAATCTGAAGCAAGATTATATTCTCCAGTAAAAAGCAAAAGAGAGAAGACAGATAAAGAATTTGATTTCATGCCAGACTGAAGCAGGAATGGGCAGAAGAGAGGGAAAGTTGACCAATCAAACTATTTTTAGTCTAGATAAATGGTAGTAAAAAAAGAAAAAAAAAGTGTAAATGGAGAAGAAATGAGAGTCAGAGGGTAATAGAAGACTTGCCTGTCCTTTCTTTCAGGGGGAATGAGCCCTCCTCAAGTCTCCTGGGGTGGGGGGTAGGGAGGAGACAAACCAGACCGTCTACCATCTCAGGTCTCTTATCCATTCAGTCTTGTGGGAGAAAGAACCAGAAAGAAAAGAAGAAATTAAACACACTGATTCCTTAGTTTTCCCATGGCCAGCTCATTGGTAACGTGGCCCAGTGTCCTTGAACTTGGTCAGCCCTCAGTAATTCCTTTAAGAGAGAGAATATGGGGAGTGGAAAGATAAACTCTATGCATAATTTAGCCAACAAAGGCCAACAATGCAGTGAAATTGTACTTTGCCTGTGGGAAAATTTCTGAAGATAGTGCCTCAGGTGAAAACTATGTGTAAGCAAAATGACCTTTTGTAGGGCTTAGTGTTGACTAAGCTGTGGTAAGGAAGATACCTTAAAACACAACGGTTCTCTCAAGTAACAGTCCAGGTGTAGGGGTGTCAGGCTAGGACAGTCCGAAGTTCTGCTCCAAGAGATTATGCAGGGACCCAAGTTCTTTTTCTCCGATGGCTCCTGTGTGTCGTCAAAGCAGGTTCAGAAGATTAGAAGAAAATCAATTTCCTTTTAAGTGTTTACAAGTTGATCTCACCACTTCCACTTACATATCACAGTCAGGTAGATATTGGTCATATGACCACATTGAGCTGCAAGGGGAGAAGATGGGAAATATAGCCTGTAGTTCACTGGCCATGACCACCCTTAGGAGTTGGTGGACCAATAACTAGAGAAGGTTTCTTGGGTTATGGAAGAAGAGAGTGAATTTTGAGAGAAAACTAGCCTTCTACCTGGGTCTGTCTTTCTTAGCCAACCAAACCATGCATACCCCTCTTGACACAAATACCTCAACCCCAAGGGAAAAACACAAGATCTCATCAGTTACTGCAAACAGTTCAAAGCCCCAGCCCTCCGGATAATGTGGATTTCTCTTCACCAATGCCAGCTGTGGTTGACTGTGATTCAGCAGTCAATGAACTAATAGACAAGTTATCTCTCTTTCTCCTACACACCCAGTATATAAATGGTGGAAAAGGAACAAAATAACCTCAGGAAGAACTCCCATTGGGAAAAGGAAAAAATGGAAACATACAGAAGTTAGTGATTCATTGTAGTGAGCAAATCCTGCTGGGCAGGCATTGCAAATAATCCTGACCTAGCAGGAAAATTCCTTTGATGGGAGGCCCTGATTCTTTACGTGGGAAGAACTCCCTTGTCTGTTACTCTCCAGGAGTCCTGGCTCCACCATCTGAGTGGTTCTTCTTTTCCATTAAGCTTTTGGGACTACATCTGAAGAGAGTGAGGAAAAATATTCCATTGTTGGAGTTGCATAGTTTTTGTAAACGTAAAAGATAAAGGACAAGAGTTGCTTTAGGAATTGAAAAATCACAGGCATTTGTAAGTTTGGCTGTTTTTTTTTTTTTTGCCAATAAAACTTTCTCAGGCTTGGTATGCTTTCTGTCTTTTTGCTCCCAGTCAGTTCCATGTGTAAGTAACTGTGCTCTAAACTCTCTCATGGACATAAATCTTAAGCTTCTGCCTTCTCTTTTAGTTTCTACCTTCTGTGCTTGGCCCATCTCTCTCTCCTTCATTTTAATGGCTGTTCCCTAAGGTTCTGTGAAACAAGAAGCTTGGGTGAAAAGGCATCATCATCTGACCTCTATTCTGGACTGACTCCTATTTTCTGGCTGACAAATCTTAATGAGAAATACTCAGGAAAGGTCTGGAACTTTAATACTTGCTATTTGGCCTAAAGAATCCATGAGATGTTCCATTGTAAGGGCCCACAAAACCTGGACTGTCATTTGATTTAAATTCCAGGCATCCTTTAATTACTAGAGCTCAATTTCATTCCATTTTTACCTGCATATAGGCTCATTCTTGCTCAAGCTTTCTTTTATAGGACTTTTCTAGAAGCAATGAGGAGCAACTGGCACCTAAAATTATTATGAGATTTTTCCAGCCAGTATCTCTGGAGCTACTGTCTTGAAAAAAAACCATGGTCTTTCCTAAAAGTTGTAAATAACTAGTCTACCACCAACTTCCCAGGTTGTGATTTCTGTGTTCTTACTACCCAACACAAAACTGTATCAAAGAGATACAAAAATACTGTGGCACCGATAAGACAAAAATTTTTTTTTTCTCAGTGCAGAAGATCTATATGTTTTATACATATATAGCTTTCTACAGTAATAGGTATATGTACATAGATAATATACATGGTGACATACAGTAAATATCCCATTGTATCTTTTATTTACTTTAGAAAAGACACAGAGAAAATGGTAGAATTTGAATAAGTTAAATAGATGCATGATATGTCTTTAGCAGACCATTTATCCTAGGAAAATAAATCACTAATCTTTTTATATGACTTACAATAATAAATTACCAAGTTCTATTTTTTCTCTGAGTTCTTGTCTCAGTTCTGATATCACACATTGTTGAGATATCATAAAACATCTCTGGGCCTTAGTTTACTTGTCTGAAAGAAGAATTTGGGCTAGAATGTTTCTGAAATCCCTGTCAAATATAAATCCTGTGTTTCAATGTCATTGGTATCAGAGATTTCTGGTTTTTTGCCTTGTTTATTTTTATTGTTGTTGTTTTTTCCTGAGTCATTGGAGTGTCCTTGCCTTGTCCAACTTATAGATTTGGAAACTGATGGTGCTTTCCTCCTCCCAACAGCAGCCCCATACTGTGATATCCGCCCTCTATTTCAGTTCTTCAGAATGTCTCCCTTTAACCTCCCACCAGTGGATGCTGAGGACCTAGCCATGAATGGGATCACTTAAATCTCTTTCTCAATGAAGCTTAATTTTATAGACAGTGACTTCTACCAAGTGTATAAGACCCCATGCATATTTTACTTACAAACCATATATCTGTCCTAAACTTACATTCCTAGCTTTACGTATTACTCATTTTCTAGATGTTCATATGCTATACCATAAGCAACTTTGAAATCTGTTTTAGATTTTCTTGGATCATTTCACAGATTAATACATGGATGACAGCCTTATAGAGCAATTCACAATCACACTCAAAGTTTATCATCGATTCTCCTCATTCCATATATTTATCTATGCATTTACTAGTTCCAATGCCTTTTTCTTATTTTTCAGTCATGCTTCCATGGGCATAGATTGTGGGTCCAAATAAAGTGAATTCCTGAAAACTTCAATGTTTTCTCCACATATCATGATTACTCATGCAGCTGAGAGAATTTTTATTTTATTTATGTTGAGGTGTAATTCATACTGAAGGGTATAGCCTTCCATCTTCATGAGTAAATGTTTCAAGTCTTCTTCATTTTCAGCAAGCAAGGCTGTGTCATCTGCATATCTTTTAATGAGTCTTCCACCAACCCTGATGCCACATTCTTCTTTATATAGTCCAGCTTCTTGGATTATTTTCTCAGCATATAAATTGAATAAGTATGGTGAAAAGATACTACCCTGATACACTTTCCATGATTTTAAACTACACGGTATCCCCTTGTTCTGTTCAAATGACTGCCTCTTGGTCTATGTACAGGTTTTGCATGAAAACAATTAAGTGTCCTGGAATTTCCATTCTTTAAAATGTTATCCATAATTTGTTATGATTCACACAGTTAAATGCCTTTCCATAGTCAATAAAACATAGTGTGGTGCGATTAAATACTTTTGTGTGTGGCCTTTCTACCCATGGCCTTGTAACTCCCACCCTGGTGATTGGGCAGGACTATGTGATAGTGTAATTGTGGCCTACCAAGGGAATTGGCCAGTTTTGCCTTAAAAGAGAGCCAATACCAGAGCAGAGAGGAATATTCTACCACCACCAAGGAAGAACAACCAGGAGTGAAGAATGTTTCCTTTGGACCCAGGATCCCTGCACTGGGACCCTCCTGAAAGCAAGAGACTGACAGAAAGAGAGAGAGCAAGCTGTAACCCCTGAAGACAGGGAGAAGCAGTGGCAGTGGACACCTAGCAGCAGAGCTATGGCTACAGGAGACAGCGTGGTGGGCTTCCCAGCCTATGGAGAGAGAAAGCTGAGAGGCTTCGGTGAGAGACCTAGGGCCAAGGAGAGGTGCGCCCACAGGGCACGATTGGGAAGAGGCCGTACTGATGGAAGAACTATATCCTGAGTGTTCCTGAGCCTGAATTGTAACCATTACTTCCCTAATAAACCCCGTAATTGTGAGTATGGTCTGTGAGTTCTGTGTGGCCATTGCAATGAATTACTGAACCCAGTAGAGGAGGTTGAGGGAGGGACATTTGGTGTCAGAACTGGTAAAGGTGATGGAAAGAGGAGGCATGTCTGACCCCACCCCATAGGAATCAGCCTTGGGCTGTTGATCCTCATTCTCCTTCTCCCTTGTGGGTCTGGAGGAGGTCAGACACTGCCCCAAGCCATTTTTACAATTGATGTCAGGGATGGGATTCTTTGCAATGGCTCCAGACTCATAGAAGCATGGAACTTTGTAAGAAAAAGAACAAAGGGGCTTGAGAAGTGAAACTTTTGATTCTTGGATGGTTGCTTTGGTTGTTTTTGCCTGTAATGGCTGAAGGGAAGTTTATGCTGCAGCACTGGGGAGAAAAGCCCCACCTGGAGAGGCCTGGGGCAAAAGCCAGGCCAGATAAGCAGGATGATTGACAAGGGGCTAGGGTCTTCTGGTTTCACCTAGCCAGAGGCCCAAGGCCATATGAATATGAATGGGAAGGTAGTTAAGCTGTAGAGAAGACTAAACTGGAATATTTTAAAAGGCTTATGTGTTTAGGATTGTGTGTTTATTGAATGTACTATGAATACTAAATGTTTCTCCTACCTAATGTTGTAATCAGACCTAATATATGCTAGAAATGTAATCAGACCTAATGTATGCTAGAAATGGATATTGGGTATTATGGATTACAGAGGGTGTGTAACTCTGCCTGATTAATTAGGTATGGTAAAAGGGGAGCTAGGATTTACCTGAGGGAAATACAGGCTTTTTGAATGCAGTTGCCCTGTGTATATAGTAGGGGCCTTAGGTTGAAAACCTGAGCCTCACTCAGATTTGCATTTGAAAAACATGCAGAACCACCCAGAATTGCTGAGGGAATGGAAAAAAAAAGTGGCTGTTTTGCTTTTTGAATTTCGAGCAAGGTGTTTGCTGTCGGGCACAACAAGGCAAGAAAAGTCAGTGTCCATTGGAAGGATCGCCCTTCCAGGACTAGAAGTTAAAGGGAGCCATCAAGTAGACAGCTTGGCCTGCTCACTTGTGGTGACCACCTGGGGCCACTCAATGAGTGGAAATGAAGGAAGTGAAGCAATGAAGAGATGGGCTGAGTTTGGACATGGTCCATTGGCACCCATTGACCTAGCCTGTGGAAGTTAGGGATGACAGAGAGAGGAAGGGCTGGTTGGTCAGAAGTTAAAGGAGTTGTTGAACTCCTGAAGTTTACGGGTGGAACCCGTTGCCCTAGCCCAAGGAGGCTAGAGACGAGAGTATGTGAAGGGGCTGTCTGAAGTGCCAGGAGGTGTGTATGAACTCTCAAGCCTGACACTGCGACCCATTGTGACATAGCTTAGATGGCTAGGGATTAACTGACCAGAACCTGACTGAATGAAGAGAAAGATGTTTGACACCATGAGGTGGCATAGATTGCTGCCATTTGATGGCTTGCTCTGCCCTAGACTTTCTTATGAATGCAGATACTCAAAGTTTCAAGTGGAACAGAAGATTCTTCAAGACCAAGGAACATGCTTGTCTCCTCAGTGTACTGATTTGGTAAAAAAAAAAAAAAAATTTTTTTTTTTTTTTTTTTTTGGTAGAGGTGGGCTATTTAAACATTGGCTATTTAAAATGCGGGGAGATAAAAGCTTGGAGTGGCTGGACACTCTTTCACGGGTATGCTTACACTCAAAATGAGGAGGACAAGTGAGTGTCCCCACTAAATAATTTCCTCTTCCTGATAGGTCTGGGGAAGAGAGGGTGGGGGAAGATGCTGATAGGATTATATGATTCAGCTGTGAGTATTGATTGTTAAAAGGATTAATTGTGATTGTAAAAACTGTAATTGTAGAAGCTGTAACTATGAGAGTGGACTAATGTGGAGGTACTGCTGGACTGGAGTATAGCAGCTGAATCTAAAGCCCCTTAAAGTTTTTGCTTATGGTGATACCTTGTGAGGTTCAGAGCAAAGGAATAATCTCTCAGTTGAATTTTGTTAGAGGCCACAAAGGGTGAAGACGAGATGACTTTTGGAGAACCTGACCAAATCAGATGGAAATCCGCAACAAACCTGAGTGACTGGTTCCTGGGCAACCTTACCCTTAGAATTCTTTGCCCTGTTGAAGGGTTAATTGTGAATGACTATTTTGGACTGGTAAAATGATTGGGGTGGTGGGGGAGTTATCTCCAAATATGAAAACACCATGGCTAGAAAAGCCAGGGTTTGGCCTGAGGTGCAATTACTTACTTTTGTATGTGGCTTTTCTATCCATGGTCTTTTGACTTTCACCCATGTGATTGAGCAGGTTGGTGTGATAGGACAATTGTGGCCTACCAAGTAGATCGGTCAGTTTTGCCTTAAAAGAGAGCTAATTCCACAACAGAGAGGAGGATCCTACCACCACCAGGGAAGAACAGCCAGGAGTGGAGACCGAGTACTTTGAACATGGGATACCTGCATTGAGAAGCTCCTAGAAGCAGGAGATGGAAAGAGAGAGAGAGAGCAAGTTGTAACCCTGAAGATGGTGAGAAGTGGTGACAGAAGAGGCCTGGCAGCAGAGACCCACCAGCAGGAGACTGCGCAGTGAGCATCCCGGCCCACGGGGAGAGAAAGCTGAGTGTCTTCGGGAACAGGTCTAGGGCTAGAGAGAGGTGTGCCTGTGAGCACATTTGGCAAGAGGCTGTCCTGATAAAGGAACTGTATTCTGAGTGTTCCTGAGCCTGAATTGTAACTGTCAGCTCCCTTATAAACCCCATAATTTTGAGTATGGCCTGTGGGTTTTGTGTGGCCATTGCAATGAATTATTGAACACAGTAGAAAGTGCTGCGAGAGGGGCAGTTGGTGTCAGAATTGGTAAAGATGGTGGCAAGAGAAGGCATTCCTGACCTCTTTCTCTTAGGAATCAGTCTTGGGTTCTCCCGGTTCTCCTTCCCCCTTGTGGGGTCAGACATTTCCCCCAAGCCATTTTTATACACAGCTAAACACCTTTTGGTATTCTGTACCACACAAGATCCATCTGACGTCAGCAGTGATACCCCTCATTGCATATTGTCTTCTGAATCCAGCTTGAATTTCTACTAGTTTCCCATAGATGTACCGCTGTAACCATTTTTGAATTATCTTCAGCCAAATCTTACTTGTGTGTGATATTAATGGTATTGTTTGATAATTTCCACACTCTGTTGGGTCACTTTTCTTCGGAATGGACACAAATATTGATCTCTTCCTGTCTGTGGCCCAGGTAACTGTCTTCTTTGCATAGATGAGTTAGTGAGCACCTCCAGTGCTGCATCCATTTGTTAAAACATCTCAATTGGTATTCCATGAATTTCTGGAGCTTTGTTGAATACTCACCCACTGCAATGATTGTGAGGCTGGCACAAGACTGGGCAATGTTTCATTCTGTTGTACATGGGGTCTCCATGAGTCAGAATCGACTCACAGACACCTAACGACAGCAAATTAATGCTATTGACTGCCTCATTACTTGATATCTAATTTATCATCATATTTAGTGAATTTGTAATTTACTTGCTGATATAGTAAGTAATTATGTTAAAGGTCATAATATTTCTATCTACAAATGCAAACTATACAGTAACTTTGCAGATTTTTTTTTTCTTTTTCAAGCATTGAAAATAATTTATCTGCATTCTTTCTGTAGTAATCTAGATCGTCAGCATATAGAGATATTAAATCTATATTGTTTCACTGGTAATCACTTTGTTTGGTTCCCTATACCATGATGATTTTAGAAGTGCTGCTGCAATAACTTTCATGATCTTTCAATTCAGGACAAAATCAAGAGAATCTGAAGGGTATAGAGACAAGTTCTCTTTATTTTGCCTATTTACATTCATCAGTTTTTGTCTCCTCACAGCTGCCAGCCAAGCATGGCCTCAACAGTTAGTGATGCAATGGGAGATATCCATGTCAAATAGACTGATTCAAATCCAACAGAGATCCAGAGAACAGTTTTTGATACTTAAAACCATAAGTCTTAGAATTTATTGTATGTGCATTACTGCCTTTCTCTTAAAAAAAAAAAAAGTAGAAAAAAGGAAGAAACACATATGTGTATATTCAGGTAAAAGCTAGTTAACTGTTATTCATCCTATGGGAATCATCTCCTGAACCACAAATCAGAAGGCTGACACTACTGAGTGTAAAAGGACATTGGTGCGGTATAGATTACATGACATGCCAGAATTTCAGAGCAATGAGAGACTAATAGAGCTGAGAAATACCTGGAATCAGAACCACTCAAAAGCTCAAAGCATGTGACATTCACAGGTAATTCATTTCAATGCAGAAATGGTGACCACTATCAAGTGCGCTATCAAGATTTTGAGTTTCTTGCTAGCCAGCCTGTACCTTCCCATTGCACACTCTGCAGTTCTGGGAGCACAAGGGCAGGACTGATGTTCAAAAATGTGCTTCTTATGGTTCCGAAAATGGTTTAGCTACCTTTTTTTTTTTTATTGTTAGTGCCCATACCAAATCAGTTGTTAAATATTTTGCATGTAATATCTGTATATAAACATATTAGCTCTCTATACAAAATATGAGAGAAATGTGTTGAGTTGGCATGCTAAAATACATGGTCTTACCCCATTTCTGTTGAGTATTCCCTCCCTTGTAGGGCAAATCAGCACTGTAAAATAACACACCCAACTTTATTTTTACAGATATGTGTGCCACTATATAAAACAATCACGGAAGCCCACCACACTGTAAGATGTAGTTCTGCACAACTTAAATCCCCTGTGCCAACTTATACAATTGTGACTTGGGTTAGGGAGCATCGGAGTCATTTATCCAAGGTGGTAGACTGTGTACAGAGATGTGGGCAGGGCAAAGAGTGGTGAGTTAGGGGCAATGAATGAGAAGAGAAAATGGAACTCAAAACAAGCAGCATGAGCTTTCAAGTGCCGAGGCAGAAGCCATGAGATACGGGAGGAAAGAAGGAAAGCAAGCAGGCATTGACTTTAGAATCAGACAGAGTTTAGTTTAAATCCCAGTTCACCAACTTACAAGTGCTACACTTTTTTTTTTTTTACACCTTTATAGGGAACCCACAATACTGCCTCACAATTTTACTACAAGATTTTTTTCTAGTAAGAGGACTTTCCCACTCTTAATTAGAATTGTTGTTGTTGTTAGTTGCCATTGACTCAATTCCAACTCATGGCAACCTCATGTGTGCAGAGTAGAACTGTTTCATGTGTTTTCAAGGCTGTGAACTTTCATAAGCAGATCTCCAGGCCTGTGCTCCAGGGCACTCTGGGTGGGTTTGAGCCATCAACCTTGTCACTAGTAGTTAAGCACTTAACTCTTTGCCCCACCCAGGGACTCTAATTAGGGTTACACCACGTCAAATATTACCTATTCTTGTCAAGCCTCCAATACTGTTCCCTCTTCAACTCATTCTACAGATAAAATAGAAGCCATCAGATGAAACCTTCCTCAAAACTTACATGTCTCTTTGTACACATTCTCTCCTTCTCCTGTTGTGTTGGGAGAGGTGTGCCTTCTATTGGTGGTGGGTGTCTCCAAATGGGCTCCAGTTCCTGTCCCTTCCTATCTCCTCGTGAACCTTCTCCAGAAATGTTGGTGTGATCCTCACTTATCCATTCACACTTACCATGGCTCTGAACACCATTGATAAGCTAATGGTCTCTGTATTTCTTTTATCATATATTCAGACTCATATATCATATATTTGACTCAAAGCCTTAACTTGGCATCAACAGATGAGTCGATAAAAAATATGGTATAAACATACAATGGAATATTACTCAGACATAAAGGGAAAAAAAATCCTGATACAGCCTGGATGGGCCTTGAAAATATCATGCTGTGTGAAATAAGCTAGTCACAAAAGGGCAAGTATTGTATGATTCTCCTTATATGAAATAGGCAAATGTATAGAGGCCAGAGCTTATCAGTGGTTATCAGGAGTAGGTGGGAGTGGGGTAAGGGGAAGTCATTGCTTTGGGGACACTGAGTTTCTGTTAATGGTGGTGGAATAATGTGGAAAAGAACAGTAGTGATGGTGACATAACATGATGAACATAATGTCATTGAATTGCACATGTAAAAATTCTCAAATTGGCAAGTGTTTTACTATATGTGTGTGTGTATATATATATTGGGTAACACAAATGGTTAAGTGCATGATTTGCCAAAGATTGACAGTTCAAACCCACCCAGAGGCACCTCAGAAGACAGACCTGGCCCTCTACTCCTGAAAGGTCACAGCCTTGAAAACCCTGTGAAAAGTCATACTCTGTAAGCATGAGGTCACCACAAGTCAGAACTGACTTGGCGGCAACTAAAAACAACTACAATAAAATACACAAAAAGATGAAAAACCTCAGCTTGGATGCAGGATACCAAAAACCAAACCCACTACCGTCGAGTCGATTCTGACTTGTAGCAACCCTATAGGCGTCTCAAACCTAACACTACCAAACACTTGATTTCTGTTGTTGTCTCCGGCTTCCCCAGCTCAATAATTTGCAGAGTTGTTGTTCATTCAAAACTTTAGAGTCCTCTGTGATCCTGCTTTCAATCCTTCAAAATCTTCTCAGTTCTACGTTAAAAATGTGTTCTCACCACTTTGAGACTCAACATCCCAGTACAAGATATTATCGTCTTTTACCTGTACTGTGAGAATAGTCTTAAGCTGAGTTTCATAATTTCCTTTATTGCTCTTCCAATAGCTTACCTTCCCCACCCACCTGCAGCTACAGCAATCTTTAAAATAATCTTTAAAAAGTCAGTAAAATCACATTTCCCAGTTCAAAGCTCTCCAGTGTCTTCTTATATCTCCTAGTATAGAATCTAGGACTTGAGATGGTATGGGTTCTGATTCACAGACGCCTGGGGTTTGGATACTAAGAGTTGTACTGATGTTGATGCTGTGGGAAAGGGGCTTTTCACTGAGACTGGTTACAAGGAAATGGGCACTGTGAGGTCCTGGGGAATAAGCCTATCAGTGGTCACAAAGGTAGATTAGAGAACACAGGCCTTTTCTCCATTTTCCTGGATTGCAATCCCCAAAGTCCATCAAAAGTAGGGTGGTTACCATAATCTGAACAAACTCAGATTGGTTTAGCTGTTACATTGGCAAGTGGAGGCTGAGCCAGGCTTTGCTGGGGGGTAGGGGATGGGAAGGATAAAATGTGACTTTCACACTTGAAACAGCCAATGTTGCTTTTAAGTTATTATACAATCCATGGGGAAATATGTAAAAATACTTAAAAATTGATTACTTTTCTTTCCGTCTTAGAGCTAACCCCATCCTGAATTTGTTTTTATTACTTCTGTGGATTTCTCTATGCTTTTACTACATATTAATAAATTAATAAAAATACATAGAGATGTTTCACCTGTTGTAAAAGTTTTTTTTTTTAAATTATGTTATATTGTACATACTTCTGAGTGACTTGCTATTTGTTTTTCATTACTGCATTTTTGAGATTCAACCATGTTACTGCCTATGACTTTAGTTGATTTTCACAGATGAAAATATTCTATTGTATGAACACAGAGTTCTTTTCCTTCCTTATGCTGGTAGATGTGGTATTGTTTTCAGTTTTATGATTTTATAAGCAATGTTGCTCTGAATATTCTTACTGAGTATTGACAAATTGTTCTTCAAATAGATTGAATCAATTTATTCAACTAGCAATGAACAGCAAGCAATGAGTTGCTCTTCGCCACATTCTTGTCAACACTTGGTATTGTCAGGCTTCTTATTTTTTCCAAACTGACGGGTACAAGAATTTATCTCATTAATTTTTATCTTATTCTATTTCCCTGATTAGTAATATGGATGAGAACATTTTCATACGTTTATTGACCATTTGAATCTCCTCTTCTTTGAATTTCTTGTTCATATCAATGCCCAATTCTCTATTGTTTTTCTCTTTGTAATTTTTTCCCACAAAGATCATTTCAAAAGAAAATCGTTTAAAAGATGTCTCTTCTATGAGTAGAAATGAGAATGTACAATGTGAACTTGGGTTTGGCCACCAAACAGTTCGCATATTTGAAAAATGTAAGGGAGAGACTGACTGATGTAAAGCTTATTATTAGGCAGTTACAGTGCTTGAAATCTTGTTAAGTTTCAAGCTGGGCATTGGTAAGGGCTTTCTCTTTCCAGTAATTGTACTAGAGGGGTTGTACTGATAGTGGTGGTCTTCTGATCTGAAGAGGAACCTGATACAGCTTTGAAAAGTGCCTTGGATGTGTCCAGGGATTACACTGTAAATTCTTACTCACTTTGACTATCTCGCTGATTATAGAGCGAGACTGCTGTCCAGACTCTACTGGCTCTTCCAAACAGATGTGCACAGGTCGCCTGTAGTCTCAAGGGCTCCTCTATAAATAATATTTATTAGGGGATTAAGTGATCTCTTGTCAGTCTTGCAAGGGGTAGATTGGACCCCTGAGCCTGACTGCTTGGAAGATCTGAGGGGAGATCCTGCCATCTCCTTGTCCAAAGAAGCCTTCTTTTCTAGAGCTTTCCATGGGTCTGTACCTCTAGAGAGTTCTGAACATTTTTTTTCCTTTTTTACAAAATACATAAACCATAAGCAATGTAACTTATTAGATTATGTGGGGCATAATAAAGCACTCATGTTTTCCTCACACAACATATAGAAAACAGATGTGTTTCTAAAGCTGGTCAGAAAGTGAAGGTGTAAGAAAGGAGAAAATCATATTTTGCAGCCAAGAAAATGAAAGAACTATATATTCAGACTAGGGTCATGATGTGCATATGGGCTCACCCTACACCTGGGCATGGTCATTTGTCAACTTGAAAAGGGGGAAAGTGAGTGACACATTTGAGTGTAAGTTATCTGTGTCTGCTATTTGTGTTCACATTGAGATACCTACAAAAATCAATAATAATAAGAATGAGGCAAAATCCCCTTCAATAAGTTGAAACATAGTCTTATCCAGGGCAGTTGAGAGGCATGAATCCCCTTCTGTGGCTTTTATATAACCCATTACAGTGGGATATTGAACTAATTTACCTCTGTCTCAATTTCCTGATGTGTGCTACACTATTTGAGCTCATAGAACTGAACCAAGAAAAAATTTAATTTTATACCATCATTTTAACAACGAAAAACTACTAAGACCAGACAGTTTTCCAGCCAATAAGTGAAATCAGATTTAGCCTAGACCCTAAATTCAGTGCTGTTTATCCTTTTCTCTTGATAAAGTGAAGTTTGATGATCAAATTAGTCAATGGGTACGAAAATGTTTTGAAAACATAAGCCTGTAGTCAGTCAAAAGTATACCTTAAGGCATTCATTCTCAAAGAGGGAGAGAGATAAAAGATGGGATTCCGGTTCAGTCTCTGTCAACCTTTTAAAAATAAATTATGGAGAACAGCCGCACTCCAACAAACTTTAAATCTTGGTGCAGAGTGCTCAGGGCCTGGGTCTAGGTTTCTCAACCGTGGTGTTATTGACATTTTAGACCAAGTAATTCCCTGTTGTTGGTGTTGCCCTGTGCATTGCAGAATGTTTACGGCATTCTTAGCCTTTACCCAGTAAAGGACAGTTGCTCCCCAGTTGTCACAAAGGAAAATATCCCCAGATATTTCCAAATGATCCTTGGAGGGCAAAATGCCCTACCGTATTGTGAATCATTGGTGTCACAATCTGGAGCTTGGCCAGTGTCCTCTAAAGAACCTGTGCAGGGTAAGATAAAGGAGTCATGCTTAGGGTCCTTGGGAATGTATGGATATGTGTTGTTGTTGTTGTCGTTAGGTGCTGTTAAGTCCATTCCGACTCATAGCGACCCTATGCACAACAGAACGAAACACTGCCTGGTCCTGTGCCATCCTCACAATCATTGTTATGCTTGAGCTCATTGTTGCAGCCACTGTGTCAAGCCACCTCGTTGAGGGTCTTCCTCTTTCCCACTTACCCTGTACTTTACCAAGCATGATGTCCTTCTCCAGGGACTCACCACTCCTGACAACATGTCCAAAGTATGTAAGATGCAGTCTCGCCATCCTTGCTTCTAAGGAGCATTCTGGTTGTACTTTTTCTAAGACAGATTTGTTCGTTCTTTTGGCAGTCTATGGTATATTCAATATTCTTCACCAACACCACAATTCAAAGGCATCAATTCTTCTTCAGTCTTCCTTACTCATTGTCTGGCTTTCACATGCATACGATGCAACTGAAAATACCATGGCTTGGGTCTGGCGCACCTTAGTCTTCAAGGTGACATCTTTGCTCTTCAACACTTTAAAGAGGCCCTTTGCAGCAGATTTACCCAATGCAATGCATCTCTTGATTTCTCGACTGCTGCTTCCATGGGTGTTGATTGCGGATCCAAGTAAAATGAAATCCTTAACAACTTCAATCTTTTCTCCATTTATCATGATGTTGTTCATTGGTCCAGCTGTGAGGATTTTTGTTTTCTTTATGTTGAGGTGCACTCCATACTGAAGGCTGTGGTTTTTGATCTTCATTAGTAAGTGGTTAAAGTCCTTTTCACTTTCAGCAAGCAAGGTTTTGTCATCTGCATAACACAGGTTGTTAATGAGTCTTCCTCCAATCCTGATGCCCCATTCTTCTTCATACAGTCCAGCTTCTCGGATTATTTGCTCAGCATACAGATGGAATAGGTATGGATATGTGTAGTGAAAGACAAAGCAGGGCAGGTTAGATTAAACACAGCATGGGAGGATTTATGTAAGATATCAAAGAGTTTTGGTTTAGTTTTTAGATTTTTATTCTCTAAATATGAAGGCAATGGTGTACAACAAGGCTCCAGGAATGATGAAATAACAATTGAGATGTGCCAATGAACAGATGCAGTGCTACAGGTCCTCACTAGTCTATGCCAAGAAATTTGGAAGACAGTTACCTGGACAATCGACTGGAAGAGATCCATATACATGCCCATTCCAAAGAAAGGTGATCCAACAGAATGCAGAAATTCTCGAACGATATCATCAATAGCACGCTTAAATTTTGCTGAAGATAACTCAAAAATGTTTGCAGCAGTACACTTACAGGGAATTGCCAGAAACTCAAGCTGGATTCAGAAGAGGCCATGGAAGGAGGGATATGATTGCTGATGTCAGGTGGGTCTTGGCTGAAAGCAGAGAATACCAGAAAGATGTCTACCTCTGTTTTATTGACTATGGAAAGGCATTTGACTGTGTGTATCATAAGAAATTATGGATAACCTTGTGAAGAAGAGGAATTCCAGAAAAACTGTGCTCATGTCGAACCTGTACATAGACCAAGAAGCAGTTGTTCGAATTCAACAAGTGAATACTGCATGGTTTAAAACAGGAAAGACGTGTGTCAGGGTTGTGTTCTTTCACTATATTTATTCAATCTGTATGCTGAGCAAATAATCCCAGAAACTGGACTAGAAGAAGAAGAACTCAGCATCACGATTGGGGGACGACTCATTAACAACCTGCCATATGCAGATAACATAACCTTGCTTGCTGAAACTGAAGAAGACTTGAAGCACTTACAGATGAAGATCAAAGACCATAGAGTTCAGTATGGATTACACCTCAACATAAAGAAAACAAAAATCCTCACAGCTGAACCAATAAGTAACACTATGATAAATAGAGAAAAGATTGATGTTGTCAAGGATTTCATTTCACTTGAATCCACAGTCAACACCCATGGAATCAGCAGTCAAGAAATCAAACAATGTATTGCATCGGATAAATCTGCTGCAAAAGGTCTCTTTAAAACTTTGAAAAGCAAAGATGTCACTTTGAGGACTAAGGTGTGTCTGACCCAAGCCATGATATTTTCAATTGCCTTATATGCTTGGAAATGCTGGACAATCAATAAAGATAGAACAAGAATTGACACCTTTGAAATATGGTGTTGGGAAGAGTATCGAATATAGCATGGACTGGCAGAAGAATGAACAAGTCTGTTTTGGAAGATGTACAGCCAGACTGCTCTTTGGAACAGAGGATGGCAAGACTTTGTCTCACGTACTTTGGACATCTTATCAGGAGGTAACAGTTCCTGGAGAAGGACATCATGTTTGATAAGGTTTGAGGGTCAGTGTAAAAGAGGAAGACCCTCAATGGGATGGACTGACACAGTGGCTGCAACAATGGGGTCATACATAGTCACAACTGTGAGGATGTCATACATTGAGTCACTGTGAATCAGAACAGACTCAATGGCACCTAACAAAAACAACAACAACAAAGCTGCAAATACACCCTTTGGAAAACAGAAGACCAGGCATTTTAGAATAGTCAAAATGATTTTTCCTTATAGATTATGAAAAAGATATACTTAAAAGTGAAAATAAATCACAATAGTAAAATACGCAAACTGCAAATGTTTAAATAAACTATTCTACTTACTAGATTTTTAAATGATAAGCAGCAAAAACCCAGTGTCATAGATTGAATTGTGTCCCCCAAAATATCTCTCAAATTGGCTAGGTTATGATTCCTAGTATTGCATGTTTGTCTACCATTTTGTCATCTGATGTGATTTTCTGTAATTTTTCTGTGTGTTGTATATCCTATCACTATGATTTTAATGAGATTGATTAGTGGCAGTTATGCTAATGAAATCTACAAGATTAGATATAGTGTCATAAGCCAAACTCTTTTGAGATATAAAAGAGAGAAGCAAGCAGACAGACATGGGGACCTCATACCACCAAGACAGCTGTGCCAGAAGCAGAGTATGTCCTTTGGACCTGAGGTTCCTGAGCTGAGATGCTCCCAGACCGAGGCAAAACTGATACATCACAAGGACCTTCCTCCAGAGCCAACAGAGAGAGAAAGCCTTCGCCTGGAGCTGGCACCCTGAATTCAGACTTCTAGCCTACTAGACTATGAGAGAATAAATTTATCTGTTAAAACCAACCACTTGCGGTATTTCTGTTATAGCAGCACTAGATGACTAAGACACCCAGGTTCCACTTTAAGTACATAATCAACAAAACTGAAGCACGTCGTATTTTAATGAGTTCTAATCATAATTTTTTTTTTTTTTTTAGTAAAGCATTCCTACTCCCTGTGAGAGCTGAGAGCTAGATGCTCTAGGAGATCCCACTACCAAGCCCTGTTGAGGATGTCTCCATGTGCCTGGCTGGCAGAGCCACAGTGAGAAACCACTAGTGAACGTGGGCTCCTGGGAAGGCTTCAGACAAAATAACAACTGCACCTACTGAGCTCTCTGAGAGCTTTCTATGTGCAGTAGTTCATATGTACTAATACAAAGGAACCCTGATGGCACAATGGCTAAAGTGCTTGGCTGCTAACTGAAAAGTCAGTGGATTGATTCCACCAGCTACTCTGCAGGAAAAAGATATGGTAGTCTGCTTCGTAAATATTTATAGCCTTGGAAACCCTATAAGGCAGCTCTACTCTGTCCTATAGGGTTGCTATGAGTTGAAAACGACTGGCCAGCAACTGGTTTTAACAGGTAACATATTTACATAATACACATACAATCACAGTGTTTCTAGGAATTAGACTCGATTATTGTCACCCTCTTGCAAAAGAGGAAACTGAGGCACACAATTAAGTACTAAGACCAAAGAGTGCAGCAAAGAAGTTGTAGAGCTGTGTTTCAAAATCAGGCAGCATGTATCCAGAGTCCATGTCTCCACACTGCCTCTAAAAAGACATGGAAACTCTGCCATAGGATTAATGCATCAGCACAAGAAAATGAAACTTGGTATCCTAACCACATGCACTGGCAGAAATCTCTTTGTCTTCAAAATGTCAGAAATCCTCAACACAATGTTCCCACACTAGAATTTGGGTTAACTGGGAGGGGAGGTCAACAAAGGGTCAGAAAAGGAGTTGTCAGAGAAATAAATTGAGAGGCAATAAGGAATGATGGTTGGGAAAATCATGGGAGATTTGGTCTCAGTGAATCTATTTTGAGCACTTACAATTTCTCAGGTGCTGTGGCATATGACTCATGTCTATTTTTTCAATAAACATTCATGGCAACTCAATGACATTGATTTTATGGGCTCATTTTAGGGTCACTATTTTTTTATTATAGGGTTGCTATGAGTCGGGATCGACTCGGTGGCAATGGGTTTTTGGTTTGGCTGGTGATGAATGGTCAAACGGGGTGGTGGTGCAAACTGTTTGCAGTTGGCTGCTAACCTAAAGGTTGGCGGTTCAAACCCACTCAGTGGCTCTAAGGAAGAAAGGCCTGATGAAGTGCTTCTGTATAGCTGGCAGACAAGAAGATTCTATGGCGTGGTTCTACTCTGTAACATATGGGTCACCATGAGGCAAAATCAATCGACGGCAAGTTGCTTTGTTTGTTTGGTTAGTGATGAGGAGATGAAAGCCATGAATGGTTCAGGTTCTTGTTCAAAGAACCAGAGTGAAGACATAAGCCAGCTCAAAGCAAGCTCTTTTGAATCCAAGTTTTTTTTTTTTCTTGTACAACCAAAAAAAGAATATATATATATATATATATATGTCAAACAAACCAGTATTATAGAGAGATAAGGGAAAAGGGGCTCAGAAAATAGCCAAAGACTGATAACAATTGCAGACTCTATGGAATTTCACTCGGATGAGATATTTGGTAATGAAGAAGCCACTTGGTACCCCTCCTGTCATACCATATGTTCAACTGCCTGTTCTGCCTATGAGCCCCTAAAGTGGGTGTTGGGTATCATGGGAAAGGCCTGTGCCTTCCCTATGAAGAAAATTCAGTCTGCACTGCCTCCCAGGCCTATTTTTCTAGATTAATGGAATTTTTCAACATTTACCTGGACGCTGGATTTCCCTGCCCCGAAGAGGCCCTGGATTCTGGAGCAGACAGACAAGGAGTTAAGCCGATCCTTCTGAAGCAGTGTATTCTGCTGCTGAGAAACACTATTTGAGAGCCATTCATGGTTCTGTGCTGTTCTTTCCACATCTTATAGGTATACATTTTAACCACATTTTGATCGATGCAGAAAGTTTTAGTTGATTAAAATATGGCATCATGTAATATGAGGGCAGTGGGAGAATTCTCACCTTTTATGCAGGGGACCTGTGTTTGATTCCTGGTCAATGCACCTCACGTACAGCCACCGCCCATCCCTCAGTGGAGGCTTGTGTGTTGCTAGGATGCTGAACAGATTTCAGCACAGCTTTCAGGTTAACATGGACTGGGAAGAAAGGCCTGACAATCTACTTCCAAAAATCAGCCAGTGAAAACCGTAGACATCAAAACAGTTCTCTGATCTGCGACCATTCATGAGGATGGCTCAAGCTGGGCAACATTTTGTTCTGTTGTGCGTGGGGCCACCATGAGTCAGAGTTGCCTCAATGGCAGTAACAACAGCAACAACATCATGTGATATCCATCAGAAAATTTCTGGAATGGAGTGCATCTTGCCATGGGCTGGAGCAGGTTTATAAGGCTGCATGTATGAGGACAAAACATCTTGGTTTCCCTGGGGCTGAGGGGCTGCTGGGAAATGGGACCTTTCAGTGCTAAAACCAAGAAAGTCTTGGAAAAACCAGGGCAAGTTGGTCACCCTTGTTGTTGTTAGTTGCCACCATGTCAATTCTGACTCATGGTGACCCCATGTGTACAGAGTAGAACTGCTCCATACGATTTCCAAGGTTATGACCTTTCAGAAGTGGATCACCAGGCCTGTCTTCTGAGGCACCTCTGGGTGGGTTTGAACCACCAACCTTTGGCTAGTAGTTGAGTGTTTAATCATTTGCACCACCCAGGGACCTTTTGATCACCCTAGGTGTGTGTAAGAGAGAAAAATTAAAACAACATACAGTGAAGGCCAAAGAATAATTGTGCCGTTATTGCTGTGGAATGCCTTGTAAATACAGAAAAGTGCATCAAGGCAGTGGGCAATTCTACATTCAGATAGTGGCGTGGTGCTGAAAGATGAGTGAATACATTTCAGAAAACTCAAACACACACTACACACACACGCTTTTTTTTGATTAATCCATTCATATGCACTGCTCAAATTTCTAGTATTCCAAAGTATAGCCCAAACAAATGAGAGCAAACGTAAGTAGTCACTTAAAATTAGTGCCAAGAAGAGCTTCGGATAAATCTAGTCTTACTGCCGTATCTTAATAGACAGGAAGCTAAGGCCCAGAAAGCAGGATAAGAGTTGACCCAAATCAGACAACCGGTTTTGTAGAGGCACAGTGGTGAGATACGATCTTATCAGAGAGAGCTCCCTTCTTGGATAATTCAGCATTTTGCCAAGCACTGAAGAAGTATTTGGACCACAGCTCAAGTTGATTTATGTAACACGATTATGTTTTGTTTGCCTCCATTGGCAAAGTTTCTCTCTGTGGACTGGAAAATCTCCGCAGCTTCAGCGTGAGGCCTGTTGTCAGAGGAAGAGTGGCAAGTAGGAGCTGCTAGTTGTCAGCCTGCAGGAATCCCTTCAGGTGGCCACTGTCTCCGAAACACACCCCTGGGAGAGCTGACATCTCTCTGAAGGGCTGCCAAAACATTCCCACACAAATACTGGAATTTGAGCCTTTATTCCATAGTTTATAGTTTCTGCTTCGGCAACTGTAGGCCTAGTGCTGTGAAGACACCCACCGTGTCTTGAAAGAGAGGCAGAGATATTCGCCAAGAAAGAAAATGTTTTGGGGAATCCTCACACCAGTGGAGAAGTCACTTATCCCCCTCTCCCAACTGGGGAACTGAGCTGGGAAAAGCAGACAGTCGTCATTCTGTTGGGGGTAGGGGAGCAGGGTGTATGTTCCTGAGTGCCTGAATGTGTGTGTTTTAATCCACAGTCAACTTCCTTGATTTAGGAAGGAAAATTTAAGTGGAATTAGCTTGTCAACATGAAACCATTACTGGTTATAATTTATTTCCAAAATGTTGAAAGTATCGGGGTTAGGGAGGCACCGTCGGTCGACAATTTGTAATGTTCTCTACCAAGTTAATGACCTTTTACATATGGACTTGAGCAGACTCTGTGGGTACAATATATCTCCGGTGTCCCAGAGGGTCAGGCCTAATTGATATCATTAGAGCCCCAGTCCTTTCACACATGGCCTTGGAGATGTCAGTGTTACCAAGAAAGCTGCTTTTGATTTATTTTGCTTTTCTTCTTCATTCTTTACCTCATTTCTTTCTTCCTTTCTCAAGTTCTGCTCAAAGGCCAAACTCGTGAAGGTTAAAAACCCACAATCCAACTGCAGGGTTGGAACATTCTGGCTTGCAAATCTGTTTCTAAAGTCGGGACATCTAACGAGACGCCCTTGGCACGTCTACAGGTAGTGAGTGAGTTTTTTTTACAAAGGAGGCAGTCTATGTGTAAGACACACTAAAACATTTCAGTCACTTCTCAGATGTTTCTTGTTCCCTTTGGAAGAAAAGTATCTTCTTCCTCCAGCTGCAGCAGAAAACTTAAGGCCTCCAAACGATCTTATAAAAGTTTTCTCTGTTCAGTTTCAAGTTCTTTGTCCCCTTAGCTCTGATACAAGTTTTCATCCTCAGCCTTAAATTCAACATCAAACTTTTACAGTCAGCGACTTTTGCAAACGTCTTTAAGTTTGACTTCTTTGTATTTAAGCTAAAACAATTCAATAAATACGTTCAAATTGATTGCGTTAAGTAAGCTTATGAATATTAAATGGTTTTCAAATTTCTCCATCTGTCAAGAAAAATGAATCTGAACACCATTAGCCAGAGATCCTGAATTTCAGTTGATTCTGGCAGAAGCGAGAGTGCACCAGAGCCATCTAATAAAAAAAAAATAGTACCGATTATTTGGTGTATTTGTTTGGATCCACTTGATTGCACTCAAAACAAGGAAATGTATTATCATTCTGCGAAGTTTTGTTAAAATGAAAAGAGTATCGTTCATGAAATTTTATCCTTGAGTTTTTCCTTTTTTTTTTTTTTTGTTAACCTCTTATATTTATAGAGCACGGGGTAGCTTCCATAACACTTCCACAAGTTCTTACTTAATTGATGTTCAGCATTGTGCAATGTATACAAAACAGGAATGTTTTGTAAATGTAGAGGCTATAAATTGAGAGGGGGAACAGTTTGTCTAAGTTCACATAGTGGGATAGAGCAAGGACTAGTACCCACAACTTATACTTCGGTTCAGTGCTTTGACCACTCCCAAGAGCAGCCTGTTTTTGGAGACGGACCAAACGCATTAACGTGGCTTGCAATACTCTGCAAAGCTTACGTCACAGGTCTGCTTCCTCCTTCTTCTGCTCAGACTTTCTGTCACTTTCTGTTCTGACTTAACTAAATTTATGTTTTGCTTGCTTTTTTTTTTTTTTTTTTTCTTTTCTGGGCCTTCCCTGACATTCTTCTGTCTGTCTGGAATATTGTCCTAGTAGAGCAATATTTAGGAGCACACTGGTGGTGCAAATGGTTAAGTGCTCCACTACTAACCAAAAAATTGGTGGTTTAAACACACCCAGATGCATCTTGGAAATAAGGCTTGGTGATCTCCTTCCAAAAGATTGCAGTCCTGAAAACCCTACGGAGCACAGTTTTACTCTGCACACATGGGTTGCCATAAACTGGAATTGACTTGAAGGCAACTAACAACAACTACATAACATTATTAGTGCTCTGAGGGAGAATAAGGTTACGTTCTCGAATTACTTAGCAGTGTTTTTTTTTTATCATAGAACTTCTCAGAGTCTTTACTATTCTCAATGTGTTGCATGTTCCCAAGGGGCAGAGAAATGATGCCTGGTTTCCCTAACCTAAACCATCACATGAGGTAAGTAACCTGCCCAATCTCTCATAGCCAAATAGCGACTGTTGCATGATCACATCTGGGCCTCACGGTTCTCAGCTGTTGTGGACTGAATTGTGTCCCCCCCAGCCCAGATATGTTGAAGTCCTAACCCTAATACCTGTGAATGTCACTTTGTTTGGAAATAGGATGTCTGAAGATGTTATCCGCTAAGTTAACATGAGGTCATTCTAGATAGACTGGGTACTAATCCACTTCGAATGGTGTTCTTATAAAAGAGGAGACGGGACCCAGAGAGACAGGCACACAGAGGGGAGATAGCCATGTGTGGACGGAGGCAGGGCTTGGAGTGATGTATCACAGCCAAGGAACACCAAGGACTGCCTGCAACCACCAGAAGAAACCAGGAAGAGGCGAGGAAGGATCGTCCCCTGGAGCCTTTAGAGGGAACACGACCCTGCTGCTACCTTGATTTTGGATTTCTCTTTTCCAGAATTGTGAGTCTATATATTTCTGTTGTTTTAAGCTACCCGTTTGTATGGCAGCCCTATGAAATGAATACTTCAGCCCAGGGCCATGCCATCATGTCACACACTTTCTCTGCTTTTGCAGCACATATTTGCCTGTGCATTTTGTCAAAATATTGAATAACTATTTGGGGGGTAATGAAGTCAGAGGAGGAGGCTGATAGTGCAAAGGAATAAAAAATTGTGTATGTATAAATATATGTATAATTTTTCTCCAGCATCTACATCCCACTGGAAATTCCAAGTGAGAGCCTTCTGAAACAGAGTTGGCTTAGAAGCACACATTCACCTTGTACCAACATCTTCAAAGTCAGGGTACCAATGTAAGTGTTCTCCAAATCAGTAGCAATAAGCAGTTCTAATTTTACAAATTGACATATAAATATACTCTACACACACGGTTTGAGTCACTATTCGGGATTATTTTTCTCTCCTGAAACTGTCCAAACTTTGACCATCACCATCCTCCTCTATAACACGCATTTTAAAGAGCATTCTTTTTTTAGTACCTTCTAAGTCTTGTAAATTGGCAGAGTCTTACCACGGTGAACTCTGCTCCTGCCCATTGCCGTCGGGTTGCTTCCGAATCACAGTGACCCTAGAACTCTTAAAAAAAAAAGAAGAACTCTAGGGAGGGATAATAAATGGATACAAATTCTGATGCAGTTAAAGATCACAGAGAGTAGAAATCTTGAATTCAAACACAATTTTCCTGACACTCCTGGGTGCCTTGGGCTGCAGACAGGGCAAAACCTTGGGCTGCAGACAGGGCAAAACCTTGTCCACGCTGCACCTTTATGCAAATTAGAAAAAAGTACGTTTGTTTGTGGGCAGAAACAACCCGGCAGCCAAAGCACCCCTTTCTCGGGGAAGTCCCCACCACCTTCAAGGCTGCCCGTTTGGTGAGTAGAAGTCAGGCTTGATTTCAGCCCCCACCACCCCCCTTCACTGGGTGTTCTAGTGCAGTACACACCCTGTGCAACTGCACAGGGAGCACTAGCTGGAAAGAACCCATTCCTCCCCTTTTCTCTCCCGCTTCCATCCTAATAGGATGTGTCATGCTTGGTCTGACAACACAGTGCAATGAGGGACCATTACCACCTAATACATTTTCATGGGCAAGGAGTGTTAATGGACAGCCTTCACCCTGGGGTGGGTATCTTATAACGATAAATTTCACCATTCCTTTGTTATGATGTTACATGCACTCTCCAGCCCATTCACTCTGCCTTCTGGAAACTTCTTCCTTATTCATCAGGCTTTCTTCTGTCCTACTGCTCTTTTGGCATGTGTACCCTGACCCTCCCCACCACCAACCCTGCACATGTGTAAGGTACAAACATTCCCCAGCCATGATCAACAGTAAATAAATCCCAGAGGCTGCATCAAGCTACAGTACTGCTATTTCTGCCATCATTCTCTCCTGCTTTTACCTTCCCTTTTTAAGGATGTTTGCCCTAGGAAACCAGATGGATGGATTTAGTTAGCAGAGATCTAATGTGAGTGCTGTTTCTTTGGGAAATCTGAGGGCTAAAATGCAAAGTATTCTCTCTTCAAGGTCAGGGAGCGGGACATTAATTATTTGTTTTAAAAGGCATTGTTGAGAATTAATCAAAAGGAGATAGAGGCTTCCCTACTCTTGGGGAATGGATGGAGCCTGAAGTCAAGTCAACCTGAGACTCAATCTTGGGTTGGGTTACATAAGAACTATGTGAGACAAGGCAGGATAGTCAACTCTGAAGCTCAGTTTCTTTTTCAGTAAAATGGGGTGTTAAGCTCCCCCCCCCGGCTCTGTTGTGAGAAGAAATGAACTGAGTGTTTATTCAGAGGATGCTAAACCCCCTTCCCTGCCCTCCCCTGAGTCCTCTCCTTTCTCTTTTCTTTTCTCCTCTTTTCCTTTGCCTATTCTCCGTGGTGCCTCTCTTCCTTGCTTTTTCTTTTCCTTCTCTTCCTTCCCTTTCTCTTCTCTTGCCTTTCCAAAAGAGAGATTTTTTTCCCCACCTTTTGCCTTTTCTACCTTATTCTTTAGAGGATTTTCTTTTGCAGGATGATGTCACCGCTGTTCCTGTCCTGTGAAGAGAACCATTTTAATCAAGAAAAAACCACCATGGGATCCTTGTAAAGGTCATTTGGAGCCACGGTCTGTAGTAAAGGTCCCACAAAGAGACCATCCTTCATCAAGAACTTTTGAATTGAGAAGAATGTTTCTATTCATGACATCTTTCCACCTTAATGAGGGGAAGTTAAAAGGCCACCTCCTGAACTCCAGAACCATCAAACTTTACGTATTTTGCTTCACCCTAACCCTAGAACAGTGAACTCCTCCTGGAAAATGGCTTTCATGGCCATTTCAAGTGAAACACCCTGCACTGATTAAGCACCTGACCGAGCCATAAAGCAGGGGAAGAGCATTTTTCGGTGATTTTTTTCCCCTGAGGTTATTGTCCCTGGGTCAGGAAGAAGGCATTTATGTCTAAGAGCTTTCTACTGATAAAAAGAAAATAGGCTTCAACCCCTCCATCCCAGGCCCCATCCAAAACCTTTTGTGGCCAACTCAAACCTTCTCTGTGAATAATTTAGTATTTTTTAACAACATAATTTAAAAAATAATATTTCTTTGTTTACAATTATACAAAAATCACTGATTGAGCATCTGAGAGAAATCTGATTGGTCCGGGTTGTGTTGTGAGGGAATAGTTAACATTTCCGTTTCTCCTGTTCTCCTTCGGGTTTCTCTTCTCTTGCTGCCCCAGATACCTCCTCCTTCTCGGCCTCACCAGGTATTTGGAATCTGACAAAACTGTGGCAAAATCACAACTGTCTTTCGAAGAACCAACTTCTTCCTCCGAATTCATACGTCAATCCAGTTAAATTGTCAAATTTCAACTGCTTTACTCAATAGCTGCTTATTCAAATATATTTATGAAGCAAACACCAAATCCACCCACTGTCAGATGCTCACACATATGCACACTTAGACACCTCAACAGCCCCTGCTGAGCTGAGCTGACAGGATGTACGGCTGCTATATTTTACAGTATTTGATATGCAATAATTAGCGCCTGTTAAAGGAGGAGAAAAAAAAAAAAGATATCACTACCTTGCAACAAATGACTGGAATCAGTATTTCCAATTCTTCAGGACTCAGTGCTGAAAGGAAGATCCCTGGTGTAATTTAATACGATGTGGCTGTCGCTATTACACTTGCCAGCTCTCTGATAGCAACAAATGCCTTTTCGTCTTTCTAACAGGGAAGGAGTCTTCATTGGAATTCCTAAAGGGAGGTGAGCCAGAAAATAGTGTATTTCAGAATTTTATCATTAACTTCTTAGGTTATGAGGTTTGCATTTCTTTTTTGGGTTTAATAAAGTTGTTTGTTTTTGTTTTGAAATGCAGGGTAAAACACACTCATCCCTCGGGATTAAGCTATCTTCTTCCTTCTGAATAGATGTTCATTTCAGGACCATGCAAATGTTAATCTAACAATCCACTGTGATGTAGGCATCCTCCCCTTACTTTTCAGTTGAAGGACCTCAGCATTCAGAGCGGCTGAGACTTCCAAATGCGGAAAGAGATTTAATGGAGAAGCCAGACTCCATCCTCTAGTCTCTACCCTGAGTCTCCTTTTGGACTCACAATTGTGGTTTGATAAAAATAAAAAATGATTATTAATATACTACACTCTGGGCAGACAGTGAGCCTTGTCCTGGAGTCCTAACTGCACACTTTCAATTGGCAGCCATGGGAATTCCTTAGTCACAACAGTGGATTAAAATGAAGAAATTGGGCCGAGGGTACGTGCAGGGGTGTTAACATTGAGAAATACTTTGACATTTGGAATAGAAGAGGGCAGCACCCTCCCCTCAGGACACCTCTTTGAGTTCATATCATTTAAACTTGCCCCTCAACTGTCCTGATTTCAAAATAAGGAGCTCAATGCCTTTGCTTCATCTTGGAGGGCTGATTAGCTCACTAATGGACCATCCTTCCATGTTTTCAGTTTTCTCATATTTCAGTAAAAGCATAAAACCTTTATATGCCTAGTCCTTCTCCAGAGAATGCTAGTTTTGGAGACTTTTCCTTATCTCTTTTCTCTGTTTTTCAGAAATTGCATACCTGTTAGCCCTCTAGTCACTGGCAGTTGTCTAGTCCAGCAGAATCATCACCACACAGAGGCCAATTCCTCACAGCTCCTCAGTGGGAGCCCAGCTTCAGAGTCAGAGGCTGCTGGGAAACTCTTTCCCTGAAGTCTTCCTGGTTCCTAGCTTATCAGCTTCCTCTGCCTCAGCAAAGGAGAGAAGCATCATTTATTCCACCATCTGAGTGGAGAATTCTGCCTGTTGCCTTCTCACAATCTTTTCAGAGCTTCACTCTCCAGGTTGCACCAGTCATTTCACTTTATCATGGAATGTTTGTTTGAGGGCAAAGGATGGGAGAGTACACACCAGTTTTCTTTCTCCACTTTTGTAATCTTTGACCCTAATTTTGTACATTATTATGATTTCACACACAAGGGAATTGGAATGTTCTGAGAAGTCAGAAAATCACTGTAAATGAAAATGTCAAGAACAACCAGAAACTTTGTGTGTGTGTGCGTGCGAGGGTGTGTGAGAGAATGTGTGTGTGTGTGTGTCAGAGAGAATTTGTGTGTGTGAGAGAGAGAGGAAGAGAGTGAATGTGTGTGCTCATGAGAGAGAATGTGTATGTGAGAAAGTGTGTGTGTATGTTATTTATTCATCATCAGATACTTATTAAGCATTTATTATTTTGGCTACACATATTGGTTGTTGTTGTTAGGTGCTGCAGAGTTGGTTCCCACTCATAGTGACCCTATGTACAACAGAACAAAACACTGCCTGGTCCTGTGCCATCCTCACAATTGTAGCTAGGCTTGAGCCCATCGTTGCAGCCACTGTGTCCCTCCATCACGTTCAGGGTCTTCCTCTTTTTCACTGACCTTCCACTTTGCCAAGCACGATGTCCTTCTCCGGAGAATGATCCTTCCTGATAACATGTCCAAAGTATGTGTGATGAAGTCTTGCCACCCTTGCTTCCAAGGAGCATTCTGGTTGTACTGCTTCCAAGACAGATTTGTTTGTTCTTTTGGCAGTCCATGGTATATTCAATACTCTTCACTGACACCACAATTCAAAGGCGTCAATTCTTCTTCAGTCTTCCTTATTCATCATCCGACTCTTGCATACATACCAGGCGATTGAAAACACCATGGCTTGGGTCAGGTGCACCTTAGCCTACAAGGTGACATCTTTGCTTTTTAACCCTTTAAAGAGGTCTTTCACAGCAGATTTGCTCAATGTAACGCATCTTTGATTTCTTGACTGCTGCTTCCATGGGTGTTGACTGTGAATCCAAGTAAGATGAAATCCTTAACAACGTCAACCTTTTTTCTGTTTATCATGATGTTGCTTATTAGTCTGGTTGTGAGGATTTTTGTTTTATGTTGATGTGTAATCCATGCTGAAGGCTGTAGTCTTTGATCTTCATCTGTAAGCGCTTCAAGTCCTCTTCACTTTCAGCAAGCAAGGATGGGTCATCTGCATATTGCAGGTTGTTAATGAGTCTTCCTCCAATCCTGATGCCCTGTTCTTCTTCATATAGTCCAGTTTGTCAGATTATTTGCTCAGCATACAGATTGAATAGGTATGGTGAAAAGATACAACCCTGACACACCTTTCCTGACTTTAAACCATGCAGTACCCCCTTGTTCTGTTCAAAGGACTGCCTGTTGATCCATGTACGGATTCCTCACGAGCATGATTGTTACAGAATTCCCATTCTCTGCAGTATTATCCACAATTCGTTATGATACACACAGTCAAATGCCTTAGCATATTCAATAAAACACAGGTAAACATCTTTCTGGTATTCTCTTCTTTCAGGTAGGATCCATCTGACATCAGCAGTGATACCCCTAGTTCCATGTGCACGCACATTGGTAAGAATCATATAAAGTTCTGTAAAACAAAGTCCTTGAACTCCAGAACTCTAGAATTATTTTGTAAGTAGGAACCCCACCTATGACGAATTGTTTTCCTGGTTGAAAGACAATGAGTAATGTATCAGACAGATTTAGAAAAAGCTTAATTTCATCAGAGATTAAAAAAAAAAAAAAAGAATGGCTATTTCTTGCAAAATGGCTCATTACCACCTCAACCAGATAGCAATAGGGTTAAGGTTGGAAAAAGAGGATGGAGTCAATAAAAATCCAGTCTTCTTAAAGACATGCAAGTAGAAAAATGCACATTGAATTAGGTATGCAATGTAATCTACTGTGTATATATATGTACACAACACACACACACACACACATACATATGTAACTATAAAAACTATTAAAAAAAAAAAACTTGGGAGAAACTAATCATTAACTTTATATGGAAGGGAAAAAGGCTCCAGATAAGTAAAGTATTACTGAAGAAGAACAGAGCAGGAGGCCTCCCACTACCTGACCTCAGAACCTACTATACAGCTACAGAAGTCAAAACAGCCTGGCACTGGTGTAATGACAGATACATTGACCAGTGGAACAGAATCAAGAACCCAGATGTAAATCCATCCACTTATGGTCATTTGATCTTTGACAAAGGGCCAAAGTTCATTAAATGGGAAAAGACAGTCTTTTTAACAAATGATGCTGGTAAAACTGGACGTCCATCTGCACAAAAATGAAACAGGACCCATACATCACACCATACACAAAAACTTTCAAAATGGACCACAGACCTAAATGTAAAACCAAAAACTATAAAGATCATGGGAGAAAAAAATAGGGTCAATGCCAGAGGCTCTAATATACACCATAAATAGGACACAAGCCATAACTAACAATACACAAACACCAGAAGGTAAGCTAGATAACTAAAACCTTCTAAAAACTAAACACTTATGCCCATCAAAAGACTTCACCAAAAGAACAGAAAAAGAACTTACAGACTGGGAAAAAAATTTCAGCTATGACATATCCAACAAAGGTCTGATCTCTAAAATCTATAGGAAAATCCAACACCTCTACAACAAAAAGGCAAATGATCCAATTTAAAAAATGGGCAAAGTTTATGAACAGACGCTTCACCAAAGATGACATAAGGAAATGCTCGCGATCACTAGCCATTAGAGAAATGCAAATCAAAACTACAATGAGATACCATCTCACCTCAACAGTACGGGCACCAATCAAAAAAACAGAAAGTAATAAATGTTAGAGAGACTGCAGAAAATTGGAACTCTTATGTACTGCTCTTGGGAATGCAAAGTTTTACAACCATTTTGGAAATCAACATGGCGCTTCCTTAAAAAGCTAGAAATAGAAATACCATATGATCCAGCAATCCACTCCTAGAATATATCCTAGAGAAATAAGAGCCATCACACAAACAGACATATGCACACCTATGTTCATTGCAGCATTACTCACAATAGCAAAAAGATGAAACAACCTAAGGGTTCATTAGCAGATGAATGGGTAAACAAACTATGGTACTTAATACACAATGGAATACTACACAATGATAAAGAACAATGATGAATCTGTGAAACATCTCACAACATAGATGAAGCTGGAGGGCATTATGCTGAGTGAAATAAGTCAGTCAAAAAAGGACAAATACTGTATGAGACCACTAGTATAAAAATTAATGAAAAGGTTTACACAGAAGAAATAATCTTTGATGGTTACAAGGGAGGAGAGGGGTGGGGAGGGGAAAACACTAAATAGGCATTAGATAAGTGGTAATTTTGGTAAAGGGTAAGAGAGTACACAAAACTGGGGAAATCGGCACAACTTGACCAAGACAAAGTCCTATAAGTTTCATAGACACATCCAAACTCCCTGAGGGATCAAATTACTGGGCTGAGGTCAGGGGATTATGGACTCAGGGGACATCTAGCTCAACTGGCAAACATAGTTTATAAAGAAAATGTTCTACATCCTGCTTTGGTGAGTAGCATCTTCAGTCTTAAAAGCTTGTGAGTGCCAGCACAACTAGATAGTGCCTGGCTACCACCACTGATTGCTCTGACAGGGATCACAATAGAGGGTACTGGACAGAATGGGAGAAAAACGTAGAACAAAATTCAAACTCACACACACAAAAAAAGACCGAACTTACTGGTCTGACAGAGACTGGAGAAACTCTGGGAGTATGGCTCCCAGATACCCTTTTAACTCAGTATTGAAGTCATTCCTGAAATTCACCCTTCAGCAGATGATTTGACGGGCCTATAAGACAAACAATACTTATAGTTCAACCATATATACGAGACTAAAAAAACAAAGGCAAGAAGGCAGGAAGGGACAGGAAAGCTGGACGAATGCCAATGGGGAATGTGAGGCTGAGAAAGGGGAGAGTGTTGACACATTGCGAAGTTGGCGACCAATGTCACAAAACAATACACGTATTAATTGTTTAATGAGAAACTAATTTGCTGTGTAAACTTTCACCTAAAGCACAATAAAAAATAATAATAATACTCAAAATTAGTAGGAATTTTGAAAGCTAAAAACTTATGAAAAGAAAAAACAATGAAATTATCTTGCCTTTTCACTATATATTGATCAACCATTCACCCAACCCTGGAAAGTGGTAGGTAACAGCTAGGCTGTAATGTTCTCTACTGAGCATAAACAATTCCACGTAATGAGATAAAGTCACTCTGTGAGCTGTGAACATGGAGGAAAATGACAAAAACAAGATTACTCAGTGATGATACTTAAATAAAGGCAAAGACAAGGGCACCATGCAACCACAAAAATAACCAAACACCTTCCCCTGTTGGCTAACATGAGTGACTTGTATGTCTTTAGCAATGGTATTTGAATCCTGCTTCATTTCTTCTGCCTTCTAAATAAAAATCATTAAAACACCCAATCCCCAAATGCTCTTCTTTCAAGACAGCAGCCAATCAAGATAAACCACCAGGAATTCCACATTTTCTAACAAGCCCACCCAGCATTCTTTTACTGAGATGAACCTTGTATGTACTTCCCCTTGTTGTTAATTCTCTCACCTGTAAAATGAGGACAGTACTACTTAACTCACCTCAGAGGTTTATTGCATGGGTAAAAATTAGTATAAGAAAATTTTGTGGTAGTATTTTTGAATTGTCAAGTACATAAAATTTTTGTTTAATTCCCACATTTCATACAATTCACAAAGCACTGCCACAAAATCTCCTTATGATGTTTTATCCATCAATGAATCAATGATGAACAAGGCTAAGGCTTCATTCCATGTAAGTTAGCTCCATTTTTGCCTTATGTTTTAATATCTTTTCTAACTTTAAAATTCTTTAGGGTCTGATATGTCTTTTAGTATACAGTATGAATTAAAATCATATTTTCATATTATATTTTGCCGATGAATATGTACTTTGTAATTTTGATATCAAATTTAAAATTCTATTGCACTGGTTTCTAACACATGTGGCAAAATAATTCTTTATGTGAGCAGTACAGAAGTAAGAAAATAGACTTGAGTGCCAGGTAGCCTGAGCTAGAATTCTGGATCTACCACTTAATTGATTTGGTGGCCTTGAGCATTTAATTAAAGAATTTGTGCCTTGGTTTGTCGTCTGTAAAAATAGGGATCGTGGTACTTTTCACAATCCACTCAACAGCAAGTTTTTTTTTGTTTGTTTGTTTGCTTGTTTTGGCTGCTCTATTAATATACCTGTAAAATGCTAAGAATGATTGGTTCTTGGATCTCAGTGATATACACACGAGCAATTATTATTTTTCTGTCTTTCTTCAGGATTTGTGCTCTCTTCATGCTTGGTAGATGCATGAAGTCAATGCATTCTCCTACTCTTTCAAAATACAAACTCAACCCATTGAAGATATTAGACTAGATGGTCCAAAGGAACAGGGGAGACAGGAAACATCCTTGGAGTGTTTCAGGAAGGGAGAGGAGAGCAACTCTTTTCTGGTATGGGAAGATAATGCTCATCGTTGAGCATCATATTGGGAGAATAGATGGCAAAATGAAGGGGTGTGGTAAATGGTTTAGACCTTGGGACCTTTGCACTATCCTGGAACATTGAAGAGAACAAGCTGTGATTAAGATTGAATTCCCCACCAGCTGAGTGGGAAGGAACTCTGAATCATACTTAATTTGATTTAAAGGACATTTTTTAAAAAAAGGTTTTTTGCCATTTTGTTTAAAAAGTCATACCTGCTATATAAGCTAAAATTTTTTTCATTATTGGCAAGAAATTCTGTTTTTAAAGGCATTGCAAATTGTCTCATACCTTACAAACAGGCCAGCCTAATGATTCAAACACTGTAACTAGAGTTAGAAATCCAGATGTGATGCTAAAGCTTTCAATGACCTTCAGCTAATGACTCAACTACCCATCGGGTTCATTTCTCCACCCACAGGTTGAAAATACAAGTAAACTTCCACTTGCCGAAGGACAGGAATCAAGTTGTTTCTAGGACCTAGAATAAATAGTCCTAGATAAGACTTCAATAAAATTGTCTGAATAAGGAACTTCAAGATGAATTCAGGTCCTTCCACTGGGGTTGTAGTAGAGGGATGGACTCATAAATTTGGATACATAGAGAAAGACAAATGATATTGAATGATTCTGTATGTTCAAGTAGTATTCTAGCGCTTGCTGAAGAAATACATTGGTAGAAACATCCGACTTTTATTATTTTTTTACATCAGTGAATTTTAAACATCTAAGTACTGTTGTTAGGGTGTGTCACAATGGAGTGGTCTACTTTCAAATGTCACATTAAAAGAAATATGTGAGGAATGTGAACTTTAGGGAATAATAATAAAATATAACCTATATATTTATCCCAAAGCTAATCCTCCCATGCCTATTAAATACAGTTCAGATTAAGAAAGAAAATATAGTATTATTTGTGCCATGTGTAAGTGACCTCCATTTACACAAAGCAGAGGAGTTAGGATTTATATAACTGTTACTCCCTGTAAAACATCCTTTGTTGGATTTTGAAATAATCTATTAAAAGGAAAGTCACGGAAAAACATGTGAAAATAGGTTTATTTAAATCTATGATGGTTCATTGTCCAATCATGACAGTACAATTAATTTAATTTTGTTACCAAAGAGATGAGGCCTCTATCCCCAAAAGCCAACACTACTCCTCCATCCAATCTCCAGACCCAGGGCTGAGGATCGGCAGGTGGGTGCACACTGATAAGGTGGCATGACGGTTCTGATGGAGGAGGGGTACAAAATAGTGTAGTTGTTAAATTATCACTAGGCCTACACTTAAGAAGATGGTCCTGCATGGATTAAACCCTGACTAAATGGAGCCCTGGTTGCACAGTGGTAAACAGCTGGGCTGCTAACCAAAAGTCGGCAGTTCAAATCCACCATCTGCTCCTTGGAAATCCTGTGGGGCAGTTCTACTCTGTCCTATAGGGTTGCAATGAGTTGGAATCGACTTGACAGCAAATCGATGGGTTTCATGGATTTTGGTAAGAAGAAAAATAACACTCTATGGATTCTTTTAAAAGATAGTTCTTTCATCTGTTATAGAAAAAAAAAAATACATGTGTACAGGGTGTTATGTACGAGTCCCAGGGTGGTGTAAATAGTGAATGTGCTTGGCTGCTGACTGAAAGATTTGTGATTAGAATCCACCCAGAGATGCCTTAGAAGAAAGGCCTGGTGACCTACTTCTGAAAATTCATCCATTTTAAGCGTTATGGAGCACAGTTCTACTCTGACGCACAAGCTGGAGTCTACTTGACAGCAACTAATAATACTGATTTTGTATAAGACATTCCTTTTCTAATAAAATCATATATTTCGAATGACTGAATATGACATTTCTGATTTGACACATTGGAGTTGCAGAGAGATAACCTACATATAGAAATGTTAAGCTTTCAGGGTAATATCATTTCTTCGAAGATAATTAGATGTAGGATGTAGCACTTGTTCCTCAGGATGAAAAGCTTGTAAAGTGACTAGCTAACTGCTACACTGCCCAGTGTGAGTTAAAGATCTTGAGACAAAGGAGGGTGTTGCTTTCCATTCTTGGAAACACAGGATGCCCAGCTCATGACTAATAAACACAGTATGTAATCTTAGGGGCTGCTGCTTCTGTTCTACCAAGGAGATAGGCACTTGGGTTGTGCATATAACCCTGCTGCTGTTGTTGGCTGCCATTGAGTCAGCCCTGGACTCATGGCAACTCCATGTGTCACAGAGTAGAACTGCTCCATAGGGTTCTCTTGGTTGTAATCTTTATGGAAGCAGTTTGCCAGGCCTTTCTTCCATGTGACCACTGCGTAGCTTTGAACTTCCAGTCTTTAGGTTAGCAGCCAATGGCAAACTGCTTGGGCATCACAGGTTCCTTGGTCCCCATGGCTCATAAATTGGAGTTCCTGGGTGATACAAACCGTTAATGTACTTGGCTGCTAATCAAAATGTCGGGGGTTCAAGTCCATGCATAGACCCCTTGGAAGAAAGGCCTGGCAATCTACTTCTGAAAAATCAGCCACTGTAAACCATATAGGGCACAGTTCTACTCTGACACACGTGGGAGGTCACCATGGGTGGGAGTTGACACAAAGGCAACTTTTTTTTTTTTTTTTACTGGTCTCATAAATTATAATTTGAGTAGATGGAGAAAAGCAAGGAAACATTTATCTATTTGTTAACCCTCTTTTACTTTCCAGTATTTGGAACAAGCTCAAACCAGTTGTAGGTATGACAATTGAATATTTGGTACAGAGATCAAAGGTGTCTTAGAGAATCCCAATGGCACGCACACATGGTCTCAGGAAGGGACTGGGCTGGAAGCCAGCAAACCTAGGCAATATGTTTTTCTCTTGCTGTCTCTGTTTCTCTCTGCATCTATTTCTCTCTTTTGTCTTGGCAAACTGGTTGGCTCTGCTTCTCAGCCTTCACGGCAGAAAATAGCTGCTCCACAGTGTCCAAATTATATGTCTCTCACCACCAGCCACACACAGGACTAATTAATGTCCTCTGAATTCCATCCCCAAAATCTTGGAAGAACTCACCTGATTGGACCAGCTGGCTTGGCCCTTGTGGAAGCCCTTGGACAGTCAGTTTTGACCAAAATCCTGGAGGGAAGGTCCTACCATACAAATACAGCTGCTGATTCACACAGTTATAGGAGAGGCAGAGGGGATGCGTGGGCTGGCTAGAGACCTGGGGGAGTTCCTGGGTGGTGCGCATGGGTAATGCACCAGGCTGGTAACCAAAAAGTTGGAGGTTCAAGTCTACCCAGAGCTCGTTTGAAAAAAAGGCCTGGCAATCCACTTAGAAAAAATAAGCCATTTAAAACCCTGTGGAGCAGTTCTATTCTGACACACTGGGGTCACCATGAGTTGAATCGGCTTTATGGCAACTGGTTTGGTTTAGAGACCTGGCAAGACACCTTGAAAAGTATCTACTAAAATTATTTTCATAAGTTCTTTTGAATGAAGAACTTGACTACTGAATATTATTGGGGGAATGATATTAAAAATATGGGTTCTTTTTACCAAATCCTCACTGTGTATAAATCAGCCTGTTGGGAAGTATTGGTAATAGCCACAGGTTTTGGTGGCAGATAGTCTGGCTATGTTTCGTGCTGTGCATTTTTGCCCAAATTCTTTAATCTTTCTAAGTCTCAGTTTCCTCTTCTGTGAAATGAAGAAAATTGTATCAACCATCTAGGGTTGTTACATGCATAAAATGAGAAAGTACAAATAAAATAATTAAAATGTTCAGCACAGTTTCTGGCAAAAAGTAGGTGTTTAATAATTACTATTTTTAAAATAAATAGTAATTATAGAAAGTATTATTTCTTGCACAGATGCATAGATAGCCACTGTCAAGTTGACTCTAGTCCATGGCACCCTTATGTAAACCGAATGAAACATCTTCTGGTCCGGCATCATCCTCACAAATGCTGTCTTGTTTGAGTCCATTGCTGAGGTTATTATACCAATCCATCTGATCAAGGGTCTCCCACAGCCTCACTGGCCCTCTACTTCACTAAACATGAAGTCCTCCTCCAGCAGTTGACCCCTCCTGGTAATGCATCCAAACCAAGTACATCACACAGTGTTCTGTTGTGATCCATAAGATTTTATTTAGCTAATTCTCAGAAGTGGATTTCCAGGCATTTCTTTTCAGTCTGTCTTAATCTGGAAGCTCTGCTGAAGTCTGTCCAGTACGGGTGGACTATTTACGGCATAGCTTACACATCACAGCAGCACACAAGCCACCCCATACAATAAACTGACAGATACGTGGTGGTATCCTGCATATACACACCATTATTACAATAAATGATTGTATCAAACACAATATTGCACCAGTCTTATATCAATATTCCCATGGCCAACCAGTTGGATTCACTTACCCTCTTAAGATATTTTGATTATGCTGAAGTTAATCCCATTCTCCTTCTACTGTTCCTGTAGAACCTACACCACGCCCCCCCCCCCAACACACACACAAACTACAATGAAATGGAAAAATGCCTTGACAGGTAAATGCAAGGTGTAATTCCTATTTTATGGTTAAATATTATAAAAAAAATTCAAAAGCAGATTGCTGAAATTCAGCTAGAAAATGGAATCCTCAATTCACTATATGGACTTTCTGGCATTATCACAAAGGGTGTGTGTGATGACCCTTCACGATGAGCTCAATTCAGGCAGGAAGGACAAAACATCAAGTAAGCGTTTTGAAAGGGAAGATGTCTTTTATACTCCATAAGCTTTGACAATAAAAGGATGAAGAAGAAAGTAGAGTAGAAGAAAAGAAGAGGCAAAACCCGTGGTTTCTGTTTGCCTTGCGCGTGGGAAGCAGTGCCAGAATGAACCATCAGGTCTTGGGGTGATTTTCCAGTTACCACGGAGGATGCCTTTGGTCAGCTGCCATGATGGATTGTTGCTATTAGTGGTCCCGAGTCGGATGAATAAAGCGGCTCTGTCTCTGACAGAGTGGGGCTGTCACCACTAAAACTGAATGGAGGTGATTCTAGTAAAATTTGTTAGGGATGCTCCTTGGGGAGAAAATGGTACAAATGAAGTGCCAAGAGTAGGAGAGTCAGTTGCCCAATTGTAGCCGCGTAGATCAAAGCAAGATGGCAGGTCCTACTCAGCAGATGGGCGCTTTGCTTAATACACAATCCTGAGTTCCTTCCCTTCCTCCACAGCAACTTGTGTTAACAAAACAGCATCATATACGCCCAAGTGTGTGTGTGTGTGTGTGTGTTTAATCAGTTGCTGTCGAGTCGATTCTGACTCCTGCCAACCCTGTGTAGGTCAGAGTGGAACTGTGCTCTGTAGGGTTTTCAATAGCTGATTTTTTTAAAGTAGATTACCAAGCCTTTCTGTCAAGGCAACTATGGGTGAACTTGAACCTCCAACCTTTCGCTTAGCAGCTGAGCACATTAATGATTGATCTATATGGATAGAAGCAAAAAATCAAAATGATAATACATTTTCTGTTGTATTGTATTGTAAAACTATTCAATACTCAGGTTAGAAAAAAAAAAGAGAAAGAGGGTCAATCTTTTGTCTCCTAACAGATGTGCCTGACATGCAGATACTAGAGCCAGAGTTTTATATGACATAAAACGGAAATATATTCTTCTATGACGGTATATCTCTCATCACCATTAAAATATAATAAAACCGTATGACGGGAAAGAGGAAACATTTGAAAAGTTGGGTGAGGCTTTGTCATGTATTAAGAGTTAGGATCTGAGAGCTATGTTTCTGGTTAAGCCTATATCAGGAGACATAAAGAGAGTGAAATATACCCTTTTCCATCTCTCCGAGCTTCAGCTATTGGAATGTGTGCTGTTAAAATCAAAGACTACTGCTCTTATTGATAGCCTGTCTGGACGTACTGACAGCACAGAGCTTGCTACCTTGCTAGAAGGCAAATACTGTAGGTGCTGTTACTGCTCAATTGCCCTGTATGATCAATATGGCCTTTTCAATACTATCTTGAGAAATGTCAATACTATCTCAACACAATTGCCTCTCAGCGATGGTGGAGTCTTGTAGAACAAAATCTTTAGTGACAACATTATCATTTATAATCACAATCCACAAGATGCTAACTGAGCATCTATTTGTTCTGGATAGCTTATTCCGCCTACAAAAAGTACAGCTCTGTTGGTCCAGAACTTTAACTCTAAGCAGATATTACAGAATCGTTTCCTTTTGTGACTTATAATTATTCTTTTATTATGTTTATATACCTTGATTTGTTTAGTTGTTAAATTTTCTAGGATAATTTAACAATGGCAATAGCAATCTACACGTTTATACTACTTTACAGTTCGCAAAGTGCTCTGTGCCTGTGATTTCATTTAAACATCACAACTTTTGAAATACATAGGACAGGTAACATTGTCCCTATTGCTATGCTGAAGAAACCAGGAAGGTTTAATATCTACTACTACGAGAAGAGGGACTTTGTCATGGGCATTTTTGAAGTCCCCAGGATGGACTACAATGATGGTTGCAGAATAAGGCTCAAGAGAGGTTTATTGATGGTGGGCTAGAGTGATGCACGCACCAAGTTGGTAGTGCTAGTGTATACATGAGTGCTTACACAAACACACACAAAACAAACACTAAGACCCCAAGAGCAGTACATTTTTACTGTACTTGGTGTCATCTCCATGATGGAAGGTGGTCAGCAAGTTGCAACAAGAAAACAAGTAAGTGTATATTGCTTCAGTCTGGGCTTGAAAGGTAAAGTCCTCCACCATAGTTGGGAGGGGAAATAATGGATGGATGGAAAAATCATTTTGAAGGGAAACATGGGCTTAGTGACCAAGATAATATGTGAGATTAGAGAAAAGGAGAGTAGACGAATATTAGAATAGTGGTGCTGAGGCTTAAAAGGGATGTGCGATGTGGGGGGGTGGGTGGTAGGGCAGAATGATATGGGTTACTGCTTTGGGTTGAAAGATATAGAAGTCCTTTCAGTCACACCGAGTTTGAGGAGACAGAGGAGCAGCCACTGGAAATGTCCAGTGTGCAATTAATCGGGAGCGTATAAGTGTAGGTGAGTGGGTAAGACTGGGCATATGGACCAGCTAAGAAGCAAGTTAAATCTGTAGAAGTTGATACATACCTAGAGCAAGAACATCAGAAGACAGAAGGATAGGCATTGGGGAACACTCAAATTTAGAAGAAGGAAGTGGAGCTGCTGAACTATCAAGGAGAACAAAGAGAGAGAAAAGGCCATTGGGCTTGGCAATGTGATAGTATACCTGACTTAAAGCGATAAAGGTGAGATAGGTGAGCACGAGTATTAATGAGCTCTATCCCTGGATATTCTGGGTTTGGGAAAAAAAAAAAAAAACTCTGTGGGTATTTCATTGTAAGCTGTGGTGCATAGAAGCTATTGATGACCTTTTTTCCCATGTGGACCAAATTATAAAGAAATTAGCCTTTGAAGAGGTTGAAGAATGAGGCAGATACTCAGAGAAGAACAGAGACAAGAGTTAGAGAAAGAATCCAGACATTCTTCCAATCCTCCTTAGCTTTAGATTTCTCAAGGCCCCTTCCCTTCAGGTCCTATGATACAAATTCTTTCTCTCACTCCTTCTCTGACTCTCTCTCTCCTTGTTTAATATAGCTCCAATAGAGTTCATATTAATACAGCTGGGTTGGTGATATTAAGAGAAAGTTTAGCATCATAATCAGGGCTTACATGTTTTTCAAAGCTGAAGAGTGGGGACCAGAAAAGAGGAGAGAGGGAAAAACCTGAAGACAGAGGGAGAGAAAAAAATGGAAAAAATTCTCCAGGCATGGAGATGATAGGAGGAAAGTTTTGAGGACCATACAGAATGGCTGTAATCTCCTTAATAAGACAGAAAGATTATTATTAGTTTAATCTGAAAGGATAAGGAAATTGAGGAAGTGGCAGTGATTTGCACTGGCAATTGTATGTGAACATGGTAAAAATCAACAAGGAAGAATAAAAGCTGCAGATGCCTGGCATTATATGAGAAGAATTTATAACAAAATAAAGTCTTTTTTCTTCCTTTTCATCCCCCAAACAAGTTATTGAAGTCTGGAAGAAGTAATGGAGAAAACTGGAGGATCTCCATGCTCAGATGAAGTGAGCAGTTTGGGATTTGGGTTGGTTAAATGGTGGGGCAAGTAAGGTGTTAATCTATGTGTTTTCACCTTACAACTAATTATGCCAGCATCTTATACATAAAGTTTATATTTTGTCTGACTGATGAAGATTTAATGCTAGCTCATTGTACCTGGAGTAATACCTCTTTTCTTGTGTGTCTAAAGTATTATTAATACAATGCAACACACTTTTGTTTGTGTAGTTCTTTGTAAACACAATCCAAAATCTCATTCTTGTCAGCTCCCACTCTTCCTAGATCAAGTCAAATCCTCAAGCCAGCAACATGCAGGTGGTTTTTATTAAGTACTGGTTCCTAAAGATATAAGAAGGTTTTGTCAAAAATCTGTCCCTGTAGCAAACCCAGGTACACTCTCAATTCTCATAAACATATGCATGCCTTTATTAAGTTCAAAATAGCTGACATATGTTTAGTGATTCGAATAGTAATCAAAGATTTACTCTAAAAAGTTCAAATAAATATAGGTTCATGAATATATATGATTCTAAAAAACTAACTACTTGCTACATAAGATTTTTATTTGTTAATTTGCTGAAGTAGGCCACTACTAGGCCTTTCTTCTTAGGCTTAGTCTGGAAGCTTCCATTGAAACCTACCCACCTTGCTTGTTTGTGAAATAATAGTGACATAGCTTCCAGTCGCATAGCAACACACAAGCCACCACAGTATGACAAACTAAGATGGTGAGACTTCAGCTTGCTTACTTTGGAAAAGTCATCAGGAAAGACCAATCACTTGAAAAGAACATCCTGTTTGGTAAAACAAAAGCTCAGGAAAAATGAAGAAAATCCTCAATGAGATGAACTAACACAATAGGCACAACAATGGGCTCAAGCATGCCAATGATTACGAAGGTGGCATAGGACGGGGTAACATTTTTGCTCTGTAATATGTAAGGTTGCCATGACATGGATCCAGCTCGACAGCAACTAACTCTGCCACAACCACTTACTGCATAGTAATTACCAATGTCTATATTTATAAATAAAAATTCTTGATTTCAATATCGTCATGGCTGCCATTGAGTTCCTATCATGACAAAAAACTGCTCCTACTGAACCTCAGTGGTTTAATGTACGTAGAAGCAGAAGAGAGAAGGTGGCCTGCAGGGAATGCTACTTAATCTCTCCTTGGCTCCATTCTTTCCACTCAAAATTGGTGGCCCACGCATGATGAGTGGGGGGGGTAGGTGGATATGAGGGTGAAGCAAACTAGTTTGAATGTCCAAGCGGGGCAGCATGATCATTTCAGCTAAAGTTGGTCTGTGTAGAGCGGTTAGTGTGTCTTGAGTCATCGTGGTGTTGGCCTTTTATTTCTCCATCATCCTCTCAAGCTGGGAGTGGGATTGCAGTGTTGCTTTGACCTGCATGGTAGTAGGAGAAAGGCTCTTATAGACTCCTTCTAAGACCCAGGCTCCCATGGCCACAGCAATTTGGCACGTCTAATCAGTTCACACTTCCAGGAAGAGCCACCCCCAGCAGGGGAACTACACCACTGTCTTGGCCCTGAGCAAGGTCCACACCACCACTTTAGTCAATATTCACCGAAAGCAAGAAAACCAAGCAGAGCCTAATCTTGAGGCTCTTCCTTGTCTCCCTTCAAGCTGCTAAGGAATGCTACCGCCTCCCTCTCTGCCTTTGGCCCTCTGGACGGTGAGGGTCCCCGTGCTGTGAAGGAGCCCAGTGGGTGGCTACCTGTTGGCTTAAGACAGACTGTTTTCCTTGGAGATTAGCTGCTGATTAACCATGTGATGTTGGGCAAGTCATTCAGACACTCTGGACTTCGGTTTCCTCATCTGTAAGGGAGAGATAAATTTAACACCTGTGCTATTTTGTTTGAGGAAATAAATACAATGTTTGATGTGAGTAAGCCCTCAACAAACGAATGCTGACCAGGTTTCAGTGGAGCTTCCAGACTAAGACAGACTAGCAAGAAAGCCTATCAATCTACTTCCAAAGATCAGCGGATGAAAACCCTCAGGTTCACAATGATCCAGCTCTGTTGCGCATGGAGTCACCATGAGTCAGGAGCTAACTCAAGGGCAGCTAACCACAACAACATTAAATTCTTACATTATTATTAGCATGAATTTAGAAAATGTTTACATATTTCTTTAAAAGTTACTCTAGTGTTTTTGTCACTGGATGCTTGGAATGTATCTAACACTTCATAAACATGCATGAACAAATATTGGAAAACCAAAGAAAACCACACCCAGCTTAATCACAGGAATACATAACAAAAAAACATTCTGTATAGAAACATTTTAACTGATTATATTTTGGTCACTTTCACTCCGTAAGAGTAACTTACACTTTGTAATAAATGGCAGGTCTGCTAACTATTTCCATTGCTTCTCGTTTGTACCAAGATTTATTTATTTATTTCAAATTGAATTATATAATTCTACTAATTATGCCTACTTTTATTTGGCAAATAGCCGTTGTTTATTGGATTTCTTAGATCTTTGTTTTGTCAATGAGATCACGAGAACCACTCTGTACAATATGAAAGACTCTGTGAGATGCTATTTTTTATAAGGTCTTGAAAGTAATAACTTCTCAGCAGCTTTGGAACGAAAACAGCATCTTGTTGAGATCGTGTTTGAAGTCCTTACATCAAGAATCTTCCCAATCAACACGTAATAGAAGAGCCAGCCTAGTCCTTTCTAACCTGGTCAACCTGGGGCAGAATCAGGATTAGGATATAAAAGTCTTGGCTTTTCAGTTGATTAAATCTGGTTCCCGTTTTCACCATAACAGTTAAAGGGTTTTCACAGTAACTAATTTCATGTATTGCTAGGTGGGATAACATGGAATTGATTCTCTTCTCTAAGATGTACCATTGAGTATCCTCTTTGCAGACTGAAGCCTGGTTAAGTTTTTATTTGGAAGGGTAATTGTACTTTTCTGAAAATCTCACTACAAAGGAATGTTTATACTCCACAATAGATTGCCTTATTTCCAGGTCTGTGGATTGTATTTGTGAAGTTCCCCCAAGGGCTCACTTTGTTCAAAGAGGAGAGATCACTTTTAATCTGCTCCGTGAAGATCACGTCACCTCTCGCTTTGAACCAACTCTGTTTGTTGTTCATTCTTGATGTTATCCAGTGTCAGGAACTTTCATCAAAAAAAAAAAAGACAATAGCTGTAATTAACACTCCCTCAAAAAAATAAAAAAATCTGCTTAGATGAACAAGAATTATTGCTCGAGGGTTAGCTAGGGTGAGACTTGGGCCAAAACAAATTGAATTAAAAAAGGAGGAAGGGGTCCTTAAGAGTCCATACTTAGGCTAAGGCCAAATAATAATAATAGTAGTAATAATAAAGGAAAAGGAAATAAAGCATTTGTTGCTTTCATGAGCTGCAGACAGTCGTCTCGTTGAGCAAGAAGAGATGTTACTGTTAAGCTCTCTCAGATCTGATCATGGATTGTAAACAAATCTTATGGGATAATCCAACCGGGCAGAAACATAGCAGAAGACATTTTGGAAAGTCTGGTAATTATGGGAGAGCCCCGCACCACTAGGAATCGACTTGACAGCAATGGGTTAGGTTTTTGATTTGGTGTGATTTATGGAGGCTAGTGTTAATAGAATTGCCAAAAGTCATATAAAAGGATTACTTCACTGTATGCACTGGACATACGAGGAGCTGATTGATTGTATCTCTATCTCTAAAGCATAAATATTTGAGAACTTCCAGGCCCTAGAATTACTATCATTGTGTGCCTTAGGCCACTTATTTCCAGCACTAGCATTTTTAAATGACTTAAAAAAATAAATACAAAGGTGAATTTATAAAAGAAGAGAATAAAAAGCCTCTGTCCTGGCAAGCAGCCAGGTGTATGATCTCCTTCTATAGTGACTGGTATCAATAGAGAGGAAAGGGAGATGGTTAGTCAGAGTGGTGAACACAGAATAGCCTTGTGTGCTGGAATGAGCTAACTGGTCTTACAGTTGGGATGGATTCTGCATTTAATATCCTACGGGTGTTCAAAAAATCCTGGTCACAGGGAGCAGAGATGGAAATATCAGGATCAAAAAGTTAAGGTTGAGATGGTGGTGGAAGGAAAGAGGCGAAGTACAGTGGATCAAGAGTAGAGTGGAGAAGGGTGTGGTCCTGAGCAATTGCCTAGTGAAGCCATCGCTGTTCAAGGAAATCTGGGTGCATTTGAAGCACTGCTGAAAAGACGGGGCGTACTTTCTGTGTAACAGACTCCTCTAACTCAATCGCTTCTTCCAATGTAGTTTAAGGGATTCAGTTGAGAGTAATTTCCTTGTGGCTGGTGATTGCTCAGTTTACTTGTATTGAAGGAGAACCTGTAAGTTATAGGTGATGATTGTAGTGGATTACATCTTGCTTCTTTTTGCTTCTGGGAAAATCAGTAGAACTTGACACTGATGGAGGTGGTGGGGAAGGGACATAAGATTATATCTTATTAAAGTATCAATAGATTCCATGACACATAAAAGTAAGTGAAAAAAAAAAAATTCAAACCATGGTCCTAAAGGATAACAGGTGTGTGTCTAACAAGCTTTTTGACACAGTGAATTTCTGAAATGAAGTCAAAGAAAAAAACTTTATATCCTATCTCAGTTTTTGAAAAGGATGCGTGTGCGATGGTTATTTTAGAATGCAATTAAACCCAGAAGCTGTAATAGTTCAAAAGACATTGTGTATTTAAGAGGGATAATCTGTTGTTGGAGGGATCTGTTTTTCATGCTATTTTAATGGATACGAGTTTCAAGGACTGTTGTTGTCGTTAGGTGCTGTCCAGTTGGAGACCCTAAGTGACAGTAGAGCTGCCCCCATGGGTTTTTCTAGCCTGTAATCTTTATGGAAGCAAGTTGCCAGGACTTTCTTTTGAGGAGCCACTTGGGTTGGAACCATCAACCTTTGGTTAGCGGCCCAGCACTTAACAATTGTGTGTCATCAGGGCTCTTTTTTTAAGAATTAGAGTAATTAAAATTCATTGCGATTTTACTCTAACTCAGTCCCAGCACCAAGTATTTTGCATTGATGATGTCATTAAATTGATGTAGCAACTCTGTGAGCCAGTTCTTGTTCCCATTTTATAGATGCAAGATGTAAAATAACTTGTCCAAGTTTATACAACTAGTAAGTACGATACTGGGATACTAATACCTAATAATAATAGTGCTTTCCTCTACCAAGAATTGCTTTTTTTGAGACTAGTACTGGTGCTGTCTGCACTCTGGCGAGCATGCTAGGTGTGGTGTTTCCTGTTCTCTGCCCTACGTGGCTGCAGCTCCAGCCTTAGGTCTGACCCAGCCCTACCATAGCTTCTGCTTTGGAAGAGCTACAGAAAGATCTGGAAGAGTTAAAGGTGTTGCCAGAAAAGGCCGCTAGAAAAAGAGTACATGATGCCTTTACAGCTGAAAAATCCAAGAGTGAGACAGAAATCCAGAACGAGATGCAGCAAAAATCACAGTGGAGAGCAGACCCTCTTGACGGGCAAATCGCCAGAGACTGTGGTTGCTCCCATTACAGGGGGATAAAAAAGAGTGAAAATCAGTAATTATGGATGGGATCAGAGAAGTTTGTTAAAATCTACATTACCTTAACTGGAGTTCAAGTCCCCCCTGAGAAGGTACAGGTGCATTTCACAGAGAGGTCAGTTGATGTTCTGGTAAAGAATCTAAATGGGAAGAGGTACTCCATGATCATGAACAACCTCTTGATATCCACCTCTGTGGAAGGTAATTCAAAAAAAGTCAAGACCGATACAGTTCTTTTCTTGTGTAGAAAGCTGGAAACATGCAGTGGGACTATCTGACTCAGGCTGAAAAAGAATGCAAAGAGAAAGAAGAGCCTTCCTACGACACCGAAACAGATCCTAGTGAGGGACTGGTGAATGCTCTAAAGAAAAGTTATGAAGATGGAGGTGACGGGATGAAACAAACCGTTAATAAAGCCTGAGTAGAATCAAGAGAGAAGCAAGCCAAAGGAGATACAGAATTTTGAGACTTTTTAAGGTCCTTTTGGGAACTGTGATGTGGCAGTACTGATGTTTTCAAAAAGGGAGTGTTGGTGAGCTGCACAGATAAAATTTGATGTATCTATTTACACAGCCTACTTCTAAGTAAAGGCAATGAATTCTCCATTTCCTACTGGAGGATTTATTTAAATAAAATATGTTTAATAAAAAAAGAAAGATTTTTTTTTTTGTTGTTATGGTAGTGGGTAACCCAAGGTTGAGAAGGGGAGAATGTTGACACGTGACTTTGGCAACCAATATCACAAAACAATATTTGTATTAATTGTTTAATGAGAAACTAGTTTGCTCTGTAAACCTTCATCTAAAGTCCATTAAAAAAAAAATTGCTTTTTATCTATTTAGTCAGTGATCCAACTTATTAGTTTTTTTACCATATCATATTGAATTATATGTACATATGTATACATATTAAAACTATCATAATAATCTATTAAATAACTAATTTCAGAATGACTTTCAGCATTCAAGAATTTTTCAGCCTAAGATATGAGGAATTGAATCCACATGTAGAGAAAATGAGATGACCAAATAAAATTAAGCTAGTTCCTCTGTTTTCGCAAAAGTATGCATGTCAAAGATAAATGGAGAATTATCTTTTGGGAATGAAGAAAACCTATGTTGAGAGTGTTTAGGCTAGAAGTTGTAAAATATTATAAACCAAAAAAGAAGACAAAATTTTTCTTTTTTTAGTCATGAAAATTCATATTTAGAATAAGAACCAAGGAAAACAGCGATTTCTTTTCCAAGGAATAAAAAACCACCAAACCCATTGCCATAGAGTCGATTCTGACTCATAGCGACCCGTAGAAATACTTAGACGTTAACGGAGATTTAAATCGACAATTTTGGAAAAAGAAAAGGAAAGGTGAGGTAGAAGGAAAAGGATATTATATTAACAAGAAATAATTCCTGTTTATAATGTCAGGATAGTCCAGACAGTAATATTTCTTTGTATAAGCCATCTTTAGTATATTAGAAACTTCAGCATTTCACAACGGCTCCTTTTTTAGGCATTTTCAATTAAAGACAAACTTTCAATTAAAGATAAAGTATTTTTTTATCAGCATTTTCAATTATAGATAAACTGATGTAAGTAAGGTGTCATGGATTGAATTATGTCCTTCCAAAAATGTGTGTATCAATTTAGCTGGGCCATGATTTCCAGTACTGTGTGGTTGTCCTCCATTTCGTGATTGTAATTTTATGTTAAAGAGGATTAGGGTGGGATTTTAACACACTTACTAAGGTCACATCCCTGATCCAATGTAAAGAGAGTTTCCCTGGGATGTAGCCTGCACCACCTTTCATCTTACAAAAGAGAGATAAAAGGAAACGGAAGCAGGCAGAGAGTGGAGGACCTCATACCACCAAGAAAGCAGTTCCAGGAGCAGAGAGTGTCCTTTGGACCCAGAGTCCCTGCGCACAGAAGCTTCTAGTCCGGGGGGGTGGGGGTTGGGGTGGCAGAATTGATGAGAAGGCCAACAGAGAGAGAAAGCCTGCCCCTGGAGCTGACACCTTGAATTTGGACTTTTAGCCTGCTTTCTTTTTTTCCTGTGAGGAAATAAACTTCTCTTTGTTAAAGCCATCTGCTTGTGGTATTTCTGTTATAGCACCACTAGATGACTAAGACAGAATGGATACATCATTTGTCTTGTCCTGGGGGTAAAATGTCTTTCTGTTAATGCTAATTCTTATGGTGATCAAAAATAAAACCAAACAAGCAAAACATGAACACTCATGGAAACACATATAGACATAACGGGGAGAATGGAAATCCAGTGATTTTTACATAATGGTAGTATGTTATTCATAAAATGTCTGGAGAGGTTCTCCTTTGGGTGATCTACTTTATAAGGGAGAAATACCTAATTGTCAATGTTTTTACAAACAAAAAAATAACACACAAATGTAGACACATACACATGTACCTCTGCATATACAAAAAATACAGTCATAAGATGAAAAATATTCAACCAAAGTCCCAAATGTATTTGGGAGTTTTTCCCTTACATGTACATCAAATTAAATGATTATTTGGAAATATCATCCAAAAACAGTTCACATGCAATTACAGTAAATTTGAAAAGTAAATTTATCTTATTTGTACCCATTACCCTTTCCCTGAAAAAATAATTCTCTCTGCTTTGTAGTTCACTATTTTCCTAATTTCTGGATAAGAGCTTAGCCTGCAACAGACTCTTGTTCAATAGTTAATTGGTTGTTCCCATGCTGGTCCAATAAAACATATATTCTGGGAGAATTACTAGTCACTTTTAGAATCATATAAACACAAGAGAAGCAGTGTCTACCAAGCTGTGGCTTATAAGAAACACAAACCTAGACGATACCCATTTGCCTGCCTTTATTGTTGGCGTCAAATTCAGAGTACTGTATAGCATCACACCGAGGTGATTTGCAAAGCTATTGGCAAATATTCAATCTGTCCAATCCATTTAAAATGGGGATAAAAGATGTGCAGTCTGTCTATTCTGCTAAAAAAAAATAGACTAATGGATATTGTCCTTGTTGCTCACTTGCTTTCCAAATGCAGATCTTGGCTAAAGCTCATGTGTCCATATGACAATCATATGCCCACACAGAAATGACATCCAATTTCAAGTGTGAGCACTCACACAGCGGAGTCTATCATTAGAGGAGACAGCATCCACGGAGGCAGGAGACACAATGTAGCCACACTGGAGTGGGTGGGGACCTTTGATTCAGTGTCCGATGGTTGTGTTATCACGCTCTCCCATTTCTCTCTCTCTCTTCTACTCTCTCTCTGGGGATCGAGACCAATTCACAGAGTGGTACTGGCTTTGGGGGGAAAAAAAATCAATGACCTATTCTCTTGGTCAGAGGACGAAGTGTTGTGATGGCAGTCAGCACCACAGCAGGTTTAGAGGAAAATGAAATAAAAGGATGCAATATCAAGGGATGGGAGATATAATTATGCTTGCAGAAAAGTATGTTCAATAAGCAGATTGCTGGGGAGTGTCGGGAGCTAGCTTTTCATAAATATGAAATTGAAATGGGTTGAAAAAATTAGGACACTGGAGCTCTTTCTCTGAATAACGAAAGCATGATAATAGAGGTTATTTTCATCTCCACTGCTACCTGCCATTTATCAATCACCTAATTACACTTTGTAGAGTAGGCTGCAGACAAAGTTCTTCATTGTGCTGAAAGCCTGGGTGAGGTTTCTGCAGGGACTGACTTGCTTTGTTTTATTTTTGTTTTTTTGAAATCTGATTTGTTTTTTAAGGAATGGAAAAGAAAGAATGGAAGGAAGGAAAGAGGAAGGAGAAGGGAGGGAAATGGTAGATGAAAGAAGGAAGGAAAGAGGAAAGGCGGGGAGTAAGGGAGGTAGCAAGGGCAAAGGAAGGATGGAAAGGGGGAGGCGAAGAGAAAAAGGCAAGATGGGAAGAAGGAATGGAGACAAGAAAGAAAGAAAGGAGGGTTAGAACAGGCTGTTTATGCCTGTAAGGAAAAGTGCATCTGCCTCAGCCCATGCCTTGGGAACTCAGCCACTCCCCTTTAGTCATTACAGAAAGAGACCTGCCAAGATGAGAAATTACCACAGGAGGGGTTGGATATTAGGATTAATTGTCTTGAACCAGTGCAGCGGAGCAGGTATGCAAGACATATCGAGGTGGAGATAATGATGCCAATGAGCAGTCCATGTTTTGTTTTGTTTTGGCTTAAAGAGAAGTACGAATTTGACTAATGGTACCAACATTTTCACCACCATGTTACATATTTCAAAAGTGTGTGTAAATCAAGACAATTTTGCTGTTGTTAATGATTTGCGTTAAACTCAGGTGCCTCCTTGAAGAGAAGTTTGAAATGGCTGTGGTTTCCTTGTAGTCCAGCACCATTATTTTGGTCTGGTTTGTTGCTCCTGTCCCTAATGGAATTGGTTTTACTTTTTGATATTTATGTTGACAATTGATCTATCACTTTACAAATTAGGTTACTTTAAATTGTCCTAACCAGCAGTTTCAGCTAATTACTGTGGGCAGGGGGATAGTTTAAAGTCATTGACATTGAGGTTGAGAGATGAATCTGGATGTGTTAGTCTGTGAAATGCCATTCACTTGAAAACCACCAGTTTCCAAATGATGTAATTCTCCTCCCAGATTGGTCTGAAAATTGAAGGGGTCCAGGTGATGTGTCTCTTTTGTTGATGTATCCATTTTTATAAAGGATTATTACAAAATTCTATATAACTCTCATATTAATGTGTGGTTGCTAGCAGCTATCCCTTTGTTCTTTCTCCTTACTGTCCTTGTCTGGAACCAGGAGTAATATCATCAAGTCATTCTGCGATTTTCCATTTATTTTTGCTCACAGTCTTTACGGACAACCTGGATATTCAAATTTAGATAAGCTGTAGATTTTCTTCTTCTTATGAACTATTAACAAAGTTTTCCCATTTAAGTAAACTTAATCCTTCCTTCCTGGAAGTCTACTGTAAATTAAATATTTATTGACTGAACTCCTTGTACATCTTGCTAGCTTTCTATTGTTGCTGTAAGGAATTATCTCAAACTTAGTGGCTTACAAGAACACACACATGTTATCTCACAGTTCTAGAGACTGAAGGTCTAAAATGGGTAGGCAGGGCTGTGTTTCTTCTGGGGACTCTAGGGGAGAACCTGTTCCTTGCTTTCTCCAGCTTCTAGAGACTGCTTGCTTTCTTGTCTCTTGGGCCAGCAATACTCCAACTCTTCTTCTGCCATCACATCTCCTTCTATGACTCTGACTCCCGTCTCCCTCTTTAACTTATAAGGGTTCCTTTGATAACTTTGGACCCATCCAGATATTGTAAGATAATTTCCCCATCACAAGCTCTTCTATGTTATCACATCTGTAAAGTTTCTTTTAATAATTCAGAAGCATTTAGGTTTAGAATACACCCTACATTTGTATGACCTTATTAAAATAACAAAAGAAAAACTTTATTTTTAAAAAGAATCACATCCACAGGTACAAAGGCCAGGAATTCAACACAAGTTTTGGGGAACACAATTTAATTCATAACAGTGGATCTCTGGTGAAATAGATCCCTGGGGAAGAAGAAGCCTAAGGTTTGTAGGAAGACAGCTCTGGTGAGTGGCAACCCACAAAGGCTGGTGGTAAGTCCATTCGCAAGGGAAATTCAGCCTGTATCCAGGATTGCAGCCTCAGGATAAACCAAACGTTGCTGTCGAGTCAATCCTGACTAATAGCGACCTTATAGGACAGAGTAGAACTGCTCCATAGAGTTTCCAAAAAGCACCTGGTGGATTCAAACTGCCAACCTTTTGGTTAGCAACCATAGCACTTAACCACTATACCACCAGGGTTTCTGCCTCTGAGTAATGGGTTACCAGAGTCAGGGTTGCAACTAAATAAGATCAGGCTAAGGCTTCAGTGTGGAGCTAAATGCCAAAGAGCGGAGCAATGCTGGAGCTCAGTGGGGTCGATGGCACCAGTACTGAAGGCGAGGGAAGATGATATCTCAGTGAGCTACGAATGGCAAGAAATCTTATATCTTCCCTGGGTGAGGGCTTTCAAAGTGCAGGATTGATTGGAAGGCAAGGCAAGATTGAGCTTGCAGGTTGAATCACTGCACACAACCCAAATAAGCTAAAGAAGGCAAATGTTAGTGAGCATTACCATTTTGGGAAGTATTTGTAAATTATAACTATGACCTTCAAAGAAATTGTGTCTTCAACTCATTGGAAAAGGTAATTTAGAAATGGTCTGCTCTTTGCAATAACCTGGCAACAATTGATGTGGAGTTCTAGATACTCATGTCATCATCAAATAATAGGCTGTCAGAATGCAATGGCTGCTTGGACTGTACATTCAAGTCTTTGTTTCCCTAGAGGGGAAGGGAAGCTGGGAAAAGTTATTTGTTCATGCCCTCAAAGCCTGTGTCCTGGATTTTGACTACAGTAACTGCTTCTTCAAACAGGCATCATGGACTTGGGCTGTGCCTGGCAAAGAGCAAAGGCCCTGTCTAATTTAGAAGAGTGCAGCCATCCTTGTCAAAGCCCAGAGAAGTTCCAATCGGATTCTCTGTCAGGGTCTGACCCCCATCAATCAAAGTGGCCTTCGGCCACAATTTTCTGGGAAATGTGGAAAGTTATCATCTCCAGTAAATCTGTTCCCTGAAATGTCTTCATATCATCTATATTTTATTTGAAACTCTTGGTGTCTTCTATCACTTTTGTGTCTTTAAACTTTGGTGTAACAATATCTTCTTTAAGAACAATCGAGTTGGTTAAGGCTGAAAATGCCTGCATATTCAACAAAGGCCCAGGAGTGTTCTTTCTGTTCTAATTTTTATTTTGAGTAAAACTCTTATGGTAACCAGTATTTTGTAATAATCAAAGGACCTCATATGTGCAAGAACTACTGAGGCAATGGCAAGCATGAAGACATGGTCTTTGGCCTCAAGGATTTCTTGGTATGGCTAAAGAGACAGTCATATCCTTACAAACACTGCTAGATATTGACAAGAAGAGGAATTTTGAAGGCCACTAGAGAAGAGAGGTTTTCCAGGTCTAGGGCCTGCATGAGCAAAGGTGTGGACAAAAGAAGTCATGGTTCTTTGGTATATGGACAAGCACCTTGGTATGGTTACAGCCTCAGTGCCAGTTAAGGAGAAGCAGTATATAAGATGAGGAAAGCAGGTTAGGACAGGATGTGCGGACCACAGAATGACTTGGTCATAGAGGAAAACCAAAACTGATTGCTGTTGAGTTGTTCTGACTAAGCGACCCTATAGGACAGAGTAGAACTGCCCCATAAGATTTCCGAGGAGCGGCTGGTGGATTTGAACTGTCAACCTTTTGGTTAGCAGCCGTAGCTCATAATCTGCACCACTATGGTTCTGGTGATGGAGATGGGGGGACGTTGCTGTCGAGTCGATTCTGACTCATAGTGACCCTATAGGACAGAGTAGAACTGCCCCTAGAGTTTCCAAGGAGCACCTGGTGGATTCAAATTGCTGACCTTTTTGGTTAGCAGCCATAGCACTTAACCACTTTGCCACAAGGGTGATAACCTGAAAAAACCAAACCCAGTGCCATTGAGTTGATTCTGACTCATAGCAACCCCATATGACAGAGTAGAACCGCCCCACAGAGTTTCCAAGGAGCACCTGGCGGATTCGAACTGCCGACCCTTTGGTTAGCAGCAGTAGCACTTAACCACTACGCCACCAGGGGTGATAGAGAGCGCTAAATAACAAATGGACATGGACTGGTAGGGAGTGAGTAGGGGATAGAATCTGTGTTTTCTACCTCTTTGGACTTGATTGATCATGTTGCTATTTCTTGAAGGTGAAATAGTCATCATTTTCACTTGTGCCAAGCACATGGTATCATAATAAACTGTTAGTATCAAATACCTCCTTAGATATCAAACAATCTAACTCACTTTCCTATTGCTCAGATCCTCACAGACAAATAGTGAGCCAGCCTCTGTCTGAACAAATGTAGGGAGGGTGCACTTCATAGTATATCTTAGTCCTCCTGTTAGATTATGACCAAGTTCTCCCTTATGTTAAGCCAAATCTGCCTGCCTCAGGTTTCCACACCCCAGTCTTAGTCCTGTCCTCTAGAGTCGCATGAATGGTCCTAAATTTTCTTGCACATTATAGAAGTACAATTATTTCACACAACGACTTTCTACCCCTTCAAGGTTTTTAATCCTCCTTGATTTGCTCACCGGATATAATCTTTTGGTCAATCTCATCCATCAAACTACCTTTTCTGAAATGGTGGACTCTAAAAACAAAGAAAAAAATATCTAGTTGTGACCTGATGAAAAAGAATAGTGTATCTGGTTTTCGACCACCTGGAAGACGATGTTTCTGTAAGAATTCAATGGCTATAAATTTTTGAGGTGACACCGCAGCTCCAGGACAGGCCTAGAAGCAGTCATTATGTGCACAGCTACCTCTTTTCGTTATCTCATAACGCCATTTACTTGCCAAGCTGCAACAGCAAATCTCTGTGAAACGAGTGTGGAAACATCTATGAGTGCGCAATTGGACCGCAAATACAAGAGCATAGTCAAAGGTCTCTTAATTAATGGCTTTCAGTCTTGTTCATTTTCTAACTATACCTTGAATTTGTAGATAGTCCTGGGATGAAAATAGACCTTTTTTGTTGTTTTTGCCATTGAGTCGATATGACTCATGTGACCCCATGTGTGTCGGATTAGAACTGTTCTCCACAGAGTTTTCAGTGGCTGATTTTTCAGAAATAGATCGCCAGAACTTTTTTCTGAGGCACCTCTGAGTGGACTTGGAACCACTGTCCCTTCAGTTAACAGCTGATCACACTAACTACTGCATCATCAAATTAGGCTAACGACATTCAGGACATGGTTAAGTCAAGAAAGCACTGGTAACAAGCGGCCATCTAAGATGCATCAATTGGTCTCAACCCACCTGGATCAAAGGAGAATGAAGAACACCAAGGTCACACGATACCTAAGAGCCCAAGAGACAGAAAGGGTCACATGACCCAGAGACCTACATCATCCTGAGACCAGAAGAACTAGATGGTGCCCGGCCACAATCGATGACTGCCCTGACAGGGAGCACAACAGAGAACCCCTGAGGGAGCAGATGAGTGGGATGCAGACCCCAAATTCTCACAAAAAGACCATACTTAATGGTCTGACTGAGACTAGAGGAATCCCGGCAGTCATGGTCCCCAAACCTTCTGTTGGCACAGGACGGGAACCATCCCCGAAGACAACTCATCAGACATGAAAGGGACTGGACAGTAGGTGGGAGAGAGATGCTGATGAAGAGTGAGCTAATTATATCAGGTGGTCACTTGAGACTGTGTTGGCATCTCCTGTTTGGAGGGGGGATGGGAGGACAGAGAGAGAGGGAAGCTGGCAAAATTGTCACGAAAGGAGAGACTGAAAGGGCTGACTCATTAGGGGGAGAGCAAGTGGGAGTGTGGAGTAAGGTGTATATAAACTTATATGTGACAGTCTGACTTGATTTGTAAACGTTCACTTGAAGCTTAATAAAAGTTAAAAAAAAAAAAGCATTGGGCTTGAACAGACTGAGGTGGGAAGTTATGAAAGGAAATGGGGCACTAGAAGGTAAGATTTTCCAATTAAGGAACTAAAGTGTTTTTATTTTAATTTCCAGAGATACATAGGAAATATGGGTAATTGTTATCCCAGACTATTTTCCTTGTGCTTCAGTGGTCTTAAGTAGTGCTTGGTGTCCTTTAACAAGGCCAATATGATTCACAATAGGTCTTCTGATCCCTGAGCACCCTACAAGCTACATTATAGTTTGTTGTAAAATTCATCTCAGAGGTTATTGCCAGTGTATACAAAAATTGGCTCTTGTGGTATTCCATAGTGGAATAAAGTAAGGTATTTCTTAATATGCTAAGAAATTTTTAAAAAATTGAAAAATTGTCTCAGCATTGATGTGAAGGAGCAGTGGCCTCATCAGTGTCTTCAGCAAATTATGTGAATATTTTATGGGACGTGTGTTTAAGACATTTTTGAAAACATAGTTTGACCTGTGTCCTCTTCAGCTTAGTAATGAGTTCTGCTATGATGCACTGCACTCCATCATTAAGCATTTTTCTTATCTACTGGGCATATAAAGGCCAATATAAACCAGAAAAATCTTTGACTTTTTTTCAACTTCTATTTGCAAATTCAGAAAACTCTATTTTCCTTATCCTCAAAACTGAAAATATTTGTTGTTGTACCCTATTATTATTATTTTTTGGTGAATATCTTTGGGAAACATAATTATTATCACTGGCTCATTTTGACCTAATAGCACTAATATAATTGATTATTAAAACCCATGGCCATTGAATCGATTCTGATTTGTAACAACCATATAGGACAGAGTAGAACTTCCCCATAGGGTTTCCAAGGAGCAGCTGGTGGATTCAAACTACCCGCCTTTTGGCTAGCATCCTGTATTCATCGTGGTTAAGAGCTCAAGCTGCTAACCAAAAGGTCAGTGATTCGAATCCGCCAGCTGCTGCTTGGAAACCCTACGGGGCAGTTCTACTCTGTCCTATAGGGTTGCTATGAGTCAAAATCGACTTGACAGCAACAGGTTTGGTTTTTTGTTTGTTTGGGGGAAAATCGAGTTATTGAGTAATATGACTGTGTACTGTATCTAAAATTCAAATATTCCTGCCAAGTACCACCACTGATACAAAAATCAATTTCACAGGAATTTTAGAAAATTCAAGAAATTATGATATGGTTTATATAGTTATTCTAATTGCAACTTTGAAAAATAACACCTAAGAAGTACAGCGAGCCTTTAGACTAAGCCATTAACTAGAGAAACTTAAGAGCTGGAACTTTTTCTGAGTTGTATATGACTTTATTGCGTAATTTTCAACCTGAGGATGAAAAAAGGAAATGCAGTTCTAAGATAAACTTTTTCTCATTTTATATTTTAATGGTCCTAATATCTGCAAGCATATTTTGATTTATATATGGGTACTTAAAATGGTAGTAGAAACCCTGGTGCTGTAGTGATAAAGTGCTACAGCTGCTAAACAAAGGGTCAGCAGTTCGAATCTGCCAGGCACTCTTTGGAAACTCTATGGGGCAGTTCTACTCTGTCCTGTAGGGTCGCTGTGAGTCAGAATCGACTCAATGGCATTGGGTTTGGTTTTTGGTTTTAATATGGTAGTGTTTCTTTGCTGCTTTTAATTGATGACGTATTTATAACCTATGGCATGTATATGTTGTGAAAATATGGTAACATTTTTCAACTGACGAAAAGAAGTGCTGACTCCACTGTGAATAAGGTGTCTTTGCAAATTATGAAGCTATTTAAAATATACTTTCTCCTTATTTATTTAAACCAGATACAAAAATTAATATTTACGTTTGTAAGTTGTGTGTTTGTGTGTGTTTCCAAGAATTACTGACTGTGATTTGGAACAGTAACGGGTATACGTTTACCTCCCTCTAGACAGAATAATTCAAAGGACGCATGACTAGAGGTTCACCACCATGAGGTATGAACAGACTTGGAGAAATGTTCTGTTTGTTATAGTGCAGTGAATCCTCAAGAAAGACCTAGCCTGGGGAAGGCACGTAAACCAAAAGCATTTACTCTAGAAGTAGTATGAAAGCAGCTAATGCTTGTGCTACATGTAGATATCATCTAAAAGGAATGTTAGCCAAGGGCACACCTAGACTTTTGCTTCTAAATAATCGTGAGTTCAAGTGGTCCCACTATGGGCTGTTTTGGTCCTTAAAATACACCTGCAACACAGGAGGGACATTGAGCACTCAGTATTATCATTACCAGAACCTCAGGAGAGATCCACTGTTCAAGAGTGAGCATTTCATACCAAGGAGAAGGAAGGGAGGGCATCTGTGCAGTTTGTATAGTTCACCAGAGTGGCACAGCCCTCAAACATCTCTGACTAGTTGGTAGGGGAGGGTTAGCCTTGGGAAATAGTGTGTCCGCTAACACAGTCTGACATTAGTTTGAAAAATAAAGTTAACTTCAGAGAAAAAAGGAAGACCCAGTATTCATTTTCCATCATTCTCCCAAACGACTTCCTGCATATTGGCCTTTCTGAACTGCTGGTTTTCTGAATTTTTCACAATATTTATCATTGCTGTATCTTTATACATCATAGCCTCTGGAATATCTTTTCCCTAATTTCTGTCTGGCCAACTCTCGAATGTCCTACAAGGTTTTGCTCAAATATTACTTCCTCTATGACCCCTTCTCAGATCTCCTGGGGGAAAAAAAATAACACCTTCCACCTTTCTCTACCCTCACATTGCACCTCTGCCATCTCTTATCTAACTATTGTAATTATTTCTCTCTATATATGTTCTCTTCTGGTATCATGAGTAAGCAAACCATATGACAATACTCTTTGCAGCCCCAGAGCCTCTGTTTGTAGCTGTCATTCGATAAATGCCTATGAATACATAAACACACCTGGCTAAAAGGTGTTGTAGAATTCTAAGTGTCTCATGATTGTAAATAGTTTTTGTAATCCAATTTCAAGTGCAATGCATGTACCTTCTAGTGAATATGACCCTCAGTCTGAATGAGTGCAAAGCAGATCTAACAAGTGTTATGAGAAAGTAAAAGAGATTCAAGTAGGCAAGAGCAAGAGAAGAATGAAATTAGTAAAGTCTTTCACCTTAGTCATATTTGATTGGTATTTCTCTATTTTTTAAGACTCATGAAAAAAAAATTTTTTTTTTTTTTTGGTCTCATACATATATGCTGCATGAGCATAAAGGAACATAAGGATACATGAAAGTTTCTAACTTGAGGTTTGGACTAGATGATTTCTAGGAGACATTCAGCTCTATCAGTTTGTCTTCTGATTTTCTGTGATTCTAATTTTTTAAATGTATCTGTGTACAAGTAGGCTATCATCAGCCATTCAAACTATTTGGAGGAAAGGCTTAAATTGGTGAAAACCAGTAAAGGGTAATGAAAGATTTCCATGTAGAGTTTTAGTTAGATTTGCTTACGTAAGAATCACTTATTTTTCACAAAGTAGTTTGACCATTAATCACTTCCAAGGAATGGGGCTCTGAAGGGATGAGAAATATTTTAGTTTCTTAGTAAGATTTGACATTTTTCTTTCCATGTTGTTTTATACACTAAACCTTTTACAAAGATAGATCAGATCTTTCTGTGACCAAATTATCACAAATTCTCTCCTAGCAGGGTCAGAAAAAAAGGAGATCACCCCTAGCTGACTAACACTATCAATGTATATATATTTTTTTTTTTGGGGGGGGTTATGTATATATATGTATATTATTTATTCAACTTTTCCAGGCTCCTACTCTGTGCCAGACACTTTGCTAGCCTCTGAACAAGCAGAGTTTAATAATCTCTTTTAAAGAGATCGTATAAGACAAGAAATTTGTGAGTAAAATATAAAAACAAGCCCTCAGAATAAGCACAAACTGAGTTAATTACCAGCATTAGTAACTACTTTGTTCTAGTTATCATGGCTGTATAAACACATTACCCCAAACTCACCAGCTTAAAACAATGTTTGTTTTGCTCATGAAGCCGCAGTTTGGGTAGGACTTGGGAGGAGAGTCTCTCTTCTTGGCATCTGCTGGGAGTGGAATCTTCTAAAGATTCATTCACTCAAATTCTTGATGGTTGATGGTAGTGCTTGGCTCAAATCATAGCTGGAGCTGCTGGCTAGAAGTGGCCTGTCTATGTGGTCAAATCTCCTCACAGTATTATGGCTGGGTTTCACAGGTAAGTATTCTAACAGGACCGCATGGAGACTCTACGGCCTTTTTTAAATTATTATTCTAGGGATATACACACAACAAAACGTAACAATATTTCATCAGTTTCTGCATATACAGTTCAGTGACATTGATTATATTTTTCAAGTTGTGTAACTATTCTCCCTCTATTTTTTCCAAATTATCCCACCACCGTTAATATACATTCAATGCATTCTCAGCAGAAGCTCCCACTTTCTGCCTCCCTCTCACCCATGGTAACTACAAATTTCTTATGGTTTTTATAGGTTTGCTCATTTCATATAAATGAAATCATACAGTATTTGTCCTTTTGTGTTTTACTTATTTCATTCAGCATAACGTCCTCTAGGTTTATCCATGATGTGGCATGCACCAGATCTCATTCCTCTTTATGACTGGGTAATATTTCATTGTTTGTGTATATTACATTTTGTTTACCCACACATCAGTTAATGAACATTTCTGTCATTTCCACCTTTTGGCTATTGTGAATAGTGCTGCAATGAACACTGGTGTATATGTGTCTGTCTGTGTTACTACAGTCAGGTCTTTTGGGTATAAGCCTCGGAGTGCAACTACTGGGTTACATGGTCATTCCTTTTTGAGGACCCACCAGTTTTCCACATTGGCTCTACCAATTTAAAATCCCACCATCAATGGATGAGGGTTCCAGTTTCTCTACAACCTCACCGACACCTAGTATTTTCCATATTTTTGATCATTGCCATTCCAATAAGTGTGAGATAGTATCTAATTGTGGTTTTGATTTACCTCTCCTTAACTGCTTCTGGGAAACCCTGGTGGTGTAGTGGTTAAGTGCTACAGCTGCTAACCAAAGGGTTGGCAGTTGAAATCCACCAGGTGTTCCTTGGAAACTCTACGGGGCAGTTTTACTCTGTCCTATAGGGTCGCTATGAGTCGGAATCGACTCGACGGCACTGGGTTTTGGGTTTTTTAACTGCTTCTGAAAACATTTACAGCCTTGGGGAGCCCATGGGGCAGGTCTACTCTGGTTTGATTTGGTTAATGGTTAATGATTTTGAGTATCTTTTCACGTACTTTTTGGCCATTTAAATACCCTCCTTGCTGAAATGTCTATTCATATCCTTTGCTCATTATTTGATTGGGCTGTTTGTCTTGTTGTTGTTAAACTGTAGAACTATTTTATAAATGCTGGATATTAGAACTTTACAGCATATAGGGTTCCCCAAATTTTCTCTTACTCTGTAGACTGTCGTTTCACTTCTTTGATTAAGCCTTTTGATGAAAAAAATATTAAATTTTTATGAGGTCCCATTTGTCTATTTTCGTTTTTGCTTCTCGTGCTTTTGTTGTCATATTAGATAGTCCATCACAAAAGCTTAGGTCTCACAGCTTCATCCCTACATCTTCTTCTATGAATTTTAAGGTTTTAGTTTTCAGAGATGTGTATCAGGGTTGCATCTTTCCATCATACTTATTCAATCTGTATGCTGAGCATATAATCAGAGAAGCTGGACTATATGAAAAAGAACGTGGCATCAGGATTGGGGGAAGACTCATTAACAACCTGTAATATGCAGATGACACAGCTTTGCTTACTGAAAGTGAAGAGGACTTGAAGCACTTGGTGATGAAGATCCAAAACTACAGCCTTCAGTATGGATTGCACCTCAACATAAAGAAAACAAAAATCCTCCAAATGGACCAATGAGCAACATCATGATAAATGGAGAAAATATTAAAGTCATAAAGGATTTCATTTTACTTGAATCCACAATCAATGCCCATGGTAGCAGCAGTCATGAAATCAAATGACACATTGTATTGGACAAATCAGCAGCAAAAGATCTCCTTAAAGTGTTAAAAAGCAAAGATATCACTTTAAGGACTAAGGTATGCCTGATCCAAGCCATGGTGTTTTCGATCACTTCATATTCACGTGAAAGCTGGACAATGAATAAAGAAGACCAAAGAAGAATTGATGCCTTTGAATTATGATGTTGCCAAAGAATATTGAGGATAGCATGGACTACCAAAAGAACAAACAAATCTGTCTTGGTAGAAGTACAGCTAGAACGCTCCTTAAAAGCAAAGATGGTGAGACTTCCTTTCACATACTTTGGACATGTTATCAGAATGGACCAGTGCCTGGAGAGGGACTTCACGCTTGGTAGTAGAGGGTCAGCGAAAACCAGGAAGACCATCAATGAGATGGATTGACACAGTGGCTGCAACAACGGGCTCAAGCATAACAACAATTGTGAGGATGGTGCAGGACCAAGCAGTGTTTCGTTCTGTTGCATCGAGTTGCTGAGTCAGAACCAACTCAACCGCACCTAACACAGAAACAGTTTTCATATTAATTTCCTTAATCCGTTTTGAATTGTTTTTTGTGTATGGTATAAAAGTGGGATTCTGGTTCATTCTTTTATATGCGGATATTCGGTTTTCCCAGCATCATTTACTGAAGAGACTTTTTCTCCCCCATTGGATGGATTTAGGACCCTTGCTGAAAATAAGTTGATCACAGATGCATGGATTTATTTGTGGGTTCTCAATTCAATTCCATTGGTCTATGTGTTTATTATTATACCAGTACCAGGCTGTTTTAATTACTGTAGCATTATACCATATTTTGAAGTCAGGAAGTGTGAGTCCTACTACTTTATTCTTCTTCTTTAAGATTGTTTTAGCAATTTCAGGGTTCCTTGCCCTTCCCTTGAATTTTGAAGATTGTCTTTTCCATTTCTGTAAAGTAGACTGTTGAAATTTTGATGGGGGATGGCATTAAATTTATAAATTGCTTTGGGTAGTACTGATATCTTAACAATGTTAAGCCTTCCAGCTCATGAACATGGAATAGTCTTCCATTTATTTAAGTCTTTTTTGATGTCTTCTAGCAGTGCTCTATATTTTTCTGTATACAGGTATTTTACCTTCCCAGTTAAATTTATTCTTTTTGATAATATTGTAAAAGATAATGTTTCCTTAATTTCCTTTTCATCTTGCACATTGCCAATGCATAGAAACCCTACTAATTTTTGTGTGTTGACCTGGTACCCTGCCACTTTGCTGAACTCTTTTATTAGTTCTAATAGCTTTCTTACTAATTCTTTGGGATTTTCTATGTATACAATCATTTCATCTGTCAGAAGGAATTGTTTTACCTTCTTCTTCCCAATTTGGATACTTTAAATTTTTTTTTCTGCCTAATTTCGTTAGCTAGGACTTCCAGAACCATGTTGAATATTAGTGGTGATAGTGAGCATCTCTGTTTTGTTCTTGATCTTACTGGGAATACGCTCAGTCTTTCTTTGCCGAATATAATGTTAGCTTCAGGTTTTTCATAGATGTTCTTTATTATATTGAGGAATTTCCTTTCTATTCCTACGTCGTTGAATGTTTTTATTATGAAAAGGTGTTGAATTTTGTGAAATGCCTTTTCTGCATTGATCACAATGATCATGTTTTTTTTCCCCTTTCTTTTATTAATGTGTTGTATTAATTGATTGATTTTCTAATGTTAAACCACCTTTGCATTTCTAGAATCCCACTTGTTAATGGTATATAATCCTTTTAATATGTTTTTGGATTCTGTTTGCTAGAATTTTGTTGAGTATTTTTACATCTATATTCATTAGGAATATTGGTCTGTAATTTTCTTTTTCTTGTGGTATCTATTGTCTTTCAAGACTTAGTCTCAGAAGTGTTACTTTTGCTATAATTATAGCCCTTCTAAGATTAAAAGGAAGGGAGCATATATCACCCTCCAACACACACCCCAAAGTGAGGGAGACTACCATCACCATGTGAAACCATGTGGGATGGGATATATTGATGTGGCCAACTTTAGAAAGTACAGTATGTTGTTGTTGTTAACTGCCCTTGAGTCAGTTCCAACTCATAGTGACCCCATATACAACACAAAACACTGCCTGGTCCTGCTTCATCCTCATGATCATTGTTTTGCTTGAGCCCTTTGTTGCAGCCACTGTGTCAATCCATCTCGTTGATGGTCTTCCTCTTTTTCGCTGACCCTCTACTTTACGAAGCATGATGTCCTTCTCCAGGGAGTGATCCCTCCTGATAACAGGTCCAAATTGCATGAGAGGAAGTCTCACCATTCGTGCTCTTAAGGAGCATTCAAGCTGTACTTCTTCCAAGACAGATTTGTTCACTTTTTTGACAGTCTATACTATATCCAGTAATCTTTGGAAACACCATAATTCAAAAGCATCAATTCTTCCTTGGTCTTCCTTTTTCATTGTCCAGCTTTCACATGCATATAAGATGATTGAAAACACTATGGCTCGGGTCAGGCACACCTTAGTCCTTAAAGTGACATCTTTGTTTTTTAACAATAAATTGATGATGATAAATTTACTTCTCTCTTACTTGTGAAATAGTTTAAACTGAGAAGAAAGCATTCTTTTGTGGTTATGAGAGGGGGGACGGAGGGAGGGTGGGAGAGGGGTATTCACTAATTAGATAGTAGATAAGAACTACTTTAGGTGAAGGGAAAGACAGCACACAATACAGGGGAGGTCAACACAATTGGACTAAACCAAAAGCAAAGAAGTTTCCTGAATAAACTGAATGCTTCGAAGGCCAGTGTAGCAGGGGCAGGGGTCTGGGGACCATGGTTTCAGGGGACATCTAAGTCAATAGGCATAATAAAATCTATTAAGAAAACATTCTGCATCCCACTTTGAAGAGTGGCGTCTGGGGTCTTAAATGCTAGGAAGCAGCCATCTAAGGTGCATCAATTGGTCTCAACCCACCTGGATCAAAGGAGAATGAAGAACACCAAATACACAAGGCGATTACAAGCCCAAGAGACAGAAAGGGCCACATGAACCAGAGACTACATCATCCTGAGACCACAAGAACGAGATGGTGCCTGGCTACAACTGATGACTGCCCTGACAGGGAACACAACAGAGAACCCCTGAGGGAGCAGGAGAGCAGTGGGATGCAGACCCCAAAGTCTCATAAGACCAGATTTAATGGTCTGACTGAGACTAGAAGGACCCTGGTGGTCATGGCCCCCAGACCTTCTGTTGGCCCAGGACAGGAACCATTCCCGAAGCCAACTCTTCAGACATGGATTGGACTGGACAATGGGTTGGAGAGGGATGCTGGTAAGGAGTGAGCTTCTTGGGTCAGAAGGACACTTGAGACTATGTTGGCATCTCCTGCCTGGAGGGGAGATGAGAGGGTGGAGGGGGTTAGAAGCTGGCGAAATGGACATGAAAAGAGAGAGTGGAGGGAGAGAGTGGGCTGTCTCATTAGGGGGAGAGTAATCGGGAGTGTGTAGCAAGGTGTATATGGGTTTTTGTGTGAGAGACTGACTTGATTTGTAAACTTTCACTTAAAGCACAATAAAAAGTATATAAAAAAAATTACTTCTTTCTTTCCTTCCCTCTAATAATTTGCTTTCCAAACATTCATTGCATATTTTTTCTGTGTCAGTTACTGCGTTAGGTAGTAAGAACAGAAAGATGATTTAGAAGTAGTTTATTGGAGTTGCCACAATTTATTAGGGATAACCTGAGATACAAAGAGATCATTATAAAACACTACTGTAAATATATGGATTATAGAGGAACTTATGGATGGGCACCTAACCAGGCACACTATGAACGAGATAGAAAATTAGAAAATACTTCAGTGGAGGTGCTGACATATGCACTGTTTCTTGAAAAATAAGCAAGCATTCATTAAGATAAAAGGTGAAGGAAGAACATGCAGACATATAGGAAAGGACAGGCAAAAATATACATGAACAAGGAAAATTTCAAGAGGTCTGATAAGATTATAACAAAAAATATGCATTACATTTGACAATTTACTATAATATATGTATTAAAAAACCAGAACCAAACCTGTTGCAGCCGAATCAATTCTGAATCATAGCAAACCTATGGGACAGAGTAGAAATGCTCCACAGGGTTCCCAAGGAGCAGCTGGTGGATTCAAACTGCCAACCTTTTGATTTGCAGCCGAACACTTAACCACTGTGCCACCAGGGCCCCAACGTAAGTAATAGTCAGTAAATAATGGTTACTATATGCTTAGTAATTCATTGCTGACCTTAAGAATGAAAATTTCAATACAGTGATGTCGCCGAATGCCATATGGGCTGGGGAGAAAATATATAGTGAAGCAGTAAAGGTGTGGTATTCAAGAATTTCAAAGGATAATTGGAAGGGGGGGATATTGAGAGGGCCTTAAGTAAAGTCAAGATTTTTATTTTAGGAAGGGAGGTTCTTAAAATTATTCACAGATTGAGATAAATCAAAGATTTTTGAGCAAGAGAACATGAGTACAGAAGCACAGTCCCAAAAGATAGGGCAAAAGGCAGAGGATACAGCCAAGATCTCAGACAAATGAGTTTTTAACAGGGAGGAAAGCCACTTTATCATTGGAGAAGAAGAAAAAAAAAAAAAAATGGATAGGACATGGTAAATTTGTCAGTGTGAGATGGTAGTAACTTACTGGCAATTTTTGCCAGGGCCTTGTACTTCTTAATAAAGAAGGCAGAAAGGATATTGAATGAGAAAAGGGAGGATGTTCTCAAGAACAATGTTTGGGAAGAGTGGAGAATCTTTGAAGTAGAATTTGAGGGAGTTGACCAAATAGTAGAATATTGGTGAGACTAATTGACTTCACAGCTCATATATTTATAGCGTTCCAAACTGTAGAGTCCATGCCAGGCAAATAACATAAAGATATATTTTAATACCAATCCCTATTTGAGGTTTGGCTGGTTGCATTTGACATAAAGGAAAAGATAGACCGGGATTGAGGGTTATGACCAGCTATGTACACCAGACAAGGGAGGGAAAGAATGGAGGCAAAGTATGGTGAGGTCAATGAGGATATGTAGCAGAAATGAAGTTATGAAAAGAACGGCATCCATCTCCTCTCATAGTTTGTACTGATATTTAAAGGTCCAAGAGGTGGCAGGTCTAGAAGATGTCAGTGTAGAATGTGTCCTACATACTGAAGGACAGAGGGAGTTGATGCAAAATTATTGACCCTGCTTGTTGCACTAAACTGTTGGCCTTGTTTGCTATCCCAAACTGCTGAGCCAAGGTTTAAGTTCACCAAGAAATATAAGACTTACATGCAGGTCTTGGATGGAACAATGCTTTATTCACGCAGAGGAGAGACAGAGCAAGGTCAGCTTCAATAATGGATGTCATTTCCCCATGACCAGTGGGTCACTCCACGCATCAGTCAATGCAACGATGACAGTCTGCATGCACACCTCTTGTGCTGCAGAAAAGGGACCATTTCCCTCCCTGCTGGGAACAGATACAGAGATGGGGTTGGCCAGGTGCCATATGGCACACACCCATGTGTAGTAACCTGACTGTATACCCATAACAGGGAAGGAGTTTCCTTGATAAGAAAGAAGAAACTGGGACAGAGGAAGACTCAGCTCTTAGTCTCCATTATGAGACAATGTTCCAGGTTCAAGGACTCTGATTAGGGGGGTCTAGGTGAGGGTTTGAAGGCCACGCACCCAGGAAAAATGATGATGAATGTTTGGAGTTAGGAAACACAACAAGTAAGAAAATGTTAGGCCAAGGAAAAATGTACCTACAAAGACATACTTTGCTAATTTGGTGGATTGATGAGATACATCAACCAAGTTGCAAGACTATACCTGGGAAGATGAATGCTATTATTATTATTGTTAGGTACTGTCGAGTTGATTCCAACTCATAGCAACCCCATGTGACAAGGTAGAACTGCCCCATAGGGTCTTCTTGGCTGTAACCTTTATGAAAGCAGATTGCCAGCTCCTCCTCCCATAGAGCCACTGGGTGGGTTTGAATCTCCAACCTTTTGTTTAGCAACTGGGCACTTAAAAATTGCACCACCAGATCTCCTTCAGAAGGTGACTAGAGGGCTAAATTTGAGAAAAGAACAAAACAACTAGTTTTCTCCAGCAGGCCAGAGGTTAGCCTCTGGCTCTTGTGTATACACATGTAGCTAGTAATATTTAGTAATTGGGCCTGAGTATTGAAAGCCTGCATCTGACAAGTGCTTGCTTCTAAGTTAAACTGTATCCAGAAAACAGATCACGTAACCTTATTAGTGACCCCCAGGTCTATTTCTAGACCCCGTCCCATGCGGATGTGGATTTAAGAAAGTGGTGTCTCTTTTATATAAAGATACTATTTAAACCCAGGAGTCCTTAATACTTTTGCATGATGACAGGAGCATTACTTGCTCCCCACAGGTTTATCTTTCTGAAGCAATTTAAATGGAACAAGCTCTTAGCATTAGGAAGCCTTCCAGGTTTCTTCTTCAGGCACTGGGGTCTATGAAGCATTTAAAATTAGTTCATGATGGGAGCTATTTTAGCCTCTTAAATATGCCCTCAGATTATACTTAATACTTTTTTCCCTTTAAAAAACACTGGCTATAAAAATGTTTAATTGGCCAGAAGTCTCTCTGGAGGCACAATGTTTGATTAACTCAAGGAGACATCAGAGACATTTTAAGAGATAAATCTGACCTGATGAACGCTAGCATTTTGTAAGATTAGAAGCCTGGACTATAAAAGCAGTTTTCCAGGACACACATTTATAACTTTCACTTGGTGGACTTCTACCTTCTACTTCTATAGTTTAAGGCTCTCCCTGTTATTGTATTAGCAACATGTAAAATGTAAATAACTAAGGTTTGAGAATGATCTCAGCCCATGTTCCTCGGAAATCACTTGAAGGAGTTTTGGTCTGGGTTTGCCATCTTCCGAATGACCTGAAATCTAAAGCTGTCTTTAATGTCAGCTGTGTGCCAGGGTCTCCGTAGGAAGATGATCAAAAGGACTCTCCTGGCTCAGGTGCCCTTTGTCTCGAAGGAAGGTGACCCACGGCATCTGGAGATGATGGAACTTGTGATTAGCATTACCACAGAGAATGATTAATATCTTCTTAAAGCACCTACTTCCAGATTATCCATCATTTCATTAGAGTGAAAAAAAGTTCCCAGTGAAAAGGGGCCGGCCCTCTGAACCATGAATAACTCACCCACCCCTTGACATGTTTACTAATTGAGTAGCAGAGCAGGCTTAATACTTTAATATATTTATACTAAGCAAATCATGACTTTTTTTTTTTTTTTTTTTCCGGCGCTCAGGGTGAGTTTGGGATTGTAGTGAAATAACAAAGTGCTTTTGTTTGGCAATTAAAGGTCATTTTATGATTAATACTAAACTTAACCCTTATTCTTGACAGAGAGCATTAATTTTTTTGTCATAAACCATTGACCAGATTTCTTGTGAGGGATTTTTGCTACGCAGTATTGGTTAATTTGCACTGTTGATGTGACATTTAAAAGATTCCTCATTAACCAGGGCCTTTGAAAGCATCTAGTTTTAGCGTGGGTCCTGAGTCCATGAATTTATTTAGTGTTTTACTTAAAGGGAGATTACGTATTCAGGAGAAGAAAGTGCAGGAATAATGTCATGTTTTCTGTATTTTCTCCATCTCCACTATAGAACAAAATATCTCTTTCAATAGCAACAGCAGTGGTGCCTTCAAACAGAAAACCGGAAGCCCCCTCTCAGAGTCCTAAAAATATAATATGCAAATGATAGTGAAAATTATTTCAATATATATGGCTTGTTTATATAGACAATTGAAAAAATTATTTATACAAGTCAAAAAACAGATCACATTTTTATTAACCAGACTCACAGTATTTATTTCTGTGCCTGTTTTTAATAATACAGGTAAGAGTTTTTTCACCTAATTTTGATTATGTAAAAATTCTGGAAAAAAAGGACCAAATTGCTATTTGTCTTCATTGACAAACTCCATCTTCCCATATTCCCAATACTGTGGGTTGGACTTTTTTAAACCAGTACTTTTGTGTGTGTGTGTGTGTTTTAAGTGAAAGTTTACAAATCAACTCAGTCTCTCGTGCAAAAACTTGTATATGCCTTGCTATGTACTCCTAGCTATTCTCTCCCTAACAAGACAGCACACTCCTCCTCTCCAGCTTGTACTTCCATGTCCATTCAACCAGCTCCTGTCCCCCTCTGCCTTCTCGTCTTACCTCCAGACAGGAGTTGCCCACAGAGTCTCATGTGTCTACTTGAGTGAAGAAACTCACTCCTCATCAGTATCATTTTCTGTTTGATAGTCCAGTCCAATCCCTGTCTGATGAGTTGGGTTTGGAAATGGTTCCAATCTTGGGCTAACAGAAGGTCCAGGGACCATGACCTCTGGGATCCCTCCAGTCTCAGACAGACCGTTAAGTCCGGTCTTTTTACAAGAATTTGAGGTCTGCATCCCACTGTTCTCCTGCTCCATCAGGGGTTCTCTGTTGTGTTCCCTATCAGGGCAGTTGATGGTTATAGCTGGGCACCATCTAGTTCTTCTGGTCTCAGGCTGATGTAGTCTCTGGCTTATGTGGCCCTTTCTGTGTCTTGGGCTCACAATCATCTTATGTCTTTGGTGTTCTTTATTCTCTTTTGCTCTAGTTGGGTTGAGACCAATTGATGTATCTTAGATAGCCACTCTCTAGATAGCCACTGGAAACCCTGGTGGCGTAGTGGTTAAGTGCTACGGCTGCTAACCAAAGGGTCAGCAGTTTGAATCTGCCAGGCGCTCCTTGGAAACTCTATGGGGCAGCTCTACTCTGTCCTATAGGGTCACTATGAATCGGAATTGACTCAAAGGCACTAGGTTTGTTTTTTGGGGGAGGGTTTAGACAGCCACTTGCTGGTGTTTAAGACCCCAGATATCACTCACCAAAGTGGTGTGCAGAATGTTTTCTTAATACTTTTTGTTATGCCAATTGACCTAGATCTCCCCTGAAACTATGGTCCCCAGACCCTCACCCCTGCTACTTTGGCCTTCGAAGTATTCAATTATATTCAAGAAATTTCTTTGCTTTTGGTTTAGTCCAGTTGTGCTGACCTCTCCTGTATTGTGTGTTGTCTTTCCCTTCACCTAAAATAGTTCTTGTATACTATCTGATTAGTGAATACCCCTTTCCCTCTCTCCCCACCCTGTAATCTTCAAAGAATATTTTCTTCTGTGTTTAAACTATTTCTTGAGTTCTTATAATAGTGGTCTCATACACTATTTGTCCTTTTGCAAATGACTAATTTCACTCAGCATAATGCCTTCCAGATTCTTCCATGTTATGAAATGTTTCACAAAATCATCATTGTTCTTTATTGTTGTGTAGTATTCCATTGTGTGAATATACCATAATTTATTTATCTATTCTTCCATTGCTGGGCACCTTCCATCTTTTTGCTATTGTAAACAGTGCCGCAATGAACACGGATGGGCCTATATCTGTTTGTGCGAAGGCTCTTATTTCTCTAGGTTGTGTTCTGAGAAGTGGGATTAGTGCATCATATGGTAGTTCTATTTCTAGCTTTTTAAGAAAGCGCCAAGTTGATTCCCAAAATGGCTGTATCATTTTACATTCCCACCAGCAGTGTATAATTGTTCCAGTCTCTCCACAGCCTCTCCAACATTTATTAAACCAGTACTTTTGTTGTCATAAGAACGTATCAAAGCATATGGAGAAATGCATGTATTGGGAAGTCTTTGAGAACCCTCCAGAACTGCTCAGTAAGGGAAGAGCTGCATTCTCAGTGACTGATGGTTAGGAAGGGTTTAAGTCAATGCTGCTCCACTTCCCATCTGGGTGACTGAGTGCGTCATTTCCAGTCCCTTAGAACATCTGTAAACTGCAAGCTTAGGCCAAATGATCACTAGGTTCCGGTGATATTAATACATCAATTCACTGAACAGTTTTGATAATTTCTGTATAATTTTTCATATGAAATCTTGTATCATAACAAATCATTTCTTACTTTTCCAAAAGTGATAACCAATTTTTGGTGTCATGATAAGCATATACTGCTAACGCTTGGATGGCGTGCATGTAGATATGCATGTGTGATAAAGCCTCAATTCTTAGGCATTATTTTTAAGTTGCCTTAGCTTTCAACATTTTGTACTTTTTGGTGAAAGGAACCAACTAATTAGAAACACATGTGTTTCAGGGGAACCCCAAAAAATTAAATGTTAAGGGAAAACAACTTACCTCACACTTCTACAAAAAATGTGGTTCCTTGTTGTAATGATCTAAAAGATTATGAACATAATACTCATTCCCTAAACAATGGTCTACAGAACACTATTCCACAGTCCTTTTATAAGTATATTTAAAAAAAAATGTTAATAAGTTAACAATGAGCCAAATACGTGTTAGAAATGCAAAATGAAATAAAGTTATATGGGTTTCTTTACCATGGGTTGAATTTGTGTAACTCAAAAAGATATGTTGAAGACCTAACCCCCCTGTACCTGTGAATGTGACTTTGTTTTGGGAAATAGGGTATTTCTTTGATGATATTATCAGTTAGGTCCTAATTCTAATACCTTCTGAAGCATGTCTTACAAAAGTGAGAGCAAACAGGGAAACAGAGAGTAACACACAAGAGGAAGATAGCATGTGGGAAGCCCTCTACAAGCCAAGAAACACCAGAGAGAGGACGTAGCTCTGCCAGTGTCCTGAATTCAGACTCCTAGCCTCCAGATCTGTGAGACAATAAAATTCTGTTCTTTAAAGCCATCCATTTTGTGCTGTTTTGTTATCACAGCCTTAGGAAACTAAGACAGGAGTTTTCAGGTCCTTGTGAATTTCCAAGAAGTTCATAATACTTCCCAATCTAATTTGACAATGGAATTTTTTATGTATTTGTTTTTAAGTAGAGCACATTATTGGACTAGAGATGATTGGAAAATAATGCATGGACACACACACACGTGTACATATATGTATGTGCATGTGCCCATACAATTATTTTATATATAATATCTATACATTATATAATATCTATCTATCTGTCTGTCTGTCTGCCTGCCTGCCTGTCTATCATCTATCTATCATCTATCTATCTACCTATCTATCATCTATCTATCTATCTATCTATCTATCTATCTGTCTGTCTATCTATCTATCTATCTATCTATCTATCTATCTATCTATCTATCTATCTATCTATCTATCTATCTATCTATCTATCTATCTATCTATCTATCTATCTATCTATCTATCTATCTATCTATCATCTATCTATCATCTATCATCTATCTATCATCTATCTAGCTATAAATCTATAGGATCCCTGGTGATGCAAGGGTTGAGCATGAAGCTGCTATTCGAAAGGTCAGAGGTTGGAACCCACCCACTGCTCAGTGGGAGAAAGATGTAAGAGTCTGCTTCCTTAAAGAAGCCTTGCTTCTGTAAAGATTACAGCTTTGGAAACACTATGGGGCAGTTCCACTCAGTACTGTAGGGTTGCTATGAATTGGAATCAACTTGACACAATGCACACACACACACACATTATGTATAATATCTCTTTCCCTATAAACCCATTGCCGTTGAGTTGATTCTGACTCATAGGGACCCTATAGGACAGAGTAGAACTGCCCAATAGGATTTTCAAGGAGTGGCTGGTGGATTCAAACTGCTGACCTTTTGGTTAGCAGCTGGATTCTTAGCCACTGCACCATCAGGGTTCCATTTCTTTATATATACGTCACAGTTGTTGATACTGTTTAAAAATTGGGGCTTAGACTGGAGAAATCAGGAAATATTTTTAGTAAATGCGAAGAAATCATTGGCTCAATGAAATATACAAAAACCAACAAGAGTGATTGTGATATAAAACCTGAAAGTGTAGAAATAATTTTAGGATTGGTAGAATAATTCCCTATTTATAGCTGCACATTTTGGTTGCTTACTGTACACAGACATGTCTATGTGGGTCCAGGATTAGAAAACAATGTGAGATTTGGCCTTTTGTTCATTATTTTTAGTGAGAATAGCCCAATTTCATTTGGTGGCTTTAGAATCAGGTCATCATAAGCTTAGTTTTATGTTTTTTGGCAAAGTTTTAGGAGAGTGTGTATATATATGTATAAATAACATTTGATGAGGGAGTCTAGACAGCTAAATTCTTATCCACCTCTACTGTGGCCTGATTAAATTGCCCTGGGAAATTCCTTACCTTTTAAATAGTGTCAACAAGCACTTTCAGAGCTTACATTTGTGACTGTGGCCAGGAGGAACTACCCTGTTCTTTAGGTAGGTAGTCCTTCCTGGATGGTCCTAGCCACAGCCAGAATATTTCATTTAAATAAGTGATGTCCTTGGATACTTCAAGGATTTCTTCCTTCTACCCTACCATGGCCTGAAATCTCTCCAGAGGCCCAGTGTTTTATTATCTCAAAGAGACACTACAGATCTCATGAAGAGAGAAATCTGACCTAAGAAGTAGGTTGCCACATCGGAAACTTAATTCCCTATTTCGTATTTCCTACTTCTGCAATCAATGTCACAGCTCTTTGGGGACTGAGTGGCAAATCATCATTGAGGAGCACTCCTGTGCAGGGGAAATATAAGCTTTGTGGTCAAGCATCCCTGAGTTCAACTTCTGGCTCTGTCACCTACCACCTGTGTACTTGGTTAATGTCACATCTAATGTATACACTTAAAGGAGTCCTGGTGGTGCAGTGGTTAAAACGCTCAGCTGCTAACCAAAAGGTTGGTCGTTCGAACCCACCAGCAGCTCTGTGGGAGAAAGATGTAACAGTCTGCTTCCATCAGGATTTGCAGCCTTGGAAATCCTATGGGGTCGTTATGAGTTGGAATCAACTCAATGGCAGCGGGTTTGGGATTTTGGGTATACACTTGAGGCTTACTACTCAAAGTGTGGTCCATGGCTCAGTGGCACTGACATCCCCTGGGAGCTTGTTAGAAACGCAGACTGTTATACCCTACTGATAAGAATCTGCATTTTAATAAAATCTCAGGTGTTTTTGTGGACATTACACTTTAGGAAGCCCTATTGGAGATGAAGGAGCTCTGGGGGTGCAGTGGTTAAGAGCTCGGCTGCTAACTGAAAAGTTGGCAGTTTTAATCCACCAGCCACTCCTCGAAAACCCTATGGGTCAGGTCTACTCTGTCCTATATGGTCACTATGAGTTGAAATTGACTCGATGGCAACGGTTTTGGTTTTTTAATGGAGAAAATAAATAGATATATGTTTAATATAATGATGAAGACATCAAGAAGTCACATGTTAAAAGAACCATGAAAGGTATAAACTATGACCGGCAAAAAAAAAATTTCCCCAATGGTTGTAATTCTTGGGATCAAATCATTGAAGCCCTTTGAATTAGTAAATATTGTTTTTCCTCCAAATTTTTGCCATATGCTGAGGAGCAAGGCACCATGATAACTTTATATTTAATCTTTTGTTAACTTGCAGAGTCTGAGTTAGAGATAACTTGGACTTTAGTTGTCTTTTTTTTTTTTTCTTCTTTTTTTTGTTTCAGCTTTGGGTTTTCCATATTAAGTCAAGTTTTGTAGAAATCTGCCTTCAGTCCACTACACTTAAAAACCTTGTCCTGGAAGCCAATAACTCTAGATTTATTTAATCCTTTCGTCTTTTTTTTTTTTTGTCTAAGAAAATTCCAGCACTATAACGTGGTTGGGCAAATTTTTTTTGTTTGACTTATGAATATTGTGTACCTTGAGCATGTGGTAAAGAACCATCTGGTAAGGAAAATGTCACAGTCATACTTCCCCAAAGGCAGAAAGTTCCCTTGCCTTCTTCTACTACCAGTTAAATAGGAGAGATTAGAACACATACACCGACTTTTCAATATAAGCAGCCATTGCGTGTGTGTGCATATGCACATGTGTGAAAAGAATATACAGTTGAAATTTTAAAAAACCCTTTGTAGACATCTATATATATATATGTGAGTGTGTGTGTGTGTGTATGTATATATGTACATATATGGAAAGGAAAAATTAGAAAAAAAGAAGTCTTGCCAAAACCCCTTAAAGGAAAGGGTAGAAGAGATGATGAAGGAAAACTAGAGCATATAGTCAAACCCATTGACATCGAGTCAATTTCAACTCATGGGGACCCTACAGGGCAGAAGAGAACTGCCCCATAAGGTTTCTAAGGAGCAGCTGGTAAATTCAAACTGCCAGCCTTTTGGTTAGCAGCCTGAGCTCTTAACCACTGTGTTAGCAGGCCAAAGATGAGCTCTTAACAAACCGTTGTTTTTTTGTTTTTTTTTTTCCTTGTGCTGTGGTAAATACATACATACATATATATATATAACATTTATGTATGTATTTATAAAACAAAATATTTGTCATTCCAACACCTTGTATGTGTACAGTTCGGTGACATTGTGTTCATCATGGTGTGCAACCATCACTCTATCCATTTGCTTTTTTTTTTAAACTCTGGGAAGTTGGTTTGAATTGGTAAGAAGTGTGGACCTGAGCGAGTCCTCTGCTGCTCACCAGTGGAGTTGCGTTTGTTCAATCGGAAATAATGTATACCTTTTCTGTTTTTTCTGAAGTATGCGCTTTCATTTTTAGCTGAAGCCCAACATTCGTAGTCTAATTTCAGGTCAGACAAATCTGGACATTAGATTGAGAGCTGTACCACCTATTAACTAGGAGACTCTGAGCAAGCTACTTCTCTGAACCTCAGTCTCGCCATCTGAAGATGGGGAAATTAACTGAAGTTACCACATACTCTTTGGTGAGAATGAAATAAAGTTTTGAAGGAAACGAGCAAGTCACAAAGCAGTCATACCATAAACACCACAATTCCTTAAGATCACTCACATTTCAGGAGTGGCTTGTATATTCCACAAAGATTCAACCTCGGCTTGCTCCTCCCCTTTCAGATGGTGGCCTCTGGGGCTCAGGCACACGTGCATGAGAGGACCCTAAGCGTTACTTAAGCAGCAGTTTAAGAAGACCTCTGGCCAGCACAGACCCCTCCCTGCACGTCAGGCCTCAGCAGCCCCAGTCCAGTGGCTATTTGTCCTCCTCTTTGCCCTCTCTGCTCCGTTGAGATCATCCGGGATTTTCCCTCTCTGCAACTGCTGTCCAGACCAGCTGCACCCACTACATCTTCAGCAGTGGACCGAGGAGGGTATTAATCATATTTTTGAGGAGGACACTCTGCTATTTATCTCCCTGACACCTCCAGCATTGGGCCGCCCAGGCCTGCCCACAGTCCATTGACTGGTGAGATTACACATTACTTTGCTCCATTGCTTTCCCTGCCCTCTCCATTGACTGGCTGCTCAACAGTGGAGTTGTGTTTGTTCAATCAGACATAATTTATACCTTTTTTGTTCTTTCTCGAGTGTGCATGTTAATTTTTAGTTGAAGCGCAGTATTTTCAGTCTAATTTCAGGTTAAACAAAACTGAGACCAAAGATGGTAAAAAAAAAAATTCTTCTACTATCCCTCCCCTGCTGCCACCAGCTACCATGGGAATTATGGGGACATGTGGGCTTCAACCAGCAGCTGCATTCCCTGAATGTATGATCAGGTTTCTGAGCCCCTATGTTTTGTTATAAATTGTGTACAGATGTGCACTCTTACATACCATCTACCTCGCAGTTTAGAAGTTCCCTGCAGAGAAATAGCCCATCTTTCGCTCAGCAGCCCTGTAATTCATTTCTTCCTTTATGTGTAATCTCTCATTGCAAGGCATTCTGGCTTGTTTGCTTTGCACATCTCATAGCTTAATTTGTCACTTATATTCTCACTTCTTAACCCTTTTATTTTAAAATGCAAAGGAAGGGAGATGAGAGCAGGGCTGCTTAATGATGGTTAACATTGAAAGATGTAAATCGTATTAATAATTAAATTAATTACTGATTAGCTAATCACTAAGCTCAACAATAAACTGGCTGCAGAGGGCTACTCACCAAAGTGACTTAGTTCTTTATTTTCAGAGACATTGTTCTCTTGAACACATTTCCATTTCTAACATTAATAATTGGCTCAAATTCTACCTGATTATGCTGAATAGGCAACATAAAGAAAACAAAGGAAACATTCAATCAAGAGTTCTCTGAACTGTCTGTGCATTTGAGTACTACTGACCTACTATGTGCTGTATGAGCAGCGGGTTTTATTTTGGTTTCTCACACACACACATTTTTATTTATTTGTTTATTTATTTTAGAATGGGATTATCATTTTCTATATTAATATAACCTCAGAAATGTAAAACTTCCAATGGACTCCTCAGTATCATTGTGTAGCTTGTGTGTTCTACATTGGAAGGTAGAAACTTCCCGTATCTGGCTAGCAATTAGTAGCACAAAGAAGAGGTAACAAAGAGTGGAAAGAACCCTGGCTTGGAATCCTGGCTCTACACATAATAGGTATGTGTTTTGAAGATGTTTGCTAGCCCTTAGGAACCTCAGTTTTCTCTTCTAAAAAATAGGAATAATGCCAACATCTTAGTGGATTTTAATAAGAAAAGATTGAAGTTGTCAAAAATTTCATTTTACTTGGATCCACAATCAACACTCATGGAATCAGCATTCAAGAAATCAAAAAGATGCATTGCATTGTGTAAATCTGCTACAAAAGGCCTCTTTAAAGTGTTAAAAAGCAAAGATTTCACCTTGAAGACTAATGTGCGCCTGACCCAAGCCATGGTGTTTTCAATTATCTCATATGCATGAGAAAACTGGATGATGAATAAGGAAGACTGAAGAAAAATTGACACCTTTGAATTATGGTGTTGGTGAAGAATATTGACTATACCACAGACCGCCAAAAGAACGAACAAATCTGTCTCGGAAGTACAACCAGAATGCTCCTTAGAAGCAAGGATGGCGAGACTGCGTCTTACATACTTTGGATATGTTATCAGGAAGGATCAGTCCCTGGAGAAGAAGGACATCTGGCTTGGCAAAGTAGGGGGTTGGCCAAAAAGAAGAAGAGCCTCAAGGAGATGGATTGACACAATGGCTACAACAATGGGCTCAAGCATAAAGAGGATTCTGGGGATGGCACAGGACCAGGCAGTGTTCCATTCCATTGTACATAGGGTCGCTGTGAGTTGGAGATGACTCAAGAACCTCACAAGAATGACAACAATAAGAATAAATTAAGATAAATGCTTAAACTGGTTTCCACATGTAGAATATTCAGTATATATCAGCACGGTCATTATAGTTTTTAGTCATGATTGGGAAACAGATCTATCATCAAGGGAGCATTTAATTACATAAACACTATTGATTGTGTCTATTTTCAGGAAAACCTAGGGAAATATACCATATTGGGTAGAAAACTGGGTAGTAGTGATGAGCAAATCTTACACTATGTTCTGCCAAACTCGCCATCTCTGTGTCAGAGCATCTTGGGCATTCTACTAGAGAAAGTTGCTCCTTGTCTGCCGCAGTCTCCTCTGAGCATAATCCACGGTGTGACTTCTTCCACTGGTTTGGGTACCAACACTTTTCCATCACTTTCAGACTCCATAAATTTCCTAAAATCATCTGTTTTCTGAAGGCCCCCTCTAATCTCAAAGTTCATGTGTAATTATGTCTACATTATTGTGTGTACGTGTGTGTGTGTGTGCGTGATTATGTTTTTATACTTTGTGAGGTACCAAAGGGAGAAGGATCAGATGCAGGTGCTGCATATACATTCTTGAATCAAAACATACCTTTTTGGATCTAGATCTTCATCTGTTCATGGTGCTTGATTTCCTACCTAATTACAGAAGCTAGAACAGTTCTGCTGCAGAATGGTTCTCCAGGGCCAAATCACAGGTATCTGGAAGGTGATAAGTTAATAAAAATGGATTCTGGAGTCATTTTGGCTTAGCATAAATTCTAGTTCCACCCTCTGCTGTGTGATTTTGATGACTTTTCTAAGCTTCCATTTTGTCATGTATAAAAATGTGAATGGTAGTTCTGCTTCACAGTGCTGCTGTGAAGGCTGAAGTAACATATTAAAGAACTTGGCACGTTGTAGGGAATCAATAAGTGCTAATTTTCTCTTCTTCCATCTTTATTCCCTCCCTCTCCCCTTTCCTTCCTTCTTTCCTTCTACCTTTTGTATAACTCACAATGTTACTGTTGTTAAATGACATTGCAAAATGAAAAGACTGTGAAATTTGACAAATTTGTGCTTAAATCTTATATTCTTCCTTTACTTTGGACAAGTTAGTTAACATTTCTGAGCCCAGATTCTCTGTATCTTATATGGCTATAATTACACCTACTTCATGAGGTTGTTGTGAAAATTAAATTTGATAACTCAGGATATGCATCGTGTTCGATGTGGGGAATCAATATATTTTCTTCATTTTTTCTTCTCTATTTCTCAGTAGGAAATATGGACAAGTCTTCCACTCCAATCTTGTTTCTTATGTCACAATTAGTTAAATGTTTTAAAAAATCAAAATCCAGTTGAACAAGCTCAAATAGGGGAAGAGTATGATAAAAACTTCCACTCTATTATTTCTTTAGGGATTTTAGTGAATGGAAGAACATAAAATAAAGAATGCATGGGCTTTCTACACAATGCAATTGAAAAGATAATACCTGATGCTATACATTAGTCTCTCAGAGTCATTCACAATTCTGATTCTCACCGCCGCCCCCCCGCCCCAACTGCCCATTCTTTTCTAGTTCTTGTATTGCTTGACCACTAGTCCTGGTTCCACAAATGGGACCTCTCAGCTTGTCCCAAATCTGTCTACTTGCTTTTACATTTTTTAATTTAAGCTTCCAAGAAAGGAAATCTGATTGAAATAGCTCATCACTTTTAGGGAAGAACTCATGACCTTTTACCAGTTTATTAATTGGCTCCCATTGGGGTCAGGTGATATAAGCAGCAGCCATCCTTTTGTAGAGACAAGCCCAGATGAGATCTCTGTCCAAGGATGAGTGTGGTCATTTAAATCAGAACTGAATGCTGAGCTTGTTAGACAAATGGACATGTGTAGTGCATGGGATGATTTTGGATTTTTTCACAAATTAAAAAATTTGACCTTGGTTAGTATATTCTAAAAATTCCACATAGGTGGGATCAAGTTAAATAAAGAGAGCTGAGAGAGAAAAAGAGAATTCTTTAATTATTCCATTGTAAGCCCAAAGAAAAGCTTTTGACAGTGTCCTGTAATTTTCTCCAGAATACCAGCAGATTCTCTGCCAATTAACTTTAGTTTAGAAGAAAATTGCCAAGCTGTGTCATAGAAAACTCCTCTGCCGGCAGAGATAACATCTAAATAACCTAGTGAGAGTTCTCCACTTTAATTGTAATAAGGTTTTGAACTCAACAAAAGAGCTTGACGGGGTGAGAAGATACCCTCTGCAAGCATGCTCTGGGGTTACCATGTGCCCAAGGCAATCTCTAAGAGGCTGGAGTGTCACTGCCACACTCACTAGGGGCCCTCAGCTACTAAAGAAAGACCTTGCCCACAGGAACTCACAGAGTGGAAGGAGTGTCAGAAGGACAGGATGTGAAGGAGGAGAGCAGACCAAGAAGGCAGTAGTGACATTTAAAAAAATAAGTGAGAATTAGAAGTGTAAGTCGAGAGCTAAAAAAAAAATACTTGGTGTTTGTTCTGAAGGAAAGTGGTAATTTCTCAACCAAAGCTTCAAATCAGGTAGCCCTAAAATCATGTCTTATGGGTGCTGCAAAATACCAGCTCACTCACTCACAAAATACGAGCAGCAATCAGAAAAAAACCCCATGTTTAAGGAAGAGGCTTCACACTGGTGGTATTCTAAATAGATTACTCTTTTCTCAAGCCTTGATAATTGGTAGTTGCAAACACTGATCAACTAACAGCTCTTTAAATTAAGAGTTTTTATTTTTCAGCAGGAAAAAAGAAAGAGAAGAAAATAACACTATCATTGATAAGATGAAAATTTTGCCTGGTTAAAGTCAAAACTACTAGTATCAGGGCTTGTCAGACACACGAAAGCTTTCTGTGATTCCCTTGAATAATCCTTAGCCAATGTTTGTCCATGACTCCCATTTAATAAAGGGAATCTCTTTTCATCTGTTTGTAAATTTGGAGATCAGAGACTGCTTGGCTCAGATAAGGGTAAAGTTAGTTGCAGATAAATGGCCTTAAAATGTTTCTGCTACATAATTTTATAAAATCCTTTCTCTTGGATGGCTCTCAGTTCCGGGACTATTCACTGTGATTGTAGCCCAACCCTTGGGTATTCAGTTTCTAAATCTGGGCCAGGTAGGAAAATAACAATGTGTTGCTAACTTTTTTCTGGTTTGCTTGACAGTGTCTGTACCTATGATGAAAATCTCGCTCAGAGTCCGACGCTTATAGTTGCCCAGGGCCTTGTATTCAGTGTTTGCAAACAGGCAACAGAGAGATAGGAGTAGAGTCCTGTTACTTAGCTCACTTGATTTAGAACATGTTATGGGAAAAATCATCGGTATAAAACTATTTGCATAGTTATTTCTTCCTGAGGAAAACTTATAAAGCAGAAAGCGTTTGTGGCTATTGATGGATATAATTTCATATGAGAAAAGCAAACAAAACTTTTGAATAAAACTAGCTACTTAACTTGTGGGGCCCAGTACAAAAGAAAAGTATGGGCCTCAGCTTAATCGAAAAGTAAAAGTCTCAAGATGGCGGCTGTAGAACACGAAATCAAGCGTGGGATCTTCTTGAGTGTTGGGCCCTGCCTTCTAAGCAGTCTCTGATTTGATCAGATATGGTCATTCTCTCTCAGTGGATTCTAAAAGCTCAGTTTAATAACTAACAGGGAGATTGGCCTCTAGCGCCCTCTTGAAATTTCAGAGCGCACTAAACAAACAGAATGCGTCTTCCTGCTTGATCATATACCCCTCGGCGCTAGATAAATGCCTTAGGTGTGTTGCAAGGAATGCAGATAGCAACTCTTACCTTTAGGTTCTGCCTCCCAGAAAGAGGGCTGTGCTTGTTCTCCATTTTAACTGTAAGGTCCCATTGGACACACTGCATTGTTATACAGCTTACACACCAGGAAGCTCAGCAGACACTTGCTGAAAAGACGTTTAGTCATCTGAACTGGGACATTCACTTCAAGCAAAGGAAGAAGTCCTCTAACTGTAAGCTGGAACATCCCAGGGGCTCAGTCCCTGGGTGATGCAAATTGTTAATGCACCCGCCTCAGTTGCTAACCTAAAAGTTGGATATTCATGTTTACCCAGTGGCTCCTGGAAGAAAGGTCTGTCTATCCATTTCCCAAGAAATCAGCCAGAGGACGCTCTTTCACATTGTTCCTCATATGGGGGCAGTAAGAGTATCTACTGCATAGGCTCTTAAACAACTTCCAAGAGCTAATGCATGGAAAGAATTTTGCATGAAAGGAAAGAGCATATAATAAGTACTTAGTGAATGTTAGCTCTTATTATTATTCTAGAATGGGAGTTCTGAGTATTTAGTGCCATTTACATTTCATTAAAAATGGGGAGGAGGAGAACATTAATGCTGCCTCAATCTCTGTAATTTTTCTTCAAGCCTGTTTGCTTCACCTGTAAAGTCCTTGAGAAAATGATTTGGTTTCTGGGGGTTGACCATCCAGGGGTCCTCTGGAACTTGAGATAATTTCACAACCATGACTCTGGATAGAGAAGAGTTAAAAAAAAAATACATATATAAATATATTTTTAGGACAGTTTTACACGTACATTTACACAAAGATTGTGAAGATAGTACAGAGAGTTCCCATATACTCCCTACCCAGTTTCTTCTATTACTAAAATCTTAAGTTAGTATGATAAAAAAGGGTACACTTGTTAAAATTAATGAACCAATATTGATACATTATTATTAACATAACTCTATAGTTTGTTCAGCTTTCCTTAGTTTTTTTTTAATTGTGCTAAATATATGTATGTGTGTGTATATATATGATAAAAGTTTCCATTTTAACCATTTTTAAGTACACAATTCAGCAGCATTAACTACATCACCATGTTGTGCTACTATAACTACTATCCATGTCCAATAGTTTTTCATCACCCCAAACAGAAACTCAGTACCCCTTAAGCAATAACTTCCAATTTTTCCTTCCCCCAAGCCCCTGGTAACCACTATTAAACTTTTGTCTCTGTGCATTTGCCTATTCTAGATATTTCACATAAATGGCATCATACAGTATTTATCCTTTTTTGTCTGACTTGTTTCACTCATCATGTTTTCACAGTTCATCTATGTCATACCACCTATCAGAACTTCATTTATCTTTATGGTGGAATAATATTTCAATGCATGTATCACCGCATATGTATACCATATTTTGTTTATTCATTGATCTGTTGATGGACACTTGGGAAGCTTCCACCTTTTAGCTATTGTGAATAATGCTCAATGAACATTTGGTGTACCATATCTCTTTGAGTCCCTGCTTTCAAGTCTTTGGGGTATATACCTAGGCGTGGAATTGCTGCACCACATGGTAACTCTCTGCTTTAATGTTTTGAGGAACTACCAAAATGTTTTCCACAGCAGCTGCACCATTTTACAATCCTACCAACAGTGGATGAAGGCTCCAATTTTTCCACATTCTTGTAAACCTTTGTTGTTTTCTGATCATAGCTATCCTAGTAGGTGAAGTAGTAGTTCATCGTGGTTTTGATTTTCACTTCCATAATGACTAATAATGCTGAGTACCTTTTCACGTGTTTATTGGCCATTTGGATACATTCTTTGGAAAAATGTCTATGGGTTGTCTTTTTTTTGTTGAGTTTTCCTAGTTTTTACCTATTGTTCTTTGTTTGTTTCAGGGTCCTATGAGTCAGAATCGACTGGACGGCAATGGGTTTTATGTTCTTTTATCAAGGATATCACATTAGACTTAGTCATCCTGTCTTCTTAGTTGTAGTTGCAGCAATTTCTCAGGTTTTCCTTGTTTTTGATGACCTTGACAGTTTTGAGGAGTACTGACCAGGTACTTTGTAGAATGTTCTACAGTTGGGTTTTATCTGATGTTTGTCTCATGGTTAGACTGGGGCTATGGTTTTTTGGGAAGAAGACAAAAGAGATAAAGTATGATTGGCATCGCGTCATATCAAGAGCACATATTACTAGCATGACTTATAGCTGATGGTTTTAACCTTGGTAATCTGGCTAAGACAGTGTTTTTCAGATTTATCCATTTTTGCTTTTTTTTTTTTAAATAAAAAAGAAATTTAAGAATTAAGAGTTCCAGATCCCAGAAGAAAAGCATCACTAAAGATGAGTCTCTGAGAGTCCACAGGCAGGTAACTTTAGTTTATCTAACACAGAATCTAACATCTAGAAGGCAGTAAATAGATGTTTGATGAGACCAAGAGGGAAAAGTGGCTCAGAATTGACATTACCTGGGGAACCTTATAATTAATTATTATTTTTTAAATAATATTTTATTGTGTTTTCAGTGAGTTTACACAGCAGATTAGGTTTCCACTCAATAATTTCTACACAAATTGTTCAGCGACATTGGTTATGTTCTTCGCAATGTACGGACATTCTCAATATTTTCATCTGGTTGTTCCATTTCCAGTAATCTGGTTTCCTTGCCCTCTTACGTTCTCGTCTTTGTTTTAAAGTAATTGTTGACCGTTTGGTCTCATATAGATGATTTTTTAAAGGAGCGGCCGTCTGGAATACACCATTCCTATTTTTTTACACCTTTGCCTATAAATTTATATGCATAAATGATAATTTTTAGGAGAATACAAAGTCAATCAGTACATAGTAACAGCTGCAGTTTTTCATAAGCTTTCTTTAAAAAAAATTCTACAAATAATCAGAACGTAAAACACATTTAAGTATCACACACAAGAAATATATTATTATGTATATGTGATTTTTTTTTTTTATATGTGATAACAGCACTAATGCAGTGATAAGCCCTGAATTGCCCTAGCTCCAGGTAATACTGATATTTCCCTCTGTGGTGTTGGCAGGTTCTGTATATATTAGCACATTTTGACATCTTCCTTCTTCAACTTTATGAGTCAATCAAGTTGTATAAAATATTAATCAGGAATTACTCTTTTTTTCAAGCTTATGAAGCTCAAAAGTAAGTGCTGTTATTTACTTACCTGATTTGAAGGATAGGTTTTACTTTTAAACGTGGACTTGTAATTATCATGTAGGCACAATATGGCTTGCAAGAACAAACTTTGACCCCTGAGACTATGTAAAAATGTCGTCTTAGTCTTGAGATACCTGTAACATATGAATAGTATATAACCTCATACAAATCTGTACCTTTCATATGTGTGGGTACCAAAGCAAGGAAATAAATGCCAGTGTTTGGGTGTAACCCCACCTTCTGCTCAAACTCTCCCAAATCACATATTCAAAAAAAAAAAAAGAGAAGAAAAGACAAATTATGCACACAAGTGACCTCATTTCAGTGAAATTTCTACCAAGAAATAGGTACTAAGTACCTGCAAAGGAAAGTTTTAAAGGCAAAGTGTTCTGGCTTCTTTGTACACAACACCCATAGTGGTTTTCATACACTTGGTGAGCAGTCATTTATGCTTGTCCTTTGATTATTTTTGCAGTAACATTTCATAAACTTAAGCTAGTATTTGAAGCATCAAACATATCTTAGTTTCCTCTTGCTGCTGCAACACAAATAGCAAGAGTGGGCAACTCTAAAGAAGAGAAATTTATTTTCTCACAGTTCAGGAGGCTAGAAGTCCAAATTCAGGCCATCAGCTCTAGAATAAGGCTCTCTCTTTGTCGACTTTGCTCGTCTCTCTCACTTTCTATAACCCCGGCATTCCTCAGTTCCTTGGCAATCCTCATATGGTGTCTGTCTTCTCCCATTTAAGCAAGTATCTTGTGTCTATTCTGCTCTTTTTATAACTCAAGTGATTAGGTTTAGGTTACAGCCTTCAGTGTATGGCCTCAACAGATTGATTGATTACATTACATTAGATCACTTTATGGAAAGTGATTATATTACATTACACCACATGTACAGGTATAAGGGTTAGGATTCTAATACATATTTTGGGGAGATACAATTCAACTCATAACAAACTATAAAATCAATATATTTGGAAGAGGAAAAACTTGGTCACCAACAATAGAAAATGTATGATATAGTATAGAAAATGGAAATGTTTTTCTCATCATGGCTAATCTAGTGAAGACTCATTTTGGTAAAGATGTTATACCATTACTTCAATACAATTTTTAAAATATCCCTTGACATTAGGCAAACTTGGTTCAATTCCTCATTCTGCCATTACCCATGTGCTCCTAGGCAAGTATTCAACATCTCTGAGTTTCACTTCCTTCATCTGTAGAATATTTTATGAATTTGGCAAGAGAGGACACAAACACTCAACTACTGAAAATCTAGTAAGTAGATAACAAATTATTATTATAGCCAAGGATCCATCATGTTTACCAAGTTATATTCTGCACAGAACTCCTGGTGCAATGCATGAAAGAATTATTGACTCTGATAATTTAGGAAAAGCTGGAGCAACGTCTTGGGGATTTTTTATACCATAGTATAATGGCCTTCTGAATTATAGAAGGCCATTTAAAAATTTTAACCCAGCATTTCTCAAGCACATTTAACTGGAAAAACTCTTTCTGAAGTGACCTTTGTCAATGACCCAGTGACCCCAAAGATTAACATGTTATTTATACCACACTTAGTTTAATTTCAACAATCTGCTAATGTTTCAGAAGTAATAGAAAAGCCACAATTTGAATATGGGGGAAAAATCAAGCAAAGATGACTCCTTTTCAGATACTAATTTTAAGTTAAAATTATTTTTATTAACAAAAGACTAGCATCTTTTGTGGTAAATCTAATAATTCATAATAGCAAAGGAACATCCAGATTGAATCATCTGCCCCTTCCTCCCCACCACTGACATACCACACATCCTATACATAACAAAATCTTGCCAGGGTGGTGCTGGAGGTGGGGCAAGTTCTCCGCGATCTGAGAGGATAGGAGACTCCAGTCTGTAAGGCAGGAGCCATATCCTGTTTATAGAATCCTTGCTCCTACAATGTAATTAGACTTAACTTACACATTCTTCAAAATGTAAAAGAGTTTAACTAAAAGTATACAGGATTATAGTAATAAATGTATATATATATATTTAAAACTTGTAGTGTAATAATAATTAAAATTACATTTTTAATTGTAAACTTCTTAAAATGTTGTGTTATGTAAGAATAATGTAGCCCTTCCAAGTATACGGTTTTACTGATACGCACTATTTTCACTATTTCATCTAATTACCCTGATTATGTAGTTTTTCATATTTACTTAGTGTGTATACAGTCACACATTTCCTATACACCAGGGAATGTATGCATACATATATAGAGTGTGTACGCATATAGATGTGATACAGTATGTTACTGTGTTCTTAAATCCCACCATCATTCAATATCTTGCCAAATAGCATTACAGGCATGGCGCCAGATCTTTTTGCTTACCCGCTGAAGTCACTTGGAACATATCTGAATGTGGCAAAATACATTTGCCAATTTATGTGCATAAAAACATCCTTTGATCTTTCTGAGTCATAAATATGTAATAAACTACATGATTGCCCTACTGATCTGTTCAACATCAATCTTACCGTCCCTTTTTATAGGTTCATCAAAATAAGATATGATTAAGATACAAAAGAGTTAAAGAAGCTATTTATTTTAATGTTTCCTTGGAGAGCATGCTTGTTATTGTGAGTACAAATTATATATATAATATTTCATGAATGATGTTTAAGCATTAAAAATCACCTCTGCTCTTGAAGTTAACACAAAACTCTGGCCCTCTGCCAGCACTCCCCTCGTCCCCTTATGGCCTGCTACAAGATGCAGTGTCATTTTTCCTGGATAATACTGGAGGGCTTTGTAAAATTCTATTTTTAAGTCAAAGACTAGATTCTTAACATAATTCACTCTTTAAAGGCTTAGGAAATTGTACTCTGAAACAGCTATGTGGTTTGAGCTAAAAAGTACTTACCAAAATTAGAGATTATCCAAATCTTAACAGACGTCAAAAATAAGGTTAATGGGGAGGAAAATAAAATGAGGTAACAGGAAGGGGTTGTATTAGTAAAGGAGAAAATAGTTGGTTTATTTTTCTTAAATCTTTAGGAAATGCTGTCACTGACTTCTGTGCCCACTTGGGGTTCATGGAATATTTTTAACAACAAGCCACAAACATGGGTTACATCTTTAAATTGACTATTGTGAAATATTGTAGGAAAGCAGAAAAAATTATGCAGCCCATAAATTGAGTGAGTGATGTAGCAGGTAGTAAAATCTACATTTTTTTTCCACAAGGGAGAAATAAGATTGAACTAAGTGTTTCAGCCGTCAGAAGGATGTAAGTTTTACCTTAGAGCAGAACAAAATAATTATCTGAGTTCATTTTGATATTTTTAGGGCAGTGAAGATAGATGATTTATGCTAGTGGATACAATTTCACGAGTAGTGGCCTATATGCTTTTTCATGGTAACATAAAAGGCACTGGGTGTTAGCTTATGATTATTAACCAAAAAATGTTCTGCAATGCACATAATTATTCTGTGAGCGAGGGAATGAAAGACTAAAACAAGTCAGTGAAATTCAATAATGTGGAAATATACCACAAGACTTTAATCTCATTATCAGTTGTGCTACTGATTCATAATATGAATTTGATTTAAAAAATTAACAAGAATGAGAGAATGTACTACACACATCCATTATATCATGCAGGTAAAAATGAGACACACTTATGCTTTATAAAACCATCTCAACTAGGACTATTTTGTCTATTGGCAAAGAGAACACAAACTTCATTGATGACCTTGTACCTAACGAAAAACCATGGATTCTATTTCGTTCAGTGGTGGTACTCTGACTTCCTGTGAAAAACAAAAATCAGGTTTCCACTTCAAACCAAGGGACTTGTACTTTAGTATCAGGAAGAAAGCTTTCTGGAATCTCTCATGCATACTCCCAGTGGTTATGACCAGGTGAAAAGAAACTGAGACAGCTCTCCATGGGAAACAGTGCATGACTTCCTAAAGGCCATCTAAAGACCAAAGCTTTATCTTTGCCCTGTCCACAGGGGTGAAGGAAATCAAAACTTAGGTCTTTGACTAAGGATAGCTCCAGTCTTCCCAAGTTTTGCTCTAGTCAGGATTACTTTAAGCCCTTCCGAGAGCTCTGTTGAGGGGCACCCCTACAAATGACCCAAATGCTCTTCTCTCTACTCTTACTCCCAACTCAGGCCTTGGCATCACTATTATTCTACTTCTGTCTTATTCAAGTCTGCTTTTCCTTCAGTACTGGTTATTTTTAACCTCTTTATCTCTTAAGCCCCAAATCCTTCCTGTCTATATTTACTTAGAACTGATGAAGCCAACACTTTGCTAAAGAAATCAAGACCATGCATTTTTTGTAAAAACTCTTTTTTTTCACCATTTCACTTATTCTACTTGACCTAGTGGAACTCTGTTATTTTCCCTCATTTTTAATTCCTTGTATCATGTAACAAATATTCAGTGATGCTTCAAAAAGCTGGATGATACTCATGTGGGGAGAAGAAGATGCATCAGGCATATTCTCTGTCTTCAGGGAGAATCTACTTTTATTGGAGGGAATATATTCTGTATACAAGTGACCAATAACAGAGAAAGCAATAAGAACTTTCAAGGTAGTGTGATAGAGTACTGTCTAAGTTCATAAATAAAAAGGATGGCTTCTGGAGAGAAAAGGGAAATTCCTATTTTGCCATTCAGTCAATTCAGACTCAAAGTCAGAGACAAGGCTTTAAAAGAAGGCTGGGGCCAGATAGGTGAGTCACAAACTTGGGCTGGAAGTCTAGAATTAATTTGTCAGGAAATGGAGATATTTTATCCAGGGAATTGTTACAATCTTTATGTCATGCTGTATTTTAAGATTTGTCTTTTAATGATAAAAAGTTTCACTTCCTGAGAATGAGAAGGTTGGCAAATCCTCTTCCATAAAAGCAATTATAAAGTTGTATGAGACAGTCAAAAACAACTACTTCAGCACTCTGGCATTCATCGAAAGACATAGAACAAACAGAGAAGCATTGATTCATGAAAACCACTAAACTTCTGGTAAGAACAGTGGGAGTCTCGAGCATTTTTGGCTGAATCTGCTGCCATCTTTCACCCTGCTCCCCTTAGCTCTGTCAGTGCCACAGTTCAACAAGGGTGAGGCAGGCTGTAAAAACAGTAAGTTCCCCACCACTGCTGAAGGGACCTCATTTGACTTAGAGTATGGTCAGTTGCAGTAGTAATCTTAGTAGCAAGAAAGCAAGTAGGTCCAGAGGTCCTGTTTGCCTGAGGTTGCAGGCCTATTTGGGTTAAGAAACAGAAGACAGGACTAGTCAAGGATTTAACAGGGAGTTCTGGAAGACAGCCAAATGGCTCTTGATAAGGTATCTGTATATCCTGGATTGATGTTGACTGGAGTCTTGCTCGTGTAAAACAAGCCAAGCCACACATACTTGGCCAAGAGTGCCTTAACAGAGGAAAGGAAAGGAACCTGGTGGAAAGTGAAATCCAAGAATTACTTGAAACTAGCCTGAAATTTAAATACACTCCTTTCCCTATGCACAGATCCTTCAGCAACAAATAAAAACCTTCCTTTTTTAGGGTATTTGAGCACAGGCTGTGACAAATCTTTGGCTAAGAGCTAAACAATACAGGCACAGAGGAGAACCTAGAGATGCTGCGTTTCAAAATTAAAGCAAGAAAGAAAAACTGAGGAGAAACATCAATGGTCTCATATGGAAGGGTAACAGTCTTTAGAGATTAATTCAGGTTAATTACTAAATATTATGGATTGAATTTGTCCTCCAAAAGTGTGTGCCAACTTAGCTAGGCATGATTCTCAGTATTGTGTGATCGTCCACCATTTTGATATCTGATTTGATTTTCCTAAAAACCAATAAATAAATAAATAAATAAATAAAAGCCTGTTGCCGTCGAGTCTATGCCCACTCATGGTGACCCTATAGGACAGTGTAGAACTGCCCCATAGGGTTTTCAAGGAGTGGCTGGTGAATTCAAACTGCTGACATTTTGGTTAGCAGCCATAGCTCTTAACCACTGTGCCACCAGAGCTCCATGTGGTAAATCCTACCTCTATGATATTAATGAGGCAGGATCAGGGGTAGTTATGTTAATGTGCAGGACTCAGTCTACAAGATTAGGTTATATCTTGAGGCAATCTCTTTTGAAATAATAAAATACAGAAGCGAGCAGATAGATGGGGGACCTCATATCACCAAGAAAGTAGAGTCTGTAGCAGAGCGTGTTCTTTGGATCTGGGTTCCTAAACCGAGTAGCCCCTCTATCAGGGGAAGATTGATGACAAGGACCTTCCCCAGGTCCAACAGAGAGAGAATGCCTTCCCCCACAGCTGGCACCCTGAATTTGGACTTCTAGTATCCTTAAGTGTTAGAGACTAAATTTCTCTTTGTTAAAGCCATCCACTTGTGGTATTTCTGTTATAGCAGCACTAGATAATTAAGACACTTAAACAAACAAAAGTTTAAAACAATAACAGCAAAACTCAGGGGGAAATGTCAGCATCCAGAGTAGCTACAGAATATGATCCAAAATCATATTCAACAAAAAAATAATGAAACATGCATTGAGAAAAGAAAAATTTTCCTGAACTAAAGACAAAAAGAGATCAGGAAAAATTTTCTCTGAGTTTCCCTAGATGTTGGATTTGGGTGGGGGTGGGGGAGGACTTTAAAGCAACTATTATAAATGTGTTCAAAACACTAAAGAAAATCATGTTTAAAAAATTAATGAAAAATGTAATGACAATGATTAAGTGAAGAGAAAATTTCAAAACAAAATAGAAATTATACTAAATAACTAAGTGAAAATTCTCAAGTTGGAAAGTACAGTAAGGGAAATGAAAAATTCATCAAAGGGGTTGAATAGCAGTTTTGAGATGACAGAAAAATGAATGAGTAAACTTGCAGATAACTCAATAGGAATTATCTTCTAAAAAAACAGAGAAAAATAAGAATAAGAATGAAAAGATCGATGTTCATAGAGTAGAAATTGTCAATATTGTTTGAAAAACAATTGTTTCTAAAAGTTTCTATAAAGTCAACACAATTCTATCAAAATTTTTTCAGAAATTGATAAGCTGATTCTAATATTTATGTAGAAATGTAAAGGACTCAAAAGTGCTAAAACAATTTTTAAAAAGAAGAAAATGTGGAAGAGCTCACACTACCTAAGATAAAAACTTACCATTGAGCTACAGTAATAAAGTGGCTATATCAATAAATGAAGCATATTTGGGAAACCAGAAATAAACACGTTTAGGGGCTACTGATTTTGGAAAGAAATGTCATGACAGTTCATTGTAGAAAAGATTATCTTTTAATTAAATGGTGCTGGGATGAAAAGATAGCTATATGCATAAAAATCATCATAGACCCTTACCTCACACCATAAACGAACATTAACTCCAAAGGAATCACCGACATAAATGTAAAAGTTAAGTCTATAAACCATCTACAAGAACACGTAGGAGAACATCTTCATGATCTTGAGCTAGCCAAAATGTCCTTAGCAACAAATCAAAAGAACAAGCGTAAAAGAAATAACAGATGAATAATACTTCATTAAAATGAAAAACAAACAAACTGTGCTTTAAAAGAAATCATTAAGAAAATGAAAAGGCAAACAACAGATGGGGACAAAGTCTTGCAAATCATGTATCTGACAAAGAACCTGTATCTAGAATACATAAGGAATTCTTAAAACATAATAATGATAATAATAACACAATCCAATTTAAAAAATGGATAAAAAGCTTAAGTAGGCATTTCATTATAGCCACAAAAGATGTGAGCAGATGCCAATACCATAAGTCATTAGAGACAAGCATATTAAATCACAGCTATAATCTAAAAAACTGACATTACCAAGGATGTGGAGAAGCTGGAACCTTTATACACTGCTGGTAGAAAGGCAAAGTGGTTCAGCAATTTTGGAAAACGATATGGAAATTTCTTAAAAGATGAAACATAAGCTTTTTATATTACCTAGCATTTCCATTCCTATGAATTTACCCAAAAGGAATGAAAAGATGTTCATACAAAAGACTTGTATGTGAATGCTTACAGCAGCAGTATTCATAACAGCAAAAAGCTGGAAACATTTCAAAAGTACTTCAAATGATGAAAGAATGAAAACCATGGTCTATCTGTACAATGTAATCAATACATGGAATAAAAAAACCTCCTGACACATGCTACAACATGGATGGATCTGAAAAGCATTATGCTAAGTGGAAGAATTCAGAGAGAAATGACTACATGCTATATGATTTCATTTATATGATATGTTCAGAAAAGACGAGTTTATAGAGAAAAGGGAAAATTAGTGGTTTCTTGGGACACGGCTTTAAAGGAAGGTTTAACTATAAGAGGTATCATGAAAATTTTGAGGATGACGAAAATGTTTTAATAATGGATTATCAGAGAACATACTTTGTATGATTTAATTGTTTTAAATTTTTGAAGGTTTGTTTTACAATACAGGATATGGTCTACCGTGGTGAAATTGTGTACTTGAAAAGAACATGTATTCTGCTGCTTTGGGGTGAAGTGTTCTATAAATATCAGTCAGGTCCAGTTCATGTATGATGGTATTCTATTCTTTAATATTTCTGCTGATTTTCTGTCTACCAGTTCCATCTGTTACTGAGAGCAGTGTTGAAGTCTGAAATTCTCATTAGGGCTTTGTCTATTTCTCCTTTCAGTTGTATCAGGTTTGCTTCAAGTATTTTGAAGCTGTGTTGTTAGATGTGTGGACATTAAGGATTTCTATGTCTTCTTGGTGAACTGACCCTTTTATAAATTGTAATATCCCTTTTTATCACTGGTAAATTACTTTGCTCTGAAGTTTACTTCGTCTGATATTGATATTGCCACTCCAGATTTCTTTCCGTTAATGTTGGCAAGGTATATATTTTTCCATCCTTTTACTTTACCTACCTATGTAATTGTATTTGAAGGGAGTTTTTGGTAGACAGTATATAGTTTGTTCATGTTATTTCTCCATTTATGCAATCTCTGTGTTTAAAGTGGTATGTGTAGACCGTACCCACTGAATGTAATTATTGGATTTAGGTCTACCATTTTATTATTTATTTTCGGCATATACTCACTGTTTTTTGTTTCTTTCTTGCTTGCTTTCCTGCTTTTGGGGGGTTATTTGAATACTTTTTAATGTCCAGGTGTAATTTGTCTAGTGCAACTTTGACTTTGTATTGTTTTATAGTTGTTTATATTTAACTTTTCACAGCATACTTAGAATCAATATTGTGCCATTTTAAGAGAAATGTAGCCAACTTACCATCATTTAAGTCTTTTCCCTTTTATGTTGCCCTTCCCTCCTTCCCTTTTACGCTTTGGGATGACAGAGTTATTCTGTTTCCCAATTGTGTTGGTGATTATATGCTTATATATAAATATATAACTATATTCTAAAAATTAATTAATGTTACTGTATAATAGCGTCACAAAATAATGAAAAAAACACAAAATAGATAAGGGGATGGTTGCTTAACTTTAAATTTACTAAAAATCATTAAATTGTGTATTTACAATGGGATAATTTTATGCCATGAAAAATATGCCTCAATAAAGCTGTGAAAAGTGCTTTTCACCCAGAGGCTCTGGATCCTTTAGTTTATACCTCCTCAACTAATTAATGAAGTGAGCCTACTAAGTAACCACTGTGTAACAAAATGTATTACTAATGAATCAATGATTGAAGTGAAAATGTAAAACCATAGAAGCACTAGAAGAAAATATGGGAGAAATACTTTATTAATATATCCATGTAGGCAGGCAGAATAAATCAGAATAAATTATAAATGAATGGATAATTTTAAATACATATTTTTAAAAATAGTCTAAGAAAACATGACGAAATTCCTTGATGGCTCTGGTGTGAGGAAGAACTTTCTATGATTCAAAATCTAAAAATCATAAACTAAAAGACTGATAAATTTGATCATGTAGAAAGCTTTCAATCTTCTATATGGTAGTATTTGCTTTTTAAATCATAAACAAAAAGGATAAATCTTCTAATATACAAACAGTTCCCAGATACTTATAAGCATATAAAATCCAACAGAAAAAAATCAAAGGATGCAAAATAAATTAAAAAAAAAAAAAAGACATACTATCGGAATCGACTCGACGGCAGTGGGTTTGGGTTTTTAGTAAAGATATGTTCATTCTTTTAAAACTTTGAATTTCATAAATTTGCAAAAATTAGTTTTATGCCCTAATAAATGACTGGAAAGCATCCATGATGGCATAATGGTTAAAGTGCTCAGCTGCTAACTGAGAGGTCCTCAGTTCAAACCCACCAGCCTCTCCGTGGGAGAAAAATGTGGCAGTCTCATTTCCTAAAGATGTATAGCCTTGGAAACCCTATGAGGCAGTTCCACTGTGTCCTATGTGGTCACTGTTAGTAGGAACACACTTGAGGGCAACAGGTAAGTGACATTGGAATATACAATCATGAGATGTACCTGGCTAAAGGCCCTGCAAAATAATATTATGCCGTAATTATTGTATACTTCTTTATACTGAGAATCTTATATTTTAACCAGAATAATTATGGACCTTTCCAATTCCATGTTATTGTATTAGCTTCCTATTGCTGCCGTGACAAATTACTGTAAACTTAGTGACTTAAAGCAACACAAATTTATTATCTTATAGTTCTGGAGGTTAGAAGTCTGAAATGGGTTATGCTGGGCTAAAAATCAGTGTATTCATGGTTCTGAGTTCCTTCTGGAGGCTCTAGGGGAGAATCTGCTCTCTTGTCTTTTCCAGCTTTCAGAGGTCACCTGGATTCCTTGGCTCCTGGCTCCTTCCTCCATCTTCAAAGCTATCATAGTCAAAAAAAGTAGCATCTTCAAATCTCTCTCTGATGCTGCTTCCATTTCCTTCTCTGACTCCTTCAAAGAATCCTATGGTTACGTTGGACCCACTAGGATAATTCAGGATAATCTTCCCATCTCAAGGTTCTGAACTTAATCACATCTGCAAAGTTCCAGGGATTAGAATGTGGACTGCTATGGAGTACAATTGTTCTGTCTATAACATCTGTATTCTACAAAATGTAAGGCTTTGTGACAAATTGTATTTAATATTTGATAAAAAGCCACTGTGATCATGTTTTAAAAATTCATCAAATTGGATGCCTATGATTTGTGATATAGTCAAAATATACTTTATCTTTTGTGAAGAGCTGTTGGATGATAATGTTTTTTCCTTTCCTTGTTACTCTTATTTTCCTCTTTTAGAACTAAGGTCATGGCCCTAACTACAACATATTTATTAGCTAATAAGAATAATGAAGTCAGGCTGTTTTTATATTAATAACTTTGCATCATGCATAACATATTTTATTCCACAGGGCAAAAGGGACTTCACTAATGAGAAAACTAAGTACCAATGCTCAATAAGCATGCATGAAATTAGATGGCTAGCATTGGCTATGTACAAGAAAACATATATTTTAATCATTGAATGTTCCCCTCCAATTAAGTGAATTCAATAATAAAAGAGTGTCAAAATGGAAGTAGCCTGGGGCTTTCAAATCATACCAACCAGAGTTCAAATCCTGGCTTTTCTACCTACCAGCTATTTGCATTTCGTCAACTTATTTGATATTTCTGAGCTTTTGTAAAATGAGTATTATTGTACCACACTGGGAGAATGTACAAATTAAATAAAATTATGAGTATCACAAACCAGGTCCTCAAGACTGTTAGATTTATTTTCTTTGCTGTGTTTGCTTTTAAAATTACTGTATTTCATCTATTCATATGGATTCATCTTTATGTTAATAACTAAAAGATTTGGAAGTGTTTTAGTCTGTTAATTTAAAAAAATAACTGGATTTTTGCTAAAATTTACTTTTTTTGCTAAATTTCACTTTTCCTGCATGTTGGAAAATTAAATGTGGTACTGCATTGGTTTGTGGGCAGGGAAACTATATCTCTTGAATGTTAATGTATGTCTATCTATATCCTATCTGTCCTCAGATACTATTGAAGCAGTGTGATTTATGTGACCCTACTCTTAAAGGTTATTAGGAACTTTCTGAAGCAAGAAAAAGTCTTGCTATAACAAAGTCTTCCTGGAAAAGAAGAGTTGGACCTTTAAGCAAGGTTCCCTAGATTCCTCTCGTAGGCATCTTAAGGAGGTTCAGCTGAGGCTGAAAATATCCCTCTAGAAGAACTTCAAGCCACAGTTTTTATATTAACAGGATTGTTACCTACTTATTCAAGGTTTAAAGTATGTATTAGCATTTTGTGTTATTTCATTTATGGTATAAGGTGAGCTTTAAGGACTATAACCCTGGTTCATAACACTGTATCTTTTGTATAGAAGATTTGATTTATGTGACTAACTCTATAACTATAATTCGGTTGGTAAGTACAACGAAAGTCATAGACCGCCCAAACTTTAGGAATTCATTTGGTAAAGAATTTATTACATGTTAAAAATTGGAGGGGGAGAAAGATATTTAATAAGAAATTAAGTAGTCATACAATTGCTGATTCTGATGTTTTAAAAAAAGCTGTAAGTTAACCTCATAAAAACTAACCATGAAAAGTAGGTATACTATAATATGGAACAGCAGGTTAAAAACTGAGGAAGCAGAATACTGAAACACGTTTCAATTTTTCCCACATTCCATTTGAATTTTCAGCAAATGTTCAAATGAATATTTTCAATCATTTGAATGTGTTTTTTATCATCTAAATCTCCCATAATTAGCAATCAATTGTATATACCCTCAATGCATTCAGTTTTATTTAATTTGTTTTAATTTTCTTAATAAAAAATACTAAAAACTAAAATCGGTGACAGAGAAAAGGAGTAACCCTTTCTGATGTCAGCCATTTTTAGAAGCCACAGGACATGGTTGAGGGCGACAGGCAGGCTCCCATGCCTTAGAGATTCTACTGAGAGTACATTATTGCAGAGTCACACCTCGTCTCTCACTTGAAGTTTGTCCATGTTTATCTATCCAAACTTATGTTAGTTATGATTATTTGGGTTGCAAGTAACTCTGGTGGTTTATCTGCCAGGGACATCTGACTGTTACTCAGATCCCTGACACTTCCAGGATCAGTGTTTCTCTTATCTGATTGACTCAGTTGTCTAGGTTTCTACCTTAGATTAATCTGCCCAGAGTCAAGGTCTTGACTTGACTGAGAGCCGATGCTGTGGGTGGAACTTTTAATGACCAGAGAAATAAATGATGTTGGAACATCAAATGACTAAGTATCCTCTAAATGGTACTATCTGGAGTAGAAGTAATTGGACTTTTTTCATATTTCCTAAGTTAATATTTCATATTAACCTATCAATAAGTATTATATTTCCTAAAACCTAAATCAGCAACTATATTTTCCACATTTTGCATTACTAAGAGGTTTATTTTCCACAGTTTTTTTTAATAAATTGGTGCTGATTTTTGATAATTATAGTGGTAATGACTGATAACTACTTTAGGTCCCAGATAGTGCTAGAGAAAAAAATGATCTGCCTAAAAACAGCACAGGAACAAAAAGAGAGGAAAGAAAGACAGAGGGAGGGGGAGGGAGAGAAGGAGGGAAGAGAGAGAGAGAGACGAAGGAAGGAAGGAAGGAAGGAAGGAAGGAAGGAAGGAAGGAAGGAAGGAAGGAAGGAAGGAAGGAAGGAAGGAAGGAAGGAAGGAAGGAAGGAAGGAAGGAAGGAAGGAAGGAAGGAAGGAAGGAAGGAAGGAAGGAAGGAAGGAAGGAAGGAAGGAAGGAAGGAAGGGAAAGGAAAGGAAAGGAAAGTTTTTATAAAAAAAATTGAGGGGCTGAATTAAAAATATTTAACATTCAAAGATTGACTTGAGAAGTTTGTTGTAGAAGTCCTCATTAAGTTTGTTTCTGTATTAGCTCACTGAGAACTGCAAATATCATTAATGTGTCATATAATTGTCTTCTTGTTGCACGCTAAGGATCCTCTTTAAATATCAAGAAGGGCTTGCATATGCACATACGATAACAAACCAAAAAACCCATCGCCATTGAGTCGATTCCAACTCATAGAGATCTTATAGGTCAGAGTAGAACTGCTCCATAGGGCTTCCAAGGAGCACCTGGTGGACCTGAACTACTGACCTTTGGGTTAACTGCTGTAGCTCATAACCACTACACCACCAGGGTTTCCACATATGGTATAAGGAAATTAAAACAACCCACCATTGTTCTGTTTTAGGCCTAAGATCGTTAATGAGTTTCATGCTAAGAAGTGCATCACAGCATTTGTAGGTGGCACAATTTTAGAACCCTGGTGCTGTAGTGGTTAAGAGCTACAGTTGCTAAGCAAAAGGTCAGCAGTTTGAATCCACCAGGCGCTCCCTGGAAACTCTATGGGGCAGTTCTACCTGTCCTATAGGGTCGCTATGAGTTGGAATCGACTCGACAGCAATGGTTCTTTTTTTTTTTTTTTTTTGGTTTATTAGTTATTAGAATCAAGGAAACCTCTGAATGTCCATTAAGGAAAACATGGTTGGAACTTTACAAAACTTACAATGTTGAATCCTTTTGGCTTCTTCTTTCACAGTGAGCTCAGAATGTCTTTATTGGAACAGGTCATCACAAAGTTACAGGATTGGCTTTGGCGCTCCATGAAGACTTCAGAGAACACATCACCAAAGCTGTAATTGAGGGAGACAATGCTGTCAGTGCAGGCACTCAGAGAGTTGGAAAGCCCAAGAGTGGAGCATTCATCACTATGATTCTACCTGACACTTGAGTGAAAGCATTTTGCACTAATTTTCTTTGTGCCTGTCCAGACAATCTAAAAAGAAAGGATGAGGGGGCAATAGGTGTCTATTAAACAGAATAAACAGCCTCCGGCAACTGAATACATTATACACACTTGTGGCTTTTGGAGAGTAGGGTGAAAAGGGCAGGTAGATGAAGGGAAAGGAAATGGAGGAGAAAGATCAGCGTTCTCTGGAGCAGCCCAAGCTGTCTTTCTCTGTCTATGGTGACAAGGTCTGTTGGGCCCATACCACAGGGAACTAGACATAGGCTGCCATGATGAAGAAGGAGTCTCCAGCCAGCGCTCCCCCAAATGCCTACCAGACATGCAATTCATATTCTGAATGGGATTAAAGCCTAGTTGGCAATTACTGCCAAATCTCTGGTGAAATAGATTTGAGTCTGCTTTCCCAGATTACATTTTAAAATTTATTGCTAAGTAAAATAGAGTGGCTTTAGGTCTATACTCATAGTTCAATAAAAAACAAAAGAGCCTTGAGCTTTTTGTCATGTTTGTCTAACTGATAGTGTGCAAAAAATACTAGATTAAAGGCAAAGGGAACTAAATAACTCATTCTGGGGTCTGTAATTGGCTCTTATTTTGAACTGTGAAGAGTAGGAAAGAAGGCAAAGGAGCAGAAAACATGGTCTAACAAGAAACACATGGGCTTTTGAAAGCTAAACACAGCTAAGACTCAAAGCATGTTAGACACACTGGACTGGGTTTCAGGCCTCATCAGGCTCTCACTATCATTTCAGGTATTTATGATTATCTATTTCGTCATCATTAGGAAATGTAGCACTTTTCAAGGGAGAGTAGACACAAAACCAACTTCTAATACTGCTTAATCAGAAAAGTCAATCATATTTTTCAAATACTAAAACAGGACTTTGAACTAGTTCATTCTGCTTTGAACCCCTGCTAAGAATTTCCATTTCTAACAAGTTCCCTCTTGGGAATTTGCATTTTTAACAAGTTCCCAGGAAGTTATACATAAGGATCACCTGGGGATCTTGTTAAACCATAGATTCTGATTCAGTATATCTGGGGTGAAAATGCAAATTCTTAGCAAGAAACTTGTTAGAAAGGCAAATTCTTAGCAGGGGTTCATCCAGTTTGAACCCCTGGACCAAAACAATAGATTTTATTAATGATCCTCAGGTTTTTTTAGATCTACTACTTGATGGGAGATTTGCTAAACTGCCTGCAATCTTTATGCATTTGAATCTCTAAATAAACAACATATGATACAAGAATTCATTAGGTTTCATAAAAATATGGGAAGATTTTAATTTCTGTATATTCAACTAGTAGCCCAGCCTCTCACCTTTTTGAGGGTAAAGGGAAGTGGGATTTGAGGAGCACCACTGTGTATTCATGTCCATAAATATTTTCCTTATTTGCTGTGTAGCTTTATTTGCTTCTTCGGGTGGAGCCAGAACACAAGACCTTCCTAGAAACACAGTAGGACAATAGGCCAGATATTAACTCCTTGGCAGAAATACCTTAGTAAGTGTGCATAAGACAAGTCAGAAAAGAAACATTTTTGTCTTATGAGAAACCCCATAGAAAAGCACACTTTGGCCTAATGCCTCAGTTGAGATTCTTACCCCAACAGATGTTCAAAACAGTGTATAGTTTCTGGGCTCAGAGTCACAACGCAAGAGAAAGAATGCTGGCTTTACAAGTTTACCTAAAGCCAAATAAACCTGCTACATTTTGTTTTAAAATCGTTTGACTTACTCAGATTCAGAACTCTGCTTGTAATTCGATGTAAGTAATAGGAAGGATCTTTCAGGATTTTATATTCTTGTATACATAACTCGAATGTCCATTTATGAATTTATAAATAACAAGTTAGTTCATATTTTTGTTCGAATTATGGTTTTGCATGTTCATTATTAAAAAAGTGATAAGGGAACATATAACGAAGAAAGAAAAAGGAGACTAAGATCAAAAGATCTCCTTACACAGAAATGGCAGTTATCGACATTAGGTGAACATTATTCCACATATTTTAATTCATGTGTATAAATATAAAATACAACTACAAATATGAATATAAACACACACACACAGTGAGAGAGAGAGAAACTGATGAATGGGCAGAATGACAGGTGTGTGTGGATGGATGAATAGAAATGGGATTATACAGTGAAGATTGTGAGAGCCAGAGCTCAACGGGACTGCCTTGTTTTCTCAGGTCTTGCAAGTTTTCCACCTTTGACAGGGCACAATCTTACCACTTTTCTATTGCTCCTTTTAGTGGAAAATATTTGAGTTTTCCTTCTCTGACAGGTTTCTGCCTTATACAGGTTGTAACTTTAGCAGATTTTTTTTTTTTTACTGTAATTGCATTTGTGAAACTTTTAAGTAGAATTTTATAGAAGAAATAGAAATCTTGGTAAAACTGATGGAATCACTCAACTTCAAGTAAATATTTTATCAACACAAGGACTATTAGTTCCTAAAATGTACTAGAGATTAAGAAAATAGATAACCAGAAAGTAAAATGCATTGGAGTCATGTTGTTTTCTGAAACAAAATATTGTGATTTTAGTCAATATCTATTGACCACAAATGATTTAAAAAAATAAGGAAAATTAGTACACTTTCTTTCACATCTCATTCCCTAGCCTCAACATCTGTTTTTACATCATCAGGCTTATACTGTTTTTGTATTATTTTCTATGACTATATTCTGTGACAATAGCTCTCACAAATGTTATCACAAGTTCTTTTTATTACGGTTAATCCATTTCTGAATTGATGTTAATTCATAGTTTTGGTGGTTCTTGATTGGCTAAATGTTATTTTGCCACCATTTTTTCCTATTCTTTTAAACTTTTATTTATTTATAGTTTCACAGGCAGGGTGGTTCCTAAATTTTTGTGTGTTGAAGAAAAATGACTTCATGTATAGTATGAGTATATTTATATTAACTAAGCTTACAAACATTAAAAGTATCTTCCGCTAAAGGCAATGATTGATTTTAATATATGCTTTTTCTTCTTTATTTTTAAAGTAATTATACTTTCTTAGAAGTGTGTTTTACTTTTTCTCCTTTAGTTATGGAGAAATGAAATTATACTGACACAGTTTCAATTCATTATCAGCTATTTCTGACTAGATGTAGAAGAAAGAGTGGTTATTTGGAATATTTGGAGTTTTAATCTGGTTCTTATGGGTACACTGCATTCAATAGATGCATCCTTGGGTAATTGTCTTTTTAGTTAATTGCATAGAATTCTAATCTCCATTAGCTAATGTGAAGTATAGAAAAAAACAGGGACAGCCCTTACTGCGTGAAGAAGTTAAACCTACATATATGCATCAGGACCAGTTAAATCAAAACTATTCTTACCTTTCGAGCATGGTAGCAGGGTAGCAAAGTCCTATATGAAAGGCTTTCCTTCATGCTCTCCACCGAGACTTCCAGAAAATGGAGCTGAGATAGCTAATGCTGCTATTAAGAGGGTTGTAGCATCAAGAGGTGGGCAGAAAGGACTTCAAAAGCTAGAGCAGCTGCGGTGCTAGAAGCATTTGCTATGAAACCAGGGCTCCGAATCTCATTTCCTCTGCTTTGAAGAGTTATAATTGGGGAAGAAAAATTAAGCATTTTTGATGAGACCTCTGCCAAAGGAAATTATGGTAGGCATAGATGAAAAGGAATGAGTCCTGATTGTCCTGTTATTTAAAAGTCCCCAAACAGTAAGAGTATCATTGTCATCACCGATGCCGAAATGATTCATCAGGGATGATGTCTGCCAGTGATCATCTGAACTTGGAGGAGTGTGTGGAGTAAGTTCTTCTCCAAGGACAATGGGACAGGATAATGGGAGATTACATTCAAAATAATTTTTTTTTAAATGTACAAAGGAAATTGAAGACAATTTTTTTTGCCAAACCATCTAAACAGTTACTTTTTTGGTACTGGAAGATTAATTTAGTAAAACTAGGGTTTGTGAAACATATTATTTTTAAGTTTAACACTTAGGGATAGTGATGTTTGCCCTCATCTTTAATGAAATTATTTTTCCCCTAAAATTAAATGTGCTAAATTGTTCTAGAAATGGAAGAATTTAATGTAAAAAACAAAGAGAAATTAAGAAAAAATAATAATTAATAAATAATAGAAGTAAAAACACAACCAAAAACTACCTAAACCCTCTGTCTTAGGCTGGGTTCTCTAGAGAAGTAAAACCAGTAAACTGTAAAAATACACATATTGAGAGATTTATATCAAGGAAATGGCTCACACAGTTGTGGAAACTGGGATGTTCCAAGTCCGTGGGTCAGGATAGAGGCTTCTCCTGATTCACATAGCTGCAAGGGCTGGCAAACCCAAGATTGGCAGGTCAGAGAGCAGGGCTCTTGCTCTACAGGCTGTGAAGACTGATGAATTCCAAAATCAGCAGGTGAGGCTGCTGCTAGCTCAATTCTTAAGAATCAGAGGTCTGATGAACAGGAGCTAGCATGAGCAAAAGCCCACAAGACTTGCCAGAATACACACTTATATTCAATGCTGGCCACATGCCCAAGGAGACTCCCTTTCAACTGATTGGCCACTCACAGCAGATCCCATCATGGAGGTGATCACATAATATCAAATCTCATCATGGAAGTGATCACAACATCATAGGACTATCAAACCACTGAAAATCATGGCCCAGCCAAGTTGACACACAACCTTAACTATCACACCCCTTATGGATACAGCCATTACAATATTGAACCTAGTCCCATACAAAACTTGAAAAGTATGATATACTTTTTGAAAATCAGTACAGATACCATTTTTAAAGAATTTTCTCTATGAAAGCCATTTTGGCAAATATGACTGTTACTCTTATCTTCTGTTGTAGCCAACAACAGCTCTAAGGGGGGCCTACATAGGCATAATTTGAATTGATTGTTTTCATCAGATAAATCTGTCAAAAAATGTCGATTAAATGCAAAAATGATTTTTAAATTTCTACTTAGAGTGGATTTTCCATTTTTTCAATAAATGGACACAAAAGCATAGTTAATTAAAATATAAATTTTCTTATTATTTTGTTCCATATTTTTGACTAGTTTGGCAAGGAGAGAAATGTGTTTTAGATGTGACTGAAAATAAGATGAAGCTGGAAACTACTTCAAGAAGAGAAAAAAACAAGTGTTTAGGGTGAATGTGTTTTCAAAAGCACATCTGTTTGGAAAGCAATCCCACCCTACTAGATCACGATGCCTTGTTTGATACATGTGTACTGATCAATTGACTGTCAGATATGCTCTTCTGAAAAGTTAATCATATAAGTGAGAAAATAGAGCTTTTAGAAATCTTTCTTCTTCATGTGTCTGAGACCTATCCACGAGGCCTTCTCTCAATATACCCAGAAACCTCAAAGGCCTCTCCCCATTTGTGAGCACCTAGGTAAGGATGGTTCAGTGGTAGAATGCTCACCTTCCATGCCAGAAACCTATGTTCAATTCCTGGCCAATGAACCTCCTGTGCAGCCATCACCCATCTGTCAGTGGAGGCTTGCATATTGATTTGATACTGAGTAGATTTCAGTGGAGATTTCAGACTAAGAGAGACTTGAGAGAAAAGCCTGGTAATCTACTTCTGATAATCAGTCAATAAAAACTGTATGGATCACAGCTGCCAATTTTTAACTGTCATGAGTTGAATTGTGTCCCCCCAAAATATCTGTCAACTTGGCTAGGTCATGATTCCCAGTATTGCGTGACTGTCTACTTTTGTCATCCGATGTGATTTCCCTATGTGTTGTAAATCCTATCACAGTGAAGATGTGATGAGGTGGATTAGTAGGAATTACACTGATGAGATCTACAAGATTGGATAGTGTCTTAAGCCAGTCCCTTTTGAGATATAAAAAAGAGAAGCCAGCACAGAAACGTAGGGACTTCATCCCACCAAAAAAGCAGTGCCAGGAGCAAAGCACATTCTTTGGACCTGAGGTTCCTGCACTGAGATACTCCCAGACCAAGGGAAGACTTATGCATCACAAAGACCTTCCTCCAGAGCCGACAGAGAGAGAAATCCTTCCCCTGGAGCTGGTGCCCTGTATTCGGACTTCTAGCTGTGAGAGAATAAACTTCTCTTTGTTAAAGCCATCCACTTGTGGTGTTTCTGTTATAGCAGCACTAGATGACTAAGACAGAATTTGGTACTGGGAGTGGGGTGCTGCTATAACAGATACCTAAAATGTGGAAATGGTTTTGAAACTGTGAATGGATAGAGGGCCAGCAGCAGCAGAACTAGAAGACCTGCACGAGACAGCACTGGAGCTGACCCATGGAGTGAGAGAGAGCTGAGTGCCTATGCACAGGAGGCTTCCTGGCAGAGTGGGGTGCCTCCAGACACTTATTGGTGGATCTATGGAGCTTTGGAACACTTGCTGCAGCAGGGCAGATGTGGGAGTGAAGCTAGAGGGCCGAGGGATCAAGAAACCAGGAATCAGAAGCTGAAGAGACAGGATCACAAGAAGCCAAGCTGTGTCAGTCTCAAAAGGTATGGCAAGGAACTCTGGGGTTTCAAAGAGTGGAGCCACTGCCTCTGTTGTTTCTAAGGGTGGAGTCGCCACTAGAAATGGACTAGGAGAATGGTGCACCTAAAGCCAAGGTAGCAGAGTTGTTGTCCTGAGGGGCTTCCACTCAGAACCTGGAGAGTGTAAGCAATACCTCATGTCTGGGTTGTAGGGCCATTGTGTCTCAGAGAAAGCAGGATTATTTTCAAAGTCTTGAGGGCTAATGTAATGTGTTCTGCTGACTTGCTTGGTGCCTGTTATCCTTTCTTTTCCTCCAGTTTCTTCCATCTGTAATGGAAATGTCTAGCTTGTGCCTGTTCTGCCATTGCACTTTTGAAGCAGATAACTTGTATTCTAGATTTAACAGATGAAGAAGAATTTTTTTGGATTTTGGACTTGGAGCTGATATAAGACTTTTGCTATGATATGATGGAGTGAATGTGTTTGACATGTGGCAAGGACATGAATTTTTGGGGTCCAAAAAGGTGGAATGTGATGGATTGAATTGTGCCCCCCCAAAATATCAGTCAACTTGGCTTGGTCATGATTCCCAGTATTGCATGATTGTCTACCATTTTGTCACCTGATATAATTTTCCTATGTGTTGTAAATCTTATCACTGATATAGTGAGATGGATTAGTGGCGGTTAAATTGAGGAGATCTACAAGATTAGACAGGGTCTTAAGCCAGTCTCCTCTGAGATATAAAAAAAGAGAATCCAGCAGAGAGATGTAGGGAATTCATATCACCAAGAAAGCAGTGCCAGGAGCAGAGTGTGTCCTTTGGACCTGAGGTTTCTGTGCTGAGATACTCCCAGACCAAGTGAAGACTTATGCTTCACAAGGACTGTCTTCCAGAGCCAACAGAGAGGAAAGCCTTTCCCTGGAGTCAGTACCCTGAATTCAGACTTCTAGTCTGCCAGACTGTGAAAGAATAAATTTCTCTTTGTTAAAGCCATCCACTGTGGTATTTCTGTTATAGCAGCACCAAATGACAAAGACAGCAACTAATCATAGGAATGATGTAAGACCAGGCTGCATTTCATTCCATTGTTCATGCGGTAACCATGAGTTGGGGGGTGGGTGGAATTCCAAAGCAAGTAACAACAGGTAAGGGCAGATAGCATACAACTGGGTACTGCAGATAGAAGAGATAACAATGATGGGGACTACACTTTAAAATTAAAGTCACAGAAATTTTAAAATTATAAGGACACTTATTTTACTATAGCTTCAGCCCCCTCCATTCCATCAAAAGAGTCTTACTAAGATCACCATTAGCTTCATGTTGTCAAATCCAAAAGGCATTTTCATCTCATTTTACTTCACTTCTCAGTCACCTCAAGTTTACTACAACTTACAATATTCTTATCCCTTAGACTCTGTGACTCTATCCTCATCAGTCTGCCTCCTAGAACTCTGATCTATCATCTCCACCTGGTTTGCTGGCGCATTTAACCTTCCCCATCATTAAACTGTAGCATCCCTCAGTCCCTTAAGTATCTGTCTTAGAAGTGTTTCTCATATCCTGTTATACCTCAATATACATTTTGGTACATCCTAAAGTGATTTCAATTACTATCTATATATTAAAACCCAGTGCCATCGAGTTGATTCCAACTCATAGCGACCCTATAGGACAGAGTGACTACTAAATCTGTACTTACAGCTACTGATCCTTAGTTGATCAGGAGTGGGGAAACATGGCCTTGGTGATATAAAAGATGCTGGATACCACATGATAGAATTTTGCAATACCAATGATTTTTTTCATTGCAAATACCTTTTTTCAACAACATAAATGGTGAATATACACATGTATGCCACATGGAATACACAGGAGTCAAATTGACTACACCCGTAGAAAGAAAGAATGAGGAAGCTAGATATCATTAGTCAGAACAAGGTGAAGGTCCGACTTTGGAACAGAGCATCAATTGCTCATATGCAAGTTCAAGTTAAAGCTGAAGAAAATTACAGAATGTCCACCAGAATAAAAATATGACCTTGAGGATATCCCACTTGAATTTAGATACCCTCTCAAATATAGAGTTGATGTGCTGAATGGTCATGACCAAAGATCAGATGAGTTGTGGAATGACATCAAGGACATCATACATGAAGAAAGCAAAAGGTCATTAAAAAGATGGGAAAGAAAGAAAAGACCAAAATGGATGTCAGAAAAAACTCTGTAACTGGCTCTTGAATGTAGAGTAACCAAAGCAAATGGAAGAAATGATGAGATAAAAGATATGAAGATTTCAAGGGTGAATCAAGAAGACAGAGAAAAGTATTACAATGATATTCTAATCTGGAATTAGAATACCAAAAGGGAAGAACACGATTGGAATTTCTCAAGCTGAAAGAATTGAAGAAAAAATTCAAGCCTCTAGTTGTAATATTGAAGAATTCTATGGGGAAAATATTGAATGATACTGAAAGCATCAAAAGAAGATGGAAGAAATACAGAGTCACTGTACCAAAAAGAATTAGTCGATGTTCAACCATTTCAGGAGGTAGCCTATGATCAGGAACTGATGGTACTGAAGGAATGAGTTCAGGTTGCACTCAAGGCATTGGCAAAAAACAAGGCTCCAGGAATTGATAAGATACCAATTGAGATATTTCAGCAAATGGATGCAGCACTGGAGGTGCTCACTCGTCTTTGCCAAGAAATTTGGAAGACAGTTACGTGGCCAACCAACTGGAAGAGGTCCATGTTTGTGCCTATTTCTAAGAAAGGTGATCCAACAAAATGCACAAACTATCAAATAATATCATTAGTATCACACACAAGTAAAATTTTGCTGAAGATGATTCAAAAGCAGTTGTTTGCATCAGGGAAGTTCCAGAAATTCAAACCAAATTCAGAAGAGGATGTGGAATGACTGATGTTATTGCTGATGTCAGACAGATCTTGGCTGAAAGCAGAGAATACCAGAAAGATGTTTACCTGTGTTTTATTGACCATGCAAAAGTATCCGACTGTGTGGATCATAACAAATTATGGATAACATTGCAAAGAATGGATATTCCAGAACTCTTAATTGTGCTTATGAGAAAGCTGTACATAAACCAAGAGGCAGTCACTCTAACAGAACAAGGGGGTACTACGTGGTTTAAAGTCAGGAAAGATGTGTATAAGGGTTGTATCTTTTCCCCATATTATTTAAACTGTATCTTGAGGAAATAACCTGAGAAACTGGACTATATGAAGAAGAACACAGCATCAGAATTGGAGGAAGACTCATTAACAACCCACCTTATGCAGATGACAAAACCTTGCTTGCTGAATGCAAAGGGGACTTGAAGAACTTACTGATGAAGATCAGAGACTGCAGCCTTCTGCATGGATTACACCTTAAGAAAAAGAAAACAAAAATCCTCACAATTGGACCAATAAGCAACATCATGATAAATGGAGAAAAGATTGAAGTGGTCAAGGATTTTCTTTTACTTGGGTCCACAATCAACACCCATGGAAGTATAGTCAAGAAATCAAACAACATATTGCATTCGGAAATCTGCAAAATACCTCTTTAAAATGTTAAAAAGCAAAGATGTCACTTTGAGGACTAAGGTGCAGCGCCTGACCCAAGCCATGGTCTTTTCAATTGCTTCATATGCATGTGAAAGGTGGACAATGAATAAGGAAGAGTAAAGAAGAATTGATGCCTTTGCATTATGGAATTGGTAAAGAATATTGTACATACCATGGACTGCAAGAAGACCACACAAATCAGTCTTGGAAGAATTACAACCAGAATGCTCCTTAGAAGAGAGGATGGTGAGATTTCCTCTCATGTACTTTGAACACATCAGAAGGGTCCAGTCCCTGGAGAAGGACAGAATGCCTGGTAAAGTGGAGGATCAGCAGAGAGGAAGACCCTCAACAAGATGGATTGATACAGTGGCTGCAGTGATAGACTCAATCATAATGGTGGTGAGGATGGCAGAGGACTGGGCAGTATTTTGTTCTGTTGCATTTAGGGTTCCCTATGAATCAGAACTTACTGGACAGCACCTAACAACAACACATCTATATTTCTAAGGCTGTGACCTCTTCCTAACTTCAATCCCAATTCTCTAAGCCATCAGGTTATCTACAGGTCTTTTATATTCGACATGTTTAAAAAGGCAGACTCTAGAACTAGAATGACTGGGTTTCAATCCTGAGACCACAATGTGGTAGTTATGGGGTCATTGTATGTTCCTTTTCCTCACTATGGCTCAGTTTCTTTATCTCTCAAATGAGGACTATTAGCATCCCCCTCACAGTGTTGTGAGGGTTAAATGAGTATACGAAAGCTCTGTCCATAACGCAAACCTTAGTAGCCCACTGCCCTTCTTAAATCACTTACAATGCCTTCCATTACTCTGATTAAACCCCAAAGCTTTAACCAAGTCTACAAAACGCCGTGTGATTTGACTTCATTCCCTGCCACTGGTATCCCTGCTGATTGCACTGCAGTTAAACTGGTCCATCTTCAACTCTCCACGGTCATTCACAGCCCACCTCCCCACCCCAGACTGATGCCACAGGCTGTTTCCTCTACCTAAAATGGTCTTCCCTATTCTTAACCTAGGTAACTACTGTTTATCATTTAGATCTCAGATCGGATGTCATTTCCTTGAGAAATTCTGCACGACATCCAAATTAGATCAAATTCCCTTACTTTATTCTCAAATTACCCTGTATTTTACCTATTTCTAAAAATATAAAACTGAACATTTTATGCTGACATATTTATTTATGCCATTACATCACTAGTGATATTCCCTCATGAAAACCTGTGTGCTTTAACACTGCCTGTTTCATTTGCCATTATGTCTCAATGCTGGTAGAGAGAAGGCTCTTAAATGAATAAAGACTGCCATTCTCATGTAATACCCCTTCATTCTTCATTCAGTAAGCACTCACTGAGCATCTCTTGGTTCTAGGCAAGGGGGTTACAATTATAATGATCACAACACGCAAGTTTCTTGATGAAGGAGCTTACATTCCAGTGGATACAGAATATAAATGAGTGAATAAAATAATTACAGATTGAAAAGATCTACTAATAAAATAAATTGGAGGTTGTGTTACAAAATAAGATAGAGCGGTTATTAAAAAGGGTTGCTTTTTGAATGATGCTACATTTTATCTGAGACCAGAATGTTCAGAAGTTACCGTGTGAACAGAACCCAGAAAGAGGGAGCAGCAAGAGCATATTTGCTTGTTTAATCTTTTTTATCTCAAAAGCAATCTACTCAAGATACACCCTATGCCTCACCATATGAAAAACACATTCACCCCGTCGCATCATCCCAATAGTCTTATATCAACTTGAAGTCAATAATCTCATCTTCTGAATCATCTAAACCAAATATGGTGAGACTTCAGGCATATTCTGCCTGGGACTAAAATTTCTCTTCATCTGTGAACCTGTAAAATCTAGAACACAAGTTACCTGTTTCCAAAGTACAATAATGGAACAGGCACAAGGTAGACATTTCCATTACAAATGGAAGAAATTGGAAGGAAAGAAGAGATAACAGGCACCAAGCAAGTCCAAAACCCAACAGAACAATTTATACTTTAGCTCTCAAGACTTGAAAAGAATCCTCTGTTCTTTAGGATCATATGGACAACGGCCCTGCCCTCCAAACTCTGGGTATTGGCCATGCTCTTTGGATTCTGGGTGGATGCCCCTTGGCCTGGGCTTTAGCTCTTCCTTGCAGACCATCTGGGATGACAACTCTGTGTCCTCAGCTTTTGGCAGCCCCATTCTCCTAGTCCACCTGAGTGGCCACCCTACCTTCTCAGCCCCAGGAGACCCCATTCTTCTGAGGGAGGGCTATCATAGGTTTGAGAAGAGAGGAGAATTTATCAAATTATTGTGGCAGGAAAATGAGTTCACCAGGAATTCATAGTAGAATTACCAGGCAGTATTGCATTGCATGACTTCTGAATTTGAATTTAAAGTGAAGCCAGTATCATCAGGATGGCATGAAAATGGTAAACAGGTGGGTTTACCTGAGCCAAAGAGATTTTAATGGATGTGTCCATGATTGTATAGGCAGGTAATGATGGAATCTGATCTTCTGAGTTTATTTCTGTCATCCTTCATACCACTCCACATTTTCTAGTACTTGTGTGCCTCAGCTCAACTAATATGACACCTTCATTAAGGGACTTATTTAATTTCTTTAGCAGATCATTTTATTAGTCATATGATGTTCTCTGTGTTTGAGATACAAAAAAGTAATAATAAGGTTCTCAGTAAATCAATGTTCATATGATGTGGACAGAAATACTTTTAAATTTTATAATTTTGATTCATCTAGAAAAAAGGGAAGTAATGTCCTTTAGAATTTATAAGGACATCTCAACTTTTTAAAAAACATAATAGTTAATTGGGGTTCTATATATGCAAAGTCAAATGATTGCTACATCAACTCTGTTTAAAAATTAATGTTCTGCTACCTAGCTGCTACCTTGTTTTATGTGCTACATTAGTTGTATAAGTAGTCTGATCTTTATAATACATAATGCTCCTACAAGTTTTTAGACAATTATTTGAGATTCATCCCATTTCCCCTTTTCTTTAAGAAGCAACTAAGAACATTCTCACTTGAAAAACAGATATTGGGTAATTTCTTCCCATTATGAGAGTTACATGGAAAAGTCTTGAATCAACAGTAAGAATTTTTTGCTATTGAAATTCCCAAACTGTAAAATAAAGGTAGACCTAAAGTCTTTTTGCTAGAGTTCCTTGGAAACTCTATGGGGCAGTTCTCTGTCCTATAGGATTGCTATGAGTCGGAATCGACTCGACGGTGGAAGGTAGAAATATCACTCTGAAGTAAGCTTGCTCATTGAAAAGTGAGTCGTTTAAGTCTGAGAGTATTGAGGATTGAGGAAGTCGAGAATGATTTTTGCAAACGAAAGCCAGAATGTTATTATGAGGATCAGGAAAAGGGCTCTTTCTGACTTGATTTAGGACTTTTAGAAACTTGGAGTGAATTAAAGTTTGGGGGAGTCCTGTCTTGATTCACAGACCTGGCCCAGCTCTCTGATAGCTGTCTCTGATCTTCTAAGTGACATCTTATCAGATTTCCTCACCTGTGTTTTTCCCCTTGCCAAAGCTGACTTCCCAAAATCTAAGATGCCTTTTCTTTTCCTTGAAGGAATTTGTTACATTGGTACATAAAATAAGTAACCCTCTATCTCCACCCTGGTTTGCCTTCCCACGCTTTCCCTACTAGGGTACGAGGAGGTAGTCCTTCAGATAAGCCCTGCTATGGTCTTCCCCATTCCTCCCTCTGCTAGTATCTTTGGGCTTTAGAACAAATCACCACCCTCCTCCCCACCCAAAGCCTAATGGTTTGCCTAAATAAGCAGCAGAGCAAAAGATGTACGTACAATCTCAGGCTAGGCACCAAAATGTCTATCCTCCTGTTTTTTTGGTTGGTCAGGAAAGTCTACATTGTACTCTGTTTAGCAAGTCAGGTAGTCTTTGGAGAATAAAAACTGTCTGGTGGAGGTACTCACTAGTCCCTTACCTATGGCGCATTGTGGGGTACACATAGAAGAGTTTCCCTTGTCCCCAGGCAGTCTTTTCAAGCCGGGGTGGGGGGACCACTAGTCATGGAACTATTCCTGTTGTATGCTGTCTATTGTCTGTGACTAATTGAAATGGGTTTCTTTGCCAACACTGTGTGAGTGTCTCATGTGTATGACTTGATTAGACTAAATAGATACATTACCCATGCAGTGATTGATGCCACTGAGTGGAATTCTGATCCCAGTAATCTGGGTTCTGGAGATAGACTTTAAGGCAACTTACATGTGCAATGCATAGGATATACTTCCATACGTAAGTGGTCAGTGGAGATTCCAGATGGCTGAGTAAAACAGAGACTAGAGATCAAAAGCATGAAGACCAAGCCTTGGAAAAAGAGTGTACAAGTTGTTTTGAGAGACTGAGATTAATATGCATCATTCACTTTTGAAAAAAGATATAAAAGAAATGTGAATTACACTAACTACTTTTGGGTTCTTGTAGAAATTGGAAGTGAAAATATGCTCAACATTGAAGAGCATTCACTGAAGAGAATTTATGTATTGCAGTGAAGGTAGTTCAGGTTGGTACAGACTACAGAACCTTGAAACTTTGAACAAAGTAGGCACAACGTAACCAAACTAAGAAAAAAAAAAAAAAGAAGAAGAAGAATCCTTAATTTGTAGAAGAAAGTATAGTGTGGGAAACACTGCAGCGAGGCTGTCACTTCTCATCCCTCCTCTGACCAGCTGGGCAGTTCCTATGGTTGAAAATATGGTGCCTGCAAATTCTCACACCAACCCCTGCCTGCCTAGGGCTTCACAGTAGTGGATTATGATTTCTATTTAGCAGATAACTCTTTTTTAGCCGTTACACCTCAGATGAAGTCCAAATCCTTTGACAAATATTACTACTACTACTACAATTGCTAATACCTTCTAATTACTGAGTACTTATTATAAACCAAGTACTCCACAAAGTGCTCTGGAGTAATTGGCAATAATCTTTTAAATTAATCTTCTTAAACATAGTTATCATCATCTTTTCTATGGAGGAGAAAAACATATTTCAAGGAGAATGAGTAAATAGCCCAGGATCACATTTTATGTGAGTTGAGATATGAAACTGAGTTTATGGAACTCCATGATCCTTTCTCTTCCCACCACTACACAGCCTCTTCTCAGAAGACAGTGATGACATCAATTAGCTCCTCTGAAAAGATGCTGCTAGAAAAATAATAATAAAAGCATTTCTTTTGAGCTGTCTGTTCTTGCTGACTAAGCTGTTCTTAGGGCTGTGTAGATGAGTAATTGTTATTCCTTAGAAAACCTAGGATGTATTTGTGGCGGACACTTCTGTTGTCTCTTCAATAGTTATTTCTTATCCTTTTACCAAGCCCTGTAACCATGTTTGGTCTAGGCATTATAATCCCATTTCCCTTTATTTGGTTTAAGGAAGAGTATGGGACATAGCTATGGGCAATAGGAGCCAAGGAGCTGGGATGGGGGTGCTTTGGGAGATTCTGTCTCCTGATGAAAGCAGAGTCTGATGCAGCCATTCCCTTACAGCTGCCTGGAACACAGGTGTGTGAGAATGTGGTGCTCTGAGCTGTAACAGCTGCCTTGCAACCTTAAAGAGACAAGCCTGAGTTCTGAAACACACGGAGGATGGCTGAATGGAAAGCCAGGAGGAGCCTGGGTCCTTGATGTTATGGCTGAACTGCTGCTTACTGCCTACCCCCATACATCTGGCTATGTGCAGGGACTAACTAATGGGTCTTCCAAACCCGGATTCTTCTGATACTGAAAGGTGGTACTGTTAAGAATTACACAGGAACAAACTTGGCATCATGAGATATATGATTATCTTGGTTGTGTGACACAGTTAAATGTTTTTATTGCTTACATAGGTACTCAACTACTTGCAACACAAATCAGCCCTAGCTTAAAAAAAAAAAAAAAAAGGTATTTTCCCTGATTATTTCTTGACTTATTTTCCCTTTTCCCATTTAACATTGCTTGTCATTTCATGAAAAGAAACTATGCCGTCTCTTGTCTTTGCCTTTCACGTGCTGATTCTTCTGCCTATTACACCTTTCTCATTCTCTCAACTCCTTTCTCTTCCCTTTTGACTTAACTGATGCACCCCCTCCATTCTTTCCCCCTCCTATCTTTTGGCATAGTCCCAGTCCTTTTCTTCTTGCTCCCTCGTTTCCTCTGTTCTTACATCAGTATTTTATAATTGCCTATATTCTTGTCACTCCTCAAGACTGGTTTATGAATTCATTAAGTACATGGACCTTGCACTCCCCAGGTCTTAGCATAGCGTTGCTATCATAACAGGCACTTGCCAATTATCTACTGGATAAATTAATGAACAACTAAATAGCCAAAAATAATTATGGAAAACCTTTTAGGCAGATTTCCGTTTACTATGCTCAAGCACCAAAGATAGAAGAAAAAAATTTGAGGGAAAAAGAAAGTAACACGTGAAATTTAAGATGAAAAATAAAGCTGCATTTATACCTCAAATGAGTGGAGTATTAGTGCCAGGAGTGAGAATAGCTTCGAACAGTGGTAGATTATTGTTATGGATTGAGTTGTGTCCTCCAAGAAGACATGTTGAAGTCCTAACTTCTGGTACCTGTGAACGTGACCTCGTTTGGAAATAGTGTTTGAAGATGTTATCAGTTAGGTTAACGTAAGCTTACACTAGAGTTTAAAAAAAAAAAAAAAAGTTGCCATGAAGTCAACTCCAACTAGTGGTGATCCCAGGTGTGTCAGAGTAGAACTGTGCTCCATAGGCCTTTCTTCCCAGATGCTTCTGGGTAGATTTAAACCTTCCACCTTTCCTTTGGCAGCCAATCAGTTTAACTGTTTGTACCACCCAGATACTCCATAGTGGAGCACGGTGGGTCCTAATCCAATATGAGTGGAGTTCTTATAAAAGAGAAGAGGCACATACACCAACTCAGACAAAAACACAGAGGAAAGATGGCCATGTGATGATGAAGGCAGAGATTCAGTTGCAAGTCAAAGAACACCAAATGATGCCAGGAGCCACCAGAAGCTAGGAGAGAAACATGGAACAGATTCTTACTCAGGGCCCTTGGAAGGAATCAACAGGGTTGACACCCTGATTTCAGACCCCTAGGTTCCAGAATGGTGAGACAATGCATTTCTGTTCTTCTAAGTCATCCAGTGTATGGTGCTTCACTGTGGCATTCCCTAGGAAACCAAGAAAATTACAAAGTTTTAAAACAGTTAAGCGAAGACAGGTAGGAGAACCTCCCAAACAAGAGGAACTATATGAGTGGCAGTGTAGATGCCAAACATTCAGAATATAAAAGACCAGGAGAGAATTAGATTGGCTTAAAAGTTAAGTGGAGTAAGGACATAAACCTTGAAAAATAGACTGGGGATACTGGCATTTCTTTTCTTCATTCAATAGGAGTTTTTTGAGTGCCTCCAATGTACCACGATCCTTGTCTCCCAAACTACTGGATAAAGGAGGCATAGTAGTTCTACAAAGGGAATCAAAAATACTCTTGCCAGGCACTGGGCATCCAAGAAATTACTTTTTGGACTTTCAAATGGCCATTGCACACTGTTCCAAAACAAATTACCTTTTTGACTTAACTTTCTTGGTAACTCATTCAGCCCATTCTTCCTAATACACTTAAATTATAATAGCATAGGAAGAAATTTTCTTTCCAAGTACAGTAATAAATTTTAAATACGAATGGCTTTGGTAACTATAGGAACATACCATCAAGGGGTAGAGGAAAAAGTAGTGTTTTATCTACTGAATTATTTAAAAGGTGGACTTTATCAAGTGGCATGCCACCATGTATTTTAATTATGTCTTCATGAACTTGAACTACCTTTTGCAAGCTCATCAGTAAAGTTTTACTGAGCTATCCTGGCTCACCAAGTTCAAAGCTATGCTCCAGGTCGATTTTATTTAAAGTCTACTGACAGCATGCAGTAGAGAAATATATTAAGTACCACTTAAATCTGTTACTGAATACATCATCAGGAATACACTGGAAGAATATTCTAACTCTGACTTCATTGTGATCCATTACAAACTCCCCTTTGGCTTTATTTTCACACAGGTTCCTAGCTGTAACATGAAAAATCCTTAGCTTTTAAGATGATGAACTGTAATTCTTCTTCCTGGTCCCCATCAATTAGCATTCAATTCTAAAATCAAAGGAACAGACTACTAACATTGTAGGGCCACTGAATAAAGCGACTCTCCCTAGCTCCTTGGCATAAAAGTAGAAGACGATACTCAAGAAAATTCAAGGGAAATTCTAGAACTGAATGTCACCACGAAAGGGTATTAATATTGGAGGATTAACGTTCAATATGAGGTTGGCTTAAGCAAAGATTTAAGTGTCTAAGGAGTAACTTCTCTAGGCATGGTACAGTCAGTAATTCTAGGAGAACTCCTCCATATGGCATTTTTAATGCTCATTAACAGATCTTGAGTAGTCCCCTCTTTGTAACTAATATTCTAATATACTGCAATTCCTCACAGCAGAAGTGGTGAGCAAAGGCCCTGGTAGCCCCCTGGGCTTTGCCAAGTTTAGGAGCTTGAGCTTTGTTGACATGTAGGCCTAGTTTCAAATTCCAGCTAAATCAGTGCAACTCTCAGTTCCTGGTCAGTAAGATGGAAATAAAACGATACCTATCCCAAAGGGTTATGGCAAGCATTGGATAATATAATGTAATTAAAGCATTCAGCACAGAGCCTGACATTACTCCAGTTCTCAACAGATCAAAGTGATGTTAAAGAAAAAGAGATTTAAGAGGAGATATAGGTTGTCACATTTTTATATATGAACTGTTTGCAGGTAGCCATCCTTCCTTAGGAGACATGTAGCTGACTGTTTGTCTTTATTTTTGAGAAAAGAATTGTTGCTTCTTGGTGTATGGGAAGTCAAACACAGTCAAAGTACTTTATTTTTGATGTCTATGTTCCAATTTGTTTTGCCCTAAGCTACTTCTCATTAAAAACAAAACCAATAAAAAAAAAAAAAAAGCAAACCCATTGCCATTGAGTTGATTCCGACTGGTAACAACCCTGTGTGTTATGTGTTACAGAGTAGAACTATTCCATAGGGTTTTCTTGGCTGTGATCTTTTGGGAAGCAGATTGCCAGGCCTTTCTTCCACAGAGCTGCTGGGTGGTTTAGAACCACCAGTCTTTAGGTTAGCAGTAGAGCACAAACCATTTGTCACACCCAGGGATCTTTCTGAGTAAAAAGTACTGTTCTATCTGAACGCCTGAAAATTTCTCATTTCAGTCGCAACGAGATGCTGTCCCTTATCATTTGAGCAGCTATTTTTGTTCTGCATGAAAACCAGAACCACCGTCTTATTACTAGAGACATATTGGCAGTGACTAGTCTACAAATTATATCATAAAGCATTGTTTCCTGTTCTGACACTTATGTGTGAAAAGGTATTGATTGACCTAGGTCAATCTATGTAACCCCCATAAAGAAGACAGAAAACAGCAGGCACCAGGACACAGAACTATGGCAAGTGGGGGATAAGAGAAAAATAGTGTCAGGATGGGCAGCTGAGGAAGCAGCGTATTTATATTTTATTTTTGTGTTATATATAGATATATTTTTAAGTATGAGTCCAAATTGACAGACCTTATGGAAATGATTTCAGATATCTGCTTGCTTTACATGCTACCTTTTTCTTTTTTTTTAATCAATGCATTCCCCAAAAGACATACTGTGGAGCCTTAAGGATTAAAAGGATGCATCATCCAATATATTTAATAATATGTGGTAGTTTCCTCATTGGCTCATCACCTCGTTTAATGCAATCAACCTGTTTTTCCAATATTCCACCTTTTTGGAGGATATTTTTTATACTTGAAACCAACACTGGTGATGTTATTACCAAATGATTGGAGAATTACCATGGAATGCAGATATTTACATTCCTTATGTATCTTACAAAGAGGCATTGGGGCCATTATTACCAGAAAAGAAAAATCCCAATTGTAAATAATATATGTAAATTATAAAGCACTGAAAATAATTTTAGAACTTAATACGTAGATCTATCCTGGGCTGATGCTAATGAAAAAGTAATGCCTAGTATATTTCACATTCCAGAGCCTGAGGATATGAATACACGGGAAAGCAATTCATACCAAATTGTTTTACAAGTGAAAATTCTGCTAGCCTAAAGCAATAGCTCGCCATAATCAAACAGGCGAAGGAACACCTCCAACATATAATATCCGCCCTGGAATTACTCTGTAAATCTAGTTCAGTGGGTGGCTGTGGTCTCCTTCACCAACAGGCCTTTCCCCTAAGTGGTTGATACTCCGAGGCCAGCATCTGAAATCTGCCTCATGTTTTTGGCTCACTCCCAAGCACTCTTGTTTAGTCAATAGGCAGAATTCACTCAAATGAATTTTCAACATCCATGTAAAGTAAAGGTGAGAAAATACAGAAAGGCCAGGGATTAAGATGAAAGAAACCCTATCCCAGAGAATAGTTTCATAATTATAATAGCTCATTTTAATCACTGTGATTGTTTAATATATTATGAACACGGAGCTATAAGGATAATAATCGTCCTATCAGTCACAATCTCTTTGTTATAACCAGTGCTCATTTGGGATTTAGCATCGTGTAGTTCCGCTCTCCACACTTTCCTCACATATCAAGTGGCCTTAATTACGTGGGCAGTCAGACGCTTTCCCGAGACAAAGATGGGGACGGCTACACATCAGGTAAGAGGAGATGCTGGCCCCTTCCTTCTTTGTTTCTGCTCAGTCCCCTGTAGCTAAAGCCGCATGTGCAGCTTTCTCCATCTTTGAGACACTTAAAATGTGAAACGAGCAATTTAGCTGAAAAATTGCAGGTTTTTTTTTTTTTTCTTGCTTGCATGCTTCATATGCTGGGTTAAAACCATTAGCATATAACAAAAATCTGAGCAGATGCAATGCAACAGATTCCTTAAGGGAATCCATATTTTTACATATTTTGTAATAAGGAAACTGTCACTCCCAGATGGTATCAAGCTAATACTGGTGGTTTGCTTGCTGATAACATACTAAAAAATAAAATTAATTGTATTCTATTTGATGACAATGAAGTCATTATCATATATACTGCACCCTTAAAGGAAAAGGATCCAAAAGATGTCCTTCCTGGAGGATGATTAGGTTTATTTAGTTTCTTGGCCTGGCCAGAAAAAAACAAAAAAAAATTCAGCTTGGATCTTAAAAGAGTTGGAATTCCGTCACACCTGGCACTAAAATGCACTCTGGTTTATAAATGTCGTGAAAAAGGAAAAAAAAAAGCTATCTTGAATTGCTAACAATATTACAGAAGTCTGTGGTGTAAATACAACACATTCGACACTTGAAGAAATCTGTGAACGAGTGAGCTCATTCTTCGATAGTTCATGGTAAAGCCAACTTCCTCATTTCAAGTCCTGGCTGTTGGCCTTGGCCAATGGTTGTAAGTGCTAGTGACACTTGAAAATGTGTATATAATAAGCCTTGAAATTAAAATCTAATATCCGTAGCCGCTTTGGTATATTTTCATAATTATTTTTTGTAATAACGCAGTGACTTTTTCTCAATGTGTCATCATACCTGCCATCAACTTAGAATAGTTCCTTTCACAAATAACTTTGTGACTTAGGACTTAAACAATAATTACACAATAAAATTTATCTTCATTTAGATTTCTCTTAAATTAACCATGACTCTTTCCAGATACTGTATGGGAAATAATTTCTGTAGGTAGTATTTCTTAACTTTTATTATAGGTCACATCCTTTTACCAAAAGGCAAAGAAAACAAAAGGAAAAGGAAAACCCAAGTGATTCCATAAACTGGAGAGTATGTGTGTATGTTTGCATGTGTGTATGTGTGTATATACAATTATATATGTATACATACAAAAATATATACACATACTTAGATACATATATACATATAAAAAAATTTTTTTTATATGCAGACACACAAATACATAAATTTTGTTGTGCCCAAAACTAGATTAGTCTTGCATGTTTTACAATACTATTTTTTATGAGATTTTGATTTTGATACTATTTTCTATGTTAGGATTTATTCCTTGAATAACAGTATAAAGAGTTTTTTTACCCCTATTTGACAAGACTCAATTGCAACATAAAAAACTCATTTCCATACTGTAGTATATTGTAGAAAAATAACCATATTAAATACGGCTCATTCTTTGGGAGGTTTTAATAGCCTAGAAGTTGGCTGAATAGGTACTCAAACATCATGAGCAAAAAAAACAAAAAAAAACTTTTTAAAAATCTATGAGCAGTATAAAGTACATAAATAATAGAATAGATTCATATACATTAAATCTATATATCTTATATCTTAAATGTTTTAACAGAAAAGCAGTTTTTAATCCTGAATCTATATATATATAGAGATTTTTTTTTTAAATAATCAGAGGTTACTTGGTTAACAATCAGCTATTTAGGTTGTCATAAGCTAAATTGCATAAGATGATGACAGCTGTATATATGTACATACATACATAACATACATGTAGGTTCGAATTTATTGGGAAGTTATTTGAGGTAACATAAACAGAGCTCTGGTCTTTCAAATCACACAGGTGTTAGATGTTCTTTCTTAAGCAAGTTATTCCCTGAGTCACTAAGGGTGAGCATTCGCAAACCCTATGTATTACCTTTGTCTATAACGTTAACCAGGAGTGCTCTTTGATAGAGCACTAATGTCAGAGAAAACCAAGGTATGTAAAGGTTAGAGAGACCTTAGAGATCATCATCGAAATCTCTACTTTCACATGTAAGAAATTCAAGGCACAGAATGGGCCACAGTAATAGAACTGGGGCCAAAACCGAAAAAACCAAACCTGTTGCCATCGAATCAATTCCGACTCACAGCGACCCTATAGGACAGAGCAGAACTCCCCTATAGAGTTTCCAAGCAGCGCCTGGTGGATTCAAACTGCTGACCTTTTGGTTAGCAGCCGTAGCATTTAACCACTATGCAACCAGGGTTTCCAGAACTGGGAAAAGGAGGTCTAAACATTTCATTAAGATTGTGAAATTCATATACCTGAGATCATCAATAAGGCTTGGTCAAGCTCGGATAGGAAGTGATCTGTGAAGAAACAGATTAGCAACCGGATCAAAATGGAATTCAAAATTTCAATTATATTTGATCTAACTCATAGCAAAATGGTTATTTCAGGAGAAGTGGTAATTCATAGATAATTTCTCTCTACTTCAGGTCTACTGGAAGACTGTTTTGCTTTGTCAAAATCACCAACAGAAACAAAAGGCAAAGACGAAGTAGATCAAATAGGAATATAGTACTATCATCATCATTAGTATCATAATTATTAATGTTACATAATGTAAAATATTTGTGAATATATTTATGATATCACAATGATCCAAATCACATTCTGAAGGCATTTTATTGTCCTTGTCCTTCATTTCAGGTTCTAAGGTATTATGTGTAATCTAACTCAACTGTAAAGGCAGAGGTGGTGGATTCCGCATCTCCAAACCAACATTTTAGTTTTAGCTCAGCTTCAATGGGCAGACTCTTAATGTCCATAAGTCTCATTTTTTTCAGCTGCGAAATGGAGATAAAAATATCTATTTTACTTACCTTTGCTTGGCACTCGGATGTCTCAAGTGAAATGACTTACATGCAGGTGATTAGAAAATTATTAACATTCTGGAGACATGTTTATGAAAATTCCACGTAGAAGGGATGGGATGGGAGGGTTTGAGAATCCATGAGAACAGCCTGGAATTGTAGCCAGGATACAGAAGGCAGCTCCTTTGCCTCAGCCATGGGAAGCAGCTGCTTAAGGGCCCTAGTTTGGAAGGCACAGGCTTGGGCAGAGCAGTTTTAATATAACAGACTGTTTGGCACTGAGTAGACTTCTCCCAAAAACCTGGCAGGAGAATTAGCTTAAGTAATAGTATGTCAAATACTCATGCAGACAAATACTAATTGAAATCTCAAACAAATTAGGCTTTGCTTAAGTAATGCTAGAAAGACAATAAGATGACTTACAAATTTAATTTACAGGTCTGCTATGCCTTTCTGAATCACAAAGATCATACCTCTTTTCCGAGTCTATACACCTGTGCCCGTAAAAACGCATTGTCATTGAGTCAATTCCGACTCACAGAGACCCTATAGGACAGAGTAGAACTGCCCCGTAGGGCTTCCAAGGAGCATCTGGTGGATTTGAGCTGCCAACATTTTAGTTAGCAGCCCTAGCTCTTAACCACTACACCACCAGGGTTTCCACATGCCTGCACCCAAGCTTGAAATGCTCCTCCTACCCTTAAAGCATTTTCCTTGAGTGGGAGCATATGACATTAGAAGCCAAAAACATCTCGAAGGTCATTTCACATCATAATTAAATTTGATTCAGAGGTTCTATGTGCAAATAACATATTTTATTAAGGACACATTTGGTTAGGGACATAATTTCATACTTAAATTCGTTTTTAAAGCCATCAGAATCTACCACAAAGCACTTAGTAGGCATTCAATATGCATCAAGTAAAACCACCAAGTGAGTCAACTCATGTCATGACTTCAGTGTTTTTTGACTGACCTTTATGGACCAGGCCTTGAGTGAATTCAGGAAGCACCTATATTACACTCCATTATCGTACTAATTGTTGGAATTAATATATAGCAGTTTCAAATGTACCCTCAATCTTACATCGGTTTACCCTTTGCAAAGCTGAAGATTCTTGTTGAAAAGTAATTTTCAAGAGCAGCCAATGTAATCCCAAAAAAGTACACGATGCATTTCTGGACTAGAGAGCACAAAACCTAAGAGTGCGGTGTGGCACCCTGGATCAGCAGGGAAAGGCGCTGCCCTGTGGCCCAGAAGGAACATGTACCCCTCTAACTCAAAATTCGCATGTATTCCAGAGGAGGGAGGGGCGCCACGGCTCAAAATGATAAAACAGAACCACATGGAATACCTCCGCCATCTTGGTAATTGCTCTTGTCTAGGTACTTATTCTTAAGAAGTTTAGAATCCTAAATGGGCGTGTGATATGTGTGGTGGTGTTTTCTGTGAGAGGAAGTATTAGTATCCTTTATAAAATCAGTTGAGTGCTTTTGAGGTTTAAATATATATATATTTTCTTGGCCATGACCGTGAATTAAGCAGTTCGTCTAAGTATGAGACTCAGGAATGTTAGGTTCAACAGTTTTGGGTTGGCACTAAAATGATTCCGTGGGAATTTGCCAAGGCCCCATAAATAAACACTAAACACGGGATACGTTATGTAACCACAATCCTCAGAGCAAATTCCTTTTAAATATAAATGCACAGCTGGAAGTTAAAAAAAGAAAAGAAAATCTTAAGAGGGTTCTTGATATAACTAGCAAGTTTTAAAAAATTGTTTCCTTTTTATAAATCTGTCCTCTACTGAGTATAGTTATATGCACAACACATAGATTAGTTGAAGTATCAGATTGCTGTAGGAAAAGGGCTGAGGAAGGAAGATCCCAGATTGAGAACAATGTCACACATTTGTATACAGCTTTGTATGTTTCAGGGTGACTTGATATGCATTATCACAGTAACCCCTCAATTCAGGTATTAGCGGTCCCAGATACAGTGAAACCTGTGAGAGCTGGAACTGGAAGAGACTGCCTTATTTTTCCAGGTCTTGCAAGTTTTCTGCCTTTCACAGGCTGCAGCCTTTACCACTCTTCTATTAGTGGGAAATATCTGAGTTTCCCTTTGCTGACATGTTTCCGCATGACACAGGTTCCAGCTTGCCCATGTTTTACTGTATTACTCTCAGAGAGGTAAACTGAGTATTTGATCCAGATGGCTGCCATCTTGTGGCTTCAAGATCACTGATTTTCTTAGGATCCCGCAACACCGAGTGGACTCATGTGGACAGCGGTTTGAATTTTAAAAAAGATCTTTCTGCTTAACCCTACCGGGGCCCTGGCTCTCCCTCTCATCTTGGCAACTCAGGTGTGAATACGAGTTGCCATCTGGTCGATTCCGACTCCTGGGGGCCCCAGCTGTGTCAGGGTAAAACTGTGCTCCACAGGGTTTTCGATGGCCGATTTGGGGGATGTAGATTACCAGGATTGTCTTCTGAGGCACCTCTGAGTGAACGTAAGCCTCCAACCTCTCTGTTGGCAGTTGAGTGCATTAGCCATTTGCCCTATACAGGGATTCCCAAGGGTGAATGGCATTTTTAATTTGAGGTATGTTTGTTTTTTCCTTAGTGGGAGATCACCTTGACTGGCATGTTGCTAGGCTTTTTCCTTCTTCTTCCTTCTTTTTTGGCTTAAAAGAATCATCACAAGTAGTCTCAGGAAGGTAAGGACTGTGCTCGTCCCGGACTTGTTCGCTGTGAGATCCACAACGCGGAGACCACACTCAGCACTTAGTGGCGGGCAGAGTCAATAAATTGTTCCTGAAAGAAAGGGTAAGAGAATGAATCCTGTCCATGCTCGTAAGTCAATGTGGAAGTGATGGCTCTCTCAGCCATCACGTTTGCTCCTTCAAATCTGGGGGCCTTTCTTTATGCTTTATTTACAACACTGGCACTGAATCAAGATGGTTTATCAATAAATAATTTGCATTTATCTCGTTTTTCTATGCTTGACCTACTGAGTAAATCTTCTCCCCACTTGATGTTTTACCTTTCTGGTGGTGATAATTCATTCACGCCAGGCTTCTGGTTCTTCTAACATTTGATAGCTACCCAGATACATGGGGAGGACACTGGGTGCTTTTGTAGACTGAATTCTCCCTGAGGAGTATGGAAGGTCGCAGTTCAAGTAGCCCACTGATATTATTAACCGGATCCTGGTTTCCTTATGCCAAAATGGGAAGTGCCAACTGTGGCCTACTGGAAAGAACATTGGCCTGACTGTCATAATTTTATCCTTGAAGAGTCAGTACGACTTTATTTAAAGCTGTCCATTATTCAAAGTGCCACTTCGTTATTCTGAGTCCATGTAATATTATCTGGCTCCCTTTTTAAAAATGTAGTTTTTGTTTTTTTACCGTTTCATTTGTTTACTTATATCTCTCTTGATAAACCAAACAAGTTGCCCTCAAGTGGATTCCAACTCATGGGGACCTCATGTGTTTCAGAGTAGAACTGCACTCCATGTGGTTTTCATATCTGTGACGTTTCACAGTATCTCCAGACTTTTCTTCCAAGGTGCTTCTTGTAACCACCAACCTTTTGGCTAGGAGTCATGCCTGTAGCAAATTGCACTACCTAGGGACTCCTATCATTGTTAATAATTATAAGCAATTCATTTTTCATTCCACATTTCATTCCACAAATAGTGAGTCTGTCTCTTTATAAAAAAATATGAAAAATTACAAATAAAAAGCTCAGATGTTCTTCACATAATCCCCACAATCACCTCCAACCAGCCGCAAATCACCTCTGTTTCTTCAAGGAAAAGAACCACAGTAACTAATGAAGTGTGTATTCTCCAAGCTTTTTTTGTGCATATACATACAATCAACATGGACCCACAGGAAAAATGTAATATTGTTCTATGAGTGAGTTTTTTATCCTTAAATGTCTTGGTAATTTTGTCCACAAGAGTGCCTATAGTGTAATTTCACTCTTCTTAATTGCTACGTAATATTTCATGGTATGGTTATGCCATATAATTATTCTGCTACTGAGAAACATTTGGTTTGGTGTCAATTCTTTTCATTGTTACAAGTAATGTGCGATGAATGATGAATGTACTAAAGTTTGTCAGGCCTAGCCAATAAAAATATTGCATGGAACACACTTATATTAAAATTATCCATTGTTTATCTAAAAGTCAAATGTAATGAGTATCTTGCACTTTAGCTGGCAACTCTACTTATTATGGAGATGTTCAAGTATGTTCTAGAGCAAATATCAATAGCTAGGAAACGAGCAATGGTGCTTTTTTTTTAAAAGTTTTTTCTTTCTGTACTTGAATCCTAAAACCAATTTATACTTTGTTGTATTTCTGTAGCCTCATGAGCTGAAAACTAGTTAAATCTACTTTTTAATAGATACTTTAGTGAAAGATCTCTGTGTATGTATAAGAAGCCCCAGTGGCACAGTGGTTAAAGCTCTTGACTGCTAACCAAAAGGTCAGCAGTTTGAAACCACCAGCTGCTCCAAGGGAGAAAGATGTGGCAGTCTGCTTCCATAAACATTTACAGCTTTGGAAACCCTGTGAGGTCGCTCTGTGTCGGAATCGACTGGACGGCCGGGGGTTTGGGTTTGGTTTACATGCATACGTAAAGACTACGCACGTCTTATTAAGGGCACAGCTTCATTACTTTTCACAAACTGGCCACACCTGTGTAACCAACACACAGACCGAGAAATAGAATATGACCAGAGGCCCCTCTCCTTGCATCTTTCAGTCGCTAGCAACCCCCTCCCCCGGCCCCCTCACACACACCAAAGGTAACCAGTATTCTGACTTTGAACAGCATGGGTTAGTTCTGATTGGTTTTGTCCTTTATGTGAATGAATCATTCATAAAGTATGGAATCTTTTGTGTCTGCCTTTTTTTCTGGTAAAAACATTTTGTTTGTGAGATCCCTTGATATGTGCAGTTCTTCATTATTCATTTTCATTCCTGTATGATATTCATCTAACTTTGATCTTTCTAGTTTTGTAAAAAGTGCTTAAAAGACACATAAAAGATAACTTTTACTCTGAGTGCCTGATTTGGCAGATGATTGTCATACAGGTTCTCATTTATCCTTAAATCAATTTCAAATTTTGTTTTAAGGTATTGTCTTTCACCTAATAATTATTTAAAAGCCGTTGCCGTCGATTTAGAATTGAATAATTTTTAAAGGAATGGGTTTTATTTTATTTTGCTGAACAATACCTAGTACTTCCTGGGGTATTGTTCCTTTTATTAGTTTAAAATATAACTCCTCCACCCTTTCAGAATGTTGGATTCTAATTTTTCCTTATGCGAATATTGCTACTTTTGTTTTCTATAATATTTCACTTGCTTGGTAAGCATTTCCCATCCCTTTACTTTGTTGAGCGGTACAGTGCATAACAGTTTAGCCGGTAGCTGGATTTTTTTTTTCCATTACCCAATCTTAATCTCTGTTTTTTCAAATTGCTGAATTTAGTTTATTTGTTCCTCTTATTAATATAGATTATCATTTTTAAATTTCTATTTTTATTTTAAATTTCTAACAACCAAGACAATTAAGACATAAATATATATATTTTAAACAAATTTTGCAGTTAACCTGGCCAAATAGTCTCCCTGAACTTTGGTCTTTATGCTTTTCCAAATTCTAGAGAGTTCATGTAAGTGGGATTATACAATATTTGCCCATTTGTGACTGACTTATTTCACTCAACATAATGTTTTAAAGTTTCTTTCCCTGTTGTAGCATACATAAGGACTTCATTTTTTCTTTACAGCTGGGTAATATTCCACAGTATGTACATACCACAATTTGTTCATCCGTTTGTTTCTTGATGGGCATTTAGGTTGTTACCACCTTTTGGCTATTGTGAATTGTACTGCAATGAACTTTGGTGTACAAGTATCTGTTTGCATTACTGCTTTTATTTCTTTTAAGTTTATACCTAGGGGTGGAATTTCTAAGTCAAATGAATTCTGTATTTAATGTTTTGAAGAACTTCCAAACTGTTTTCTACAGTGGCTGTACCATTTTACAATACCACCAGCAAATAATGAGGATTCCAATTTCTCCACATCTTGCCAAGACTTGTTTTCTGGAGTTTTTTTGGTCTTGTATACTTGATTGACCTAAGAAGCATGTTCCTCACATGTGCTATTGTTTTTTTATAGGCCTGTTTAATCTTTGGCTGAAACATGAACTTTGGGAGTGGCTTCAGTTCCGACTTAGCAGGGTGTCCATGGGCCATAATCTCAGTGGGCCAATCTCATTGTTTTGCATGTGAAAACCCAGTTGGCCTAGTACCATTTATTAAAGAAACTACTCTTTCCTCACTGGATGGACTTCAAATTCTATTCCATTGGTCTACATGTCTATCATGGTACCAGTACCAGATTGTTTTGATTACTGCCTTCTGGCCTCCAGGGTTTCTGAGGAGAAATTGGCACTTAATCTTATTGGAGATCCTTTGTATGTGACTATTCACTTCTCTTTTGTTACTTTCAGGACTCTCTCTGTAGGTTTAGATTTTTAGTTTGATTGTAAAGTGTTTTGTTTGAATCTCTTTGAGGTTATCTTACTTGGAGTTCATTGAGCTTCTTGGATTTGTAGATGCATGCTCTTCATCAAATTTGGAAAGTTTTCTCCCATTGCTTATACAAATATTCATTCTGCCCCTTTCTCTTTCTCATTGCCTTCTGGGATTCCTATGATACATATATTAGTTCAGTTGGTGATGTCCCACAATTCCATTAGGCCATGCTCAGCAGTCCTGAGCCTTCTGTCTTGCTGCTTTTCAGAATCCATAATTTTGATTATTTTCTCCTCTAGTTCACTATTTTTTCCTCTGCCAGCTCAGTTCTGCCACTGTCCTTCTGATGAGCTTTTCACTGCAGTTATTGTATCTTTCAGTTTCAGTATTTCTGTTTTGTTTTTTTAAAATATATATATATACACCATCTGTTTCTTTATATTCTGATTGTGTTCATGCATCATTTTCCTGGTTCCTTTGGTTCTCATTTGTGTTTTCCTTTAATGTCGAGTATGTTTAATATTGTTATATTGTATTCTTCTGATCTATTCATTATCTGGGCTTCTGTAGAGACAATTTCTCTCCCTTTGTCTTAATGTTTTGAATGGGCCATCATTTCTAGTTTTTTGTCATGATGTTTAAGGTTTGTACTTATTTTGTTTCTGTTTGCAGCTTCTTGCTACCTACCACCTTTTTCCTGTTTTTTCAGAGCTGCCACAGGGTTGACTACAGATTTCTAGTTGCTTTTCTTGATATTCATGTGAAGAAAGTCAGAATCCTAGGCCTGCTTATACAGCCATCTTCCTGGAGCACCTTGGACCAATTTTAAATGCTACATTCTTATTTACGCTCACCTACATCCTATTAATGTTCTCCGTCATTTTAGTTCCAGATTGTTATTACTTTTTTTAAATCAACATTAATTACATGTTTATTTCTTTCACATCCATTGCTTCTTTTGAGTCCTATTTAATTTTTTATTGGATTTCTTCCAGTATTTCAGAGAGTGTTTGTGAATATATTTCTTATGGACATTTATAGAGATGGCATTTGTTTATTACTTTGTTTTTATTTTATATTTGACAAATAATTTGGCAGGATTTAGAATAATAAGCTCCAAGTTATATTCCTTGAGGACTTTGAAGTTATTTATCCATTACTTTCCCGTATTTAGTGATTATTAAAGTCTGTAGTCAAGCTGATTCTTTTTCACTTTAAGATAATTTGCTTTGGCTGTTTTTGTACCTTTCTGGATTTTTTTTTTTTAATTACTGTTCTGAAATTTTACACGAATGTGTTCAGATGCATAAATGTTTTTGTTTGCTTATTTGTTTTGTTCTGTTTATTTGGAAGGAAAATTGCTTATTCATTCTTCTTGGCACTCAAAGACCCTCCTCAAACTAAGGGTTTATGTATTACTTCTCTCTAGATCAGTTTTCTAAGGAGCCCTGGTGGTGCAGTGGTTAAGTGCTTGACTGCCAAGAAGTTGGCAGTTCGAACCAACCAGCCGCTTCAGGGGAGAAAGATGTGGCAATCTGCTTCCACAAAGATTATAGCCTTGGAAGCCCTATGGGACATATCTACTCTGTCCTGTAGGGTTGCTATGAGTCAGAATTGACTCCATGGCAGTAGAATTTTTTTGGTTTGGGTCAGTTTTCTGTCATTATTTTGACCCTTCCTTCACTTTAATTCTCTGTAGGTTCTCTTTTTGCCTTTCCTATTAGATGGCTGTCTGAAGTACTAGAACTATCCTCCATAACTCTTACATTGTCCTGTGTACTGTCTTTTAAAACTTTTGTTTTGCTGATTTTTAGAAGAATTAGTTGAGCTCTACCAAGTAATTACAAATTAATCCTGAGATGTGTATTTTGTACATTTAGCCTATATTTTGTGTTTATGTCAATGCTTACATTTTCAATTCTGATATCTACTGTGATTTTTATGTGTTCATATTATCTTCCACTTTTTAAAGAATAATAATTTTTTCTTCTTCCAAAGTCCTATCTCCCTTGTTTTTTAAACTCTCTTCTCTTAGGTATAAATTCCAGTAAGTTTCATTCTTTTTTTTTTTCTTCCTTTCTTCTGGTATTTTATTACACCATATTGTACCTGTATTTGGTGCCTTGGCTTTCCTCTTATTTTGATTTTTGCCTGTTTTTGGAGACATACAAGGTATAGGACTTGCTGCACTACTTAATTTCAAATTAATGTTTCTTAGTTTATGCTTTTGTAATCCTATCAGTGCATTTTGAGCCCAGAGTTTCAAGAGCAGATAACTAGTATGCAAAATGTTCACATTTGAATAATCACTTTTTCCATTTAAAAAGATTCTATGCTTTCAGTTTTCAAGAATAATGTTAAAGACATTTTTTTTCTCACCTTTAACCTTCATTTTTTTTTTTTTAACTAAAATTTAAGACCTTTCTTCTTACTGGGTTTGGAGAAATATAGATGGTTCCCATCTTCTAGTTAGGAATCCTTTAGCAGAGGTGTGTTGAAATATTCCATGAGCATGCTTCTCAAACTTATCTTCTGGGACCTTTGGTAACAATACAGATTCTCCAAGCCCATCTCCTGATTCATGGGTTTTCACATGCATACTACAGAGGGGCTATTTTTATTAGCAGGTGTTCTAGGTAATTCCTGAAGATATGGCAAATTTGGGGTAAGTGATACATTTGGAAAAAAAGATAGAAACCTCCAGAACCTAAACTGTCATTTTAGGGAGGGCTTGTCTCATTTGGCAAGCAACATCTCCAGCCAGAGTGATAAGATTAAATTGAAGTTTCATCTCAGGTAAAGTTCTGGGCCCTTGACAGGCAAACACTCAAACATCTGCTGACTGTGATATTTTAATCCCTAATTGGTGACATTTACTATGCTTTGTGGCACTTGTGATTCAAAATCATCTCTCTGACACTTGAAAGAAAAGATATGCAGTACTAAACTGCTTCCACCTGCTAAACGGGTTGCATTTTAAGCAGGGTTAACTGAGGAGCACCATTTGGAAATAGTTTGCAGAAATGCCTCAATTCTCTTGGGGAGATAGCCTGTGTGCCTTGTGGTTTCTGAATGCTGCAAGGCTTAAACTTGATCTCTACGTCAATCAACTAGGAATCAACAAGAAGACTTATGAACAGTCTTACTAATGCAAACAATTTTTGAACACCGCAGAGTTTTATTGCCATTCAATATTGCCAGCACATTGGTCCCAGCATAGAATTTTATGTCATACTGTGTAATACTGTGTCATTCTCAGAGACTGATTGCTTTGAGTTCACAGCAAGCACTAAAAGTTAATTTTGGCTAAAGCTGATAAAGATAATGCCAGAAATGGCATGAATCACTATAGTCAAATCCACCTGAGGTAAAAAGTTTGCTTCACACAGCTTATGCTTATCATGATGCAAGATAGACAAATGTCAGTTTGAAGATTTAATTTGTTTAAAGCAGAAGAAAAAACTTGATGTGCTCTGTGCACGATATTTATTTGTTGTCTTAGTTATATATTTATTTGCAGGGTAGAGATGGGAAAGAAAGGGGAGAGGAAAGGAAGTTCTAAATCACTGGATATGCACATTGGAAATGGAAAGAGTGTAAGTGACTGTATTATGGAGTATTTAGCACATTAATTTATGTAGCATTAATTAAATTTCTAGGTGTCATGAAATATGACTATTTTTTAATAGTGTTTTGTGTGATAATTTTCATATTTCATGGGAGAAAATATTAAAAAGGGGGTTAGTCTGGGAGCCAACATGTGTCTATCAGTTTGTCCTGCTTTGCTGGCTTGTGTGCTGCTATGATGCTAGAAGCTGTGCCACTAGTATTTCAAATACCAGCAAGGTCACCCATGTGAACAGGTTCCAGTGGAACCTACCCTAAGACAGACTAAGAAGAAGGACTTGGTGATTTACGTCTGAAAGAATTGGCCAGTGAAAATCTTATGAACAGCAGAACATTGTCTGATATAGTACCAAATTATGAGACTCTCAGGTTAGAAGGTACTGAAAATATGACTGGGGAAGAGCTGCCTCCTGAAAATAGACTCAACTTTAATGACATGTGTGTAGTAAAGCTTTCGGGACCTTCATTTGCTGATGTGGCACTACTCAAAATGAGAAGAAACAGCTGCAAACATTCATTTATAATCAGAACATGAAGTCTATGAAATATGAATCTAGGAAAATTGGAAGTCATCAAAAATGAAATGGATGGCATAAAGATGCCCTAGGAGTTAGTAAGCTGAATTGGAATGGTATTGGCCATTTTGATTTGGACAATCATATGGTCTACTATGCTGGGAATGACAAACTAACTAAAGAGGAATGGTGTCACATTCATCATCAAAAAGAACATTTCAAAATCTATCCTGAAGTACAACACTGTCCGTGATAGAACAATATTCATGTGCTTATAAGGAAGACCAGTTAATGGGGCAATTATTCAAATTCAAGTACCAACCACTAATGCCAAAAAAGGACATTGAAGATTTTTACCAACTTCTGCAGTCTGAAATTGATCAAACAAGCAATCAAGATGCATTGATAATTACGGGTGATTGGACTGCAAAAGTTGGAAACAAAGAAGGATCAGTAGTTGGAAAATATGGCCTTGCTGACAGAAAGACACCAGCATTTTGCAAGATCAAGGACTTAATTATTACAAATATCTTTTTTCAACAACATAAATGCCAACTATACACATGGACGTCATCAGATGAAATACAAAAGAATCAAATCAACTACATCTGAGGAAAGAGGTAATGGAAAAGCTGAATATAATCAGTCAAGACAAGGCCAGGGGCTGACTGAGGAACAGACCATATCTAAGTTCAAGTCGAAGCTGAAGAAAATTAAAACAAGTCCATTAGAGCCGAGTTCATTATATACCACTTGAATTTAGTGACCATCTCAGGAATATATTTTATACATTGAACACAAATGACTAAAGACCAGAGAAGCTGTGGGATGACATCAAGGACATCATATAGAAGAAAGCAAAACATCATTAAAAAGACAGGAAATAAGAGAAAAACAAACTGGATGTCTGAAGAGACTCTGAAACTTGCTCTTTAAAGTAGAGTAGCTAAAGTTTATGGAAGAAATGAAGTAAAAGAGCTGAACAGTAGATTTCAAAGGGCAGCTGAGAAGACAAAGTAAAGTATTATAATGAAATATGCAAAGACCTGGAGTTACAAAACCAAAAGAGAAGAACACACTTGGCATTTCTCAAGCTGAAAGAACTGAAGAAAAAATTCAAGCCTTGAGTTGCATTTTGAAGGATTCTATCAGCACAATATTGAAGGACTCAGGAAGCACCAAAAGAAGATGGGAGGAATGCACAGAGTCACTGTATCAAAAATAATTGGCTAATATTCAGCCATTTCTGGAGGTAGCATATGATTCAGAACTGATGGTATTGAGGAAGAAGTCCAAGTTTCATTGAAAGCATTGGCAAAAAACAAGGCTTCAGGAATCAACAGAACACTAACAGAAATGTTTCAACAAACGGACATTGGTCTACACCAAGAGATTTGGAAGACAGCTACCTAGCCATCTGACTGGAACAGATCCATATTTGTGCCCATTCCAAAGAAAGGTGATCCAACAGAATGCAGAAATTATCGAACAACATCATTAATATCACATGCAAGTAAAATTTTACCAAAGATAATTCAAAAATGGCTGCAGCAGCATATTGGCAAAGGACTACCAGAAATTCATGCCACATTTGAACAGGATGTGGAACAAGTGATATTATTGCTGATGTTAGATGGATCTTGTCTGACAGTAGAGAATACCAGAAAGATGGTTACCTGTGTTTTATTGACTATCCAAAGGTGTTTGACTGTGTGGATCACAATAAATTATGCATAACATCGTGAAGAATGGGAATTCCAAAACACTTAATTGTGCTCCTGTGGAACCTGTACATAGATCAAGAGACAGTTGTTCAAAAAGAACAAGGGGATACTGTTTGGTTTAAAATCAGGAAAGATGTGAGTCAGGGTTGTATCCTTTCACCATATGTATTCAACCTGTATGCTGAGCAAATAATCTGAGAAACTAGAGTATATGAAGAAGAAAATGGCATTAGAATTTTAGGAAGACTCATTAACAATCTGCATTATGCAGATGACATAACCTTGCTTGCTGAAAGCAAAGAGGACTTGAAGTACTCACTGATGAAGATCAAAGTCTATAGCCTTTGATATGGATTAACCTCAAGATTAAGAAAACAAAAATCTTGACAAATGGAACAATAAACAACATCAAGAAAAACAGAAAATATTGAAGTTCTCAAGGACTTCATTGTATTTGGATCCACAGTCAACACCGATGGAAGCAGTCAATAAATCAATTGATATATTTCATTGGGCAAATCTGCTGCAAAAGACCTCTTTAAAGTGTTGAAAAGCAAAGATGTCACTTTGAGGACTAAGGTGCACCTGAGTCAAGCCATGATATTTTTAATCACCTCATATGCATACGAAAGCTGAACAATGAATAAGAAAGATCGAAGAAGTGATTCCTTTGAATTATGGTGTTGGCAAAGAATATTGAATAATACCATGGACTGCCAGAATAAAGAACAGGGTCTATCTTGGAAGAAACACAGAGTGCCCCTTGGAAGCCAGGGTTTTATCTCGGATCAGTCCCTGGAGATGGACATCATGCCTGGTAAGGTAAAGTGTCAGTGAAAAAGAGGAAGACCTTTGATGACACAGATTGTCACAGTGGATGAAACACTGGACTCAAACACAGGAGTGATTGTGATGACGGTGCAGGACCAGGCAGTGTTTCATTTTGTTGTACATAGGGTGGCTATGAGTCAGAAGCAACCCAACAACACCTAACCACAACAACAGTTACGGAGGAAAGAGGAAACTTGGTTTTAAGGAAAAAGAAGTTTCATTGGGTTTGCCCTTTTTCCCAAAGGCATTATCTTTATAATCCCTGCCTATGCAGATCAGACCTAAAGACTAGAGAATGGTCTCACAGGTATTCCTGGGACCCTGGACCTGAAGCTTCAGAAACAGGGCCTTCTAGGTTATGACACAAAAGGAAGTTTAAATTGTCAATAAAGTTTAACGATTATATTAATCATGTTATAATTAATAATAATTTATAATATCCATGATTTTAATAAGCCAAAATTAAAGTTCATTTTAATGACAATAAAATGTAAGGGCATACAGTAGAAAATTAATGTGTTGTTCTTGTTAGCTGCCGTCGAATCAGTTCTGACTCCTAGAAACCCTATGCACAACAGGACGAAACACTGCCCGGTCCTGCGCAGCCCTCAAAACCGTTGTTATGCTTGAGCTCATTGTTGCAGGCACTGTGTCAATCCACCTCATCGACGGTCCCCCTCTTTTCCACCGACGCTATACTCTGCCAAGCATGATGTCCTTCTCCAGGGACTCATCCCTCCTGACAACATGTCCAAAGTATGTAAGACGCAGCCTCACCATCCTTGCTTCTAAGGAGCATTCTGGCCGCACTTCTTCCAAGACAGGCTTTTTCGTTCTTTTGGAAGTCCGTGGTATATTCAATATTCTTTGCCAACATCACAATTCAAAGGGGTCAATTCTTCTTCGGCCTTCCTTATTCACTGTCCAGCTTTCACATGCATATGATGCGATTGAAAACACCAGGCTTGAGTCACGCACACCTTAGTCTTCAGGGTGACCTCTTTGCTCTTCAACACTTTAAAGAGGTCCTTTGCAGCAGATTTACCCAATGCAATGCATCCTTCCTTTGATTTCTTGACTGCTGCTTCCATGGCTGTTGATTGTGGATCCAAGTAAAATGAAATCCTTGACAACTTCAATCTTTTCTCCGTTTATCATGATGTTACTCATTGGTCCAGTTGTGAGGATATTTGTTTTCTTTATGTTGAGGTGCAGTCCATACTGAAGACTGTGGCCTTTGATCTTCATTAGTAAGTGCTTCAAGTCCTCTTCACTTTCAGCAAGAAAGGTTCTGTCGTCTGCATAACACAGGTTGTTAATGAGTCTTCCTCGAATCCTGATGTCCCGTTCTTCTTTATATAGTCCAGCTTCTCGTATTATTTGTTCAGCATACAGATTAAATAGGTATGGTGAAAGAATACAAACCTGATGCACACCTTTCCTGACTTTAAACCAATCAGTATCCCCTTGTTCTGTCCAAACAACTACCTCTTGATCTATGTAAAGGTTCCTCATGAGCACACTTAAGTGTTCTGGGACTCCCATCCTTCGCAATTTTTTTACCCATAGTTTGTTATGATCCACACAGTCGACTGCCTTTGCATAGTCAATAAAACACAGGTAAACATCCTTCTGGTATTCTCTGCTTTCAGGCAGGATCCATCTGACATCAGCAGTGATATCCCTGGTTCCACGTCCTCTTCTGAAACTGGCCTGAATTTCTGGCAGTTCCCTGTCGATATACTGCTGCAGCTGGTTTTGAATCATCCTCAGCAAAATTTTGCTTGCGTGTGATAATAATGATATTGTTCTATAATTTCCACATTCGGTTGGATCACCTTTCTTGGGAATAGGCATAAATATGGATCTCTTCCAGTCAGTTGGCCAGGAAGATGTCTTCCATGTTTCTTGGCATAGACGTGTGAGCACCTCCAGTGATGCATCTGTTTGTTGAAACATCTCAATTGATATTCCATCAATTCCTGGAGCCTTGTTTTCGCCAATGCCTTCAGAGCAGCTCGGACCTCTTCCTTCAGTACCATCGGTTCCTGATCATACGCCACCTCTTGAAATGGTTGAATATTGACTAATTCTTTTTGTTGTTGTTGTTTAATTAGAAAATTAATAACTAGGAAAAAATAGAAAAATAATTACACCAACTTGATTCAAACAACTGTTTGAATCGAGTTAGTATACTTCCTTACAATGAGTTTTCTAGGCATGTTTCTATCTGTTAGAATTGTTTTCTCGTAAATATCAAAAAAGCCAATGCTACGTATAACACTGATTTAGGCCAAAAAAATTAAAAAGTGGGGAATAAGTTATGAAGATCAAACCAGGGCTCAAGTAACATGGCCAGGACCCAGTTTTTCTCTCTACAACCTAGTCTCTGCTTTTCTCAGTAATTTCTGTATTCTTACACAGGCCACTCTCTGGAAGATCCAACCTGGCTGTCAAGTCCAAAGACCTTCTCACTTTTAGGATGGTTTTATAGTTGTTACATATTCAGTCTTAGGATAAATACAATTAGTATGTTTCTTAGAGATGAAGATGGTGAAACTTTGGCTCACTTACTTTGGACTTGTCATTAGGAAAGACCAGTCTCTAGAAAAGGACATCATATATGGTAGAAATTCAATAAAAAAGTGGAAAATCCTCCTTGAGATGGATTGAGACAATAGCTACAATAAAGGACTCAAACATACCAATGGCCATGAAGACGGTGCAGGCCCGGGCAACATTTCCTTCTGTTATACAAAAGCTCACCGTGAGTTGCAGCCTACTTGACGGCAACTAACAACAGATATTTATATTTAAGTAATGCACAGAAGAGTTTTGGAGTTGGAGGGGAAAAAATGGATATGAATTTTGCTTTATGTGTAAAAAGTGTCTTTTTTCCCTGAACCTTCTCTATTGGTGACAGTGCTCTATGAGGCAAAGTGCCACACTTGTTGGAATAAATCACTTTTTAAATTTTAGTTGTCATGTCAGGATTCTCATTGGCAGGATGAATCTTGTGTTCAGGGCAGACTTTATTCCTCGCCTCTTTCTTGCAGGAATAATCATAATAGATATGATGATGATGATAAAAACAATCATTCTTGCAGTTTTAAACAGTTTTTCTCAACCAGTAAAGTCAAGAGAACTCTGAGCCTTGCAAAAATTGAGAACTGAGGAACTCTGAAATTAGATCCTGTGTGCGTTGTTTCCTGAAGCACAAATGGGGAGGATGAAGCAGCCTCGCCAGGGCTGTGGTGCACATTGAAAGGTGCTAATGTGGTAAACACACAAGTGCATTCGCATGGTGTAAGTGCCTGCAATGAACATTTGTGAAATCATTTTGAGTGGCACATGGAGCATATCTACTGATCTTAAGTATAAAGATTTTTTTTTTAATTTTTGCTACACATAATGGAGAATCAGTTTTAAGTATGAAACATTTAGATCTCTAAGTCCTGCATAATTATATCAAACTTCATTACAAATCACAAGATGTTATCTCCACTGGGATACTTGGGCTGCTTACATTTCTGAGTTCAAGATAAAGAATGCAATCACAATATGAGTTAATGTTCCATTGTTAGACTGTGTTTTTATAATATAGATGGGCAGATGTTGGGCCAGAAATCATAAGCCAGAATTGCAACTCTAACTATTTGTATGATCAGCAACTATTACAAAACGTCTCTGGGGTTCATTTCCTCATCCTTAAAATGGGAGACAATATTCTTTTGTGATCCATTGAATCCAATGGCGCAGCACTGGATAATGTTTCATTCAGATGTGAATGGGGTCACAATGAGTTTGAGTGACTCGATGGCAACTAACAACAAACTAAGAAAGTGCCGCTGTAGGATCATTTATATCATTTCTGCATTTAAGATTCTATTATTATACATGGTTATCAAATTTGGTCATGATCAGACCACATGGTTAAAGAACAAAGGAAAATGGGATGTATTGACTATTGGCTGGCAGTAGAGACTTTATTTCAACAAAGAGTACCTAAGTTGGAACATAAAAATGAATTAAAAGAAAAAAATGCTCCTCCTGTGTGGTCTAAAGAAGTAAATAAATATATTTTGCCCCCAAAATACAAATTTACACCTCAGTAATTGATCAGTGTTAAATGCCTAATTCAAATAAGCAGCATGCTATTAAATGAGACATTACTGAAATATTTGTAAAAAGTAGTGCAAAATAATTTTCCCATTCAAATGATTTGGAGAGAAGTCACTAAATTTAATTCAACATTTAGGTCTCTTGCTATGCTATTTCTAATCAGGTATATTTGAACTGGAACCACCAGATGTTTCTTCATAAACACCAATTAAATGTTAAACTTTGTAGGAAATTGTGATTACAATGTCCCAAATCCCTATTTAATTCCAAGCACATGGTGCTATTGCATCTCAAAAATATTCTCCGCTTTCATTATTGCCACTGATATTATTATTATTGCTATTAGCTATCATGTGAGCACTGCCTGTGTGCTATACACTGTCCTAAGTGTCTTATCTAATCCTCACAATAGCAATCTGCAGTAAATACTGTTATTAGCCTCATTCCGTGGTTTACAAAACAAGCCCAAGACCATAGGGCCATTAAACTGCTCTGTCAAGAGTCAAACTCAGTATTGACTGACATCAGATGTGCACTTATATTTCCAAACTTTTGAAAATTGAAAGGGTCCAACATTCCTTGAGATCTACCATGTACCAGAAATTTCACATTCAGTGCTATTTGATATAAATCATATTACATCAAATAAAGCTTTAAGAAAGGGAACAAAAAGTTACTACAATTAACCAAGCATTAGAAACGTTGGCTTTATTTTTATATACTCTTTTTTAATTTATCGACGTACATTTATATTTTGATAATTTTAATTATACTGGAATAATATTTTTTGCTTTTTCTTCATTTGGTGTCTCATAAACATTTGCTGAGGCAATATGGATGTTATAATTATTATTTTGGAAAGATGCCAATCAATTTTTTGAAGAATTTGTGGAACCATGAATCTACTTTTGAACATTTGGTGACAAATCTAGTTTCAATATAAAATGTACTGAAACTTTAATTGTATATTTATTTGCACAGGCTAATATGGTGCCCTGGGGCATAGTGGTTAAGAGTTCAGCTGCCAACCAGATTGACAGTTCAAATCCACCAGCCACTCCTTGGAAAACCTATGGGGCAGTTCTACTCTGTCGTATATGGTGGCTATGGGTTGGAACTAACTGGATGGCACCTAACAACAATAGCAATATGTAAAAACTGCAAATTATTTCAACCCATAATTGCTAAAATTATTTTCAGAAAAGTATAAAGAAGTCATAAAATTGCCTTGGTAGCCTATCACTTAGAGATAACAATTGTTTTTATCTAAACATTTGACTTATGAGGAATTTTCTAAAACCCACAGTTTTAACTTAATTTTTTTTTTAAATGAGGATAATTGGTTCCAAATAATGGCAAAATGTAGACTTTAATTTATAAGCCATGGACTATACATATGTGTATATATATACATTTTGAAAGTTTAGCCAGAGAGTCCAGTGAGTTAGAAAGTGCCAAAACTTTAATCAACTTCTTTATCTCACTCTGATGACTGTGAATTTAGCTGTGTGTACAGAATTTTACTAGTTGGTGGGTCAGAGTCATTGGGAGAAAGAACTTTATGCATGAATATTAACCAGAATTTGCTGAAGTGTAGGTATGTTTTATTAAAGTATGGTTTACATGCAGTGAAATTACACATTTCAAATATACAGTTTTGATGAATATGTGCAGTTACTTCCATAATCAAGATATATTTCTGTTATTCTAAAAGGTCAACTTATGCCCCTTGGATACCCATTTTCTCCAACACCCTGAATCCCACTGGTGTGTTTTCCATTTCTGCAGATTAGATTGCTACTTTAGTCTTTTCTAAAACAAACAAACAAAAAAACCTCAAACCCATTGCTGTCAAGTTGATTCTGACTCATAGCGACCCTATAGGACAGAGCAGAACTGTCCAAAAGGGTTTCCAAGGAGCAGCTGGTGGACTGGAACTGCCAACCTTCTGGTTAGCAGCTGAGCTCTTAATCACCATGCTACCAGGGCTCCAGCCTTTTCTAAAGTCTCAAATAATTAGAATTATGTGGTATGGGCTCTTCCAATCTAATTTCTTTTGTGTGGCATAAGGCATTTGAGATTCTTCCATGATGTTGTATGTATTAGTCTTTCTTTTTATTACTGAATACTATTTCATTTCATGGATATATAGCTATCCACAAGTTGATGGACATCCTAGATGTTTTCCGGTTTGGAGTATTATGAAAAGAGCAGCTATGGATATTGATGTGCAAGCCTTTGTGTGGACACATTTTTATTTCTTTTGGGTAATAACTTGCAGTGGAATTGCTGGGGCATATAAATTTACATTTAACTTTATATAAAAAAAAAGTTTCCAAATGGATTTCTAAAGAGATTTTTAGCATTTTATGTACTCACCAGAAACATATAGGAGTTTCTGTTGCTCCACATGCTAATCAACACTTGATAGTGTCAGTCTTTGTAATTTTAGCCATTTTCATTGATGTAGTGGTATCTCCTTGTGTTTTTACTTTGCCTTACCCTGATGATCAATAATGTTAATCATCATCTTATGTCATTATTAGCACTTTATATGTCATTTTTTTATGAGTGCATGTTCAATCTTTAGCTCATTTTTATTGCATTGTCTGTCTCATTATTGAGCTGTAAGAGTTATTTATAAATTCTGGATAAATGTCCTTTCCAGATATATACATATTGTGAACATTTTCTTCCAGTCTGTGGCTGGCATTTTTATTATTTTAAAAAGCAGATGTTTTTACTTTGAATGAAGCCCAATTCATATATTTATTTATATGTAGACATGTATTTTTTCTTTTATGATCTGTGCTTTTTGTGTCCTCAAAATCATTTATGATCCCAAGATTATGAAGATTTCCTTTTATGTTTTCTTCTGGAAGTTTTTTAGTTTCAACATTTACCTTTAAGTTCATGACCCATTTAGAATTCACTTTTTAATGTAGTGTGAGACAAGGGTCATTGTTAATTTTTTTTTTCCATATGGATATCCAATTACTCTAGCACTATTTCTTATAAAAGACTGTGCTTTCTGCATCAAATTACCTTGGTGCCTTTGTCAAAAAAAGAAGTCATATGTGTGTGAGTCACTATTACCAGGACTTAACACATTGCTGGTAAACAATAGGTGTACAACACATGTTGATTGATTGAATTAATAAATTAAACTTAATAAATGGATGAATTAATTTATTTGTGCTAGAAACAATAAAATCTAGGTGTGCACTAAGTCCCATTGGTCTGTGACACCTAGGTAAGGACTTTCATTATTGTCCCCTAAAGCCACTGAAACATCAGCTTTCTTTTACCAAGTTGCAAGACCTTATCCCTTCACTAGACTCTGTAGGGATCTCTAAGGAAGGTGCTATGGGTTGTATTGTGTCTCCACCTGGAGACAGGACATGAGAGCTTCAAAGATGGCAGTGGTCAAACTAGCTCACACAACTAGCCTATTTGAGAATATAAAAACAAAATAAAACAAGAAGCTAGGACAAAGTAAGGAAACATAAAATAAAAAATAATAATAACTATTGAGGGCTCAGAGGAACAGTCAATGTCAAATTACATAAAGAGGCAGACCATGATGGCTTCAGCAAACCACCAAAATGAATCAAAAAAATTTCCAGAAGAAGAGAACTTCTTGGAATTATCAAAGGTAGAATTCAAAAGAATAATATACAGAACACTTCAAGAAATCAGGAAGGAAATCAGGCAAAATGCAGAACAAGCCAAAGAAAACACAGACAAAGAAATAGAGGAACATAAGAAGGTTATTCAAGAACATCATTACAAATTTAACAGGCTACAAGAATCCATAGAAAGGCAGCAAACAGAAATCCAAACAATTAACAATAAAATTTCAGAAATAGACAACTCAGTAGAAAATCATAGAAGCAGAATCGAGGCAATGGAAGTCAGAATCAGTGAGATTGAAGATAAAGCACGTGATACCAACTTATTTGAGGAAAAATCAGATAAAAGAATTAAAAAAATGAAGAAACCCTAAGAATTATGTGAAACTTTATCAAGAGGAATAACCTATGAGTGGCTGAAGTACCAGAATAGCGGGTGAAAACAGAAAATACAGAGAGAAATAATGAAGATTTGTTGGCAGAAAACTTCCCTGATATTGTGAAAGATGAGAAGATATCTAACCCAGAAGCTCATCAGGAGGCGGGCCCAATATGGCTGACTAGGTAGAAGCTACCTCGGACCTCACTTACAAAAAAAACAAAAACAAAAACAAGTGAATCGATCACATACATGACAATCTACGAACCCGGATAGTCAAACACAGATCTAAAGAGTTGACCCGAGTGACAGAGACTGAAAACGAGCAATCACGGGAAGCAAAGACTGTTTTTGGAGACTGGAGCCAGCGTCCCAGCCAGAAAACCTTGGTGCCGTCTTTGGACTGGGCACAGGGGAGCTGAGCACGGCATCCTGAGACGGCGCAAACAGGGGACGCAGCCCTATCCCACAGAAGTGACCTCGGGGGAAGCGCAGGGAGTGCACGCAGGCAGCACAGCGACGCGGCTGACAGGAGGAGAAGTCACCAGGAGGCAGCAACTGGTTTTGGAGCTGCGGCATCCCAGCTGGGGAACCTTGGCACTGGGCTTTGGACTGGGAGCGGAGGAACTGACCATGGCTTCTGAGACAGCACAAGCACGGGACGTGGGCCTGACTCTCGGGGGCAATCTCAACCCAGCCAACGCACACAGGCTACACACCCCTCAGGAATCTCAGATAAAACAGTCATCACCGAGCAAGATAAGTAACTTTGTCTATATTCTGGGGTGCTACTCTCTCCTATCTATCTGATCCTTCCCCTCCCCTTCCCAGGCAGCTTCGTTAACATTGGAATTTCCTGAGCCAGAGAGTGAAGTGCTCTACAGTGTTTTGCTTTGTTTTGTTGGTCTTTTCCTAACCCATTCTCCTGGCCTGAGAGAAGCAGCTACAAAAAACCCAGGGACCAAAATTCCTTCCCTGACTTCCCAAAATTGGATTAAAAAATACAGAAGCAGCTCCAGCCAAGCATATGAGATCCACGGTCTAGGGCTTTCATCCCTGCAGGGAACAAGGTGGCTATTATAATGCAAAGGCATTTCTGATAGGGATCTGACTGTAATTGTTTTAGCGGATTACTGGAAAGACAAGTTACCCAGGTCTGAAATTTCTGCATATTAAACAGAACCCTCACTGACCCACAACAGGGAACTGAGGGTTGAAGCTCCCCCCAGACCACCTAACCTCCTGCCTTAGGGGTCTGAGGATAGTGACACCTACCAATCTGTAGAGGTACATATGTTGAGTGCCTAAGGTACAACTGCAGAGCCCACCCACCAAAGTGCTTGAGGAATAGAGACACACCAACCTCACTGGCACTTAGGGGAAGCCCGTCAGCATCCTGCCCCCCCTAGAGTGTGACCCTCTGCTGCTACTAGAATCTGGTGCACTCAACTATCACCACTACTCCTCTAGGTGGGTAGGTGACAGTCTGCACCACACACTTGGTGACCCAGAATCAGATTCTACTCAAGAATAGTGAATGGACCCAGGCTTATATATCTGGTAACAGCCCAAAGCAGCTGATAACAGGACATAAGCTATTCAAGGGCTAAAACGATCAAGACAGTGCAAACTAGTAACCCATCTACATATACTGAAAGAAAACAAAACAAGACTCAGTGAGCAAATATAAAATAAATCATTGCAGTATCTTATAGATGCCTCAGAGACAGCAGTCTACATCAAACCACATAAAGAAGCAGACCATGATTGCTTCTACAACTGACCAAATTAAAGAATCAAAATCTTTCCCAAATGAAGATACAATCTTGGAATTGCCAGATGCAGAATATAAAAAACTAATTTACAGAATGCTTCAAGACATCAGGGATGACCTCAAAAATGAAAAAGGGCAATCTACAGAAAAAGCCAAGGAACACACTGATAAAGCAGTTGAAGAAATCAAAAAGATTATTCAAGAACATAGTGGAAAAATTAATAAGCTGCAAGAATCCATAGAGAGACAGCATTCAGATCCAAAAGATTAACAGTAAAATTACAGAATTAGACAACTCAACAGGAAGTCAGAGGAGCAGAATCAAGCAATTGGAATGCAGAGTGGGGAATGTGGAGGATAAGGGAATTGACACCAATATAGCTGAAAAAAATCAGATAAAAGAATTAAAAAAAGTGAAGAAACCCTAAGAATCATGTGGGACTCTATCAAAAAGAATAACTTGCGTGTGATTGGAGTTCCAGAACAGGGAGGGATAACAGAAAATACAGAGAGAATACTTGAAGATCTGTTGGCATAAAACTTCTGTGACATCATGAAAGATGAAACGATATCGATCCAAGATGCTCATCGAACCCCATATAAGATTGATCCAAAAAGAAAATCACCAAGACATATTATCATCAAACTTGCCAAAACCAAAGATAAAGAGAAAATTTTAAAAGCAGCCGGGGATAAAAGAAAGGTCTCCTACAAAGGAGAATCAATAAGAATAAGTTCAGACTACTCAGCAAAAACCATGTGGGCAAGAACGCAATGGGATGACATGTATAGAGCACTGAAGGAGAAAAACTGCCAGCCAAGGATCATATATCCAGCAAAACTCTCTCTCAAATATGAAGGTGAAATGAAAATATTTACAGATAAAACCAAGCTTAGAGAATTTGCAAAAACCAAACCAAAGCTACAAGAAATAACAAAGGAAATTGGTCAGAAAACCAATAATATCAGATACCAGCACAACAAAAGGTCACAGAACAGAACATCCTGATATCAACTCAAATAGGGAAATCACAAAAACAAATTAAGATTAATTAAAAAAAAAATGCTCATAACAGGGAATCATTGAAATCAATACGTAAAAAATCACAATAATCAAAAAGAGGGTCTAAATACAGGAGGCATAGAACTGCCATATGGAGAGGGATATGAGGCGATATAGGACAATACAAGTTAGGTTTTTACTTAGAAAAATAGGGGTAAATATTAAGGAAACCACAAAGAGGCATAACAATTCCATAACTCAAAATAAAAACCAAGAAAAACATAACAACTCAGCAAAGGTAAATTCAACTACTATGAAAATGAGGAACACACAATTTACAAAGAAAAACGTCTCAGCACAAAAAAGTAAGTGGAAAACTGAAATTGTCAACAACACACACAAAAAGGCATTAAAATGACAGCACTAAACACATACTTATCTATAATTACACTGAATGTAAATGGACTAAATGCACCAATAAAGAGACAGAGAGTCTCAGACTGGATAAAGAAACACGATCCGTCTATATGCTGCCTACAAGAGACACACCTTAGACTTAGAGACACAAACAAAAACTCAAAGGATGGAAAAAATATATCAAGCAACAAGCAAAAAAGCGCAGAAGTAGCAATATTAATTTCTGACAAAATAGACTTTAAAGTTAAGTTCACCACAAAGGGTAAAGAAGGACACTACATAACGATTAAAGGGACAATTGACCAGGAAGATATAAACATATTAAATATTTATGCACCCAATGACAGGGCTGCAAGATACATAAAACAAACTTTAACAGAACTGAAAAGTGAGATAGACACCTCCACAATTATAGTAGGAGACTTCAACACACCACTTTCAGAGAAGGACAGGACTTCCAGAAAGAAGTTCAATAGAGACACGGAAGACCTAATTGCTACAATCAACCAACTTGATCTCATAGGCTTATACAGAACACTCCACCCAACAGCTGCAAAATATACTTTTTTTCTAGCACATATGGAACATTCTCTAGAATAGATCACATATTAGGTCATAAAAGAAACCTTTGCAGAATCCAAAACATCAAAATATTACAAAGCATCTTCTCAGACCACAGGCCATAAAAGTGGAAATCAATAACAGAAAAATCAGGGAAAAGAAATCAAATACTTGAAAACTGAACAATCCCTACAACTTGAACAAATAGAAAGTGAGCAACAAAAGAATCCATCAGGCACCAGAAGAAAACAAATAATAAAAATTAGAGCTGAACTAAATGAATTAGAGAACAGAAAAACAATTGAAAGAATTAACAAAGCCAAAACTGTGTTCTTTGAAAAAATTACCAAAATTGATAAACCATTGGCCAGACTGACTAAAGAAATACAAGAAAGGAAACAAATAACCCAAATAAGAAACGAGATGGGCCATATCACAACAAACCCAACTGAAATGAAAAGAATCATATCAGATTATCATGAAAAATTGTACTCTAACAAATTTGCAAACCTAGAAGAAATGGATGAATTCCTGGAAAAACACTACCTACCTAAACTAACACAATCAGAAGTAGAACAACTAAATAGACCCATAACAAAAAAAGAGATTGAAAAGGTAATCAAAAAACTGCCAACAAAAAAGAGCTCTGGCCCAGATGGCTTCACTGCAGAGTTCTACCAAATTTTCAGAGAAGAGTTAACACCACTACTACTAAAGGTATTTCAAAGCATAGAAAATGATGGAATACTACCTAACTCATTCTATGAAGCCACCACATCCCTGACACCAAAACCAGGTAAAGACACCAAACAAAAAAGAAAATTATAGACCTATATCCCTCATGAACATAAATGCAAAAATCCTCAACAAAGGTCTAGCCAATAGAATTCAACAACATATCAAAAAAAATAATCCACCACGACCAAGTGGGATTTATACCAGGTATGCAAGGTTGGTTCAATATTAGAAAAACCATTAATGTAATCCACCATATAAATAAAACAAAAGACAAAAACCACATGATCTTATCAATTGATGCAGAGAAGGCATTTTACAAAGCCCAACACCCATTCATGATAAAAACTCCCAGCAAAATAGGAATTGAAGGAAAATTCCTCAATATAATAAAGGACATCTACACAAAACCAACAGCCAACATCACTCTAAATGGAGAGAGCCTGAAAGCATTTCCCTGGAGAACGGGAACCAGACAAGGATGCCCTTTATCACCACTCGTATTCAACATTGTGCTAGAAGTCCTAGCCAGAGCAGTTAGGCTAGATAAAGAAATAAAGGGCATCCAGACTGATAAGGAAGCAGTAAAATTATCTCTATTTGCAGATGACATGATCTTATTATACACAGAAAACCCTAAGGAATCCTCCAGAAAACTACTGAAACTAATAGAAGAGTTTGGCAGGTCTCAGGTTATGAGATAACCATACAAAAATCACTTGGATTCCTCTATATCAACAAAAAAAATTGAAGAGGAAATCACCAAATCAATACCATTTAACATAGCCCCCAAGAAGATAAAATACTTAGGAATAAATTTTACCAAAGATGTAAAAGACCTATTCAAAGAAACCTCAAAGTACTAGTGCAAGAAGCTAAAAAGGACCTACATAAGTGGAAAAACATACCTTGCTCATGGATAGGAAGACTTAACATAGTAAAAATGTCTATTCTACCAAAAGCCATCTATACATACAATGCACTTCTGATCCAAATTCCAATGACATTTTTTAATGTGATGGAGAAACAAATCACCAACTTCCTATGGAAGGGAAAGAAGCCCCGGATAAGTAAAGCATTACTGAAAAAGAAGAAGAAAATCGGAGGCCTCACTCTACCTGATTTTAGAGCCTATTATACAGCCACAGTAGTCAAAACAGCCTGGTATTGGTACAACAACAGGCACGTAGACCAAAGGAACAGAATTGAGAACCCAGATATAAATCCATCCACATATGAGCAGCTGATATTTGACAAAGGCCTAGTGTCGGTTAATTGGGGAAAGATAGTCTTTTTAACAAATGGTGCTGGCATAACTGGATATCCATTTGCAAAAAAATGAAACAGGACCCATACCTCACACCATGCACAAAAACTAACTCCAAGTGGATCAAAGACCTAAACATAAAGACTAAAACGATAAAGATCATGGAAGAAAAAATAGGGACAACGTTAGGAGTCCTGATACAAGGCATAAACAGAATACAAAACTTTACCAAAAAGGACGAAGAGAAACCAGATAACTGGAGCTCCTAAAAATCAAACACCTATGCTCCTCTAAAGACTTCACCAAAAGAGTAAGAAGACCACCTACAGATTGGGAAGGAATTTTCAGCTATGACATCTCCGACCAGCGCCTGATCTCTAAAATCTATATGATTTTGTTAAAACTCCACCACAAAAAGACAAACAACCCAATCAGGAAGTGGGCAAAGGATATGAACTCGCATTTCTCTAAAGAATATATTCAGGCAGCTAACAGATACATGAGAAAATGCTCTCAATCATTAGCCATTAGAGAAATGCAAATTAAAACCACGATGAGATTTCCATCTCACTCCAACAAGGCTGGCATTAATCCGAAAAGCACAAAATAATAAATGTTGGAGAGGCTGCGGAGAGATTGGAACTCTTATACACTGCTGGTGGGAATGTAAAATGGTACAACCACTTTGGAAATCTATCTGGCGTTTTCTTAAAAAGTTAGAAATAGAACTACCATACAACCCAGAAATCCCACTCCTCGGAATATACCCTAGAGAAATAAGAGCCTTTACACGAACAGATATATGCACACCCATGTTTATTGCAGCCCTGTTTACAATAGCAAAAAGCTGGAAGCAACCAAGGTGTCCATCAATGGATGAATGGTTAAATAAATTGTGTTATATTCACACAATGGAATACTACGCATCAATAAAGAACAGTGAAGAATCTATGAAACATTTCATAACATGGAGGAACCTGGAAGGCATTATGCTGAGTGAAATTAGTCAGATGCAAAAGGACAAATATTGTATAAGACCACTATTATAAGATCTTGAGAAATAGTACAAACTGAGAAGAACACATACTTTAGTGGTTACAAGGGGGGGAGGGACGAGGATGGGAGAGGGTTATTTACTGATTAGTGAGTAGATAAGAACTACTTTAGGTGAAGGGAAGGACAATACTCAATACACGGAAGGTCAGCTCAACTGGATTGGACCAAAACAAAGAAGTTTCCAGGATAAATGGAATGCTTCGAAGGTCAGCGGAGCAAGGGTGAGGTTTTGGGGACTATGGCTTAAGGGGACTTCTAAGTCAATTGGCAAAATTATTCTATTATGGAAACATTCTGCATCCCACTTTGAAATGTGGCGTCTGGGGTCTTAAATGCTAACAAGCGGCCATCTAAGATGCATCAATTGGTCTCAACCCACCTGGTCAAAGGAGAATGAAGAACACCAAGGTCACACGATAACTATGAGCCCGAGAGACAGAAAGGGCCACATGAACCAGAGACTTACATCGTCCTGAGACCAGAAGAACTAGATGGTGCCTGGCCACAACTGATGACTGCCCTGACAGGGAGCACAACAGAGAACCCCTGAGGGAGCAGGAGATCAGTGGGATGCAGACCCCAAATTCTCATAAAAAGACCAGACTTAATGGTCTGAGTAGGACTAGAGGAATCCCGGCGGTCATGGTCCCCAAACCTTCTGTTGGCCCAGGACAGGAACCATTCCCGAAGACAACTCATCAGACATGGAAGGGACTGGACAATGGGTTGGAGAGAGAGGCTGATGAAGAGTGAGCTACTTGTATCAGGTGGACACTTGAGACTGTGTTGGCATCTCCTGTCTGGAGGGGAGATGGGAGGGTAGAGAGGGTTAGAAACTGGCAAAACCATCTCGAAAGGAGAGACTGGAAGAGGGCGCGGGCTGACTCATTAGGGGGAGAGTAAGTGGGCATACGGAGTAAGGTGTATATAAGCTTATATGTGACAGACTGACTTGATTTGTAAAGTTTCACTTAAAGCACAATAAAAATTATTTTAAAAAAAAGAAGCTCATCAAATCCCACACAAGGTAGATCCCAAAAGAATGTCACCAAGACATTCTATAATTAAACTTGCCAAAACCGGAAACAAAAGGAGAATTTTAAGAGAGGCTAGGGATAGATGAAAAGTCACTTATAAGACACATTGTAATCAAACCTGCTAAAACCAAAGATAAAGAGAGAATTAAAAGATCGGCTAGGGATAAATGAAAAGTCATCTACAAAGGAAAGTCAGTAAGACTAATCTCAGACTACTCAGCAGAAATCATGCAGGTGAGAATGCAATGGAATGGTATATAAAGCCTTGAAGTAAAAAAAATAATTGCCAGCCAAGAATTGTACATCCAGCAAAACTGTCTCTCAATATGATGGTGAAATTAGGGCATTTGCATATAAACAGAAGTTTAGGGAATTTGTAAAAGCCAAATGAAATTACTAGAAACACTAAAGGGAGTGGTCCAGTTAGAAAATCAATAACATCAGATAACAACACAAGACTATAATACAGGACAGAGACACAAGATATCAACCCAGATTGCAGTCACAAAAATAAATCAAAGCTGAAACACTGAAAATAAGAAAACAGAGACATCAATTTGTAAAAGATGATAACATTAAAACAAAAAAAGGGGGACTAAAAAATGTAGTCATAGATCTTTCATATGGAGGGGAAGTCAAGGCAATATCAAGAAAAAAGATTGGTTTAAACTTAGAAAAATACAGAGAAATATTAAGTTGACCATAAAGGAAACTAACAATCCTACACATCAAAATAGAAAACAAGAAAAACAAAGACTCGCCAAATAAAAAATCAACAAGAAAAAGAAAATACATAAAAAAATGACTCAGCACAGAAAATTAAGTGGAACAAAGAAACTGCCAACAACACACACACAAAAAAATACATCAAAATGACAGCACTAAACTCATACCTATCAATAATTACGCTGACTGTAATGGACTAAATGCACCAATAAAGAGACAAAGAGTGGCAGAATGGTTTAAAAAAACACAATCTGCCTACATGCTGCCTACAAGACACACTTCACACTTAAAAACACAAATGAGCTAAAACTCAAAGGATGGAAAAAAATATATCAAGCAAACAACACTCAAAAATGAGCAGGAGTGACAATATTAATCTCTGATAAAATAAACTTTAAAGCAAAATCCATCACAAAGGAGAAGGAAGAACACTGTATAATGAGTAAAGGGTCAATACACCAGGAGGACATAACCATAATAAATATTTACGTACCCAACAACAGGACTTCAAAATACATAAAACAAACTCTAGTAGCACTGAAAAGAGAAATAGCTCCACAAAAATAGTAGGAAACTTCAACACACCACTTTCAGTAAAGGATGAAACACCCAGAAAGAAGCTCAATAAAGACTTGGAAGTTCTAAATGCCACAATCAACCAACTTGATCTCATAGACAGAAACAGACCACTCCACCCAACAGCAGCCAAGTATACTTTCTTTCCCAGCACACATAGATCATTCTCTAGAATAGACCACATATTAGGTCACAAAACAAGCCTTAAGAGAATCCAAAATATCAGATTATTACAAAGCATCTTTTCTAACCAAAAAGCCATAAAAGTAGAAATCAAAAACAGGAAAAGCAAGGGAAAAAAATCAAATGCATAGAAACTGAACAACACCTTGCTCGAAAACTACTGGGTTATAGAAGAAATTAAGGACGGAATAAAGAAATTCACAGAATCAAATGAGAATGAAAACACATCCTACCAGAACTTTTGGGACACAGCAAAAGCAGTGCTCAGAGGTCAATTTATAGCAATAAATGCACACACTCAAAAAGAAGAAAGGGCCAAAATCAAAATATTAAGCCCACAACTTGAACAAGTAGAAAGAGAGCAGCAAAAGAAGCCATTGGGGCCGGAAGAAATGACATAATAAAAATTAGAGCAGAATTAAATGGAATAGAGTATAGAAAAACAATTTGAAAGAGTTAACAAGACCAAACCCGGTTCTTTGAAAAGCGATAAACCGTTGAACAGACTGACAAAAGAAAAACAGGAGAGGAAGCAAATAATCCGAATAAGAAATGAGATGAGAGATATTACAACAGACCCAACTGAAATTAAAAGAATCTTAACAGAATTGCACTCTACCAAATTTGAAAACCTAGAGGAAATGGGCAAATTTCTAGAAACACACTACCTACCTGAACTAACACAAACAGAGGTAGAACTGTTACTGGAGAATGGCCTCAGTTCTTGTCTTCGGTGTAGGAAAGAATTCAAACCCTGAGACAAATAGTGCCAAGTGAGCAGAGGTTTTTCCGCAAGCAGAGGGTTAGTAGTAAAAGTACACTTGACTAGGAAGCGTCTCAGATACAGAGAGAATCTGAGAGCCCCGATAGTCTTCTTCTTAGGGTTTACACTCCTTTTTCTCTTGGTCTGTTTCTATTAACATTTAAAAGCCAGGACAAGACCCCCTTACAAAGACTATTTCCTTGGCTTAAGGTTTAATTACCAAGTTAGAGATTTTATCAAGCTAGGGACTTTATCAAGTTAAGGGCTTTATCAAATCAAAGACCCCTGTAAAGATCATTTCTTTGGCTTAAAGTTTAATTATATAGGGGCCATCTTATTGAGGAATGTCACCACCCCTGTCTCTTCCTCTTCCCAAGTGCAAGTTCTCCCCCTCCCCCTTACAGAACAACTGAATAAACCTATAACAAAAGAAGAGATTGAAAAGGTAATTTAAAAACTCCCAACAACAACAACAAAAAGCCCTGGCCTGGATGGCTTCACTGGAGAATTCTGCCAAACTTTCAGAGAAGAGTTAACACCACTACTACTAAAAGTATTTCAGAGCATAGAATACTCCCAAACTCATTCTATGTAGCCAGCATAACCATGATACTAAAACCAGGTAAAGACACCACAAAAAAAGAAAATTATAGACCAATATCCCTCATGAACTTAGACACAAAAATCCTCAACAAAATCCTAGCCAATAGAATTCAATAACATATCAAAAAAATGATTCACCACGACCAAGTGGGGTTCATACCAGGTTTTTTTATGTAGGGATGGTTCAACATTAGGAAAACGATCAATGTAATCCATCACATAAATAAAAACAAAAGACAAGAACCACGTGTTCTTATTAATTGATGAAAAAAAGGCATTTGACAAACACCCATTCATGATAAAACCCATCCACGATAAAAACTCTCAGCAAAATAGGAATAGAAAGGAAATTCATCAGCATAATAAAGGGCATTTATACAAAGCCAATCGCCAACATCATCCTAAACGGAAAGAATCTGAAAGCATTTGCTTTGAGAATGAAAACCAGACATGGATGCCCGTTACCACCACTCTTATTCAACATTGTACTGGAGGTCCTAGCCAGAGCAATTAGGCTATGAAAAGAAATAAAGTGCATCCAAATTGGTGAGGAAGAAGTCAAAGTATCCCTATTTGCAGGTGATATGATCTTATACGCAAAAGATCTCAAAGAATCCACAAGAAAACTAGTGGAACTAATAGAAGATTTCAGGAATGTCTCAGGATATAAGATAAACATACCAAAATCAGTTGGATTCGTCTACATGAACAAAGAGAACTTCAAAGAGGAAATCACCAAATCAATACCATTTAACATAGCCCCCAAGAATATAAAATACTTAGGAATAAATCTATCCGGAGACATAAAAGACCTACACAAAGAAAACTACAAAACACTACAGCAAGAAACCAGTAGAAACATACATAAGTGGAAAAACATACCTTGCTCATGGATAGGAAGACTCAACACTGTGAAAATGTCTATTCTACCCAAAGCAGTCTACAGATACAATGCAATCCCGATCCAAATTCCAACATTTTTTAACGAGATGGAGAAACAAATCATCAACTTCGTACGGAAAGGAAAGAGGCCGCAGATAAGTAAAGCATTACTGAAGATGAAGAATTAAGTGGGAGGTCTAATCCTACCTGATTTTAGAACATATCATACCTCCACAGTGGTCAAAACAGCCTGGTACTGTTACAAAAACAAATACATAGACCAATGGAACAGAATTGAGAATCCAGATATAAATTCAACCACTTATGACCAGCTGATATTTGACAAAGGCCCAAAGTACGTTAAATGGGGAAAAGACACCCTCTTTAACAAATGGTGCTGTGTAACTGCATATCCATCTAAAAAAAATGACAGATAACCCATACCTCACACCATGCAAAAAACTAACTCAAAATGAATCAAAGACCTAAATATAAAATCTAAAAAAGTAAAGATCACAGAAGAAAAATTGGGGCAATGCTAGGAGCCCTAATACAGGGCATAAACAGAACACAAAACATAACTAATAATGTGCAAACACCAGGAGAGAAACTAGATAACTGGAAGCTCCTAAAAGTCAAACACTTATGCTCATCAAAAGAATAATAGGACAGCCTACAGACTGAGAAAAAAAAAGTTTGGCCATGACATATCCAATCAGGGTCTAATCTCTAAAATCTACAAGACACTGCAAAACTTCAACCACAAAAAGGCAAATAACCCAATTAGAAATTGGGCAAAGGATATGATCAGGTACTTCACCAAAGAAGACAATCAGGTAGCTAACAGATACAGGAGGAAATGCTCATGATCATTAGCCATTAGAGAATGCAAATCAAAACTACAACGAGCAATGAGGTACCATCTCACCCCAACAAGGCTAGCATTATTCCAAAAAACACAAAATAGTAATATTGGAGAGGTTGTGAAGAGACCGGAACAGTTATACACTGCTGGTGGGAATGTAAAATGGTACAACCACTTTGGAAATTGATTTGGTGCTTCCTTAAAAAGCTAGAAATAAAAAAATTTGATCCAGCAATTCCACTCCTTGGAATATATCCTAGAGAAATAAGAACCATCACATGAATAGACATATGCACACCCATGTTCATTGCAGCACTGTTCACAAGAGCAAAAATATGGAAACAACCCAGGTGCCCATCAACAGACGAGTGGGTAAACAAATTATGGTATATTCACACAATGGAATATTATGCAACAATAAAGAACAAGGATGAATTTGCAAAACATCTCATAACATGGATGAATCTGGAAGGCATTGTGCTGAGTGAAATTAGTCAATTGCAAAAGGACAAATATTGTATGAGACCACTATTATAAGAACTCAAGAAAAGGTTTAAACACAGAAGAAAATATTCTTTGATGATTACGTGGGTGGGGAGGGAGGGAGAGGGGAGTTCACTAACAACAAGATAGTAGACAAGAATTCTCTTAGGTGAAGGGAAGGACAACATACAACACACAGCACTACTGGACTAAACCAAAAGCTGTCAAGTTTCCTGAAGACAATCAAATAGTTCAGCGGACAATGTAGCAGGGACAGGGGTATTGGGACCACGGTTTCAGAGGTCATCAAGGTCAGTTGACATAATAAAGTTTATTAAGAGTATGTTCTGCATCCCGCTTTGGTGAGTGGTGTTTGGATTTTAAAAGCTAGTGAGCAGCCATGTAAGATGCATCAATTGGTCCCAACCCAGCTGGAGCAAAGAAGAATGAAGAACTCCAAAGACACAAGGAAAATGTTAGTCCAAGAGACAAAAGGGGCCACATAAACCAAAGACTCCATCACACTGAGACCAGAAGGTCTAGACGGTGCCAGCTAACACCAGTGACTGCCCTGACAGGGAACACAACAGAGAGTCCCTGATGGTGCAGTAGAAAAGTGGGGGTGCAAAACTCAAATTCTAGTAAGAAGACCAGACTTAATGGTCTGCCTGATACTGAAGGAACCCCAGAAGACATGGCCCCCGGATTCTCTGTTTACCCAGAGCTGAAATCATTCCCAAAGCCAACTCTTCAGACAAAGAATAGACTGGACTATAAGACATAAAATGATACTCATGAAGAATGTGCTTCTTAGTTCAAGTAGATACACGACACTAAATGGGCAGCTCCTGTCTAGAGGTGAGATCAGAAGGCAGAAAGGGACAGGAGCTGGTTGAATGGACACGGGAAGTCTGGGATGGAAAAGAGGAACGTACAGTCACATTATAGCGATAGCAAGTAGGGTCACACAACAATGTGTGTATAAATTTTTGTATGAGGAACTAACTTGAGCTGTAAACTTTCACCTAAAGTGCAATTAAAAAAAAAGATATTACAGACATTAAACTTTGATTTCAAGGTTTTTTCTTACCCACAAAACCAAATTGTAACTGTAACTGTAAAAAAAAAAAAACTCTGTGCCAGACTGCGAAACCATTGACTACTCATCCCTAGAAAATATTCTACAGCATTGTAAATTTGTCTTTTCCTTCTAGAAAAGGGTAGTCAATAACAAAACCATTACCTCCTTATCTAATGGCTTTCTTACCTCTGGGGTATCATCATTTAAATTTCAAGAGGTCTCATGGCTGCAGGTAGGTAGAGAGCAAAATTTTTAGCAGCTACTTTTTTATGTTAACTGAGGAACCATTAAGTACCTGGTCATCATGGAAACTTGTATTCACTAAGAAAAAATATGTATATAAAAACTTCTGTGAAATCTCTAAACCTTTGGAGTGCTTCTTTGTCATTTTTCTTCATTCATGGGAGACTCGTGCTCTTTAATTTGAAAATTATTTATTAAATTATAAAACAATCAATTATTATATTATTGTTTTGAGCTAATTCAAAGGTTTAACAATTGCAACTAGCCTACTTTGGGCCACTTGTTTTCAGAGGTGAAATGATCTCCCTGTGTGCATGTAGAAAGATTGCTTGGAATAAACCTCGTATTTCAATTTCTTTGAGTTTGGATTATTTTTTAACTTACGTGATATGATAACAGGCTCTGTTATTAGTAGACTTTCATAGTGAAACCATTTAGAAATTCTAGAATACCATTTCCAGCTGTAGACAGCATGGTTTAGTAATAAGATCAACGATCTGGAGTCAGAACTGGCTTTGAATTTGGATTCTCATTATGACTAGCTGTGTGCCCTGAGATGAGGCATGTATCTTTTTTGGTCCCAGTTTTTCAAATGTGAACTAGAGCAAATAATACCACAAATACATCACAGAGTTATTGGGAATATATAATTGGATTTAAAAATCCAAACCAAATCCCTTGTTGTCGAGTTGATTCTGACTCATAGTGACACTATAGGAAGGACACAGTAGAACTGCCCTATATGGTTTACAAGGAGTGGGTGGTAGATTTGAACTGCTGACCTTTTGGTTAGCAGTTGTAGCTTTTAACTACTGTGCCACCAGGGCTCCATATAATTGGATAGTATATGTCTTAGGCTGGGTTCTCTAGAGAAGCGAATCAATAAGGTGTATAAATGCCTATATATAGAGATTTATATCAAGGAAATGGTTGACATGGTTGTAGAGGCTGGAACATCCCAAATCTGTGGGTCAGGCTGGAGGCTTCTCTTGATTCATGTAGCCAAAGGGGCTGGCAAAACCAAGATCAGCAGGTCAGATGGCAAGGCTCTTGCTTGTAGGCTGCAAAGACAAATCCCAAGATCTGCAGGTAAGACGACAGGTAAGCTGATAGTTCAAGTCCCAAGAACCAGAGGCCAAATGAACAGAAGTCAGCTGCAGGATCCCGAGTGAGAAAAAGCCTGAGAGACTTGCCAGAAAGTCCACTTATATTTGATGCAGGCCACACCCTAAAGGATACTCCCTTTCATCTGAGTGGCTACTCACAGAAGATCCCATCATGAAGGTGATCACCTTATATCAGATCTTATCATGGAAATGATCACATCATCAAAGGACTGCCAAACTACATCCATAACTGCCAAACTACCAAGAATCAATGGCCCAGTCAAGTTGACACACAACCTTAATGATCACAGTATATGTGAAAATTATCCTCCCCCCTCCCAAAAAAAATATATAATGTCTAATGCCATTTAAAAGGAGCCCTGGTAACGCAGTGGTTAAGCACTTGGCTGCTAACTGAAAGGTCATCAGTTCAAAATACTAGCTGCTCCATGGGAGAAAAATGTGGCAGTCTACTTCTCTAAAAATTACAATCAAGGAAAACTTTGGCCAGTTCTCCTCTGTCCTATAGGGTCACTATGAGTCCGGATCCATTCACAGCAATGGAGAACATCTCTTAAATACTAGTTATTATTATTGTTAATAATATTAAAATTTAACAGAGAGTCAACTTTGAAAAATTCTAAGTAGGATAATAAGAGAGGATTTGGGGTATTATGATACCCAACTTGTATCATAATTATAACTTCAGTGTTTGCTAAACTTTAAACTCAAAGACTAGATCAAGTTAATTTTTAAAATACCATCACTTATTCCCATTCAAACCTCACAGATAACACTTTTGCCTTTCACATTCTGCCCCCTGCATTGTCCATAATAAAAATATACAAAATAAATATCTGAATATTTTGATCAGAAATGATACTGTTTTATAATATTTAACCAAGTTCAAACAAGGATATTATTCTGTTGTTACACTATTAAAATATTAGAATAAGACACTGTTTTACTTTTCAGCACTGAAATATTCCAAAAGGCAGGTTTTTTTTTTCCTTTTGTAAAAAATTCATACCAGTTACTCTAATCTATCTTGAACAAATTGTAGCTCCAGTGAGCAGCTGGACTGCCTCTGAAATGCTCTTTAGTAGGGCAGCCCCACGTACCACCATGATGGTGCCTAACGCCTCATGTGACAATGTGATCACCTCAGGTGCAGAATTTATGACTCCTGGGTTTGCAGCATCTTAGTCACTGGGCACATGGCTGACACTGGGCCTTGGACTATCAGTTGATAACTCAGACATATGTGGAGCGTGGCCTTGACGTTGCCCTGCACGTACCTCATGTGCATACGAAGGGAGGGCAGATCATCGTAGGATGCTTCATCAATCCCTTTGAACAGAATTCCACCCAAGAATTTAGCTGTCTTTCCATGGAACAAAGCAATTTTATATGGTCCCTGCTTGAATTTTTTTCTCATTAGAATAAGATGAATCAGATACCAGACCACTGAGAAATCCATTACCCTATCATATATATGTGTGTGTATATATATGTATATGTGTGTGTGTGTGTGTGTATATATATATATATATATAAAGCCCTGGTAGTACAAAGGTTGGCGGTTTATACTCACTCAGAGGCTCCACGGGACAAGGGTCCTGATGACTACTCCAAGAAAGATTATATACATATGTGTATATGAAACTGCTAGTACTTGTTACACAAGGCACTAGTTATTGTGTTTCAGAGATAAGTACAAGATGGTCCCTTCCCTTTAAGGTATGGTAATTACTACAGGAAGTTAGATATTTGATAAAATGAATAAACACAGTAAGTGTGATATATAATATAATGTGTTGAAGATGTCTTCATGCCGATAGGTGAAGTCATTATCAATTCCACATGTAAAAGGGAAAAGAGAGAAGAATGGGTCTCTCATATGAGTACATTGATCTTTAATATTTCTTTCTTGCCTTTCATCCAGGTTAAAAAAAATGCAACTGTGCTCTGCCTCTCTGCTTATACCTATTAGAGATGTAATAACCTACTCAAGGTCATAGAGATAATAAGAGGCACAAATGGGATTTGATATAATCTGCCTGGCTCCAGAGCACTCAGAATGATGCAATCTTAGTAAAACTTTTAGGTTGTAGGTGCACGAGTCCTTCACCAAGAGCCTGCGATGCCAGCTCTCGGCGCCATCAACCAGTTTCATGGCTTGACTCAGCTTCTAAGAGAGTCGTGTTAAAGGTGCGCACATCTGTTCTCCACTGATGAAGAGCCAGGCACATAGGAACTGTGCCATTTCCAGCTCAGTGAGGTTTTTTTGTTTGTTTTTATTTTGTTTTGTTCATTTCCTTAGGGAGTGACTGCTTAATGACTATGGGATTCCCTTTTGGGTTGATAAAAATGTTTTGGAACCAGATATAGACAATAGTTGAATAACATTATGAATATACTTAATGCCTCTGAATTGAACACTTGAAAATGATTAATTTTAGGTAATATGAACTTTACCTCAGTCAAAATAAAAACAATTAAAAATGAGGAAAGGGTGTTTAGTTAAATTAGATAGGGCAAGTTAATTTTGAATCATGCATGCAGTACAAGTATCTCAACAATGTCAATGCCGAAATCAGACCTAATTGTTTACCTAGCTTGGTACGGGATGGACTACTTAGGTAAGGTAGGAGGCGTGAACTAAATGGCAACACGCTATTCACTTTTCACTTGCTTTTTTAAATCAATTATCTATATTGATGACTTCTGTGCATCAAACCAAAAAAAACCAAACCCAATGCCATCAAGTCGATTCTGACTCAATAAAAATACTTCTCAGCACTTTTTACATTAGATGACTGATAACATACTATTCACTTTTCTCTACCTTGCTTTTTGCAGTTAAACATGTATCTTGGTGATGATTCCTTAGGACTATATGGAGATATTTTTCATTCCTTTGTACGTGCATGTAGAAGTTGAATCAACTGAGCTTACGTTGAATCCTTTATTCATTCGGTCGTCTATTGCTGGATATTTACAAATAGCACCGCACTGAATAGCCTTTTGCATGTGTCTTTTTTTTTTAACCAATATATTTATTCTCAGAAGTGGAAATTCTGTTTAAAGGGTAAACACATATGTAATTTTGCTACATGTTGTCAATGTCTCCTTACATCAAGTCATGAGAATTATTGTTTATCTACCACCTCTCCAGGAGATCCTCTAGCCTGCTGGCTCACCATACAAATTGCAGCCTCAGGACTGCAATGTCAACTCCTGCCTGAGTTTCCACCCTGTTATCCTGCCTTACAGATTCCAGACTTGCCAGCCTCTACAATCAAGAGAGTCAATTCCTTAAAATGAGGAATATGTGTGTGTGTGTATATTTATATATATAATATATAACCCAAAAACCCAGTGTCGTTAGTCGATTTGACTCATAGCGACCCTACAGAACAGAGTAGAACTGCCCCATAGAGTTTCCAAGGAGTGCCTGGTGGATTCGAACTGCGGACCCTTTGGTTAGCAGCCTAGTACCTAACCAGGGTATTTTATATATATACATATATATACACACATGTATATAGAAACTCTGGTGGCGTAGTGGTTAAGAGCTACATCTGCCAGCCAAAAATGTTGACAGTTCGAATCCACCAGGAGCTCCTTGGTAACTCTACAGGACAGTTCTACTCTGTCTTACACGGTCGCCATGAGTCAGAATCGTCTCGACGGCAGTGTTTTTTTGATACATGTGTATATATATATATATTATGCATTTATTTTTATGTATAGTCCCTGGGTGGCACAAATGGTTAAGCGCTGAACTGCTAACCAAAAGGATGGCGGTTCAAACCCACCCAGAGACACCTCAGAATTAAGGCCTGGAGATTCTGCTTCCTAAAGGTCAAGGTCTTGCAAATCCTGTGGAGCAGTTCTACTCTTCACAGTTGGGGTAGCCATGAGTCAGAATGGACTTGACAGCAACTAACAATAAATATCCTACTGGTTCATATATATATCCTATTGGTTCTGCTTCTCTGGAGAACCCTGATTGATATAGATTTTGGTCCAAAACCTATAGGGCAGAAAGGCAGGATGGAAAATCAAACAGGAGTTTATGCTGCAGTCTTGATGGTCAAACTTTTGGATTTTTGCTAATCTTCTGGGTGGTAAATAGTATCTTAGTGTGGTTTTAGTTTGTATTTAGTTTAACCATCTTATCATGTGGTTAAGGACTATTTGCATTTCTTATTCTATGAATTTACTGCTCATATTTCTAGCCCATTTGTAAATGAGTAATTGGCTTTTCCCTCTATTTTTGTAAGGTGTTTGTATATTAGAAATATGAATCCCTCTATCTTTGATGTAAGTTAAAATATTCCGTTTGTTATCCATATTATTACTTTGCATGTGGTATGCTATTTTTTTAAATCAAATTTCCCCTGAATTCACCTGTGTTTTCTTCTAGTACATAATTCCTTTGGAACATGCCAGCATAAGTTCTGATGAATGGATCCAGTCCGAAAGGATTCCCAGATATCTCAAGACATCTTTTGAAAAACCTTGTCTTTTTCCTACTTATTTTTGATGTCACATTTTATTATGTAATAAATTGCCATATGCTATTAAATTTATGTCTGAATGTTCTAGCCTCCTCCCTTTGGTTATGTTTATTCATAAACCGATACACTACTGCTTTACTTATAAAGGCTTTGTAATATGTTTTGATGTCTGGGAAGACACCCCCCCAAAAAAAAAAACCCAAACCCATAGCTGTCAAGTCAATTCCAACTCATGGAGACCCTATAGGACAGAGCAGAGCTGCCCCATTGGGTTTCCAAGGAGCAGCTGGTGGACTCAAACAGCTGACCTTTTTGGTTAGCAGCCATAACTCTTAACCACCACACCACCAGGGCTCTGGAAGACTTCATCTCTTCCATTTTCTTCCTTTTGCTTGCCTAAACTATAATATAAAATTTACAACACATCTATCTACAGAAAAAAATCTGGTAATATTTTTTTATTGAGATTGTGTTAAATATTTCAACTAATAAGAACTGATATTTTTATGGCTATCATATCCAAAACTCTGTGTGCAAATATACTGTTACACCTTTAACAATAATATATATTTAGAATTTTTGGAAGTTTTCCTAGTGTAGGTTGTGGTCATAAAAATGGTGTTACTTTCAATGTGATCAGCTTGCAACCTCTTCTGAGGGATAATACCTGCGTTTATGGTGATCTAAGACCATGAATGCCCTGTCAGAGTGTTAATGCCATCGTCCTACACAGACAAATGAAAAAAACAAAAAATAGGCAACATTATCTATGATTTTACATCAAGTGGAGTCTCATAATTTAGTCTCTTTTGTGAATTCAACGGTCTTCAAACACTCTTGGAATGCAATTTAATAAACCGAGCCTGTATGTAATATCCTTAGGTATCTAATGACTTTGTAAATTATTTGCTGAACAGCCCAAAATGGTTCCCTCTTGTATAGCCAATTCTAATGTTGTAAATCAATCAACCAATAGAAAAGGAACTTGCTTTTCAACTTGATTGAACTGAAGAGATTGGGGAAGACACCTTCAAAATGCAGCTTCTAATAAGTTGTAATGTAAAAAGGCATTGGCTTACATGTTAGTATCATTAATTACCTTTCTTAACAATAGCAAATTGTTTAGAGAATCATAGATCTTCATTCATAAGACAGAGTGGTATAACAATATTATATGAAATAACATGATTTATTGAACTTAGGAATTCAGTAAAAGCCTGAATGGCTTTCAGATCCAGTAAGAACTGTCTCTTTGATTATCACATTTGATCTAGTGGAGCTGTCACTGCTGTGTGCCAAGAAAATATATAATATAACTTCTGCAAAACCTCCCTGACTTCCTGTCCATCACTGAGCTTTGTGAATCATTTATTCCCACTCTCTCCTTGAACATGTGTATGAAGGGGGATACTTCCCAGTATTTCCCGACTGGCTGCCTTGTGAAGCAAAATAAAGAAAGCCTTAAACTTCACAATTGCCGATAATGAGCAATCATTACTCAAATTACTCCAAGCACTGATTAGGTTTAAAGTAATGAAGAAACCACCATAATCAATCATCATCAACCCAAAGGAAGTCAATCTGTGTGGAGAGACCATAGAAATTAGCACAGGGCTCCATCTACAGGGTTCCAGTGGCAAAGGAATGGCAGGCTGGCTTCAAACCCTACCCCGCACTGAGTAAAAAGTACGTCTTCTTTATTCTGGCACTCCCACCATCAGCTTTGAACTCCAAAAGGAGGAACACTGAATTCAAAATCTCCTTTTTAAAGGGGCTCTTCCCAAACAAGCACTCCTGATAGAATCATAACATAAACTGTGGTATTGTCACGCTTGCCATAATTTCAAAAAATGAATAAACACAAGTATTAAGACTGTAACACCTATCCATGGGTTAAAAAAAAAAAAAAAAGGGACCCTGAATAGTGTAAAAAGTTAACCATTTGGCTGCTAACCAAAAGGCTGGAGGTTCAAGTCCATCCAGAGGCACTTTAGAAAGAAAGGCCTGGTGATCTACTTCCGAGGGAAAAGTAACCATTGAAAACCCTGTGGGGCCTAGTTCTACTCTGACACATATGGGGTTACCATGAGTCAGAAAAAGCTTGAGGGCAGCTGAACTGATACGCTGTAGGGTGAGCAGCTCTCCCGGTTTGCCTCAGGTTGAGGAAGTTCTTCTCAGTTTCAAAAACAGGACAGTTCTGGGCAAATAGGGACAAGTTGGTCACTCTACTATATTATCTACTTTCCATGAGAGAGGTTTTGAAATTCAATTTATACTAATTGCGCTAGCTGCGTTGGGGAAAAGGGACTGGAATAGTATGAGTAACCAATTCTATGGAAATTCCATTTGTCTATTTTTTACTGAAGAAAAGAATGGCTTTCCAAGTGACCACAATTTTTTCTTGGAAAATACCTGGGTAACATTTTTGTTTTCACCAATTAATCAGAAAAATTGTGCAGCTAATAGATCCTTTATTGTCATGTATCTCTCAGGTTTGCCACACTTGCCAACTTATTGGCGTTCTGCACAGTTGAAACACAGTCATAATGACACTTCTAAGAATGAGAATGAGACAGTGTAGCAGGCCCCCCAAAGGCTGCATAAAGAAAAAAATTAAGTTATCAAATTATCCTAGAACATTTGTGATCACACATGTATATACACATATACTGTTGGGAGGGAACTGACACAATTTGGAATATCGGCATTTGCCGGTTTTTTTGAACATAAATGGTTGTATTCTGGCCAATAATATTTCACTAAGCAAATATCATTCGAAAGAGAAATAATCTGATGGCCCAATTTAAACGTGTGCACATGTGTATACTGCAAAAATAAAATGTAAATGTGTGCAATCTTTTCTTAGTCTCCTGCCATATTAAAGTGGTTAGAGTAGAAACAGAAAACCAGGGAGTTTCAAAAAGATGGATTACATTTTAAAATAGTCTTGAAAATATTTACAGACGTGTGATGGTTATAGTGCTCATAACTGAACTGCAATGCCACGGATTGCTTCTTAGAACTGGGTTCTCGGAGGCAATGACAGACAAGTCTTTTTTATGAAAAGTTTCTGCCTTTTCCTTATTTAAAATGTATGTGAACCGTCCAGCTTTGACAACAATCATAAATTATTTCCATGGCAACCCATGGATACAAACAAATAGATGCCATCTCAGCATACCAACCAAGAGGGCTACGGAGCAAGTCCTTTGTCAGTGTTTTGGTCAAGACATTACATTGTAAACATTTTAAAACTAAATTATCATCTGCGTGACTGGGGGTTATCAAGGTATTAGAAAATAAATTGTCAGAGGAGAAGTAAATTATCTTTTTGGTAAAATGAGAAATAGCAGTGTTGGGAAGGAAAATATCTCATATATCAGGTTTGCATATAAGCACTGGAAACTGATTTTTTGCTCTTAACAATAAATTAACAATAAAAACTAATATACCTCTTTGTCAAATGTCAAACCCCAGGGAGGAGCCTGTGCTGAAAGGTGTTACTAAACATGTAGACTCCATTCCATTTAAAGCGATCAGGAACAACATTCATGTAAACGAATGTCCTGTCATTCTCCTTGGTAATTATATTAACCTTGTTTTTCAGAATATTTCATTATTTGGTAGATTTGTTCCTGTTTGTTTTCTCTCTTTTAATTAACTATACCTAGAATTGACTGGAGTCCTTGAATGGCACAAACCGTTAAGGACTCAGCTACTAACCAAAAGGTTGGTGGTTCGAATCCAACCAGAGGCACCTTGGAAGATAGGCTCAGTTATCTATTTCTGAAAGATCACAACCACTGCAAAGCTTATGGAGCAGAGTCTTCCTCTGGCACACATGGGGTGGCCGTGAGTTGGAATTGACTCAAAGGTAACTGATTACTGGTTAGTATTGATTAGATTATAGCCAGATTATGGGTCTGAATTCCAGTTATTTAAGGGGTTTATTCGGAAAAGGAACTAAAGTTTCACGACATTTACAGTAGCCATTTAACCTCGGTGATGTCACTAGCATTATCATGGATAGCAACACACTATTTCTCTGGTGTAGACTAAATTATCTTTCAAGTTTAGTTAATTCTGTGTTTAAAAAATGTAAACCACACTAAATTGCACCAGGATCTATCTATTAGTAAGTCTGTGATCTAGCTACCAAAAAGGACAACATAGTTCAGTAAAGGAACTAGCTCGTGAATTTACTAACTTTTCCTATTGACTGATTCTCTAAGAGAATTGAACCCAAATCTTTGATAAACTGTGAATAGAAGTCAGTGAGAAAAAAAAAAAAAGAGTTCCCAGATAACACAAAATCACAGTTAAGTGAATAATAACAGTAACAATCCTAGTAACATGACAGTACGGACAATCCACCGCTCATTCTCTGTGGCGTTTTGTATGGATCTGCTCAATTACTCTCCAGAAAAACCACTTGTGGAGAGCTACTAATATCCTCTCTATTTTATAAGTAAGGAAACAGAATAACTTGACCAAGGTAACACAATGATTCAAATGCAAACAACAAGATCAAATGATCTCTTCTTCTGGGTTAACTGGGTTCAAATTAATTGCTGTTGACGAGCAGCAGCATCTACAGCCTCCCACGTCGTGGAAGTTTAAGTACAGGAAGTTAAAAGTATACTTAGAGAGGGCTTTTACTCACCTGCTAAGAGCTTGGTGGACCGATGAGATAGAAAAGAACTTATGACTCATTCATGTGTTCATTGAGCACATATAATGCTCAAAGCTCTTATAAACAGTGAGTTCAGAGCCACGCACCATGGTATCATCTATTAAAAAAAAAAAAAAGGAGACATGAAAATGTCTCCTGATGCTTACTTCTGGGTATCACACATAATGATAATTTTTATATTCTTCCTGATTCTTTTCTGTATTTTCAAAGGTATGCAAAAGGAGAAACAGCTTATGTCATGTTCCAGAAACAATGACCCTGGTGCTTCACTTTGGTCCTGTGATGGGCAGTTCAGCCAAAAGAGGGCTGTCTTGAAAATCAATATGCACCAAATTTATTTCTTTTTTGGATATTAGATGCCAGATTTTTTATGTGCCTTTGGCAACTACCAACAGGATCAGTGCAGTCAAAATGGGTGCTCACTTGCCCGTGGCTCTCTCTAATCCATGGCATTTACAACCCACATCCACATAATTTAACTCCTTTAAATAAGCAACTTGTCAGTGTGTCTCCTCTTCTTTACTTCTCCCTTGACGTACTCACTTGACAAAGACAATGAATGAGCTCTTGGTAAAACCAGCTGAAGCGCCTGCACACCAACCTCCCAGAAAGCAAGCATTAAGAGAAATTCCAAATACGTGGAAATTAATAAATATGCAGACACACTTCTTATTCACTAAATCTTTTTTTTTTTTTTTTGTATAATTAAAAGTGTGCACTGATTCAGGGGTCATTGTTCGTTCATTGGTAGAATGCTCGCCTTCCATGCAGGAGACCCCGCTTTGATTCCTGGCCGGTGCTCCTCCTGCTCAGTCATTACCTGTCCGTCAGTGGAGGTTTGTATGTTGCCGTGATGCTGAACAGCTTTCAGCAGAGCTTCCAGACTAAGAAGGACTAGAAAAAAAGCCTGACAATTTACTTCCGAAAACCAGCCAATGAAAATTCTAAGAATCACAGTGGTCTGATCTACAACCGGTCATGGGAATAGCACAGGATCAGGGAGTGTTTTGTTCTGCTGTGCAAGAGGTCACCATGAGTCAGGGGTCAACTCCATGGCGGCTAACAACAACGATTGATTTGTGTATTCCCTGTTCTCAACATAGCAACCAGAGTCATTCTTGTCCATCTTAGGTCAGCTTATTGACTCTTAAAATTTTGTATCATGGTTTCTAGTTTTTGTACCCCAAAAGTCAACCTTCTTGCAATGGTCTAAAGTACTCTGATATGTTCCCCTCTGTCACCCCAACCTCCTTCCTGACCTCATCTCCTTCCCCATGCTGCCCTTGCTCACTCCACTCCAGCCACAGGTCTCATCATATTCCCAGAATATGCCAAACCCATTCCAGCATAAAATCTTCACCTGCTTGTGCCCTCTGTCTGCCGTGATTTTTCCCTAGCTTGGCTAACTTCCTTAAGTTTTCTAGGCTTCCCTGGGGCCTGTCCTAACTACTTTAATTAAAATTGCCACACATAACGCCACCCCACACTTCTGATCCCATTGTTTTTTTTTGTTTGTTTTTTAATAAAGATAACTATAACCTTGTAACATGTTATGTATTTTACTCGTTTACTATTTTTCCTGTGTATGGTCTCTCTCCCATAATTCAAAGGTAAGCTCCTCGTGGGAAGGCTTTTCTTTTCTTTTAATCTCATCTGTCCACCACCATTGTTAACTGAGGTATACCCATTATCTAGAACCAGTAAAAAAAAAAAAAAAAATAGCTGCTGTTAAGTCAATTCCAACTCATGGTGACCTCATGTGTGTCAAAGTAGAACTGTGCTCCATAGGATTTTTCACAGCTGGTTTTTTAGAAATAGATCACCAGGCCTTCTGAGGTTCCTCTGGGTGAGCTCAAATCTCCAACATTTGGGTTAGCAGCCAAATGCTGAATTTATCACCTGCCGTGTAATCGGTGTTCAATACATATTCCACCACACATCTGTCAGTTTATCATACCATGGTGGCTTGTTTGTTGCTATAATACTGGAAGCAATGCCACTGGTATTCCAACAGGGACATCCATGATGGACAGGTTTTAGTGGAACTTCCAGAATAAGTCAGACTAGGAAGAAAGGACTGGTGATGGACTGTCCAAAATTAGCCAATGAAAACTATGAATAACTGAATATTGTCTGATATAGTGCTGAAAGTTGAGCCCCATAGATGGGAAAACACTCAAAATACACCATGGCCACAGCAATGGACTTGAGCATACTAACAATCATGAAGAGAGTTCAAGATTGGACAATGTTTAATTCTATTATACACTATACACGGGGTCACCATGAGTCAGAGTTGACTCAATGGCAACTAGCAAGAACAATATATATCGTTTGAATAATTGAATGCTACTGTTGGCCGATATATAAAAGTAATTGGGCTGCTTAGACCCGATGTTGTTGTTAGGTGCCTTCAACTCAGTTCGGACTCATAGAGACCCTGTGTACAACAGAACAAAACATTGCCTGTTCCTGTGCCATCCTCACAACTGTTGTTATCCTTGAGCCCATCGTTGCAGCCACTGTGTCATTCTATCTCATTGAAGGTCTTCCTCTTTTTCACTGACCCTCTACTTTACCAAGCATTATGTCCTTCATCTGATGGTGATACCATATTCAAGGTTTGATATCAGCTCTTGCTGTTCACTTCACAGATATAGTCCAATCAGGCCCCAGCTGGTTTTTCTTAGAAGAAAATAAACAAAGTCCATATCCCTAATCCTGGACAGCCATCTCACAAATTGTAACTGTGAAATATTCATGGCAGGTGATTTATGACACATGCCTTAAAATGCAAGTTTCCATAGTATTATTATCGTCTCACAAGACCAGAAATTCAAGGAAGTGATCTGCAGCATCAGTTTCTTACCTTAGAGTCAAGTTAAAGCATGGTCTTTGGCCCAGCACTAGCTCCACCCTTACTCATGGTTTTGTTTTTCTAAAGTCCTGGGCCACAGAATACTACTCATGGAAAAGGAACTTCCCCATCCACCTGCCCACTGTCAATTAATGATGCCTCATTAAACAAATCGCTTGGAACGCTGATGAGGTTTTCCCGAACACCGAAGGCCAACCTGATCAATTGAATTCCCACCTATGACTCTTCAGTGTCCGGCCAAAGGTTAGCCCAGTTCTTGGGGGCCTCCATAGTGTCAGCAAAAATTAGCAAGAAGGTGGCCAAGTTGTCAATAGAGCACAAAGACAATTAGTTAATGATTAGAGAGCCAGCAGTTGGGGAATTGATAATAAAATGAGCCATCGTGGGTACATTTGCAAGCATTTAGAAAATCTATAGCACAGTAAAAAGTACATTACTACAGAGAGGAAAATGATGTGACTTGAAACCAAATTATGCAAGAGAACTCAATGCTGGGCAGAAATTTGCCCAAATTGGTAGAAGGTCACAGTTATGTCAGAATAATGCAGTAGCATTGATTATATTGATTAATTATTAACCCCCAAGATGTTACTTGTTTTACCTTCATATAAGGCCTTGCCTCTGAATTTGGATTCATTTATCTGTTGATTCATGCATTCAAGCATATGTTTATTGAGCAGGTACTATGGACTGGGCACTGTTTTTTTTTCCTCACATGAGGAAAACAATGCAAAAAAGATAGGCTTGTTTTTGCACTAAAGAGCTGAAATTCTAGTAGACTCTAACCAGATTTAGACCAAAAAGAAAGAATCAAACATGCAAAATAATTCTGAATTTTTCTAAGAGTGTTGAAAATATCCTGAGTGTATGCTGGGGTAGGGGAGGAGAAGAGGTCCTTCAGGATATTTAGGCTTAATAACCCGAATTCAAAGCCTTTGCTGTAATATAAAGAGTTTTTCTCCAGAGAGCCAGATGGTTCTGGGGCGTCCCTCACTCCGCAGTCATGCGGTGTCCCTGACAGAACAAGGACTGGAGTCTGGCTGACTGGGCCCTAACTGTTGGAAGTGTCAGAAGTGGGGAAGTTCGTCAGCTTGGATTTATCCTGCTTTATTTAAAATTCTGCTGTGGGTTTAGCCTAAGGGTGTATCTACAGACGCTGAAAATGACGGGGGTGTCTGAGGTCATTTTTCTGACAGTTTGCAAATCACTTGAACCCGCTGTTATCATTTAAACGGCAGCAGTGGGAAATCGCGCAAGTTCAAAGTAACCACGCACGCGTGACAGGCAAAGATTTTCAAACGTTTGAAGGATCGCACCAAGCCTAGATGCCACAGCAATTTGTGTCACCTTGGACAAAACAACTGCTTCTATCCTACACCAAACACTGGGTAAACTGTCAGGAAATTCAAGTCAAAGAGTCACAGGGACAAAGAATCCTGGAGCTAGAAAGACTCCTTGTGACAGCCATCTTAAAATCATCTTGTCCCGCATCATTTAACAGCGAAGACTCCAAGGCCAAGCTCCTTGGGGGAAGATCCCAGACTAGAACCCTCCCCCTAACCCCAGGCCGAATCAGGCACAACCCAAGAAGTCAAAGGTTGTGTATTGTACTGGCACCCATTACCCATTGCTGTCAAGTCAATTGGCATTCATAGCGACCCTGTAGGACAGAGTAGTACTGCCCCATAGAGATTCCAAGGAGAGGCTGGTGGATTCCAACTGCCGACATTTTGGTTAGCAGCTGAGCTCTTAACCACTGAGCCATCAGGGCTCCATTGTACAGGTACAGAAGATAAAATTTTATAGTTTCCAACCAAATGTTTGATGTGTGGTGGGGGGTGTTATAAAAGAAATATTTTAATTTAAAATGTTGAAAAGCTGGTATATCCATGTTGTTGTTTTTAGGTGCCATGAGTTGGCCCCCAGACTCATAAGGACCCCACACACTACAGAACAAACCTTCCAGGTCCAGATCATTGTGACTCCATAGGGTTTTCACTGGCTGGTTTTTAGAAGTAGATCACCAGACCTGTCTTCCGAGTCCGTGTTAGTCTAGAAGCTCCACTGAAACTTGCTCGGTATCGTAGCAACACACAAACCTCCAGTGACAGATGAATGGTTGTTGCATATGAGGCGCCTTAAGCAGGAATGACACCAGGGTCTCTGCATGGAAGGTTGGAGAGAATTCCAACGACGAATCACCACTGCCCCCCATAGACTTAAGTACATATACTTCCATTGAAACCAACATTATTTCTCTAGCTAACATAATCCAACCCCTGAATAAAATATATTTCTGCCAAATTTATTTTTCCTTCCCCATAGGCCAGTTTATGCCCAATTAAATTGACTATCCAGCCACTCCTCTTCCACATGAAAGCAGAACATTCTGATTTAGCTGGTGGTTTTCAGCTGTTAATTGGATTCTTAGTGCAAAGACATATCTTATTTTTTTCTCTTACTTTACTTTTTTAGAGCATTTTATTTTTCATTTGTAGAAAATATGTGAAAAGGTGATGTGACTTTTTTTCTTAAAAATCTCTCCACATTCTCCTAAAAATAAAGCCTTTTATTATTACTGCAAAGTTGATGTCTCTAGATATGAATTTATAATCATCTCTCCTCACGACTTTCTAAATTTCTCAGCTGGCGGGTCTAATGTAGACTCAAATAAAACTACTATTTGGATTATTAATAAAATATATAATTCAATTTGGGACTCATTCTAGACAATGGTAAATCATTTGGTCCATTCAATCTTTCACTCAAATTAGTCCATTGAATCAAAGAATAATTTGGTTTCATAGAGATACAGCTACACCTCTCTTTAAAATAACCATTTGTTATAATTCCATTGAAATGCCTGACACCATTCAGGTGGTTTGGGAGGGGGAAGGGGAGTGGTGTAGCAGAGGCTGAGAGTTTTCCATTTTATCTGTCCTCCCTTTTTCCTTAATAATTAAAAAAAAAAAAAGACTATGTAAAACAACAACAACAAAACTATTTCTAATCAGGCATTTGGCGCCTGGATAAAGACTACATTTACCAGCTATTTTTGCAGCCATGTTACTGAGCTCTGTCTGCTGGGATACAAGTGGAACCCCTGGGCCTGGATTCTGAAGAGTATCAGTGAAGTGAAGGCATTTGCAGTCTCTCCCTTTTCCCTGGAATGTGACTGTGATAGCTAGAGTTGAAGAGTTCTGTTGAGACCTGGTGGCACAGCACATAAGAGCTTGGCTACTAACCAAAAAGCCCAGAGTTCGAATCTACCTGCCACTCCTTGGAAATTCTGTGGAGCAGTTCTACTCTGCACACATGGGGTTGCCATGAGTCAGAATCAACTCAGCAGCACCTAGCAACGGCAACACTATTGCTTTAAATGGGTTGTTTAAATTAATAGCCACAGCAAATGATGTGATAGCTATGTGATCACCATGTTAGGAAGGAGGAGACTGACACTAGAAAGGATCTTTACTGAAATTGAATAACAAGGATGTGATCAAGCTTGGCTTTGACCAAGTTCACTGACCCCAAACAATGCTGTTACTGCTGTAGGGTAATGGACTAACTTCCAAAACTCTCTTAGAAGTTGGTTATGACCAATGTGAAGTGTGGAATCATTTCCCAGTACCCAGTATCCACAGAGTTTCATACCAGACTTTCGTGTCATCAAAACTCTGAACTGAAATGTGAAAACTCTTAATATAAAACATTTTCATCCCTTCAGGGATTTCTTGAGTCAGCCATTTTGCACTCCAGTCAAAATGTATAGAATGTGCTCATGGAATCCAGACTTTCTGGAGTCATGGATGTTGGATGAATGCCCGAAGCTATTGTCCTGAGAAAATTTTAAAATCTTGAGCTAAAAATATAACCTGAAGTCTTCTTAAAACTAAACAATATTTTAGCTTAACTAGTGAAGAATGTCTACCTTGATCCTTGTGCTCTTTCAAGATCTGTCTGTATGGGATCAAATTGACAACAGCAACTTGAAAGATTAGATAGGAAACTTAGGGGGCAGTGAGTTTATGTTAATGGGGGAGGAACAACTCAGAGAAGGAGGCTGAGAATGGTTGTACAACTTGAAGAATGTAATTAATATCACCGAATTGTACACGTGAAAATGTTGGACTGGTTTATGTTCTGCTGTGTATATCCTCAACAACAACAACAAAAACAATTTTTTAAGCCTATAAGATATTGATTTTAAAATAGCCAAATCCTATATTAATAAATTAACCTGCCTCAGAAAAAAAAATTTTTTTTTCTTATTTCAATATCTCTTAGCAATATTAAAATTTAGCATAGAGTAAAATTTAGCATTTTTTTCTTCTGTGAGAATTGCATGCACAAATTTGAGATCTAATTACCACATGAAAAGGCTGATTTGTTCTTGGCCAATCATTTCCTTCACCTCTTTATTGGCTTAGAAAAGTTTTTTTTTTTGTATGCTCAGAGATTTGGTTTCGAAATATTTTCTTTTACAGTGTAGAGAAATGTCAAGGTTTATTTTAGGTTCTTACATTCCCTCAAACCTTTAAAGACAGCTCCTTTCCATTCTGGGGCTCTCAAGTTGAATTGTCCAGCACTATTAACACCCAATAATAAGAGGCATAGACTTCATTGGGTTGTAAGAGAACACCATGAATTCCAAAGCCAGCCTTCAGAAGATAGAGATATATAGGGACAAGGGATATACAGGTTATCTTCTGACCCACTTGCCTTCCTATTGATGTTCAGATACTTGGTTTTATGTGCCTCAGTGCTTTGACACACAAGCATCCAATTATTTTCAATTTAGATATAGTTGTCAGCACCTTTGCTTTTCGACCCTGAGCTTGGGTTCCTAAGTTTCAAAAGGAAAGAAATGTTGAAAAGAATAAGAAGAGGTTTGTAGATGTTTGACCCCTTTCCTTCTTTTTTTCCACAAATTATAGTAACTTAAATTCTGACCAGGAAGATAGATCTGACTAGAAAGAAAGACTGTCATAGAAAGATAGCAATAGTACTATAGATTCATTAAGAATGATCCGAGCAATGGTGTTATCCTAAATTTCTTCTTTTCTGATTTTCCTCACTGAACACCAAACTTTACCTCAGAAATGGATTTCTAATGCCTTTTTTCTCACTGTTGCCACTGTCTTCATTGAGAAATTTCAATAATAAACATATTTGACTTTGGTGATCAGCCAAGCTAGTTGGTGCTTAAATAGTTAATATTGGTTTGGCTTGACAAGACTAGTCAAGAATATCTGATCAGGCAACGTATGTTTATTGACTGGCTGAATGAGCTGATATGTTCATCCCTGTAAGAAACAGTGTGGGAAAGCCTTCCATTCTGGTTATCATACTTGAGCCTACTCAAGTAATAGTTCAGATTTGATCAAAACCCCTGTATTTTAATGGCCCAATTAGCAAAAATCATAACATTTTCACATAAGTAGCTTGAATATCATGGTGCTGCATCTTATGTGTCTTCCCCAAGGAGTACTGGAAAGTTCAAGTATGCTTAAGGGAGAGATTTAGTAGTCCTCTAAAGAACTGTGTTACCATCTCAAAATATTCTCTTTGATTTAGAACTGACAGCTCAAGTGTGATTATAAATTATATAGTAAATCATGAAGGGGGAGGGGAATAAATATTATAACTGAAGGTTTCAAGACACTATCCAGACACTAAAAAGCTTTAAATCAGCTAGTCTTGCTTTTGTTCCATTCTCTACAGGTGTTGGCAAAATCATAGGGTTTGGGTGGAGTCTTTTTAAATATTCGATGGTAATATTTGTATGGCTGTGTAGGAAAAGTATCTTCTGTAGTTATATGATGTCTTATATCTGCTGTAGTTATATAAGCATTAATGTCTATAACCCATTCAACTAAAATATCATCTCAATTATAATGATTTCAAAGAAGTTAAGATTAGACAAATCATTTTTGCAAGCCATTGAAGGGTTGTTGTTGTTATTGTTAGGTGACGATGAGTTGGATCCAACTCATAGTGACCCCACGTACAACAGAACAAAACATAGACCAGTCCCGCACCCTCCTCACAATCATTATGCTTGAGCCCATTGCTGCAGCCACTGTGTCAATCCATCTCATAGAGGGTCTTCCACATTTTTGCTGACCATCTACTTTACCGAGCATGTCCTTCTCCAGAGACTGGTCCCTCCTGAAAACAAGTCCAAAGTATGTGAGACAAAGTCTCGCCATCTGTGTTTCTAAGGAATATTCTGGCTGTTCTTCTTCAAAGACAGATTTGTTTGTTCTTCTGGCAGTCCACGGTATATTCAATATTCTTTGCCAGCATCACAATTCAAAATCATCAGTTCTTCTTCGGTCTTCCATACTCATTGTCCAGCTTTCACACCCATATGAGGTGATTGAAAACACCATGGCTCAGGTCAGACACACTTTGGTCTTTAAGGCGACATCTTTGTTTTTAACACTTAAAGAGGCTTTTGCAGCAGATTTGCCCAAAACAATACATCTTTTGTTTCTTGACTTCTGCTTCCATGGGTGTTGATTGTGATTCAAGTAAAATGAAAGCCTTGACAACTTCAATCTTTTCTCCATTTATCATGATGTTGCTTATTGGTCCAGTTGTGAGGATTTTTGTTTTCTTTATGTTGAGGTGTTATCCATACTGAAGGCTATGGTCTTTGATCCCCATTAGTAAGTGCTTGAAGTCCTCTTCCCTTCCAGTAAACAAGGTTGTGTCATTTGCATATTGCAGGTTGTTAATGAGTCTTCCCTCCAATCCTGATGTCTTGTGCTTCTTCATAGAACCCAGCTTCTCAGATTATTTGCTGAGCATACATATTGAATAAGTATGGTGAAAGGATACAAACCTGACACACACATTTCGTGACTTTAAACGATGCAGTATTCCTTTGTTCTGTTCAAAAGACTACCTCTTGATCTACTTACAGGTTCCTCATGAGCACGGTTAAGTGTTCCAGAATTCACAGTCCTCGCAATGTTATCCATAATTTGTTATGATCCACACAGCTGAATGCCTTTTCAGAGCCAATAAAACACAGGTAAACATCTTTCTGGTATTCTCTGCTTTCAGCCAGAATCCATCTGACATCAGCAACCATATCCCTGGTTCCACAGCCTCTTCTGAATTCAGCTTGAATTTCTGGCAGTTCCTTGTTGATGTACTGCTACAGCCGCTTTTGAATGCTCTTCAGCAAAATTGTACTTGCATGTCATATTAATGATATTGTTCAGTAATTTCTGCATTCAGTTGGATCACCTTCCTTTGAAGTAGACATAAATATGTATCTCTTCCAGTCAGTTGTCCAGGTAGCTGTCTTCCAAATTTCTTGTCATAAATGAGTGAGCACTTTCAGCTCTGCATCTGTTTATTGAAACATCTTAATTGGTCTCCCGTCAATTCCTGGACCTTTGTTTTCGATAATACCTTCAGTGCAGCTTGGACATCTTCCTTTAGGGTTAAGAGAAGTAAATTAATATCTTCAAGTAAATAACATTAGAAGGTGATATTCTGCAAAAGTAAATGTCTTAGATTTAGTCATGAAACAATGGTGGCTAATTCCTCCCCCACGGGGTGATACCATAATGTATGCTAATTGTTGTTATCTGCGGGAAAGTTGGAAACTCTGGAGGTGTAGTGGTTAAATGCTATGGCTGCTAACCAAAAGGTCAGCAATTTGAACCTACCAGGCACTCCTCAGAAACCTTATGAGGCAGTTCTACGCTGTCCTATAGGTCGCTATGAGTCTGAATTTCCTCGACGGCAATGGGTTTATGGGTGGGAAAGTTGGGCACCCAACAGTTACTACAATCAGTTTGAACTTGGTAAGTAGAAGCCCATGTTGATGAATGCGTGCAAAACCACTATTATTGTTGCCATATGCACTGGGCAAGGACAGTAGTAGTTGGGGAAAGCAGATAACCAACATGCACAAAATAGGTTATTGGTTTATTGAAATTCCCTTTTGCAGTGGATATTGTTTCAAGATCGTTCACATGGGACACAGATATGTTCATATATTGTGCCTATTTAAAAAGGTTTATACATGGAGCCCTGGTGGCACAGTGGTTAAGAGCTAAGGCTGCTAATCAAAAGGCCTACAGTTCAAATTCACTAGCCACTCCTTAGAATACCTATGGGGCAGTTCTACTCTGACTGATAAAGTCACTATGAGTCAGAATCGACTCGATAGCAAAGAGCTTTTTTTTTTTTTTTGGATATACATTCACCAGAGTCCCTGGGTGGCACAAACAGTTAAGTGCTTGACTACTAGCCCAAAGGTTGCTGGTTTGAACACAACCAGGGGTGCCTTGGGAGGCAGGCCTGGTAATTTTCTTCTGCAATGCCACAGCCTTAAAACTCTATGGAGCAGATTCACTCTGCACGTATGGGGCTGCTGTGAGTTAGAATTGACTCAATGGTAACTGTTGTTGTTGTTGTTAGGTGCCATCTAGTCGGTTCCGACTCAGAGCGACACTATGCACAACAGAACGAAACACTGCCCGGTCCTGAGCCATCCTTACAATCATTGTTATGCTTAAGCTCATTGTTGCAGCCACTGTGTCAATCCACCTCATTGAGGGTCTTCCTCTTACTCGCTGACTCTGTACTCTGCCAAGCCAATGGTAACTAACAACAATAGTACATACATCTGTGTGGACATCGGTGGTTCAGTGGAAGAATTCTTGCCTTCCATGCGGAAGACCCGAGTTTGATTCCTAGCCAATGTACCTCATGCACAGCCTCCACCCGTCTGACAGTGGAGGCTCGAGCTTTGTTATGATGCTGAACAGGTTTCAGTGGAACTTTTAGATTAAGGTGGACTAGGAAGAAAGGACTGGGAATCTACTTCCAAAAATCAGCACATGAAAACCCTATGGATCACAATGGCCCTATCCATAAGTGATCATGGGAATGGTGTAGGACTAGGCAACATTTTGTTCTGTTGTGGATGTGATCACCAAGAGTTGGGGGCTGATTGATGGCATCTAACAAGAACATACATATACCTCTTTCCCAGGTCTCCTTTTTACCTGCCTTCTAATAGTTGCCCTTTTAATTGCAGGCAAACCATGAGCCACTTCCAATTAATCAGTGTAGATCTGTATTTCTGGCCATCTCTCCTTGCAGAATAAATATAGTGGTGTGCAGCTAACTGTGACCCCCAGGAGAATTTCTCTTCAACACTGCCCTTCAGGGTTATAGTGAGTAGGGTTATAGTGTAGCAGCTGTGAATTTTCAGGTGGTGCTGGCATTTTGTGCAGAACCACGGGTGGTCAAACCAGACAATTAATTTTTTTCTTCCTCCATCATGAGAAACTACCTATAATGCCACAGGAGTAGGTTGTTGTTAGGTATAGTCCAGTTGGTTCCTACTCATAGATACCCTATGCAAAACAGAATGAAGCACTGCCCAGTCCTAGGCCATACTTACAATTATTGCTATGCTTGAGCTCATTGTTGCAGCCACTGTGTCAATCCACCTTGTAGAGGCTCTTCCTCTTTTCCGTTGACCCTGTACTTTGCCAAGCATGATGCTATTCTCCAGGGACTGATCCCCCCTGACAACATGTCCAAAGTAGGTAAGACACAGTCTCACCATCTTTGCTTCCAAGGAGCATTCTGGCTGTACTTCTTCCAAGACAGATTTTTTTGTTCTTTTGGCAGTCCATGGAATATTCAATATTCTTCGTCAACACCACTATTCAAAGGCATCAATTCTTCTTCGGTCTTCCTTATTCATTGTCCAGCTTTCACATGCACATGATGTGATTGAAAATACCATGGCTTGGGTCAGGTGCACCTTAGTCTTCAAGGTGACATCTTTGCTTTTCAACACTTTAAAGAGGTCCTTTGCAGCAGATTTACCCAGTGCAATGCATCCTTTGATTTCTTGACTGCTGCTTCTATGGGTGTTGATTGTGGGTCCAAGTAAAATGAAATCCTTGACAACTTCAACCTTTTCTCCATTTATCATGATATTGCTCATTGGTCCAGTTGTGAGGATTTTTGTCTTCTTTATGTTGAGGTGCAATCCATACTGAAGCCTGTGGTTTTTGATCTTCATTAGTAAGTGCTTCAAGTCCTTTTCACTTTCAGCAAACAAGGTTGTGTCATCTGCATAACACAGGTTGTAAATGAGTCTTCCTCCAATCCTGATGCCCCATATAGTCCAGCTTCTTGGATTATTTGCTCAGCATACAGATTGAATAGGTATGGTGAAAGGACACAACCCTGATGCACACCTTTCCTGACTTTAAACCAATCAATATACCCTTGTTCTTTCCTAACAACTGCCTCTTGATCAATGTAAAGTTTCCTCATGAGTACGATTAAGTGTTCTGGAATCCCCACTCTTTGCAATGTCATCCATAATTTGTTATGATCCACACAGTTGAATGCCTTTGCATAGTCAATAAAACACAGGTAAACATCCTTTTGGTATTTTCTGCTTTCAACCAGGATCCATCTGACATCAGCAACCATGCCCCTGGTCCCACATCCTGTACTGAAACTGGCCTGAATTTCTGGCAGTTCCTTGTCGATATACTGCTGCAGCTGTTTTTGAATGATCTTCAGCAAAATTTTGCTTGCGCCTGATATTAACAATAAAAAAAAAAAAAAGATACTGTTCTATAATTTCTGCATTCAGTTGGATCACCTTTCTTGGGAATAGGCATAAATATCGATGTCTTCCATATTTCTTGGCATAGACAAGTGAGCACCTCCAGCACTGCATCTGTTTGTTGAAACATCTCAGCTGATTTTCCATCAATTCGTGGAGCCTTGTTTTTCACCAATGCCTTCAGAGCAGCTGGGACTTCTTCCTTCAGTACCATCGGTTCCTGATCGTATGCTACCTCTTGAAATGGTTGGACATTGACCAATTCTTTTTGGTATATTGACTCTGTGTATTCCTTCTATCTTCCTTTGATGCTTCCTGCATCGTTTAATATTTTCCCCATAGAATCCTTCCCTATTGCAACTCGAGGCTTGATTTTTTTCTTCAGTTCTTTCAGCTTGAGAAACGCCAAGCGTGTTCTTGCCTTTTGGTTTTCTGTCTCCAGCTTTTTGCACATGTTATCATAATACTTTGTCTTCTCGAGCCGCCCTTTGAAATCTTCTGTTCAGTTCTTTTGCTTCATTGTTTCTTCATTTTGTTTTAGCTGATCAGCATTCATGGGCAAGTTTCAGAGTCTCCTCTGACATCCCTCTTGGTCTTTTCTTTCTTTCCTGTCTTTTCAATGATCTTTTGCTTTCTTCATGTATGATGTCCTTGATGTCATTTCACAACTTGTCTGGTCTTCCATCACTGGTGTTCAATGCATCAAATCTATTCTTGAGATGGTCTCTAAATTCAGGTGGGATATACTCAAGTTCCTATTTTGGCTCCTGTGGACTTGCTCTGGTTTTCTTCAGTTTCAACTTGAACTTGCATATGAGCAATTGATGGTCTGTTCCGCAGTTGGTCTCTGGCCTTGTTCTCACCAATATTGATTTTTTCCATCATCCCTTTCCACAGATATAGTCAGTTTGATTCCTGTGTGTTCCAACTGGTGAGGTCCATGTGTATAGTCACCATTTCTGTTGATGAAAGACGGTGTTTGCAATGATGAAGTCGTTGGTCTTACAAAATTCTATCATTCAATCTCCAGCATTGTTTCTATCACCAAGGCCATATTTACCAACTACTGATACTTCTACTTTGTTTCCAACTTTTGCATTCCAATCACCAGTAATTATCAATGCATCTTGATTGCATGTTCAATGAATTTCAGACTGTAGCAGCTGTTAAAAATCTTCTATTTCTTCATCTTTGGCCTTAGTGGTTGGTGTTCTGCTGCTATTCATAAGGTTTTCACTGGCTAATGCTTTTCAGAAGTAGACTGCTGGGTCCTTCTTCCTAGTCTGTCTTAGCCTGGAAGCTAAGCTGAAACCTGTCCTCCATGGGTGACCCTGCTGTTATCTGAACACCAGTGGCATAACTTCCAGCATCACAGTAACACACTGTGTATGACAAACTGACAGGTGGAGGGAGGAGCAGGTAGATAGAAATGTATCACTTTCTCATGTAACTTACATGCATTTGCAGGATATGCTCAAGTTAAATCCTGTATATATCACTTCTATTTGATGATGATGGAGTGTTGTATGTTTGTGTAAATCAGACAACACTCGGTTTGTAAGCCGTAGTTCAAGTCACATGGCATAGTAACTTTGTGATTCATAATCAAGCACACTGTTTTTATTAGGGACTAGTAGCAAACCAGAAGCTGTTTCTCAAAAGGAGAATAAATATCTGAAGAATATTGTATAGCCTTGGTTCAAAATCCTAATGAACTGCATTGTGATTCATCTTCAAGGGTATGCCAAATGTTCTATACAGCATCCCTATCTGCCAGTCAGTGCCCATGGAAGCAACAATCAAGAAACCAAATGATGCATTGTATTGACAAATCTGCTGTAAAAGGTCTCTTTAAAGTTTTAAAAAGCAAAGATATCACATTGAACACTAAGATGCACCTGACCCAAACCATGACATTTTTAATCAACTCATATGCATACGAAAGTTGGACAATGAATAAGAAAGACTGAAGAGGAAATGATGTCTGGGAATTATGGTGCTGGTGAAGAATATTGACTTTACCACGTACTGCCAGAAGAATGAACAAGCCTGTCTTGGAAGAAATACAGCCAGAGTTCTCCTTGGAAGTGAGGATAGCAAGACTTCATTGCACATATTTTGAACATGTTATCAGGAGAGATCAGTTCCTGGAGAAGAACATCATGCTTCGTAAATTAGAAGGTCACTGAAAAAAAGGAAGACCTTCTATGAGATGGATTGACAGTGGCTGTAACAATGAGCTCAGACATAGCAATGACTGTAAGAATAGTGCAGGACCAGCCAACATTTCATTCTGTTAGACGTACTGTCACTATGAGTTGGAACCAACTCAACAGCACCTAACAACAACAACGTCTGCCAATGACCTTTCAAGCACCATTAGATTGTCTCTGTCATATGACCGAAACATCCAGAACATCTTGCATGGTAACCTGAACTTGTTACAGAGCTATTTCTTACTCTGGACTCCACTCAACATTGGCAGCTTTATGGGTTACCTGATGAATGAGTTGGATTAGCACAGTCGTATGAGGTATATGTTGCCTCCAAAATCCAGACACTCACTGGGTGTTTTGCATCATTCATAGTTGTAAGAAGACCCAAATATAGCAATTGTTCTTCCTTTTAGGAATATATCAAATGTTTAGACCACTGAATACCTAGAAATTTCACCAATAAGGCAAGACTAAATTTTTTGTGGGGTTTATTTCCTACCCTCTGGAAATACTTGTGTATCTTGGTGAAGCATCTAAGAAAATTGCAACCTTCCACCCACTAGGTTCAATCAGTATAATATTACCAATGTAGTGAACCAGCATCATGCCCTATGCAAAGGAGATCTGATCAAGGTTCCTGCAGATTAGATCAGGGGTTAGCTAACCATGAACCATAGGCCAAATCTAGTCTGTGGCCTATTTTTGGATGACTCTTGAACTAAGGATGCTTTTTACACTTTTAAAGAGTTTTTTTAAAAAAAGCACAAAAAAGAATACGCAACAGAGATGGTACGTGACTTGCAAATACCAAAAATATATTTGCTGTCTGGCTTATTATTTTCTGACTCCTGGATAATATGATAGAGCACTGGAGAATTAAAATAAAATAGTAAAGGTGTATTGTTGATCCTGCCAGATGAAAACAAACTGCTTCTGGAAGTTGTTATTAACATGCATAGAGAAAAAAGCTACTTTCCACAGAGCAGTAGTTGAATATTAGTTTATAGGAGATACACTGATTTCCTTCAAAATGCTGCAATTTGAATCACTACTAGATGAAGTCTATGATCATCGTCTGTCATTCTTCTTCAAGTTCCATACGTCTTATGGACAAGCAAAACAAGCAAGTTGAAACGGAATATGGTAGGAATTGCCTTTATACTTTTTAAGTCCTTGAGAAAGGCACTAATCTCTGAAATTTCTCAAGAAATGCAGTTTCATTTGGATTACTATTTTGATAGATAGAAGCAATACTAAGAATTACCATAATAGCCTGCACCCTAAATTTCATTGAAATAATGAAAAGACTATACAAGTTATTTAATATGTTTAATACTATTACGCATTCTGCAACAGAAAATAACACCAAAGGCCAGGTTCAAGGATCCATTTGGCCCACTGTGAGCTCAACCTGAAACAAAACTTCATTAATTAATCATTTGACTTCCTTAAGCTGCTACTCTGACTGGTAGATAACAAGGCTATTTTGCTACTTCAGAACAATTGTCAATCAGAGCCAATATACAGTAATCCCTGAAGGCTCTGGGTAATCCTCATTACTGAAAGGCTAAGCCCCTTATGGGAAAGTATCTTAGTTATCTAGTGCTGCTATAACAGAAATATCACAAGTATCACAACTATAGATGAGCAAACAACAAAGAATGCACAGCACACCTGCTTAGACATAACCAAATAAAACAAGAAAGGAGGACAAAACAAACAAATCTACAATCAAGAAATAAAGAAAATAACTACTGAATGTCCGGAAGATGGCAGACAATATCAGAACATAAAAAAACAGGACAGGATGGTTCCAGCAGGTGTACAAAGTAAAACACCAGATGACTTTCCAGTAGAATAAAAGGCACTAGGACTACCTGATGGGGAATTCAAACCTAATATTCAGAGCTATGCAAGAGTTGAAGCAAAAAGCAGATAAAAATGAGGAAAAAATAGGTAAATTTACAGAAAAGCAAACAAATTCGTGGAAAATACAGACAAAAGATGGAAGAATTCAGGGAAAAAAATACAGGAACAAAATGCCAAAATAAATTCACAAGTAGAAATCATACAAAAACAACAATTAGAAGTCCAAAAGAAGAACAACAAGATTTCAGAAATTGACAGTGTCATAGAAGGGCTGAGGAGTAGGTTTGAAATGATGGAAGACAAGATCAGCAAAATTGAAGAAAAACGCCTGGACACAACTCTATTTCAGGAAAAATTAGAAAGAAGAAAAATAAGAAAACCCTGAGAACTATGAGGGTTACAATCAAAAGCAAAAATGTGTGAGTGACCAGAGTTCCAGAACAGGGAGAGAAAATGGAAAACACAGAGAGGGTCATTGAAGAATTGCTGACAGAAAACTTCCCTAATATTATGAAAGATGAAAAGGTGATCATCCAAGAAGCTCAACAAACCCCATATAGGATAGACGCCAAAGGAAAAGCAACAAGGCACATCATAATCACGCTGGCTAAAACCAAGACAAAGAAAAACTCCTGAAAGCAGATCAAGAAAAACAAAAAGTCACCTACAGAGGAGAAACAATAAGACTTACCTCTGATTATTCAGGAGAAAACATGCAGGCAAGAAGGCAATGAGATGACATATATGAAACTTTGAAAGAAAAAAAAAATCGGCAACCGTGAATAATATATCCTGCAAAACTTTCAAACGTGATGGTGAAATTAGGACATTTCCAGATGAACAGAAATCAAGAGAATGTGTAAAAACCAAACCAAACCTACAGGAATTATTAAAGGAAATCCTTCAGCCTGAGAACAAACAACATCAGCCACAGCCTGAATCTAGGACATAAGCTTGTACCAGCTAGATACCAACGTAGGAAATTAACTTTCAAGGACTTTCAAAAAACAAAAGACTTGATGTTGTTGTAAATGACAACAACATCAGAACAATAAAAGAGGGAATAAACAGTTTAGGTATAGAACTTGCTAATGGAGAGGAAGGCAAGACAATACCAAGTAATAATAAACTGGTTCAAAATTAGGAAAATAAGGGTAAATTTCAAGGTAACCACAAAGAAAGTTAACAAACCTACTCACCGTAAGGAAAGAAGAAAAACATAAAGTCTCAATAAAAACAAAATCTACAAAAACAAAAGTAATGAAAAAGAAATCCACGAACAAAAGGAACTCGTCACAGGAGAGTGAGTGGAACAAAGAAAATGTCAGCACCACAAAAAAAGCACTGCAAAATAATAGTAATAAACTCATGGCTATCAATAATTACACTGAATGTAAATGGCCTAATGCACCCGTAAAGAGACGCACAGTGACAGAATGGGTAAAGAAACAGCATCCATCAATATGCTGTCTACGAGAGACACACCTTAGAAAGTACATGCGACTTACATGTACTTTCAGGATATCCTTAAGTTGAATCCTGTATATATCACTTCTATTTGATGATGATGGAGTGTTGTTGTAAATGGCCATTGTTGCAGCAACTGTGCCAATCCATCTTCTTGAGGATTTTCCTCTTTTTTGCTGACCATCTACTTTATTAAGCATGGTGTCCTTTCCAGGGACTGATCCCTCCTGATAACATGTCCAAAGTGTGTGAGAAGGAGTCTTGCCATCTTTGCTTCTAAGATGCATTCTGGTTGTACTTCTTCCAAGAGAGATTTGTTTGCTCTTTTGGCAGTCCATGGTATATTCTTCTCCAATACCATAATTCAAAGGCATCAACTCTTCTTAGGCCTTCTTTATTCATTGGCCAGCTTTTGCATACATAAGCGATGATTAAAACCCCATGGCTTGCATCAGGTGCACCTTAGTTCTTAAAGTGACATCGTTGCTTTTAACAGTATAAAGAGGTCTTTTGAAGCAAATTTGCCCAATGCAATGTGTTGTTTGATTCCTTGACTGCTGCTTCTATAAGCATTGATTGTGGATCCAGGTAAAATGAAATTCTTGACAACTTTGATCTTTTCTCCGATTCTCATGATGTTGCTTATCAGTCCAGCTGTGAGAATTTTTGCTTTCTTTATGTTAAGTTGTAATCCATATTGAAGGTTGTGGTCTTTGGTGTTCCTCAATAAGTGCTTCAAGTTCTCCTTGCTTTTAACAAGCAAGGTTGTGTCATCTGAATATTGCAGGTTGTTTAGGAGTTTTCCTCCAATCATGATTTCATGTTCTTCTTCATATAGTCCAGCTTCTCAGATTGTTTGCTCAGCATACAGATTGAACAAGTATGATGAAATGATACGGCCCTGAAACACACCTTTCCTGATTTTAAACCATGAAGTATCCCCTTGTTTTGTTCAAATGACTGCCTCTTGTTCTATGTACAGGCTCCTCATGAGCACAATTAACTGCTCTGGAATTCCCATTATTCACAATGTTATCCTTAATTTGTTATGATCCACACATTTGAAAGCCTTTGCATAGTCAATAAAACACAAGAGAACATGCTTTCAGCCAGGATCCATTTGACATCAGCAATGATATCTCTGTTCCAGATACTTTTTTGAATCAGTTTTAATTTCTGGCAGTTCCCTGTTGATGTTCAGCTACAATCACTTTTGAATGATCTTCAGCAAAATTTTACTTGCATGTGATGTTAATAATATTGTTCTATAATTTACACATTCTGTTCGATCTCCTTTCTTTGGAATGGGCACAAATATGGTTGGCCAGATAGCTGTCTTCCAAATTTCTTGGGGTAGACGAGTGAGTGCTTCCAGTGCTGTATCCATTTGTTGAAACATCTCAGTTGGTATTCTGTCAGTTCTTGGAGCCCTGTTTTTGGCCAATGCCTTCAGTACAGGTTGGACTTCCTCCTTCAGTACCATCAGTTCTTGATCATATGTTACCTCCTGAAATGATTGAACATCGACCATTTCTTTTAAGTACAGTGACTCTCTGTATTCCTTCCATCTTGGAATCCTTAAATATTGCAACTTTGGTTTAGGCTTTAGTCAACCAATTATGCAAAAACATAGTTAGTCCCATCTTTTTCAGCTACCACATTGAATCCAGAGTCACTATTTAATACATCTCTATAAATAAACTTGTCCTGATCCAACATTATATTCCTTCCAAACTGACAGACACTTTTATGCATCAATACCATAACCTAGCCTCTGAGTTTCTGTCAGTATAGGTTGGCAACATCTTACAATTCTATCGTTGTGTGTACTTTATACCCTTGGAACTTTCAGGAACTTAATTATGATTACAAGTCAAGAAGCAATGAGAGACGGTAGGGACAAATTCTGAGGGTCAAGATAGCACCTTAAAAAATAGTGACTTAAGAGAAGGCTTAAGGTTCTTTTAGAAAGAGGAGTGTTACGGTTAATTTTATGTGTTAACTTGGCTAGGCTATGGTGTCCAGATTTTTGTTCAAACACTACAGTAAAACCTCTGAAAACCAGAACTTGTGTAAGGTGGAAACCTGTCAGAGAAGGAAAACTCAAATATTTTCCACTAAAATGAGCAACATAAAATGGTAAACTGCATCCCGTCAAAGGCAGAAAGCTTGTGAGATCCCACAACTATGGGGGCTGACAAGTCCAAAATACAGGTTTCATTGTATTTTAGATGTTGTTGTGAAGAAGGTATTTTGTGGGTGTGATTAGCATTTACAATCAATTAACTCTAAGGAGATGACTTTTGGTAATGTGGGTGGCCCCCATGTGTCTGTCAGTTTAAGGATTAAGTGCATCTGACCCAAGCCATGGTGTTTCGATCACATCATATGCATGTGAAAATTAGACAACGAATAAGAAAGACTGAAGAAGAATTGATGCCTTCAACTTATGGTGTTGACAAAAAATGTTGAATATACCAAGGACTGCCAAAAGAACAAACAAATCTCCCTTGGAAGGGGTACAACCAGAATGCTCCTTAGAAGCAAAGATGAAGAGATTTCCTGTTACATACTTTGGACATGTTATCAGGAGGGACCAGTCCCTAGAGAAGGGCATTGTGCTCGATAAAGCAGATGGTCAGCAAAAAAGAGGAGGACTCTCAGATGGATTGACACAGTGGCTTCAACAATGGGCTCAAGCATAACAATGATCATGAGGATGGTGCAGGACAGGGCAGAGTTTCGTTCTGTTGTACATAGGGTCACTGTGAGTTGGAACTGACTTGATGGCACTTAACGATGACAACAACAACGTGGACAGGCCTTATCTAAACAGTTAAAGGCTTTAAAAGCAGAAACCGAAGTTTCACAGGCAGAAGAAGTTCTGCCTCAAAACTGTAACATAGAAATCTTGCCAGAGATTTTAGACTGCTGCCTGGCCTATGAATTTTGGATTGCCAGCCCCCATAGTTGTGTGGGTGAATTCCTTAAAATGAATCAATCTGCCTCTATTGATGTAGATATACAAGATATAGATTTATCTTGGTTCTAGTATATACTGGTTCTGGTTCTCTAGAGACCTCTGATTAATACAGGAAGACTTAAATCCTTGGACAGAGGAGAAATGGATACTTCTACTGGCAAAGAAGGCTTAGCAGAATGTAAAGTGGAAGGTCTTCCATTTCACTGGAATTTGCCAATACGTTTCGATCCCAATTTTGAGGTTTTCCCCTTCTTCCTTATAAATGCCCTAAATTCAACTTAAGAAAACCTGAACAGTTATAGTTTCAGCTTTCATTGTTATTCAGCCCTCTTTTGTATTACCTTTGGGGTTTGATTTTCAGAAATCTTTGTCCCGCTGCTACAGGAGATAAGGGTTTATTATAAGGCAATCATAAAAGTTTTGGGGTTCCTTACCTAGACCTTAAACTAGGAATTTAAAACCTTGAGCTTACTGTTTTCTTTATTCAAGTTAAACTTTGCAGCCTGCAAACCCCACTACCACTATACTCTTTTCTTTCATTAAAATATTCTTTGGCATCTGCTTCTTGGCCAATGCTTGTCTTCTATGGACACTTGACTTTAAATGACCCTAAATAGTAATCTATGTAATGTTTTGCCACTGCATGGCATGGACTACCAGGGTCCTCTTTATTAGTAACCTCAAGGTCTTTGATTCCTAATAAGATCAGAGAATCCATTCCATCTTTAAAGTTCTTCTCCCATGGAACCACTTCTAGTATTAATAGCTATATTCAGCAGGGTTCACTGAGGGATATAGAGGCACTGTGGATATTATTATAGGAACTAGAAATTACAGGAATGTGGGAATAATGGAAAATGAAGGTCTGGAAGAAGTCAGAGATCAGAGAAAGAATCTCTAACCAATTTACCCAAAGTGCTGGTGTGGGTGACAAATCGGAGCTTGAAGGGAATTCTGAGATGCCAAGCATGTCCAGTCCCCAAATGGGAACCCCAGTTGGAACCCCGAAGGGGGAGTTCATAAAAAGTTCATGGGAAGCTGTTGCCTCTGTGTGGCTTCTGCCTCCGTGGGCCTGTAGTGAAGCATCTGGTGGCATACTTATAGTTTTTGTTGGTTAGCAAAGTCTGTAGAGTCAAGAAGACAAGTCAGATGTGGAATATACATGTGAAGAAAAATATTGTTATTCTTCATTAATTGCCTTGTATGGAATTCTACACCATGCCAAGATTCACCCAAACTGCCTAACTTCTAAAAAACGATCCATACTGGTAGATTCTAGGATATTAAGAGAGGCAGAAAGGTGGAATGAAAACAGCCTTTGAAGCTAGATCTGAGTGTGAATACTGACTCAGAGAATTACTTGTCATATGACCTTGAATAAGTTACTAAATCACCTAAGCCTCAATTTTTTAAACCATAAAATCGGATGCCTGCCCCTCAGAATTTTCCTAAGGATTAAAAATGATATACTATATACTTATCCATAAAGAAAAAAAAAAAGTTGCTAATTAAGCGACTCCAACTCATGGCGGCCGCATGTGTGCCAGAGTAGAACTGTGTTCCACAGGGCTTTCAATGGCTGGTTTTTCAGAAGTAGGTTACCAGGTCTTTCTTTGGCGGCACCTCTGGGTGAGTATGAACTACCAACCTTTTGGTTAGTGGCCCAGCACTTAACTGTTTGCATCACCCAGGGACAACCTAGTTACAACGTAAAGTTTATTGTTTATTATTATTATAATTCAGCCTACAGAATACCAGGAGCAAGAATGAAACTCACTCCTTAGGCGTTTACCTGAGCACTTAGAAAATAAATTTAACTTTTCCATGTGTATGTATCTCCCACCAGGTACTGCCCTCAAGGGATTTATGACAAACTTATCCAGTTGTTTCTTAATCTCTAGTGCTTAGTGCAAGGCCTGGCTCATAGCAGGTCTTCAATAATTATCTGCAAAACAGGGCACTTGGGCCTTGGCAAACATAAATGTGCTACTATTTTTCCCACTCCAAAATAAATAAATAAATCCATCAAATATCTCCTCTGGTTGAGTATTTGGAAAAAGATGTTTGTCATCTTTAGCACTCTGATGTAAGGCATGGGACAAGAATTATAAGACTGGAAAGGAAGAAAAGAACGGCCCAGAAAAGTTACTGTCAGGTAGTTTGGTTCTGTTACTAATATTAATAACAATAATAAAAAGAATGTTAGCTGATCGGTAAATATTGCTCTGTATATCTTATTTCTGGAAAGAGCATAATCTTCCTAAAAAAAGACATATTTTTGGTTAAAAGATGTCTTAGTTATATCGTGCTATTACAATAGAAATTTACTTTCATTTTAGGAGGCTAGAGTCTGAATTCAGAGCACTGGCTCAAGGGGAAGATTCTCTCTCTGATGGCTCTGGGGGAAGGCCCTTCTCTCCTTTCAGCTTCTGTTCCTTGGTTCTTTGGTTATTTTCACATGGTGTGGCACTTACCTTAATTCATCTTTGCTTGCTTGCTTCTGTGCCTGATCTGGTCTTTCATATCTCAAAAAGTGATTAGCTTAAGATATGTATTGACATCACCTCATTAACATAATAAATGAATCCCTATTGCTAAACAGGATTACACCCACAGGTATAAGGTATAAGGATTTAAGGTATAAGCAGGTGTAAGGGTGAGGGTTTACAAAACATAATTTTGGGAGGACATAATTCAATTTGTAATGGAAGGGCATTCTTTTTTAACTAGCAATATCAAGTCAGAGGCCTTATTTCGTGACTAGCTAACTCAGCTTATCAGTGTGTGATAGGCCTTATGGGATGGGAGTGAGTCAAAAAGACTTGCGTTGGAGTCAAAGCAATGGAATTGATTTTTCTTTTGTAATCAGAATTAGTTCCCGGGACTTGAGTCATACCGCATATATTTACAGGCCTGATAATGATTCCTGCTCATACGCTCATTTAAAGCTTTTAAGAAACACTTTTCAAAATCATGTTATATTCCTCCAAAATATCATAGGTCTACTAATGTATTTTACCCAAGTCGTCCCTAATTAAAAGCCCAAAATATTGTGTTGAGGCTGTGTTTACAGGCGAGGCCACGACGTTGATTTGATTTCCGCTAAAAGTTTTTCAAAACATTTCCTTACATTAAGGCACTTATTAAAACTCAGCCTTATAAAGGTTGCTGTTAATTTGCTGTGATGATCTTGCTACAGATACCACTCATTATGTTATACTATTTATTATACTATAATTTTATTTCATTTTATTATACTATTAAAAAAAAACGCACTGCAGTTGAGTCGATTCCAACTCATAGCAACCCTGTAGGGTGGGGTAGAATTGTCTCATAGTGTTTCCAAGGAGCAGCTGGTGGATTCAAACTGCTGACCTTTTGGTTAGGAGCCTTAGCTCTTAACCTCTGTGCCACCAAGAGGTTATTATACTATAAAATGAAAATTTTCCTCAGTCTTATTACTAAAGGTAGCAATACTTTCCAGAATAAAGGTTTGCATTTTCCTAGAGACAAAATCCAAAATATGAATTTTGGAGTTCTTTTTAAGGGTGTAAATACTACGGGTACTTGGATAATATAAAAATGGTGTTGCAGAGACATCTGACCTCCTCTGACTTCAGGAGGCAAGAGAGTCAGTATTAGCATCAACAGCCCCAGGCTGATTCCTGAGGCAGAGGTCAAACACACCTCCTCCCTCTAACTTTTTACCAGTTCTGATAAGAACCTTCCCTTCCACTGTACTCTCTACTTCCCTGCTGGATTTGATAATTCATTGCAGTGGACATACAGAATTTACATACAATACTCAGGATTATGGGGTTCATTAGGAAAGTAACAGGTTACAATTTGGGATCAAAAACCATTCAGGATACAATTCTTCAGTCAGGACAGCCTCTTCTCAGCTGTGCCTGCAGGCAGGCCTCTCTCTGGCCCTCAGCCCCTAGGCTCCTTGGCCAGTCTCTGCCCTGCTCAGGCAAGTGTTACAAAGTTCATAAGCTCCTCTGATAAGTGCCTGGAGGCACTATACTTCACCAGTAAGCCTCCCGCCTGAATGCACTCAGCTTTCTCACTCCATGGGTCAGGGAACCTAGCTCTACCAAATGCCCAGAGGCACCCACTCAGCCAGCAAGCCTCCTGCCAAAGGGGCTCGGCTTTCTTGTTCCTTGGGCCATAGAAACCCACTTGATAGTCTCCTCCTTCTGCTGCCACCAGTCCTCTGCTGCTGCTTCTCATCGTCTCTCATCCTGTCTGATGTTGCTGCTCTATGTCTCCTGGTCTCGGAGGTTCTCAGCACAGGAGTCCCAAGTCCAAAAAATCTGCTATGCTCCTGTCTCTTCTTTCTTGGTTGTAGTGAGTTTCCCCCTTTTCCATCTCTGGGATGGCTCATTTTAAACCTAGCTGACCAGTGCCCTGGTTAGGGTTCCAAAGGTTCCATACAAGTTCTTTGCATGTTCCTATCCCCACAAGGGTGCCGTGCACATTATTTGCATTATTAACAAGCTATCCAATCCCCTTGGTGGGCCACAAGCACCTCATTTGCATAATCCTAAACAATCTTTTGGAGGAGGTTACAAGGACTATGGATAAAGAAGGGTTATATTAAATAATTCACTGCACCACAAATAATAATATTTTATTTCTATGGAGTACTCTGTTAGTAAAGCACTTTAACATTCTGTCTTAATTACCTAGCAAAGATATAACAGAAATAACACAAGTGGATAACTTTAACAAACAGAAATTTATTTTCTCACTGTTTAGGAGGTTAGAAGTCTGAATTAAGGGCACCAGCTCTAGGGGAAGGCTTACTTTCTCTGTCAGTTCTGGGGGAAAGTCTTTGTCACTTCAGTTTCTGTTTCCTGGTTCCTTGGAGCTCTCCATGTGGCTTAGCATTAATCTTCCCCCTTTTCTGCTTGCTTGCTTGTCCTAATCTGCTCTTTTTATATCTTTTAAGACATTGACTCAAGACACATGTTACACTAATCCTGTTTTATTAACATAGCAAAGACAATCCATTTCCAAATGAGATTATTAACCACAGGCACAGGAGTTAGGATTTACAACATATATTTTTGTGGACACAGTTCAATCCATAACATTCCACTATTTGGCCTCCAAAAATTTGTGTCCTTCCCATTTGAAAAAAATACTCACTCCGTCACGTCATCCCAAAAGTCTTAAATCACCTCCAAGTCCAAAATTTCATCTTCTGAATAATCTAAATTAAATATGAGTTGGGTTTTAACCATATTCCATTCTGGAACAAGATTCCCCTTCATCTATAAGCCCATGAAATCTAGATTATAAATTATCTGTTTCCAACATATAATGATGGAACAGGCACAAGTAGGCATTTCCATTACATATGGGAGAAACTGGAGAAAAATAAGGGCTACCAGGCACCAAGCAAGTCCAAAACCCAGCAGAATATATTCCATTAGCTCTCAAGTCTTGCAAATAATCCTCTACTCTCTGAGATCATCTGAGCAAGGGACCTGTCCACCAGGCTCTGGATGTTGGCTACCCCTCTGGATTCTGGGTGGAGACCCCTTGGCCCTGGGCCTCAGCTACAACTTCTAGGCCTTCTGGGATGGCAATTCTGCTCCCTTAGCTTTAATTGGCCCCATTCTCCTAGTCCATCTGAGTGGTGGCGCCACTTCCTCAGCCCTGGCACACCCCATTCTTCTGCCAATTGGGCATGCAGCCCCACCCCTCAGCTTTGAGGGGCAGCTCCATTCCCCTGGCACACTCTAATGGCATCCCCACACTCCAGAACTGAGTTGGTGAAGATCTGACTCTTTAAACCTAGGAGGTTGCGGCCCTACCCTTTGAGATCCAGGAGATCATGGCCCCACGATTTGAAACCAAGAAGGTCCTGCTTCCTGTGCTCCTTCCAACAGTTCTGCTGATCTCAGAGCCACTCCAAGGATGGTCCACTTCGTTTCTTGGGGGACAACAGATGTAGCTCCTTTGGCCTGTTTCTTGCCTGTAGAATTCCAAGAGGCAGTCAGAGTTCTTTCCTTTCATTCTTTCTCAGTCTCCTTCAGTCTAAGCTGATGGGTTTTCTGCTGTAGTAATTGGTTAGATACGCCAGTCACAGGCTTAATCTCTGTAACAAAAGTGTGTAGCCATATCCTTGGTGAAAATTCTGGGACATATGTCCTTGATTTGTACAAGAAAATTTTCCAAATCTTTAAGTTCTGTTTTCATTTTGCACAGTTCATTTTTAAGTTCATCTCTTTCCTCTCACATTTTACTATAACCAGCAAGAAGAAACCAGGCAGCCCCTTTAAGATCTTGCTCAGAAATCTCATCAGTCAGATATCCAAGTTCATCCACTTACAAGTTCTACCTTCTACCAAACATTTAAACATAATTCAGACAAATTCTTTGCCATCACATTAAAAAGCTTCACCCTTCCTCCACTCTCCAATCACGTGTTCGTTTTATTTTAAAGCCTCACCAGCAGCACATTTAATGTCCACATCTCTAGCAACATTATATTTCTGGTGCCATATGTATTCTCTAAGACAGTAGAGACTATCTCTATAGCTCTCTTCACTTCCTTCTGAGCCCTCACCAGAACTGCCTTTTACATCCGTAATTCTACCAACAGCCTCTTTAAGGCATCCTAGGATAAAACGGTACCTTAAAATCCTTCCAGCCTCTACTCATTACCCAATTCCAAAGCCACTTTCACATTGTAGGTATCTGTTAGAGCAGCACTCCACTATTCCAGTACTCAATTCTTAGAAATACCACAAGTAGATGGCTTTAACATACAGAAATTTATTTTCTCACAGTTTAGGGGGCTAGAAGTCTGAATGAAGGGCACTAGCTCTAGGGGAAGGCTTTCTCTTTCTGTCAGCTCTGGGGGAAAGTTCTTGCCACTTCAACTTCTATTTCCTGGCTCCTTGAAGCTCTCCATGTGGATTGACACTGTCTTCCTCCACTTCTGCTTGCTTGCTTGTCCTAATATTCTCTTTATATCTTGTGGGATACTGACGCAAGACACATCCCACATTAATCCTGTTTTTATGAACATAACAAAGACAATCCATTCCCAAATCGGGTTATAACCACAGGCATAGAGGTTAAGATTTACAACACGTATTTTGGGGGGACACAGTTCAATCCATAACACATTCATACTCATTAGTATATTTAATTTTTCAATACTCTTTTTTTTAAATAATTTTTATTGAGCTTTAAGTGAACATTTACAAATCAAGTCAGTCTGTCACATATAAGGTTATATACACCTTACTCCATACTCCCACTTATTCTCCCCCTAATGAGTCAGCCCTTCCAGTCTCTCCTTTCCTGACAATTTTGCCAGTTTCTAACCCTCTCTACCCTCCTATCTCCCCTCCAGACAGGAGATGCCAACACAGTCTCAAGTGTCCATCTGAAACAAGTAGCTCACTCTTCGTCAGCAACTCTCTCCAACCCATTGTCCAGTCCCTTCCATGTCTGATGAGTTGTCTTTGGGAATGGTTCCTGTCCTGAGCCAACAGAAGGCTTGGGGACCATGACCGCCGGGATTCCTGTAGTTTCAGTCAGACCATTAAGTCTGGTCTTTTTATGAGAATTTGGGGTCTGCATCCCACTGATCTCCTGCTCCCTCAGGGGTTCTCTGTTGTGCTCCCTGTCAGGGCAGTCACCGGTTGTGACAGGGCACCATCTAGTTCTTCTGGTCTCAGGTGATGTAGGTCTCTGGTTCATGTGGCCCTTTCTGTCTCTTGGGCTCATGGTTATCGTGTGACCTCGTTGTTCTTCATTCTCCTTTGATCCAGGTGGGTTGAGACCAATTGATGCATCTTAGATGGCCGCTTGTTAGCATTTAAGACCCAAGACGCCACATTTCAAATTGGGATGCAGAATGTTTCCATAATAGAATAATTCTGCCAATTGACTTAGAAGTCCCCTTAAGCCATAGTCCCCAAACCCCCGCCCTTGCTCAGCTGATCTTTGAAGCATTCAGTTTATCCCGGAAACTTCTTTGCTTTTGGTCCAGTCCAGTTGAGCTGACCTTCCGTGTATTGAGTATTGTCCTTCCCTTCACCTAAAGTAGTTCTTATCTGCTAACTAATCAGTAAGTAACCCTCTCCCACCCTCCCTCCCTTCCCCCCTCATAACCACAAAAGTATGTGTTCTTTTCAGTTTATGCTATTTCTCAAGATCTTATAATAGTGGTCTTATACAATATTTGTCCTTTTGCCTCTGACTAATTTCGCTCAGCATAATGCCTTCCAGGTTCCTCCATGTTCTGAAATGTTTCACAGATTCGTCACTGTTCTTTATCGATGCGTAGTATTCCATTGTGTGAATATACCACAATTTATTTAACCATTCATCCATTGATGGACACCTTGGTTGCTTCCAGCTTTTTGCTATTGTAAACAGAGCTGCAATAAACATGGGTGTGCATACATTTGTTCGTGTGAAGGCTCTTATTTCTCTAGAGTATATTCCGAGGAGTGGGATTTCTGGGTTGTATGGTAGTTCTATTTCTAACTTTTTAAGAAAACTCCAGATAGATTTCCAAAGTGGTTGCACCATTTGACATTCCCACCAGCAGTGTGTAAGAGTTCCAATCTCTCCGCAGCCTCTCCAACATTTATTATTTTGTTTTTTGGATTAATGCCAGCCTTGTTGGAGTGAGATGGAATCTCATCGTAGTTTTAATTTGCATTTCTCTAATGGCTAATGATTGAGAGCATTTTCTCATGTATCTGTTAGCTGCCTGAATATCTTCTTTAGTGAAGTGCGTGTTCATATCCTTCGCCCACTTCTTGTTTGGGTTGTTTGTCTTTTTGTGGTTGAGTTTTGACAGAATCATATAGACTTTAGAGATCAGGCACTGGTCGGAGATGTCATAGCTGAAAATTCCTTCCCAATCTGTAGGTGGTCTTTTTACTCTTTTGGTGAAGTCTTTAGATGAGCATAGGTGTTTGATTTTTAGGAGCTCCCAGTTATCGGGTTTCTCTTCGTCATTTTTGGTAATGTTTTGTATTCTGTTTATGCCTTGTATCAGGACTCCTAACATTGTCCCTAATTTTTCTTCCATGATCTTTATCGTTTTAGTCTTTATGTTTAGGTCTTTGATCCATTTGGAGTTAGTTCTTGTGCATGGTGTGAGGTATGGGTCCTGTTTCATTCTTTTGCAAATGGATATCCAGTTATGCCAGGACCATTTGTTAAAAAGACTATTTTTTCCCCAATTAACTGACACTGGGCCTTTGTCAAATATCAGCTGCTCATATGTGGATGGATTTATATCTGGGTTCTCAATTCTGTTCCATCGGTCTATGTGCCTGTTGTTGTACAAGTGCCAGGCTGTTTTGACTACTGTGGCTGTATAATAGGTTCTAAAATCGGGTAGAGTGAGGCCTCCCACTTTCTTCTTCTTTTTCAGTAATGCTTTACTTATCCGGGGCTTCTTTCCCTTCCATATGAAGTTGCTGATTTGTTTCTCCATCACATTAAAAAATGTCATTGGAATTTGGATCGGAAGTGCATTGTATGTATAGATAGCTTTTGGTAGAATAGACATTTTTACTATGTTAAGTCTTCCTATCCATGAGCAAGGTATGTTTTTCCACTTAAGTAGGTCCTTTTTAGTTTCTTGTAGTAGTACTTTGTAATTTTCTTCATATAGGTCTTTTACATCTTTGGTAAGATTTATTCCTAAGTATTTTATCTTCTTGGGGGCTACTGTGAATGGTATTGATTTGGTGATTTCCTCTTCAATGTTCTTTTTATTGATGTAGAGGAATCCAAGTGATTTTTGTATGTTTATCTTATAACCTGAGACTCTGCCAAACTCTATTAGTTTCAGTAGTTTTCTGGAGGATTCCTTAGGGTTTTCTGTGTATAAGATCATGGCATCTGCAAATAGAGATAATTTTACTTCTTTCTTGCCACTCCGATGCCCTTTATTTCTTTGTCTAGCCTAATTGCTCTGGCTAGGACTTCTAGCACAATGTTGAATAAGGGAGGTGATAAAGGGCATCCTTGTCTGGTTCCCGTTCTCCAGGGAAATGCTTTCAGGCTCTCTCCATTTAGAGTGATGTTGGCTGTTGGCTTTGTATAAAGCCCTTTATTATGTTGAGGAATTTTCCTTCAATTCCTATTTTGGTGAGAGTTTTTATCATAGATGGGTGTTGGACTTTGTCAAATGCCTTTTCTGCATCAATTGATAAGATCATGTGGTTTTTGTCTTTTGTTTTATTTATATGGTAGATTACATTAATGGTTTTTCTAATATTAAACCAGCCTTGCATACCTGGTATGAATCCCACTTGGTCGTGGTGGATTACTTTTTTGATATGTTGTTGAATTCTATTGGCTAGAATTTTGTTGAGGATTTTTGCATCTATGTTCATGAGGAATATAGGTCTGTAATTTTCTCCTTTTGTGATGTCTTTACCTGGTTTTGGGATCAGGGATATGGTGGCTTCATAGAATGAGTTAGGCAGTATTCCCTCATTTTCTATGCTTTGAAATACCTTTAGTAGTAGTGATGTTAACTCTTCTCTGAAAGTTTGGTAGAACTCTGCAGTAAAGCCATCCGGGCCAGGGCTTTTTTTTGTTGTTTGTTTTTTTATTATGGTTTCAATCTCTTTTTTTGTTATGGGTCTATTTAGTTGTTCTACTTCTGATTGTGTTGGTTTAGGTAGGTAGTGTTTTTCCAGGAATTCATCCATTTCTTCTAGGTTTGCAAATTTGCTAGAGCACAATTTTTCGTAACAATCTGATATGATGCTTTTAATTTCAGTTGGGTCTGTTGTGATGTGGCCCATCTCGTTTCTTATTCAGGTTATTTGTTTCCTTTCCTGTATTTCTTTAGTCAGTCTGGCCAGAGGTTTATCAATTTTGTTAATTTTTTCAAAGAACCAGCTTTTGGCTTTGTTAATTCTTTCAATTGATTTTCTGTTCTCTAATTCATTTTTTTTTTTTTTTTTTAGTTCAGCTCTAACTTTTATTATTTGTTTTCTTCTGGTGCCTGTTGGATTCTTTTGTTGCTCACTTTCTATTTGTTCAAGTTGTAGGGACAGTTCTCTGATTTTGGCTCTTTCTTCTTTTTGTATGTGTGCATTTATTGATATAAATTGGCCTCTGAGCACTGCTTTTGCTGTGTCCCAGAGGTTTTGATAGGAAGTATTTTCATTCTTGTTGCATTCTATGAATTTCTTTATTCCTTCCTTAATGTCTTCTATAACCCAGTCTTTTTTCAGGAGGGTATTGTTCAGTTTCCAAGTATTTGATTTCTTTTCCCTAATTTTTCTGTTATTGATTTCCACTTTTATGACCTTGTGGTCTGAGAAGATGCTTTGTAATATTTCGATGTTTTGGATTCTGCAAAGATTTGTTTTATGACCTAATATGTGGTCTATTCTAGAGAATGTTTCATGTGTTCTAGAAAAAAAGTCTACTTTGCAGCAGTTGGGTGGAGTAGTCTGTATAAGTCAATGAGTTCAAGTTGGTTGATTGTAGCAATTAGGTAATCCACGTCTCTATTGAGCTTCTTACTGGATGTCCTGTCCTTCTCCGAAAGTGGTGTGTTGAAGTCTCCTACTATAATTGTGGAGGTGTCTATCTCACTTTTCAGTTCTGATAAAGTTTGATTTATGTATCTTGCAGCCCTGTCATTGGGTGCATAAATATTTAATATGATTATATCTTCCTGGACAATTGTCTCTTTTATCATTATGTAGTGTCCTTCCTTATCCTTTGTGGTGGATTTAAGTTTAAAATCTATTTGTTAGAAATTAATATTGCTACTTCTGCTCTTTTTTGCTTATTTTTTGCTTGATATATTTTTTTCCATCCTTTGAGTTTTAGTTTGTTTGTGTCTCTAAGTCTAAGGTGTGTCTCTTGTAGGCAGCATATAGATGGATCGTGTTTCTTTATCCAGTCCGTGACTCTCTGTCTCTTTATTGGTGCATTTCGTCCATTTACATTCGGCATAATTATAGATAAGTACTCATTTATTGCTGTCATTTTGATGCCTCTTTATGTGTGTTGTTGACAATTTCATTTATCCACTTACTTTTTTTGTGCTGAGATGTTTTTCTTTGTAAATTGTATGTTCCTCTTTTTCATAGTATTTGACTTCATGTTTGCTGAGTTATGTTTTTCTTGGATTTTAATTTGAGTTGTGGAGTTGTATACCTCTTTGTGGTTACCTTAATATTTACCCCTATTTTTCTATGTAAAAACCTAACTTGTATTGTCCTATATCGCCTTGTATCCCTCTCCATATGGCAGTACTGTGCCACCTGTATTTAGTCCCTCTTTTTGATTATTGTGATCTTTTACATATTGACTTCAATGATTCCCTGTTTTGAGCATTTTTTTTTTAATTAATCTGAATTTGTTTTTGTGATTTCCCTATATGAGTTGATATCAGGATGCTCTGTTCTGTGTTCTGTGACCTTTTGTTTTGCTGCTATCTGATATTACTGATTTTCTGACCAAACAATTTCCTTTAGTATTTCTTGTAGTTTTGGTTTGGTTTTTGCAAATTCTCTAAGCTTGTGTTTATCTGTAAATGTCTTAATTTCGCCTTCATATTTCAGAGAGAGTTTTGCTGCTTATATGATCCTTGGCTGGTAGTTTTTCTCCTTCACTGCTCTGTATATGTCATCCCATTGCCTTTTTGACTGCATGGTTTCTGCTGAGTAGTCTGAACTTATTCTTATTGATTCTCCATTGTAGGAGACCTTTCTTTTCTCCCTGGCTGCTTTTAAAATTTTCTCTTTATCTTTGGTTTTGGCGAGTTTGATGATAATATGTCTTGGTGATTTTCTTTTTGGATCAATCTTAAATGGGGTTCGATGAGCATCTTGGATAGATATCCTTTCGTCTTTCATGATGTCAGGGAAGTTTTCTGACAACAGATCTTCAACTATTCTCTCTGTGTTTTCTGATATCCCTCCCTGTTCTGGGACTCCAATCACACACAAGTTATTCTTCTTGATAGAGGCCCTCATGATTCTTAGGGTTCTTCATTTTTTAAAATTCTTTTATCTGATTTTTTTCAGCTATATTGGTGTCAATTCCCTGGACTTCCAGAGCTCCCAGTTTGCATTCTACTTGCTCGAGTCTGCTCCTCTGACTTCCTATTGCATTGTCTAATTCTGTAATTTTATTGTTAATCTTTTGGATTTCTGAATGCTGTCTCTCTATGGATTCTTGCAGCTTATTAGTTTTTCCACTATGTTCTTGAATAATCTTTTTGATTTCTTCAACTGCTTTATCAGTGTGTTCCTTGGCTTTTTCTGTAGATTGCCTTATTTCATTTCTGAGGTCATCCCTGATGTCTTGAAGCATTCTGTAAATTAGTTTTTTATATTCTGTATCTGGCAATTCCAGGATTGTATCTTCATCTGGGAAAGATTTTGATTCTTTATTTTGGGGAGTTGTAGAAGCAATCATGGTCTGCTTCTTTATGTGGTTTGATATCGACTGCTGTCTCTGAGCCATCACTAAGATATTGTAGTGATTTATTCTATATTTGCTCACTGAGTCTTATCTTGTTTTGTTTTCTTTCAATATACTTAGATGGGCTGCTAGAATGTGCTGTCTTGAATGTTGTAGCCCTTGACTCACTTATGTCCTATTGCCAGCTGGTTTAGGCTGTTACCAGATATATAAGCCTGAGTCCATTCGCTATTCTTGAGTAGAATCTGATTTTGGGTCATCAAGTGTGTGGAGCAGACTGTCACCTATCCACCTAGAGAAGTAGTGGTGATAGTTGTGTGTACCAGATTCTAATAGCAGCAGGGGTTCACACTCCAAGGGGGGCAGGATGCTGACAGGCTTCCTCCAAGTGCCAGTGAAGTAGATGTGTCTCTATCTCTAAAGCACTTTGGTGAGTGGGCTCTGCAGCTGTACCTTAGGCCCCCAATGCAAGTAACTCTAAATATTGGTAGGTGTCACCCTCCTTAGACTCCTAAGGCTGGAGGCTAGGTGGTCTGGGGGGAGCTTCAGCCCTCAGTTCCCTTTTGTGAGTCAGTGAGGGCTCTGTTGAATATGCAGAGATATCAGACCCGGGAAACTTGTCTTTCCAGTAATCCACTAAAACAATTATAGGCAGATCCCTATCAGAAATGCCTTTGCATTATAATAGCCACCTTGTTCCCTGCAGGGATGAAAGCCCAAGACCGTGGATCACATAGGCTTGGCTGGAGCTGGTTCTGTGTTTTTAGTCCAATTAGGGAAGGATTTTTGGTCCCTGGGATTTTTGTAGCTGCTTCTCTCAGGCCAGGAGAATGGGTTAGGAAAAGACAAAAAGAAAGAAAAAACGCAAGCAGTTCACTCTCTGGCTCAGGAAATTCCAGTGTTAATGCATCCGCCTGGGAAGGGGAGGGGAGGGGAGGGTTCAGACAAATAGGAGAGGATAGCACCCCGGAATATAGACAAAGTTACTTATCTTGCTTGGGATGACTGTTTTACCTGAGATTCCCGAGGGGCGCATCGACTGTGTGTGCTGGCTGGGTAGAGATTGCCCCCGAGGGTCAGGCCGCGTCCCGTGCTTGTGCTGTCTCAGAAGCCGTGGTTAGTCCCTCCGCTCCCAGTCCAAAGCGCAGCGTCAAGGTTCCCCGGCTGGGTCGCCGCACTCCCGGCTCCAAAACCAGTCGCTGCCTCCCGCTGACTTCTCCTCCTTTCAGCCACGTCGCTGCACTGTCTGCGTGCACTCGCTGGGCTTCCCCTGAGGTCAGTTCAGGGGGCTAGGGCTGTGCCCCATGTTTGTGCTGTCACAGGATGCCATGGTTAGCTGCCCTGCACCCAGTTCAAAGCCCGCTGCCAAGGTTTCCTGGCTGAGACGCTGGCTCCAGGCTCCGAAAACAGTCACTGCTTCCCCGTGGTTGTTCGTTCTCAGTCTCTGTCACTCAGGTCAACTCTTTATATCTGTGTTTGATGGTCAGGGTTCGCAGATTGTCATGTATGTGATCGATTCACTTGTTTTTCTGAGTCTTTGTTGCAAGAGGGATCCGAGGTAGCTTCTACCTAGTCAGCCATCTTGGCCCCCCTCAATACTCTTTTGAGGACAGTTTTACTTTCTCTATTTTATATAATTCCAGGACAAAAAGAATAAACAAATTGCCTAAGTATATTGAATTAGTAGGCAGAAGAGGAATAATCCCCATCTAAATTTTCTAAATTTCAGAAGTAGTTGGAACCCTTCCTAGTGCTCCATTCTCAAAACCAGTGAAGTCATTGCTCACAACTATATTCTTTGTCTTCCTTGACATTTAAGTCAGAAACCAAACTAAAACATGAAAAATGTGGATGTGAATTAATGGTTGGTGCTTGTTCCTTCTACTGCCTGGTCGCTGCTGTGCTCTGCTAGCATCCATTGTTCTGAGTAGAGTGCTGCAAGCTAATTTAAAAGTTAGGATCTACAGCAGACAAAAGTGCATTCCCTCTTACTTGTTAAATTATTTGACCTAAAAGCAACAAACAGGTTAAGTTGTTGACTTAATAAAAAATTGGCCAAGATTTTCCTTTCTATTAGGAACATTTGAGTTGCTGAAATTCCATGTAATGGATGTAAAAGTCAACAACAAAAAAGGCTTCAACTAACAAAGACTGTTTTCTGCCAAAGCAAACACTATCCCTAATGCAGCACTGAAAGATGCTCTTATCAGAAACAGGCCAGACAGATATAAAATCCAATTATAGAAGAATATATTCTAGAGAGAAGAAATTGCGATGGTGGTGAGTCATGGCCTCATGATCTAGATATGAAATGAAAAAGTGACTCATAGCTGTTGGTACAGCATGCTCTGAACTGGTTTCAGCATGACCAATCTGTGCACTGGAAACATCTCCTGCACATCTCTGGAAGTCCCAGTCTTCTTGAATTTCAATGCATCTGAAAAGAAAATCCACATCTACTTTGTCTTCTGCTCCTATACTCAGTTCTTCATGGTGCCCAGAGAATTCATTTAAAAGTGAAAACAAATTCATGTCATCCTCTGCTTACAATTTTCCAATACCTTCCCATCACACTTGGATTGCATTCCAAACTCTACCATGGCCTGACATACTTTGCCTCATAGGGACCTACCTTCTCCAACTCCATTCCTCCATTTTTGCCACCATAATACACTACAGCTCACCAGCTTTCCCTTTGATTTGCAACATACCAACCTTGTTGCCATCCCACGGCCTGAGTCCTAAATGTTTCCTCTGGCAGAAATGATCCCCCACCTTTTTTCTCCCTGCTTCTTTCTTCTTGTATTTCAGTCTCAGGTTAAACAAGGACTCCCCAGAGAAAACTTCCTAACCATTCTACCTGAAATAAATACCCCTAACTCTACATAAATTTATTCTATGTATAATTTTTATCATAGATTTGGTCATTTTTGAAATTATTTGTGAAGTTATATGCTTGTTTTCTTATTTAATTTTTGATCTCCATCACTATACATAAGTTCTATGAGAACAGCGTATATCTCTCTTGTTTGTGCCTGTCCTTCTTGCCTCCAGAACACTGACTGGGGCTAAGACAACCCTGATGATGCTGAAGGCCCCACTTCTCCCCCTCCAACATAAGACAATTGACATGTGCCACAGCTGTCATTACCTCCTTTGTGAAATACTTCCTTCACTCCTTGTCCAGCATATTATTCTCCCTGGGTTGTCCTCCAATGCACTGGCTTCATATTTGTTTTTTTTTTTTTTTTTTGGCCAGATCTGTCCCCAGTGTCTAAATGTTGGCATGCTCCAGAGGTCAGTCTCCAGGCATCTTCTCTTCTTAGCCTCCACTCCATTTAAGTAGCATCTATTTTCTTAACTCCAAAGTTAATGTTTCCAGTTTGGGCCTCTCCTTCAATGATTATTTTCCAACAACTCTACCTTCCAAATATATGAAGAGCCTAACCACATTTCATTTGCTGCACTGCGGTATTTGGAAAAATCAAGCAGACAAGTGGTATTTTAAAAGGATCACAATGATGATATGCTCCTCATAAACTACAAAAAGAGGGCAAGTTTGGAAGAAAGCAGAGCAGTTTGGGAATTATTGCAATAATTCAAGCAAGAAACGAAGGTCAAACTTCTTATAATGTTCTCCAGAATCCTATGTGGTCTGGCCCTTTCCTCTTCTGCCCCCCTTTTTTGCTGTCCTGAAGTGACATTCGCCTCCTTGCTGTTTCTAATAGATCAAGCTCATTCCTGCCTCAGAGATTGTACACTACGCTCACAAAGCTTCAAGTCTCAGTTCCTCACTTTCTTCAAGTCTTTGCTCAAAAGAACTTAGAAGTGACAGCTTTCCTGGCAACCCTGAAAAAACTAATAATCACTTTATCCTGTACTTCAATAATGCCTATTTCTTTTACTCTGCTTTGTTTTATTATTATTGTTGTTATTTTACTTTGAGCTTATCACTATTGATATGAAATTATTTTTAATTGTCTGTATTTCCACCAACTAGAATATAAGCTCCATGAGAGCAGGCACTTTGAGTTTTTGATTCACTGCTACCAGCCGATACCTAGAACAGTGTCTGGTATTCCATGGGTACTCACATATCTGTTGAGTAAATATTGAATGATTGAGTCTTATTCTGTCTTCACCAATCTAATTCTCCTGTTGCTGTTCATTGCTACTGCACACCTCCCAGCTGGCAAATTTGAAAACCTCATAATAAAGCATGACTTCTCCTTCCCATTGCTTTAAAGTTTTCTCAGTGTCCAAGGCTTTATATTCCTTTTCCCCACATGATAATATCACTCAAAACCTTCCTTTAACAATATTTCTGTTTTACAATGCTAGACAAGCTGTCATTGACTGGCCTAATTTCTGTTAGATGGATACTCAGACACCCAGAACTTGCATCAATCCTTTCTCCCCAGTACTGTAAAAGTTTGTTCCTAACCACATGACTTCTTGGCTTGAGAACAATAAGTAATTCCCCATGGCTAAAGAACGATTTTTAAACTATGTGTTGTAAAGGACTAGTTTTAATTCCCCCAATTTATTCAGGAACACTATTTTTGTAAAACATGATTTGAAATAAAGTGAAATGAAATGAAAAAAAAAAAGGATGGGGAAAATATAAGCAACTGTCAGTCTGTCATACTGTCGGGGCTGGCATGTTGCTGTGATGCTGGAAGCAATGCCACTGGTATTTAAAATACCAGCAAGGTCATGCATGGTGGACAGGTTTCAGTGGAGCTTCCAGACTAAGACAGACTAAGAAGAATGACCTGGTGATCTACCTCTAAAAAAAAAAAAAAAACTGGCCAGTGAAAATCTTATGAATAGCAGAGGAACACTGTCTGATATAGTGCTGGAAGAAGACCCTACAGGTCCGAAGGCACTCAAAATGTGGCTTGGGAAGAGCTTCCTCCTCAAAGTAGAGTCGACCTTAATGGCATGGATGGAGTAAAGCTTTCAGTACCTCCATTTGCTGATGTGACGTGACTCAAAATGAGAAGAAACAGCTGCAAACATCCATTAATAATCATAACATGGAATGTACAAAGTATGAATCCAGAAAAATTGGAAGTGGTCAAAAATAAAACAGAATGCATAAAGATCAGTATTTTAGCCATTAGTGAGCTGAAATGGACTGGAAAAGACCATTTTGAATCAGATGATCATATGGCCTACTATGCTGGCAATGACAAATTGAAGAGGAATGGCATCACATTCATTTTTAAAAAGAGCATTTCAAGATCTATGCTGCAGTGCAACTCTGTCAGTGATAGGATAATATCCAAACATCTACAAGGAAGACCAGTTAATACCACTATTATTCAAATTTACCCACCAACCACTGATGCAAAAGATGAGGAAATTGAAGATTTTCACCAACTTCTGAAGTCTAAAACTGATCAAATATGCAATCAAGATGCATTGATAATTACTGGTGATTGGAATGTGAAAGTAGGAAACAACAGAAGAAAGATCAGTAGTTGGAAAGTATGACCTTGCTGATAGGAAAGATACCAGATCACATGATAAAATTTTGCAAGAACAATGACTTATTCATTGCAAATACCTTTTTAAATAACATAAATGGTGACTATTCATGTTGACCTCACCAGAGGGAAAACTCAGGAATCAAACCAACTACATTTGCAGAAAGAGATGATGGAAAACTCAATATCATCCGTCAGAACAAGGCCAGGGGTCAACTGTAGAAGAGTCAATTTCTCACATGAAAGTCCAAATTGAAGCTGAAGAAAATTAAAACAAGTTCGTGAAAGCCAAAGTATGACCTCAAGTGTATTCCACCAGAATTTGGGGACCACCTCAAGAATAGATTTGATGTATTGAACACTAATGACCAGAGAAGACCAGGCAAGTTGTGGGATGACATCAAGGACATCATACATGAAGAAAGCAAAAGCTCATTAAAAAGAAAGAAAAGATTAAAATGGATGTCAGAAGAGACTCTGAAACTTGCTCTTGAACATAGAAGTAGCTAAAACAAATGAAGAAATGATGAAGTAAAAGAGCTGAACAGAAGATTTCAAAGGGTAACTTGGGAAGAAAAACTAAATTATATAATGAAATGTGGAAAGACCTAGATTTAGAAAACCAAAAAAGAACACGCTCAGCATTTCTCAAGCTGAAAGAACTGAAGAAAAAAATTGAAGCCTCAAGTTGCAATACTGAAGGATTCTGTGGCCCATATATTAAGCAACACATGTAGCATCAAAAGAAAGTGGAAGTACTACACAGAGTCACTGTACCAAAAAGATTTGGTCAATGTTCAACCATTTCAGGAGGTAGCATATGATCAAGAACTGATGGTATTGAAGGAAGAAGTCCAAGCTGCATTGAAGGCATTGGTGAAAAGCAAGGCTCCAGGAATTGAAGGAGTACTAATTGAGATGTTTCAACAAACGGATGCAGCGCTGGAGGTGCTCACTCATTTATGTCAAGAAATTTGGAAGCCTTCTGACTGGAAAAGATCAGACTTTTGCCCATTCTAAAGAAAGGTGATCCAACAGAATGTAGAAATTATTGAACAATGTCATTAATATCACATGCAAGTAAAGTTTTGCTGAAGGTAATTCAAAAGCATTTGCAGCAGCACATCAACAGGTAACTGCTAGAAACTCAAGCCAGATTCAGAAGGGGTCAAGGAATGAAGGGTCTCATTGTTGATATTTGATGGAGCTTGGCCGAAAGCAGGGAATACCGGAAAGATGTTTACCTGTGTTTTATTTACAACACAAATGTATTTGACTGTGTCAATCATAACAAATTACAGAAAACATTGAGAAGATTGGGAATTCCAGAACACTTAATTGTTCTCATGTGGAACCTGTACATACACCAAGAGGCAGTCGTTTGAACGGAACAAGAGAATACTGTGTGGTTTAAAATCAGGAAAATTGTGTGTCAGGGTTGTATCATTTCACCATGCTTACTGAATCTGTATGCTGAGCAAATAATCTGAGAAAGCTGGACTATATGAAGAAGAAGGTAGCATTTGGATTGGAGGAATATCCATTAACAACCTGCCATATACAAATGACGTAACCTTGTTTGATGAAAGTGAAGAGGACTTGAAGCACTTACTGATGAAGATCAAAGACCATGGCCTCTGGTATGGATTACACCTCAAGATTAAGAAAACAAAAATCCTCACAACTGGACCAATAAGCAACATCATGATAAACGAAGAAAAGATCGAAGTTGTCAAGGATTTCATTTTACTTGAGCCCACAGTCAATGTCCATGGAAGCAGCAATCACGAAATCAAACAACGAGTTGTACTGGGCAAAACTGCTGCAGAAGACATCTTCAAAGTTTTGAACAGAAAAGATGTCACTTTGAAGACAAATTACACCTTACCGAAGCCGTGGTAATTTCAGTCACCTCATATAAAGCAGGACAATGAATAAGGAAGACCAGATGTCTTTGAATTATGGTGTTGGCCAAGAAAAATAGACTCCCAGAAGCACGAACAAGTCTGTCTTGGAAGAAACACAGCCAGAGTGCTTCTTGGAAGTGAGAAAAGCGAGACTTCATTTCAGGTACTTTGAACATATTATTAGGAGGGACTAGTCTCTGGAGGAGGCCATCATGCTTAGTAAGGTGCAGAGTCAGTGAAAAAGAGGAAGACCCTCAACAAAATGGATTGACACAGTGCCTACAACAATAGACTCAAACATAACGACTGTGAGGATGGTGCAGGTCCAAGCAGTGTTTTGTTCTGTTATACACGAGGTTACTATGAGGGGGAACCAACTTGACAGCACCTAACAACACACACACACACATACACACAAGAAAAACCTCAATATCATCTGTCAGAACAAGGACAGCAGCTGACTGTGGAACAGACCATCAATTTCTCATTTGCAAGTTCAAGTTGAAGCTGAAGAAAATTAGAACAAGTCCACAACACAATCTTGACTACATCCCACCTGAATTTGGAGACCAGCTCAAGAATAGATATGTGAGGAGTGGGTATAATGAGGATTTTATTTATACGTTAAATTTCATTATTAAAATTACCCAAATTTACAATTTTGTTCTTCAGCATAAGCAATCAAACGGCGCAGGTATTCTCAATGGAGGTAAACATAATCATTCATTACCAAATTCCAACTTTATTACAGTTTATGTAAAGTGTCAACTGTTCATGTTTCTGGAAAAGAAGCCATTTCTCCTTTCTGAGTCTCATACTATACATGTTTTTTGACAATCTGATTACCCTCATGCTTGCTTACAGACCTCTGAGTTATTGCAGGTGGTGGAAACCTCAGCTCCTTGTCTGCTCTCCAAAAAAAAACAGCCCCATATTATCCACATCATTATCTTTCCAGCTGGCATAACTAATCAGTGAAAAGAAATCAAGAGCTAAAACTTTCTCTGAGAAAGTTAGAAAGCTCATTAGTTTCTCCCTTTTTTTTCCCCTTCATTAAAATTATAGAGGTGACCATCTATTTTTTGGTGGTTGAAAGAGTTAGGATTAAGACTTTTTATTATTATTATATTTTAGATGAGGGTTTACAAAGGTTTTTAATGAGTTTCTCATTAAAAAATTAATACTCAATATTGTTTTGTGACACTGGTTGCCACTCCCACAACATGTCAACACCTCCCCTTCTTGACAATGGGTTCCCCATTACCAGCTTTCTTGTCCTCTCCTGCCCTCTCATCCTTGCCCCTGGGCTGGTGTGCCCATATAGTCTCATTTTGTTTTATGGGCCTGTCTAAGATTAGGACATTTCAACATGTTAAATGACATTATGAATGATCACTTTTCAGAAATCAGGACTTGGTCAGTGAATAAACTGGAACAGACAATATATATATTTCCTAAATAAACTTTTGCCTCACCACAAGCCAGAGGTCATAGGAAGTTTGGATGACATTTCAAAAAAAAAAAAAAAAAAAAAACACAGTGCCGTCGAGTCGATTCCAAAAAATAGGTTTAGCTTTATGCCCATTCCTGAAATGCTTTATTCCTATTCAGCTGTAAAGAGCAAAGTTCTTGATTTTATATATGTGTGTGTGTATATATATATATTTATATATATATATATATATGGGGGAGTGTGTGTATGTATATGAATGTATATTGATGTATGTTGTTCTTAGTTGCCATTGAGTAGGCTCTGACTCATAGTGACCCCATGTACAAAAAAACAAAACATTGTCTGGCCTTGTGCCACCTCCACAACAATTGGTAGGCTCCTCAATTCTATTGTTGCAGCCCCTCTGCATTTTGACTGCCTTCCAACCTAGGGGATTCATCTTCCAGAACTGTGTTGAACAATATTCTGTTGTTATCCATAGGGTTTTAATTGGCTAATTTTGGGAAGTAGATTGCCAGGCTTTCTTCTTAGTCTTAGTCTGGAAGCTCCACTGAAACCTGTCCACCATGGTGATCCTGCTGGTATTGGAAATACTGGTAGCAGAGCTTATAGCTTCCAGCATCACAGCAACATGCAAGCCACCACACAAACTGACATATGGGTGGTGGTTAGAGATAGATAGATAGGTACGTGGATGGATGGGTGGAGGGACGGACAGACAGACGGACGGATGGATGGATGGATGGATGGGTGGATGGATGGACAGACAGATGGATAGATGGATAGGAGGGTGGCTGGGTGGATGGGTGGAGGGAGCGGATGGATAAAGGGAGGGAGGGAGAAACGGAGGAAGGAATGGTTGGGTAGACGGATAGACAGATAGATGGAGAGATAGATAGACAGATAAACAGACAAAGAGAGAGAGAGAACAATGATCTTGGAAAGAGAGCACTTTCCTTCCAGTACAAACAGCCACTCCCTGGCTGTTGGACCAAGATCCCTAATCTCCTCTTCTGGGCAGTAGGATCTGCAGGCCACTCCCCTTCCCCTTGCCAAAGACACCCTGACATGCACCGCTTGAAAAGGTGACTTACAGCTGCAGCTACTTGACCCTCTGACATTCTGTTTTAGCCAGAGGAGTCTTTTTTTTTTTTTTTAACCCCTCATGGTAAGGAGGGACAACCCTGGTACAGTCGCCCTTATACACTGGGAGTTGGGTACTCAGATCAACCAGAGGTGGACAGGGGTGTCTTTACCTGTGAGAAACAATGCAGGGCGAGGCATCTGCACACTTACATTTAAGGGAGCATATCGCAGTGCAAATTGGGTCATCTCAGGAAATATAAAAGCATTATTCCTCTGAGATTTGAAAAAAAAAAAATGTAATTACTTCTTCCCACCAAGCCTGATTCTTTTCAATAACCTTCATTTTTGTCCCCTGGAAATGAAAAGAGGTTTACATTAAAAAGGTATTTCCTCTGACTCCGTGTCCTTGAACAGCACAAAATATAAACCATTCCCTCCCCTCCTTCCTTTGAAGAAAAAGGGGGCTTCAATCTTTCCTTCTGAACACGGTCCATTTAAATAAGGAGATGGAGTCCCATCTTTTCGATCGGCACCCATTGTTTGACTTGCCAGTAATAACACTTGAGCTGGAATTGTACAGGCGTCCCGCTAATTTAGTAATTATTGACATGGTGCTGAGCAGGAAATGATAGCAAACAGAAGGAACTGTTAAGGAGAAATGAAATAAAAGATGTTCATATCATTGTTGAATAAAGGCTGGGATCATTTTGTGCTTTAAGGAGGCCCAAGACACCTTTTTCCATTTTCCTGACACATTTATAATTTATGCTTTGTAATAGTTCCAAATATTTTTAGGACATTGGACTTTGTTTGAGAATCTTGCCGAGCTGAATGAGAATCACGAAGCACACACACAGATGAGTGGACGATGTGACCTGCCACACTTCCTATTTATTAAGTGACAGCCCTCTCTCTCCAGCCTGTCTCTCTCCCAAAGCTTTTTTTTCCTCTCTCCCCTCTCCTCTTTAAATCTGCATTTCTGTTTATTGTCCCTTCAATGAACTAAGATCTCTGTTGCTAGGTTAGGTGATGAAATTCATTCAGTTGCTTGTGTAGACGGAGTTTTGAATTATTTTATTTTAAAACCTGGCAGCTGTGTGAGTTACTAGAACTTTCCCCAAGTTGGGTGAGCATGGATTTGGATGGCTCGTTTAAAGAAAGTTGCATAGGAGTGCTTTAGTATAATTGTGATATTGCAGACATGTACTGACACACTGGTTGTAAAAACATCAAGGCGTAAGCATACAAATTTGGAAATGCTTTGCAGGAAGAATGTAAATATTGACTCTGAGAAAACATAGTGGATTCTTTGTAATCCTGATACTGGAAAATAAGAATGACACCTTTTGTATGGGATAACCATATTACATCGTATTTAGTAGTATGCAACGATTACACCTCAGAACATATTTATGGATTGAATTGTGCTCCCCCCAAAATATGTGTACATGCTAGTGGACAGATCCTTATAGGACAACAACATGTGTTACAACAAAGTTGCACAGTATTTAATTTTCCTTAATATATCAATCACTGCAATTAAAAAAGAACTGGAAACCTTTATTTTAAAACTCATTAATATTATCTTTTAAAATGTTTTACCTAAAAGGGATATAGATGTATGGTATGATCAAACTATGTAAGGCAAATAATCATAGAGCATTGTTGTTGTATGCTGTCAAATCGATTCTGACTCATAGTGACCTTATAGGATAGAGTAAAACAGCCCCATAGGGTTTCCTAGGCTGTAGTCTTTGCAGAAGCCGACTGTCAGGTCTTTTCTCCAACAAGACACTGGTGGGTTTGAACTGCACACCTTTCAGTTAGCAGCCAAGCACTTAACCTTTGCACCACCGGGGCTCCTTAAGCATAGAATAAAGAAGGGAAGGAAATAAACCTCTGTGTTTTCAAGAGCTAGGGCCGTGGAAGATTGTGACAAAAGTAATGGTAATATTCATTAGCATTGCAGCTAAGATGTGGTGCACTGTTATGTGCCAGGTGCCACCTGCAGCACTTTGCATGGATTAACTTATTTATTTCTCCCAACAAAACACAGTATTCAGATTTTACACGGGAGTAAACTGAAGCTCAGAAGGGAGGTCCATAACGTTGTCCAAGTCACGTCATGGTATTACTGCTCTGGCTCCTGACCTGGAACTCTCAAACACTATGCTCTCCCGGTAATTTTCTTCTGTCTTTTATTTTCCTTTTTATATTTAAAGTAATACTATAAGGATTATGCAAAACACAGACAATTAAAAAAGAGAACTCAGTGTAGCATGTATTTAAAACAGAATGTCAAATCATGTTCTATAAATTCTTTTATTGCCTAAAAAAAAAACATTGCCGTCAAGTTGATTCCAACTCATAGCGACCCTACAGGACAGGGTAGAACTGCCCCATAGGGTTTCCAAGGAGCAGCTGGTGGATGTGAGCTGCTGATCTTTGGTTAGAAGCTGAGTTCTTAACCACTGCACTACCAGGGCTCCTTAATATTGCCTAGCTTCCCTATATTAAAAGTGTCATTCTTTTCAGTAGCCTTCACATTGTTCAAAGCTCCATTATATGTCTAAATATGATAATGTTGAAGAAATAGTTCAAGTGCTAAAGTTCAAAATTAATGGAGAGGTACCAAGGATGCACACACAAAAGATTTGTCCAATATGTATGTAAGAAAACACACCTGCCCGACAGAAACAAATCAAATACTTATTTTTGATAGAATCACATCATACTTCTATACAGATAATCTTTAGGTGTTTAAGTTCCATTAAAACAAGAAATACTTCTAAAAAGTGCCTTTTTTTTTTTTGTTTGGTGTTATTGTTGAGTCACAAAACGATCCCTTTCCCCAGTGTTCTCCTGTCAGGCAGAGTAGCCATGATCATCACAGGCCGAGCGTACTATTTACTTCATTTACGTGTACTACTACTTAGAGACATTTCTCAGCTCAGGCTGTATTCTAGTTGTGGAAAGAACATTCTTAATAAGCACAGAGACACTGCATTAAGGCCTCCAAATCCAGGTAATTAAACCTACCTACGCTCTCCTGATTCCTACTTTTCTGCAGGAGTGTACTATGTGCGGTAGGCAAGCTGGATCAATCTCTCATCCTCTAGGTAAATACGGTATCTCACCTTTTTATTCGATGGATTTGAGTTTCAAGATAGGTGATTTTACCTGCAGTATCCTGGAATCAGAAACCCTGGTGGTGTAGTGGTTAAGTGCTATGGCTGCAGATCAAATTCACCAGGCGCTCCTCGGAAATTCTATGGGGCAGTTCTCCTCTGTCCTATAGGGTTGCTATAAGTAGGAATTGACTCGATGGCACTGGGTTTGGTTTTGGTTTTTGGTTATCATGGAATCTATGAGCAATAATATAAAGCAATCCCAGACAATTATTGACTAATGAGCAATAATATAAAGCAATCCCAGACAATTATTGACATGTGGAGTAAGGAAGTGTTATAAGAAGGACATATACTGGCTGTTGATAGTAACAAGCCAAAACACTTACGACAGGGCCTGAGCCAGAATGCTATTGGGTTGCTTAAAAAGCTCAGGGGTAGGGATCTTTCAGGGTTCCTTGACCTGTGGGTTCTAATCTATTCGTATTAGGGAAACATCCCATCACATTCCATGGAGACTCACTAGAAGATGTCTTAAAACTATATCCATTTTCAAAGTAAATAAAAATAGTTTTGCAAATTATATTAAGAATTTAAAGGTTCTAATGTCAGAGGTTTTTTTAATGTCAGAGGTTATTTACTGAAGAAAATCGGTTATCCATTGTAAGGATATTGTCATGTTGGATGAAATTCAGCATTCATGACATCTTTTGAAGAAACTCTGATGAAGACATAATATGTCTCATCTGCCCCCATACCCACAACCTAAGTGTTTTAATGACAATTCTTATCACCTTGTATTCCTCTGTCCTTTAAACCGTAAAGTAGAATGAACCAGAACAGCGTGTTGTCCTAAGGACAGATTCTGAGCAGCTCGCGCTGTTTGAACGCGTGGCCCCCCCATGTGATTGCACAGCACTGTGTACAGACTGAAGATTGCACAGCACTGTGTACAGACTGAAGATTGCACAGCACTGTGTACTGACTGAAGATTGCACAGCACTGTGTACAGACTGAAGATTGCACAGCACTGTGTACTGACTGAAGATTGCACAGCACTGTGTACAGACTGAAGATTGCACAGCACTGTGTACAGACTGAAGATTGCACAGCACTGTGTACAGACTGAAGATTGCACAGCACTGTGTACAGACTGAAGATTGCACAGCACTGTGTACTGACTGAAGATTGCACAGCACTGTGTACTGACTGAAGATTGCACAGCACTGTGTACAGACTGAAGATTGCACAGCACTGTGTACAGACTGAAGATTGCACAGCACTGTGTACAGACTGAAGATTGCACAGCACTGTGTACTGACTGAAGATTGCACAGCACTGTGTACTGACTGAAGATTGCACAGCACTGTGTACAGACTGAAGATTGCACAGCACTGTGTACTGACTGAAGATTGCACAGCACTGTGTACAGACTGAAGATTGCACAGCACTGTGTACTGACTGAAGATTGCACAGCACTGTGTACAGACTGAAGATTGCACAGCACTGTGTACTGACTGAAGATTGCACAGCACTGTGTACAGACTGAAGATTGCACAGCACTGTGTACAGACTGAAGATTGCACAGCACTGTGTACAGACTGAAGATTGCACAGCACTGTGTACAGACTGAAGATTGCACAGCACTGTGTACTGACTGAAGATTGCACAGCACTGTGTACAGACTGAAGATTGCACAGCACTGTGTACAGACTGAAGATTGCACAGCACTGTGTACTGACTGAAGATTGCACAGCACTGTGTACAGACTGAAGATTGCACAGCACTGTGTACAGACTGAAGATTGCACAGCACTGTGTACTGACTGAAGATTGCACAGCACTGTGTACAGACTGAAGATTGCACAGCACTGTGTACTGACTGAAGATTGCACAGCACTGTGTACAGACTGAAGATTGCACAGCACTGTGTACAGACTGAAGATTGCACAGCACTGTGTACTGACTGAAGATTGCACAGCACTGTGTACAGACTGAAGATTGCACAGCACTGTGTACTGACTGAAGATTGCACAGCACTGTGTACAGACTGAAGATTGCACAAACACTACTGATGTCTGTCTTACCCAACAAATTACGAAAGGGAACCATATTCTACGTCCCCCATCTCTCTAACTCCAGCACCCAGGACAGCGCTTGGTTCCCGACGCCCCTCCCTCGCTGGCATTGCTGAAGAATGGAGGTCATATACCATTTCTGTATGTTGGGGGGGGAAACAGTTAACAGTTGCTGTGGAGCTGAGTCTAACTCATGGTGACCCTCTGTGTGTCACAGTAGAACTGTGCTCCACAGGGTTTTCAATGGCTGGTTATTTGGAAGTAGATTGCCAGGGCTTTCTTCCAAGACACCTCTGGGTGGACTGAAACTTTCGACCTTTTTGTCAGCACTCAAGCGCATTAACCATTTACACCACCCAAGGACTTCCCTATGTGCAAATACATGTGTAAGCAAAAGAGTATCTTCATTTGGAGGAGAAAAGTTTACACTAGGAAGGGGAAGGGATTGAGATGACGGCAGTAATGATCCATTCACAATTTTGGCACATGCATGTTTAGCTCAGAATGTAACTTGAAAGGGAAGAAACAGTAGGAGGAGCTTGCGGTGACGATGTTGGCTTCTTCTACCTTAGAGCTACATTGGAAAGATTGATTTCAGCCGGAAGCTGATAAGAGAGGTAGACGTACAGTGTTTTCCACTGTTCCTGATCCACCTCCACACAGGACCCATTCTTCTGCCCATGGTCCTTAGATTATCCTCCAATAGGTATGGCCCAGCAGCCTGTAACCTGCCCACAATGACTTGAGCTGAATGGAACAGAAGTGGACTAATAACTGCAGCTGATGCTTCAGCTGGTCAAAAACCTATCACCCGTGAAGCCTGAATCAAAACTATGAGCTGGCCAATTAGATTGGCAGGAGCAGGAATAGGTGGGCTGAGGGAATGTGTAGCAGGTGGCAGAAAGAGAAACCTGGCTAGGAAGTTCAGGATCATGTGTAGTAGTTCACTTTGGATAGGATGCAGTAACTGATGAAATCTTTTCATGCCTTGCTCACATAACAGTCAAACAAGATGCTCCTAGTCAGTGGGTGCCTTTCCTCAAGCAGGGACTCAGGGACCCAGGATCCTTCCACTTTGTGGCTCTGCCATCCCCTAGGGCTTTGCCATCATCTACATCTAGTTAGTCGTAAGGGAAAGAGAGAACGAGAACATGTATGAGGAATATCTGGCTCTTAAAAGCCTTGGCGTTGAAGTGGTTGCTTTCCCCTCAGATTGCATTGGTGAGAATGAGTCCTGAGGCCACACTCAACTGCAAGGGATGCTGGGAAATTAGTAGTGTTGCATCTGTAGGAAGACAAGGAAATAGATTTCAGGTAACAAGTCACACATACGAGCCAAAACTCATGTTCAAGCCAGAGTTATAAAAGGACATAAAGAGATGGCTGAACTGGCCAGGAAAGAAAAGAAGCAAAGATCCTAAAACATAGTGGTGAAACCCATGTGCAATTGTTCACTACAGATTAGTAAGTAAGCAAAAGTAAGTCTGTGTTTACATTGCTTATTGGGTCATCTGCCCTTGACAGGGATTATAAATTTGAAAATAGGCTTTGTTTCTGTAGGAATGTGTTGTAGGGTTAGGAGAGATACAGATAGTAGCCATACCTAGAAGCAGAATCTTTGACATGGTGAAAAAATGTGAAATTGTTCAGATTAGTAAGTAAGCACAAGTAAGCCTTGCCTACCATACTTATTGGATAACCTGCCTCTGGGGAGACCTTAAGTTAAGGAATATTTCCACTCAAAGGGCAGCTCCCCTTTCCTTATGACAGCTCACACTAGCAATGTGAGTAGCACAGAGAATTCAATCACATTTTCCTCAAAGGCTGGTGACAATTAAAAACTTAAGACAGTATTTACAAATCTTTACAGTGAACACAAAGATTCCCAGTTAGCACAAATAGGAGCTTTTCATGGAGATAGGCAATGTATGCCACACGTACCATGGGACTCAAGTATATCTGTCCTATTCCATGTCTAACATCTTTGAAATGATCTAGGCTGCTAGTAGGAGTAATGCCTTCAATGTCATTCAGTAGTTCTACTCTTCACAGTTTTTATGTTTTCTTCAAGTCACCACCAGTCAGCTGCCATCAGCTGGGCCTCTTGACAAGCTTGGTAGAAGTTGGGGGATATAGCATCAGTTAAGATCGAAGCCTCGGAGGAATGAAATGCTGTGTCTGTTTTGCCATCACAAACATTCTCCTGTTCTCTCCTTTAGGATAACACGTTTTCCCCTCACCTTCCCCACATTTCCATAACATTGCATCAGATGAGATATTTAGAGATTTTTGGTTTTAATGTCAATTGATTTTTTTTTCTTTATCTGTTGTCTAACCAATTACATATTTCAAGGCAACAAATAGAAAATTTTTTTTTTGTTATTGAATTGGTAACAAAAGATACAGTGGAGAAGCATACTAAAATGTTCAGAAAATCCTAAAATGAAATGTTTACTACGCCACCAGCTGTCACTGCCTATCCTGGTTACCACACTACCTACCCTAAACTGCCACCTTCTACTCATTATCCTCACTTGATGGTGTCTGCTCTGATGTTTTAAAAAAGTCAATCAATCAATAATAAATAGATTTTATATCTAACATGCTGCACATTTTCTTTCATTACCAATTAATTTCAATATGGTTCCTTTCAAATTGATTTTAAATGGGTGTCTGCAGGAAGTAGAGTGATATTCAGTCTACTTAATAATAAAACTCAAATGAATAAATGGCCTTGTAGAAATGGCGTGGCAGCAGTGTCTGACCTTCTCTTAACTTCACGAGAGAGAGAAGCACCATCAGCATCATCAGCCCAAAGCTGATTCCTTTAAGGTAGAGGTCAGACATACCTCCAACCTCCAAACTTTTATCAGTTCTGATATCAGCTGTCTTTCCCATGGAACTCTCTACTTCTCTGCTGGTTCAATAATTCATTGCAATGGCCACACAGAACTCACAGATCATACTTACACTTACAGGGTTTATAAAGGAAGTAACAAATTACAACCCAGGATCAGGAACAACTCAGGATATAGCTCTTCGATTAGGCTATCCTCTTCTCAGCCGTGCCCACAGGGAGGTCTCTCTCTGGCCCTCGGCCTCTTGGCCCCTCGGGTGTCCTCTTCCCTGCTCGGGCAAGTGTTACAAAGCTCTTTAGCTCCACTAATAAGTGCACAGAGGCACCCCACTCTGCCAGGAAGCCTACTTCCTAAAAGCACCCAGCTTTCTTGCTCTGTAGATCAGGAAGCCCACTGTGCTGTCTCCTGCAGGTTTCCTGGCTCTGCTGCCACTGCTTCTCACCGTCTCTCACCACCTCTGGTGTTACAGCTCTCTCTCTGACTCCTAGGCCTAGGAGGTTCTCAGCACAAGGATCCTGGGTCCAAAATACAGGCTCAACTCCTAGTTCTTCTCTCTTGGTGGTAGTGAGGTCCCCCGTCTGCCTCTGGGATGGCTCATTTTAAACCTAGTGGGATGAAAAAACTGACCAATCCCATTATCAGGGTTCCATACACCTTATTTGCATGGTTCCACCCCCTCAAGACTGCCATGCACTTATTTGCATTATTAGCATGCTATCCAATCCCTTTGGTGGACTACAAGCACTTCATTTGCTTAGTCCCACCTAGTCACTTGGTGGAAGTTACAAGACCATGGTGAGAAAGGCCATATAAAAGTTATCCATTGTACCGCAGGCTTGTTCAAATGTTCTCAGAGTTTAGGCAAAACTACAATAGGAATCAAAAGTGAAAACTGAGAATGTTGACTTGAGCACTTCAAGTTCAATTATGAACTCAAAATAGTTTAAAATTGGGGTTTGGGATTAGGGATTCTGTTCCAAATCATAAGTAGCTATTTCTGGCATGTTAGCATTAGTTTGCCATTTTATGCAAAGTTAAAGTTGTGATTTTTCAGGAGGCAAAACAGTGCTTTTAGGAAACTATTAGTAATCCTCATATTCCACCCCCCACCTGCCCCCTCTGCCACTTCAATGTTGGCAACAGCTGATACCCTTTTTGCCAGGAGAGGAGCCAAAGACTAAATGGGGCATGGAGGCCAGACCCCCTTTCCCCCACTCACTGCCCTGAAGCCAATGTGTCCTGGGGAGGGGGCTAGAGAGAGAGTGGGGCTGCCCCTGGATGAGCCCAACTCCCCACATACCCCCCCAAAAAAGTTGCTGTCCCAGTGCTGCTGGGTGGGTTCAAAACACCTACCTTTAAGGGGAGGAGTCAAGAGCAAACCCCCACCCAAAAACCTGAGCCATACCTAGAGTGTGGATGAATAGAAGCCTGTCTCCTGAACTGCCAACCTTGCTTCTTTGCCTACCAATAGGCCCCTTTTGTCTCCTTAAAGCAACAAGGGCTTCAGAGTAAGGAACAAACTGTCTGACCTTTGGAACCCTGGAGTCCTCCTACTAGATACAATCCCTGAATCAACTGCCAGCAAAAGGGCCCCACTGGCAAAGGAGAGAAGAAAGGTAAAAACTTGAAGCAGCATTAATCAGACCTGAAGTGTGATTTTTAAGGTGTCACAAAATCCACATTGACTGACTGGTCCTTTTAATCTTAATTTTGAACAGTTGCTACTCCAATTAAATTCTACCACCTAGCATTTTCAAACAGCTCCTGGTTGTTTCCACAAACTCAGTTAATGGACAGCTGTTTCTGACAGCTCCACTGATTTGCCAGTGCTGTGTCGGCTGCCAGCGCAGGAGGCCCGCTCCAGATTCTGCTGCTGGCACCGGGGGATATGCAAATAAACACATGAATCAGTTGTCACCACCACAGACACGGTGCGGGGAGGCGATCAGAATGCGTGGGGAGCCTCGTTGGCTGCAAGTGAGGGAGGAAGAAAAAAAAAAAAGCTTAGCATTCTTGAAGTAAGTTTTTTCTTTCTTTTCTTTTTTCAAGTGTCTCTGGTTTATTTTCACTTTGTGGCATTCATTAGATTTCAGTTCAGGAGAGTGCAATCTGTTGCTCACAAATCAAAAGAAACCCAGAAGTTTGGGAATGATAGAAACATTTCAGGTAAACAGAACTTTGGTAGCATACGCAGAGTTTCTCTGTGACCCCCATCAGCACAGCCTAATGGTCCTATACAAGGTATGGGTAAGTTTAGTAAAGAACAGAGTGAGCAGTGCTCCAGGGCTCCTGTGCTGCTCCTTGGCCTTTCCCGATATTCTAAATGGTGGAGACAAGTTCCTGCCCTGGCACGATGTAAGGTTCAATCAGTGAAGTAGAACCACTATGAGTGACACAGAAATTATTGTAGGGGTTTACCAACCACTTGCCATTGAGCCAACTTTTACTCATCACCATCTCATGTGTGTCAGAACAGAGCTGTGCTCCATAAGGTCTTCAGTGTCTGATTTTTTGGAAGTGGATTGCTGGCCCTTTCTTCCAAGGTGCCTCTAGGTGTACTCGAACTTCAGACCTTTCAGTAAGCAGCCAAGCGCATTAGCCATTTGTACCACCCAGAGACTCCATTGTAGGGGTTAGACTTTATATAATTGTGGGATCTGGCGAGTAAGTCTCTGGAAGGCTAATGTCTTTGGATCTGGTGGTGGCCTAATGTCACCGTGGGTCATCAGTGCTGGGAGTTGGGATAAAATTTAGACATAAAGTGAGGGAGAGCAAGGGGAAATCAAAATCCCCAAGGACAAATTGGACCTTTGAGGACAAATTGATCCTGTTCCTGTATCTCACTCCCTGCCACTTTGACAGTGGAGCAATCTGAAGAAGAAGCTGGCACCTCTGGGTACATATCTGTACACACACTTGCCTAAGACTCAAAGCAATGAAAAGAAGAGATACAGTAGGAGCTGGAGGAGATGGGGCTCAGCCGCTACTTCATATCAACAAGGGGAGCCAGCAGGTCGTGGACAGTGTTCCTGAGCTTCAGTGGTTCCTGGAGCCTTACAGTAACTTTCTGAGCATTTTGGCTGTTCTGCTTTGGGGTCCTCATTTCTCTTGTGGCCAACCCTAACTCAAAGCATAATAAGAAGGCAATTCTGAGAATCATAATTCCAGCTCTGCTAGGTTGACCCAGTACAAAACCACCACAGGTATATCCTCTATTCTACTCTGTCTTGAGAATCCAATGTAATACAGTTTACTATTAAAAAAAAAAAAAACCTGTTGCAACTGAGTCTATTCTGACTCATGGTAACCTGATGTGTGTCACAGTAGAACTGATCTGTAGGGTTTCCAATGGCTGATATTTCAAAGGTAGATCACTAGGCCTTTCTTTTGACATCCCTCTGGGTGGACTGGAACCTCCAATCTTTTGGATAGCATCCAAGAACAATAATTGTTTACACCACCCAGGGACTCTACAGTTTACTATATACCAGGGCTAAAAGCAGATGTATTACCTGAAGGATGAAGGAAGAAGACAATGAGAGCTAGAGTTAGAGGATGGAGCCAAGTGGTTAAATTGTAGGAGCATCTGGAGTGAAGCATGATTAGAAAACATACACTGTTCAGGATTAGGAAGCAAATCATTAGCACATATTGATTTCACTCAGATACTGTTAGAATCCTACCTTGTGAGAAATAGTGTCTACAGCCAGATTCTGCACAGATCTGAGATGGACAAGAATATAATATTATTGTCTCAATTATACCTGACTAAATTTTTAATACGTATTATCTGAGACTCTATTTGCCTTCCTTCTAAAAAGAAATGAATTTAGACTCCATTTCTAAATCGGCTTCTCATCTGTATGTCCAAATTTATTTAAAATTGCAAACGGTTTAAGAATGTTTTGTTGTAGAGGAAAACAGACTGGATTTAACAAGAGAGCAGTAGCCAGAAGAAATCCTATGCTGTTGTCAGAATTAATTCAAAACCTTTCTATGTCTCGTATTGTTATGCTTTACCAGGAAAGTGATGATATTTTCCCTTAAATCTAAAATAAGTTTTGAGGTCATGGTGGTTAATTTTGGTTTATGATTTTGGACTCAAATACTTAAAATTATTCAATTATACAATTAACCAAAGGATGATTACCCTTAGATATATTTTGGAAACACACACACACACAAACAGACACTATAAACTGCAATTCCCTGTCCTGCCTCCCCTTGAACCACCAAGATTTGGTGTTCCTAGCTTGTTCCTATTTATTCAAAATTTCTCTATACTTATAGACATACAAATGTCTTTCTTCTCCTATAAAACGAAATTATGTTGTATCTTTTTGCTTATAATTTTATCAAGCACCTTTCTATATTAGTAAAAACAGAAATATCTCATTCTTTACTACCTTCTACTTTGTCTCTACCATAACTTATTTAACCATTCCTTTACTGATAGGCGTTTAGGTTACTCTCCTATCTCCCTGTTTAAAAATAATATTCTCTCATAAAAGTTTGTGGAATCTCTTCTTTCTTATTTGGCCTTTCACAACTAAGTACATTGGGTTTCAGGATGTAAGAAGCTATGTCCTTTTACTTACCAGAAGAAACAAGAGAATATTATCTTGTACATTTTCCTCAAGCTACAATTGTTTGGTTTATTTGCTTGTTGCTCCTCACTTAGACCAAGATGGTATAGGAAATGCTACTTTCTGCCTTAATAATCTTGACCCAATTCTGAGCCTTTTGCACCTGAAAAAACCAAAGCTTCAGCTCTGTATGGCATTGTCCAAAAAGATTCCTCAGCTTCCAAAAATATAGTAGGAGGTAGTGAAAAGGAGGGTTCAATGTTTAGGTGACAATGACCTTCAGTTAAGGGTGTTACTGGATAAGAGTGATGGGTAAAAAACATGTTGAACATGATTAATGTCACCGAACCAAACATTTAAAGATTGTTGAAATGTCAAATGTTTTGTTACATATGTATTTACCACAGTAAAAAAAAAAAAAGGAATTTTTTAAATGACAGTTCATGGGCATAATAAAATGTTCAGAAATAGTTAATGAGGTAAATTTCTTGATGTGGACTTATTAATCAATATAATTACACAATGAAGGATGAATGGCCAGCTCTCCCTCTGCTTGTGAGAAATACTATTCTGTATTTCTCATGTCAAGGTTCCTTGCATGAGTCTCCTTTTAGGCTAAAAGATCCATGTCTCCTGGCCAGAATGTTCCTTCCTGGGAAACACCTTGTAGAAAAAGATTAAAACAGACATTTTACAGCCACTAGTCAGTCTGTCTCTTGTCTGAACTGATTGCGTAGGTTCACACTTGTCTCTTTTTAATCAGTTAGTGATCAATGCTAATGACAGAATCATTTGTTCCTCATCAGCAAGTCATCCTTCTGCTTTAGCACTTTATTATGTCCTGGCCATGCTCTTCATGAGAGATTTGAGAAATCAGAACTTCAAATCAATTGTTTGCTTGACATAATCAAGCCCACTGACCAGTTGGTTCTGTCTGGGAAGCTAGGCATTATCTGTCTGGTCTTCCTTCCCCTGGTTCATTACCGAAGGCCCCTGCTTATTTGGAAACTTTGCTTCTTATAGGAACCCATGGACTATTGGTGTTTTGGTGATCCAGTAAGCTTTAGAAATGATGGTTTAAAGCAAAGCTGAGCAAGTTTGTATACTGCAAGATTCTCAGAACTTCTAAAAGGCTAATTGCTTCCAAACCTCTAAGGGAGGAGAAAGCAGATAGTAAGAATCAATGTTTCATAAGGAATACGGTAGCCATCCATCCAAGTATTGCCTAATAGCACTCTTATGAAAACAGACTTATTAAATTTCAAGAATGCAACTTTGCTTAGAATCATATTCCTCCAATCCTTACCCCAATCTCATGTTTTCATAACTACCTGTAATTCTGTAATGAGGTTGCTGCTAGCTGTCAATCAGTTGAACTCTGACTTATGGTGACCCTATGCACAAAGGAACAAGATAATACTTGTCCCTGTACCATCCTTATGATCAGTTGTGAATCAAAGCCATTGTGACCCACAGGTTTTCACTGGCTAATTTTTGGAAGTAGATCTGCAAGGCCTTTCTTTCTAGTCCACCTTAGTCTAGGAACGTCACTAAAATCTGTTCAGCATCACACAACACACAAGCCTCCACTTACAGAATGGTGGTGGCTGCACATGAGGTACATTGGCTGGAAATGGAACCTAGGTCTCCCACATGGAAGGTGGTAAGTCTACCTGTGAATAGTAGCACCATAATAATAGCATTCATAATTTAAGTGTTATTATTTGTGTGTCCCTCTAGATTACAAGCTACTTGCTTCTCATGTACACCCTAGACAATGATAAATGAAAGGAAAAAAGTAGGCTTAAGAGAGGAAGAAAGAGAGAAAGGGAGAGAGGGAGGAAGAAGTGATAAAAGAAAGGAAGAAACAAACACTTTTTAGGCAGTAGGAAAGGTGCCATGGAAAGTTAGAACTTGAATAAAATCAAATGAGATAAGTGTGTATGTGAATGTACCAATCACTTTACCAGAGCCCTGGTGGCACAGTGGTTAAGAGTTCAGCTGCTCACACTAGGTGACCAACTATCAGGACACCTAAGCTGAATCTATACAAGAATAGTGAATGGACTCCTAGGTTCATATACCTGGTAACAGCTCCAGCCATCTGGTAACAGGGCATTAGTGCTTCAAAGGCTCCAATAACTAAGTTAGCTCACTCTAGTAGCCTATTTGGCTATATTGAAACAAAATAAAGCAAGAAACTAGGACACAGTGAGCAAACATAAAATAAATTAATACAATAACTTATAGATGGCTCAGAGACAACAGTCTATAACAAAGCATATAAAGAAGCAGGCCAGCAGGCCATGATTACTTCAACAAACTCTCAAAACAGAGAATCAAAGACTCTCCTGATGAAGATGTATTCCTGGAATTACCAGATGTAGAATACAAAAGATTAATATACAGAACTCTTCAAGACACCCAGAACGACATCAGGGACAACATCAGGAATAAAATCAGACAACAAACAGAAAAAGCCAAGGAACACACAGATAAAGCAGTTGAAGAAATTAAAAAGATTATTCAAGAACATAATGAAAAATTTAGTAAACTGCAAGAATCCACAGAGAGTCAGCAATCAGAAATTCAGAAGATTAACAATAAAATTACAGAATTAGACAACTCAATAGAAAGTCAGAGGAGCAGAATTGAACTGGAATGCAGAATTTGTGAGATTGGAGATAAATCACTCGGCACCAATACATTTGAAGAAAAATCAGATAAAAAAATTAAAAAAAAAATGAAGAAACCCTAAGAATCATGTGGGTCTCTATCAAGAAGAATAACTTGCAGGTGATTGGAATATCAGATCAGGGAGGGATAACAGAAAATACAGAGAGAATCGTTGAAGATTTGTTGGCAGAAAACTTCCCTGATATCTTGAAAGATGAAAGGATATCTATCCAAGATGCTCATCGAACCCCATACAAGGTAGATCCCAAAAGAAAGTCACCGATATATATTACCATCAAACTTGCCGAAACCAAAGATAATGAGAAAATTTTAAGAACAGCCAGGGATAAACGAAAAGTCACCTACAAAGGAGAATCAACAAGTTAGGACTACTCAGCAGAAACCATGCAGGCAAGAAGGCAATGGGATGACATATATAAAGCATTGAAGGAGAAAAATTGTCGGCAAAGAATCCTATATCCAACAAAACTGTCTCTCAAATATGAAGGTGAAATTAAGACATTTACAGATAAACAAAAGCCTAGGAAATTTGCAAAAACCAAACCAAAACTATAAGAAATACTAAAGGGAATTCTCTGGATAGAAAATTGATAATATCAGACATCAACCCAATACTAGAACACAGAACAGAGCAACCAAATATCAACTCAGATAGAGAAATCACAAAAATAAGTCAAGATTAAAACACACAAAAATGCTCAAAACAGGGAACAGCGATGTCATTATGTAAAAGATGACAATAATCAATAAAGAGGGACTAAATAAAGTCGGCATAGGTCTTCCATATGTAGAGGAAATCAAGGCAATATAGGGAGATACAAGTTAGGTTAAACTTAGAAAAATTAGGGTAAATATCAAGGTAACCACAAAGAAGACTAACAATCCTACACTTCAAAATAAAAAACAGGACAACCATAAAGACTCAGCAAAAACAAATTCAACCACAGTGAAAAACAGGAACACGAGATTTACAAAGAAAAACTTCTCAGCACAAAAAAGTAAGTGGAAAAATGAAACTGTCAACGACACACACAAAAAAAACCCATCAAAATGACAGCACTAAACTCATACCTGTCTATAGTCTTGTTCCTGTTCTCAAGGGAAGTATTTTCAGCCTCTCTCCACTGAGAATGAAGTTGGCTATTGGTTTTGTGTGGATACCCTTTATTATGTTGAAAAGTTTCCCTTCTATACTTCTATACCAAAAGGTTGGCAGTTCGAATCCACCAGGTGCTCCTTGGAAACTCTATGCGGCACTTCTACTATGTCCTGCAGGGTTGCTACGAGTCAGGATTGACTGGACAGCACTGGGTGTTTTTTTATACTTATTTTATTGGGAGTTTTTCAGGAATGGGTGTTGGACTTTGTTGGATGCCTTTTCTGTGCCAATTGAGATGATCGTGTGATTATTTTCTTTTTTTTTATTAAAATGATGGATTATGTTGACTGATTTTCTAACATTAAACCAACTTTGCATACCTGGTATGAATCCAACTTGGTTGTGGTGTAATTTTTTTTTTTTTTTTGATATGATGCTGAATTATATTGGCTAGAATTTTGTTGAGAATTTTTTTTTTATCTATATTCATGAGAGATATTGGTCTGTAATTTTATTTTTTTGTGGTGTCTTTGCCTCATTTTTGTATCAGGGTTATGCCAGCTTCATAGAAAGAACTCGGAAGTATTCCTTCCTTTTCTATATTCTGAAATAGTTTGAATAGTACTGGTGTAATGTTTTCATATTTGTTGTAGTATAGTTTTACATAGTACTGTTATGATCCTTTTTTGTTTCAGTCAAATCTTTTATAATGACCCCCATTTCATTTCTTACATTGATTATTTGTGTCCTCTCCTGTTTTTCTTTTGTCAGTTTGGCCAATGGTTTGTTGAATTTGTTCATCCTTTCAAAGGACCAACTTTTGGTTTTATTGATTCTATTGTTTTTCTATTTCCTATTTCATTTATTTCTACTCTAATCTTTATTATTTCTTTTCTTCTGGTGGCTGTGGGCTTCTTTTGCTGCCCTCTTCCTGTTTGTTTGAGTTGTAGCTAATGTTTTGGTTTTGTCCCTTTCTCTTTTGATGTGTGCATCTATTGCTATAAATTGAACCCTAAGCACTGCCTTTGCTGTGTCCCAAAGGTTTTAGTATAATATGTTTCATTCTTGTTTGATTCTAGGAATTTTTTATTCCATTTTTTATTTCTTCTATTACCCAGTGGTTTTTAGGCAGGGTATTGTTCAGTTTCCATGTATTTGATTTTTTTTTCCTTGTTCTTCCTGTTATTAATTTCTACTTTTTATGTGTTGTGATCAGAGAAGATACGTTGTATTATCTCAATGTTTTGGATTTTCTTGAGGGTTTCTTTGTGGTCTAGGATGTGGTCTATTCTGGAAAATGTTCCATGTGTGCTGGAAAAGAATGTGTACTTTGCTGCTCTTGAATGGAGTGTTCTGTGTATGTCTATTAGGTCAAGTTGTTTGATTGTGGCCTTTAGATCTTCTGTATCTTTGCGGAGTTTCTTTCTAGATGTTCTGTCCTTTACCAAGAGTGATGTATCACAGCCTCTTACTGCTATTGTGGAACTGTCAATCTTTTTTCTTTTCAGTACTGTCAGAGTTTGTTTTATGCATTTGGAGCCCAGTCATTCATGGTGAATTGTCCCTTTAATCATTACATAATGTCCTTCTTAGTGTTTTATGGTGGATTTTGTTTTTAAGTCTATTTTATCTGAGATTAGAATTGCTACTTCTGCTCTTTTTTGGCTGCTCTTTGCTTGATATATTTTTTCCATTCTTTGATTTTTCATATATTTATGTTTTTGTTTCTAAATGTGTCTCTTGTAGGCAGCATATTGATGGGTACTTTTTGTTTTTATCCATTCTGTCACTCTCTGTCTCTTTAAGGGTGCATTTAAACAATTTTCATTCAGTGTGGTTTTTGATAGGTGTGAGTTTACGGTTGTCATTCTGTAGTGCTTTTTTTTATGTGGTGCTGATGTTTTCTTTACTCCTCTTACCTTCCTGTGCTGAATTCCTTTTGTTTATGGATTTTTTTTTCCTTTTTTTTTTAGATTTTTGTTCACTGAGACGTTTTTTCCTTCTCTATTTTGATGAATCATTTGTGAATATTCTTTGTGGTTACCTTGATGTTTACCCCTATTTTCCTAAGTTTGAGCAAGTCTTTTATTGCCTGATATTGCCTTGACTTCTTCTCCATTTGAAAGTTCTATACCTACACCATTTATTCCCACTTTTATTGTTCTGACAGTGTTGTCACTTACAGATAGACCTCTCTGGTTCCCTGCTGTAAAATTTTCAGTTTTGTTTTTGTCCTTAAGAGTTCATTACCTAGGTTGGTATCTGACCGATATGGTCTTGCATCCTAGATTCAGGTTTTTGTCTGATGTTGTTTCTCTAACCTAATAATAATAAAAAAAACCTAATAGACTCATTTTAATAATTCCTGTAAGTTTGGTTTGGTTTTTATGCATTCCCTTAATTTCTGTTTATCTGGAAATGTCCTAATTTTGCCATCATATTTGTGAGAGTTTTGCAGGATATATTATTCTTGGTTGACAATTTTTTTTCTTCCAAAGTTTTATATATGTCATCCCATTGCCTTCTTGCCTGCATGGTCTCTGCCAAGTAATCAGACTGTAGTCTTATTGTCACCCCTCTTTATGTGACTTTTGTTTTTCTTGAACTGCTCTCAGGATTCTTTCTTTGTCTTTGGTTTTACCAAGTGTGGTTATGATATGTCTTGGCGTTTTTCATTTAGGGTCTATCCTATATGAGGTTCATTGATCTTCTTGGATGCTCAGCTTTTCATCTTTTATGATATTAGGGAAGTTTTCTGTCAGTAAATCTTCATTGATCCTCTGTGTTTACCATTTTAACCTTCTGTTCTGGAACTCTGATCACATGCAAATTTTTGCTCTTGATTGTATACCACCTTGTTCTCAGGGTTTTTTCATTTTTCTTCATTATTTTCCTCAAACTATGTGGTATCCAAGGATTTGTCTTCAATTTTGCTGATCCTATCTTTCATTGTTTCAAATTTGCTACTAAAGCCTTCTATGGCACTGTCCATTTCTGTAATCTTGTTGCTTATCTTTTGGATTTCTAGTTGTTGTTTTTGTATGACTTCTTGTTGTTTGTTTATTTTGCCATCTTGTTCCTGTATTATTTCCTTGAATTCTTCCATTGTTTTGTCTGTATTTTCCATAATTTTGCCTGTTTTCCATGATTTGTCTATTTTTTTCTTATGTTTGTCTGTGTTTTCCTTCATCTCTTGGAGAGCCCTAAATATTAGAGTTTTGAATTCCCCATCAGGTAGTTCCAGTATCTTTTCTTCTTCTAGAAGGTTATCTGGTGTTTTATTTTGAACACTTTTTGGAGCCATCTTATCTTTTTATATACATATGTTTTGATATTGTCTGCTGTCTTCAGGACATTCAGGAATTATTTTTTTGTTTATTGATTGTAGATTTTTTTTGTTTGTTTCATCCTGCTTTTTTGTTTTATTTGGTTATGTATGGGCGGTGGGCTGGGTGTTCTTTGTCTTTTGCTCGTCTGTGAGCACAGCACTTCTCACCACCTTGTCCAGGTGGGCAGGGCCAGTCGCTCAGCTGTGGTGCAGCAGGGCAGGTCCAATGGAGGGGGAGAGACTGGGATGAGTCATTAGTGGTACATATTGGGGCCAACAGGGTGGGGTTAGGGGACATGCAGAGTGGAGTCCAGTGGTCCACAACTGTGCCACTCGGGAGTGCAGTGCTCAGTGCACAGTGCAGTTATGTAGGAGAGAAGAAGGAGGATGTGATGTGTGTAGCTAAGTGGGTGTGGGCAAGAAGAGAGGAAAGAGAGAAACAGAAGCCAAAACTTAAAAAAAAGAAAAGAATAAAAAGCCAAAAGAGAGAAAACAATGCCCCAAGGGAGCCCACTGGCATGGTGGTGCAGACTGAGGAAGCTGTATGCCAGTGGTTCCCCAGACAAGCTATGTGCCACAGCCTGGAGACAGTACATGAGGCCAGGTGTTTGGGAGAAAAGAAAGAAAGAAAGGTAGAGAAAGACAAGAAACACAGAGAAAAAAATGCCTTGTGGGAGACTACCAGCATGGTGGTGGGGACTGAGGAAGCTGTGTGCTAATGGCTTCCCATCCAAGCGGTGTGGCACAGTCTGTCACAAGGTGATGGGGACAACACATGCAGCCAAGTGGTTAGGGGAAAGAAAAGCAAGGAAGGTAGAGAGAGACAAGAAACTGAGAAATAAATAAATAAATATAAATGTCCCAAGGGAGCCCACTGGTGTGGCAGCAAGACTGCTGAATCCATGTTCCTGTAGTTCCCTAGTCAAGCCATGTAGCACAGTCTGTCAGAAATCTGCAGAGATGGCACATGCAACCAGGTGGTAGGGAGAAAGGAAAGAAAGGAAGGTAGAGAGAGACAAGAAACCAAGAGGGGGGGGGAAAAAGCCCTGAGGGTGCCTACTGACATGGCAGCATGGGCTGGGGAAGCTTCATGTTGGCAATTCCACAGCTGAGTGGTGTGTCAAGCCCGTCAAAAAGTGATCAAGACAGCACCTGGAGAAAGGAAAGGAAGGAAGTGAGAGAAAGTCAAGAAACCAAGAAAAAAAATGCCCTAGTTTGCCCACTGGCATGGCAGCATACATTGAGGAAGCTCTGTGCTGGCAGTTCCCCAGTCAAGCAGTGTGACACAGCCTGTCCAAAAGTGGTGGAGATGTCACATGGCATCAGCTAGACATGAGAAAGGAAAGGAAGGAGGTGAGAGAGAGACAAAAAACAAAAAACGACAAAACAACAGCAACAAAATGGCATTAAAGGAACTGGCCAGTGGAGGCAGGGCAAATCCAAGTGGAAAGGAACCAGCGTCTCTTCAGCAGAGAGACCCAAGCCCCCCTGGAGAGCAGTGGAGGCTGTGCAGAGCGAAAAAGGACAAGAGGTGGGAAAGCGTGTATCCCTGGTTACCAGGTGCTCTGTCTCCTACTGGAAGCTCTGTGAAGTTGCCTTTGTGTACTCTCTGCAGCTCTTCTTGGCTGAGTGGTCCAAGATGGTTGTGCCATGCCTGCTTTCTCTGACGGTCTCCTCGTTCTGTGCCCTCTGTCAGTCTCCTACTCCATTTGGTGTTTGGTTCAGTTTTTTATTCCCTCATTTGCCACTTAGGATTCCAGGATTAATGATCACAACTGTTTTACTTAGTTTTTAGGATCTTTGCTGTAGTGGGACAGTGTGGTGCACCTGTCTATAGTGCCTTGTTGGCTCCGCCCCCTATGATTTTTTTTAATCAACCCACCTACATACAATCTAATAATATTATGCATTCAGTGCCAAATACAACAGTTGACCAGAGTACTAGGCATGGCTCAGGGGACTGAATAGCTTTTGATATTTCCATCAGTTCATCCCATGTACTTCCAACCGTGGTGGTGGGCAGGGAAGGATCTTTGGTAGAAAACCTCAGATTTACCCAAGTAGCGAGACACTGTCCTTAATTCCACAGCTAACTTGTTGTTTGCACATAGAAGATTCTCTGTACTGTAAATATATGGAAAATAAATGCTTAGATCAAGGGATTCTTACACCTGTCCATGTTAAGCCAACAAAAAAAAGAAAAATACTGTTGTGCTTGAGTTGATTCTGACTCATGGCTGCCCCACGTATATCAGAATAGAGCTGTGCTCCATAGAGTTTTTAATGGCTGATTTTTCAGAAGTAGATCTTCAAACTTAATTTTGAGGTGCTTCTGGGTGAACTCAAACCTCCAACATTTTGTTATCAGCCAAGCATGTTATCCATTTACATCACCCAGAGTCACCATTGGGCCTATATTGTTTGCCTGTTGTTTTTTCACAATATACAACAGTAATTATAATAAAAATTTAAAGGTACAGAAAAAAAGAAGAAATATTTAAAAATGTGTGTTAATAGTTTTAAAGAAAAGAAATCATGAAAAATATAAAATTATTAAATAAATATTAATTGAAAAAGAACAAAATAATAAAGTCTAAAAACAACAAAATAAATTAAAATGATAAAATGTCAATAATTAGGATGGTTTCTACCAAACAAGATGATTAAATGACCAAAAACAAACAAACAAACAAAAAACTTTTAGAAACATTAAGATGCAACACAATGGAATGAGACACAAAGAACTAGATTTTCCAAATTATTTTCTATGAAACGTTGATTCTTCCTGCCCGCTTTCTCTACCCTCTTGGAAGTTTGGGTTCAATTAGCATTTTAGAGGCTCTGAGAATCTTGCAGTACAGGAGCTTGCTTAACTTTGTTTTAAACCAATGTTTAAAATAAGACTTATTGGACCAGTGAAACTTTTTTTTTTAATTTAACACTTTTAAATATCTGATGGAACAAGTGTTGCAAAGGGATCTATTTTAGAAAACACTAAACAAGCCAATTAAAAATATACCATTTAGAATCTACTAAGGTGTTTTTAGGGAGGTTGTCTTTGTCAGAGCTCACACTGCCAGGAAGAAGGAAAGGCAGGACTTGAGAACTGTCTGACTTGAAGTTTGTTCCTACCTCCTCCAATCCTTACTTAACCTGCTCTGGGCCTTGGTTTTCTCATCTATGGAATGAGAATAAGAGAATATATAGAGTGCACTGCTTTCTCTATTTGGGTTTTGGGGTGGGTAAATTCAACTTTCTGAGCCTCAGGTTCCTTGTCTGTATGATAAGAATAATAATACCTGAACTGAAAAGTTTAGGTTTTCGGTTATGGGAACAGTGATGGTTCGGTGGTAGAATTCTCACCTCCCATGAAGGAGACCTAGGTTGGGTTCCAGCCAATGCACCTCATATATAGCCACCACTTGTCTGTCAGTGGAAGCTTGTATGTTGCTATGATGCTGAACAGGTTTCAGTGGAACTTCCAGACTAAGATGTAGTAGGAAGAAAGGGCTGATAATCTATTTCCAAAAATCAGGCAGTGAAAACCCTGTGGAACACAACTGTTGAATCCTGTTGTGTACAGGATCACCATGAGTTGGGGGCCTACTCGAAGGCAGCCAACAACAACAACAAATGAAAAGAGAAGTAAACAAAAGACATTCCTATCAAGCATCTAGGGCTTTTCTTCTTCTCACTTTTTAAACTAAAAATAAGAGATACTTTAAGAAGTTGTTCAGCTTGCCACACTCTTGAAGCTCAACTATTCTGCATGTTAAAGGCCAGCAGTTATTCTTTTGCTCTGGGCTTCTCTCAATGGGCTTGACACATACAGATATGTTTTTCAATGTCACACTACAGTTAAATCAGTTTCCTCTGACTCTGGAATCTCTATGTTTCCTACAGGTGATTGCTAGTTTTGAGTTCCTCATTGTGTATGAAAAAATGCTCAAGAAATTAAAAAATAACAAGTGTGGGTGATGATGTGGAGAAATTAGAGCCCTCTTGCATTGCTGGCGGTAATGTAAAATGGTGCAGCTGCTGTGGAAAACAGTTTAGCGGTTCCTCAAAAGTTAAACATAGAACTATTATATAGCTCAACAATTTCATTCCCAGATATGTACCTGAAAACTTGAAATCAAGGACTCACACATATTTGTACACCAGTGTTCATAGCACCAGTATTCACAATAGCCAAAAGGTGGAAACAAACCCAAGTGTCCATCAGCAGATGAATGGATAAACAAAAGGTGGTACAAACATGCAATGAAATATTATTTAGGCATAAAAAGGAATAGAGTTCTGATACATGCCACAACGTGGATAAACCTTGAAAACATTATGCTAAGTGAAAGAAGCCAGACAAAAAAAGACAAATATGGTACGGTTCCACTTACATTAAATATTTAGAATAGGCAAATTTATAGAGACAGAAAGTAGATTAGTGGCTACTAAGGGCTGGGGGGAGGAGTTTTTGCTTAATGAGTACAGGCTTTTTGTTTTGGGTTATGAAAAAGTTTTGGAAATAGATGGTGGTGATGGTTGCACTAGACTGTGAACGTAATCAATGACACTGAATTGTATACTTAGAAATGGTTAAAATGGCAAATTCATATATACATCTTCATGTATTAAAATATATATGTAAATTATTTTAAATTAATAAATATACACATATTTTAATTTACTATTTAAAAAAAAGATATTTATGGACCAGGAATCTGCCTGGGGCTTATCACCCTATTTTATATTTCACAGAGAAAAACAGAAATAATCTATCACGGTTCTGAAGCCTGTAATTCAAGATTTGGAAAAATACAGTGTTTTTCATTACAGTTGCCATTTATCAAGTTCTCAGGCTCTATCCAAATTTCTTTCACAAAAATATGAAGAATACCAGGTTTGGTACAGAAGTGAAATAAAACAGTGCAGAAATTCCTCCGTCCCATATAAAAAGAAATCCATCATGAAAGATGACATTATGGTAAGATGTCTTTCCAAATTATCAGGAAATAAAGATGCACTTATAGCAAACTAATTCATAATATAAAATACATTTGTAATGATAGAGCAACACATATACCAGCTTAGCTATGTGAATAACTAGATATTATCACATAGGGTGTTTTCCAAGCAATGCATTACAAATACCAACTCTTTTATACAAGCCAGCCAATAATATTTACTAACCATTTATTTTTAAACAAGTTTATGTTTTTAAGTGTCTACTATACAACATCATGTTGTGTGGTAGATGGACACAGAAGGATAGTCATGCTTGACTCCTCTCTTTCCGCAATCCTAAAATACAAGCTGCAATTTCCATTAACCCATCCATCTTAAATGTTTAGTTCCACACCATATCCGTCGCCCACCAGCCTAACACCAGCCACCCTCATTTCTCACCCAACTATGCCTAAGCTTGCTACTTGCACTCTTACCCCCTGCAGCCAAGCAACACACAGCAATCAGAGTGATCAGAGCTTGTCATTACCTCCTCCACCACCCTTGAATGGTGTCATGGATTGAATTGCATCCCCCGAAAATGTCTGTCAACTTGGCTAGGTCACGATTTCCCATATTGTATGACTGTCTACCACTTTATCATCTGATGTGATTTCCCTATGTGTTGTAAATCCTATCACTGTGATGTAACAAGACAGATTATCAGCGGTTATATTGATGAGATCAACAAGATTAGATAGTGTCTTAAGTCAATCTCTTTTGAGATATAAAAGAGAAAAGGATACAAAGAGACATGGGGACCTCATACCACCAAGAAAGCAGCATCAGGAGCAGAGCATGTCCAGGTTTCCTTCGTGGAGAAGCTTCTAGACCAGGGGAAGATTGAAGACAAGGGCCTTCCTCCAGATCCAACAAAGAAAGGCTTTCTCTGGAGCTGGCACCCTGAATTTGGACTTTTAACCTACTAGAATCTGAGAGAATAAGTTTATCTTTGTTAAAGCCATTCATTTGTGGTATTTCTGTTATAGCAGCCCTAGGTGATTAAGACTAAACTGGTACCAGGAGTGGCACGCTGCTCGAACCGATACCTAAAATGTGCGTCAGTTTTGAAACTGTGAATGGGTAGAGGACTCAGAAGGAAGTGAGGAAAACTGTTAACATTGGAGATGGCACAGGTGGTCAGAAGCTGCAGCAGAGAACCAGCAGCAGCAGAACCAGAAGACCAGTGGGAGACAACGCTGGAGCTGACCCCCAGAGTGAGAGAGCTGAGTGCCTGTGTGCAGGAGGCTTCCTGGCAGACTGGGGTGCCTCTGGGCACTTATTGGTGGAGCTAGGCTTGCCGACCCACAGAGCAAAAGAGCTGAGTGCCTTCCAGCTGAAGTTTACTGGCAAAGCGGGTTGCCTCCAGGCAGTTATTGGTGGAGCTATAGAGTTTTGGAACACTTGCCCTAGGAGAGCAGATGCGGACGTGAGGCCCAAAGGGCTGAGAGGCCAAGGAACCAGGAAGCAGTACCTGGAGAGACAAGGAACACAGGAAGCTGAGCTGCCTCCGTCTCAAAAAATATGACCATGATCTCTGGGGTTTCAAATGGTGGAGCTGTGGCCTCTGGTGTTTCTAAGGATGGAGTCGCCACTCAGATGGACTAGGAGAATGGTGTGCCTAAAGCTGAGGGAGCAGAGTTGCTGTCCCAGCGGGCCTGGAAGGTGGACCTGAAGCGCAGGGCCGAGGGTCCTCCTGTCAGAACCTGGAGAATGTGGCCAATACCTGGAGTCTGGAGGGCAGGGCTATTGAGTGAATGGTCTCAGAGAACAGAGGATTATTTTCAAGCCTTGAGGGCTCATGTAATGTGTTCTGCTGACTTGATTGGTGTCTGTTGTCCTTTCTTTCCCACCAGTTTCTCCCATTTGTAATGAAAATGTCTAGCTTGTGCCTGTTCCACCATTGTACTTTGGAAGCAGATAACTTGTATTCTAAATTTCACAAATGAGGAAGAATTTTTGGATTTTGAACTTGGAGCTGATTTAAGACTTTTGCTATGGTATGATGGGGTGATTGTGTTTTATATGTGGCAAGGACATGAATTTTGGGGGGCCAAAAGGTAGAATGTTATGGATTGAATTGTGTCCCCCCAAAATGTCTGTCAACTTGGCTAGGTCATGATTCCTAGTATTGTATGATTGCCTACCATTTTGTCATCTGATGTGATTTCCCTATGTGTGAGGTGCTGCTGCATCATTTTCTAGAGTTTTATATAAATTAGATGATAGTCTTTTGTATTTTTTTCATTCAACAAAAGTATTTTGAGATTTATTCATGCCATTGCATATTTGAATATTTCATTCACTTTTATTGCTGAGTAGTATTCCATTTCATTCCATTTCATAGACACCATGATTTATCCATTCATCTGTTGATGGGCATTTGAGCTCTTTCCAGTTACTGGTTATTACAAATAAGCTATTATGAATATTTGTGTTGCTGTGTAAGATTGTGATTTTAATCTTAGAAATTAATAGAGGGATACTCAGATTTTTCATGCATAAACTCATTTAGTTTATTGCAAGGTAATCATGGCAAGGCATCAAAGTAAGACATCATGACATTCATTTAGAACTGGAAAGTCAGAATTAATTACTATTACAATGTCTGTTCAGTGATTGGCATCCCAATTCATAGACTATAGGATTTTAGCTTTTACAAGTGGTTTTGGGAGGAAGGCTTGACTGTGGCTTGAACTTAGTGGAGTCTGCTTGTAGCTAAGGTCTGATGTCAGTGGCAATGGGCAAAGTCTCAGCCTGTGGCTCTGGTAGGATCTTGTCTTTTGAAAGTGTCAGAGTCTGGAAGAGGATATTCTGTCTCTGCCTTCTCTCAGTAAGTGAGCAAAAATGCAGAATTTGTGAATTTCTCACCTTGGCTTCACACAATAAGGGCCAATGTCATGTCATAGACTAGTATGTTATGTCTTTTCTCCAGGATTAGAGATTAGCCAAATGTTGCATTTTTTCTTCAAGGTTAGGGATTAAGAAGTTTGTTTAGATTTCTATCTCAAGGCTAGTTTACAAAGATTAACTATGCTATGTTTTCTTTTGTCACAGCAGGCTGGGGCAAGGTCAATTTAAAAGTTGTTTATGACATTTCTCACATACTCCTTCTTTTCACCAAGTTCAGAAATGAACCCTGGTAATGTGATTAAGAGCTTGGCTGCTAACCAAAAGTCAGCAGTTCGAATCCATCAGCTGCTCCTTGGAAACTCTACAGGGCAATTCTACTCTCTCCCACACGGTTGCTATGAGTCAGAATTGACTTGAGGGCAACAGGTCTTTTTGTTGTTGTTGTTTGTTTGTTTGTTTTTGTAAGTTCAGAAATATTTTACTTCTAAATCACATTATAGGTAACTTATGCATCTGTGACTTAATTCTTTCAGGACTGGTGGTATATATAGCTACCACCTACTTTTTGTACCTCTGGGGTACGATGGGAAGCAACTGTCCCACTGACAGTATGTGCTCCCAGCAGGCAGGACCGTATATAACAGTTTCAAACAGAAAAAAACTGGTGTGTGCCACAAATGACAGTTTTTACAGAGCATTATATGAGGTGGTACTGCATCATTGAACTTTTGGCAGGTAAAACATGAATTTTGAAAAATTTTATTTAGCACACATATGTACCTCTGGAATCTAGGGGTAGACTTTATGTTTACAAGGGGTATACTATGTACCATTGGACTCCGAGGGTACAGTTTGTGGAATGAGGCATAAAACAAAAAAGTTATTACCTATCAAAAATTCAGACACTATCAAAGATTCAGCATGCCCTCCACTACTAAAAACACATAGTATCAAAAAAAAATTAAAAGAAAAAAATAACTGGGTCACAAAAGGAAAGAAGCAACCTGATAATGCATTATACATATTACAGAGTCATATATAATTTAACAGCATTACAGAATCATATGTGATTTGAAAATATTACAAAAAGCACACATAGCAAGTGAACAATATTTAAATGGAGACACACTTTAACTACTCTTGTGCAATACCTAGGAGTGGAATGGCTAAATCATATGGTTGTTGTTAGGTGCCTTCTAGTCAGTTCTGAGTTATAGCAACCCTATGTATAATAGAACGAATCACTGCCTGATCCTGTCCCATCCTCATAATCAGTGCTATGTTTGAGCCCCATTGTTGTAGCCACTGTGTCAGTCCATCTGGTTGAGGGCCTCCCTCTTTTTCACTCTTGGCCTTATACTTGAGCAAGTGTGATGTCCTTCTCCAGGGACTGGTCCCTCCTGATAACTTGTCCAAAGTACATAAGATGAAGTCTTCCAATCCTCACTTCTAAGGAACACTCTGGCTGTATGTCATGGATTGAATTGTGTCCCCCCAAAATATCTGTCAACTTGGCTAGGTCATGATTTCTAGTATTGTGTGATTGGCTACCATTTTGTCATCTGATAGGATTTCCCTGTGTGTTATAAATCCTATTACTATGATGTATGATGTAATGAGATGGATTAGTGGCAGTTATATTAATGCGATCTACAATATCAGATAGTGTCTTAAGCCAATCTCTTTTGAGATATAAAGGACAGAAGTGAGCAGAGAGATATGGGGACCTCATGCCACCAATAAAGCAGCACTGGAAGCAGAGTGTGTCCTTTGGACGTGAGGTTCCTGTGCTGAGATGCTCCCAGACCAAGGGAAGACCAATGACAAGAACCTTCGTCCAGGGCTGAGCCGGCACCCTGAATTCAGACTTCTAGCCTACTGGACTGTGAGATAATAAACTTCTCTTTGTTAAAGCCATCCACTTACGGTATTTCTGTTGTAGCAGCACTAGATAACCAAGACACTGTATTCCTTCCAAGACAGATTTGTTCCTTCTTCTGGCAGTCCATGGTATATTCAGTATTCTTGGCTAACACGGTAATTGATAGGACTGAATTCTGCTTCTATCTTCATTATTCATTGTCCAGCATTCAAATGCATATGAGGCAATTGACAATACCATGGCTGGGTCAGGAGCTGCACCTTAGTGCTCAAAGTGACATCATTGCTTTTTAACATTAAAGAGGTCTTTTGCAGCAGATTTGGCCAATGCAATAGGTTGTTTGATTTATTGAATGCTGCTTCCATGGGTGTTGACTGTGGATCCAATTAAAATGAAATCCTTGCCAAACTTCAATCTTTTCTCTGTTTATCATGATATCACTTAATGGTTCAGTTGTAATGATTTCTGTTATCTTTATGTTGAGGTGTAATCCACACTGAAGGCTGCAGTTTTTGATTTTCAAGTGCTTTAAGTTCTCTTCACTTTCAGCAAGCAAGGCTGTGTCATCTGCGTACTGAAGGGTGTTAATGAGTCTTCCTCCAATCCTGATGCTCTGTTCTTCATGTAGTCCAGCTTCTCAGGTTATTTGCTCAGTATAAAGATTGAATAGGTATGATGTACGTACAACTTTCCTGATGCCTTCAGTCTGTACAACCACTGCATCTCGTTCTATGTACAGGTTTCTCATGAGCATAGTTAAGTGTTCTGGGATTCCCATTCTTCTCAATGTTGGCTATAATATGCTATGACCCACACAGTTGAATGCCTTTGCATAGTCAATAAAACACAGGTAAACATCTTTCTGGTATTCTCTGCTTTCCGCCAAGATGCATCTGACATCAGCAATATCCTTCATTCCACATCCTCTTCTGATTCTGGCTTGAATTTCTGGCAGTTCCCTGTGGACGTACTGCTGTAATTAATCACTTTTGAATTCCTTCAACAAAATTTTACTTGTATGTGATATTAATGATATTGTTCAATAATTTCCCCATTCTGTTGGATAACTTTCCTTTGTAATGGACACAAATATGGATCTCTTTCAGTAGCTTGGCCAGGTAGCTGTTTTCCAAATTTCTTGGCATAGATGAGTGAGCTCTTCCAGTGTTGCATCTGTTTGTTGAAACATCTCAATTGATTTTCAGTCAATTTTTGGAGGCTTGTTTTTTGCCAATGCCTTCAGTGCAGCTTTGGCTTCTTCCTTCAATACCATTGCTTCTTGTTTATATGCCACATCCTGAAATGGCTGAATGTCAACCAATTCTTTTTGGTACGGTGTCTCAGTGTATTCCTTCCATCTTCTTTTGATGCTTCCTGCATCGTTCAAATTTTGGCCATAGAATCCTTCAATATTGCAACTTATGGCTTGAATTTTTCTTCAGTTCTTTCTTGAGTAATGCCAAGTGCATTTTTCCCTTTTGGTTTTCTGATTCCAGTTCGGTTTTCTAATTGCACATTTCATTATAATACTTTACTTTGTCTTCTCAAGCTGTCCTTTAAAAACTTCTGTTCAGCTCTTTTACTTCATCATTTCTTCAGTTCACTTTAGCTGCTCTAAGTTCAAGAACTGCTTTCAGAGTCTCTTCTGACATCCATTTTGGTCTTTTCTTTCTTTTCTTTTTTTTATGACCTTTTGCTTTCTTCATGTATGATGTCCTTGACGTCATTCTACAATTTGTCTGGTCTTTGGCCATTAGTGTTCAGTGTCAAATTTATTCTTGAAATAGCCTCTAAATTCAGGTGGGATATACTCAAAGTTGATTTTTTGGCTCTAATGGACTTGTTTTAATTTTCTTCAGCTTCACCTTGAACTTGCATATGAGCAATTGGTGGTCTATTCTGTAGTCGGCCCTTGGCCTTGTTCTGACTGATGATATTGAACTTCTCCATTTTCTCTTTCCACAGATATAGTTGATTTGATTCCTCTGTATTCCATCTGGTGAGGTCCAAGTGTATAGTCACCATTTATGTTGTTGAAAAAAGGTATTTGAGATGAATAAGTAAGTCATTGTTCTTGCGAAATTCTATCATGAGATCTCTGGTGTCATTTCTATCACCAAGGCCATATTTTCCAACTACTGGTCTTTCTTCTTTGTTTCCAACTTTCGCATTCTGATCAATTTCAGAATGTGGAAGTTGTAAAAATCTTCAATTTCTTCATCTTTGGCCTTAGTGGTTGGTGCATAAATTCAAATAATAGTTATATTAACTGATTTTCCTTGTAGGAGTATGAATGTTATTCTATCACTGACAGCATCGTACTTCAGAATAGATCTTGAAATGTTCTTTGTGATGATGAATATTACAGTATTCCTCCTCAATTTGTCGTTCCTGGCATAGTAGACCATGTGATTGTTTGATTCAAAATGGCTAATACCAGTCCATTTCAGCTCCCTAATTACTGGGATATTGATCATTATGCTTTCCCTTTCACTTTTGGGTACTGTCAATTTTCCTGGATTCATGCTTTGTGCATTCCACATTCTGATTATTAATGGATGTTTGCAGCTGTTTCTTTCCATTTTAACTCATGCCAAATCAGCACATGAAGGTCCCAAAAGCTTTACTCCATTCATGTCACTAAGGTCAACTCTACTTTGAGGAGGCAGCACTTTTCCAGTCGTATTTTGAGTGTCTTCCAACCTGAGGGACTCATCTTCTAGCACTATATTAACAATGTTCCACTGTCTTTCATAAGGTTTTCACTGGCCAATTTTTTAGAAGTAGACTCCCAGATCCTTCTTCCTAGTCTGTCTTAGTTTGAAAGTGCCACTGAAACCTATCTACTATGGGTGACCCTGCTAGTATTTGAAATACCAGTGGCATAGCTTCCAGCATCATAGCAACACACAAGCCACCACAGTATGACAAACTGACAGATGAGTTGTGGAATCATATAGTAGGAATGTATTTTAATTTTTAAGAAAGTGTCAACGTGTTTTCCAAAGTGTACAATTTTACTTGTCCACTAGCAGTGCACGAGAATCCCTTCTCCATGCTTAGTATGATCAGTTGCCTTTTTTTTCTTCCTAGCTATTCTAATGAGTGTGTAGCTGTGTCTCATTGTGAGTTCAGTTTGCATTCTTCTAATGCAATGTTGAGCATCTTTTCATGCACCTATTTTCTGTATCTGATTTGATCTTCTGCTTACATTTTTATTTCATTCTTTGTTTTCTTATTGTTCAATTTGAGAGTTCTCTGTATATTCTGGGTGTTGTTGTTAGCTGCCATTGAGTCAGCTCCCAACTCATGGAAACCACAGTGCTACAGAGTAGAACTGTTCCGTAGAGTTTTTTTGGTTGTATCTTTAAGAAAGAAGTTAACTAGGGCTTTCTCCATTGAAGTGTCTGGGTGGGTTTGAGCCATCAATTTCTGAGTTAGCAGCCAATAGCAAACTACTTTCCAACTCATAGCAACCCTATACAGCAGAGTAGAACTGCCCCATAGGATTTTCAAGAAGCGCTGGTGGGTTCAAACTGCTGACCTTCTAGTAAGCAGCCAAGCTTTTAACCACTGCACCATCAGGGTCCTGTGCCATCTAGGCTCCTTTATATTCTGGATACAAGTCCTTTATGAAATACATAATTTGTGAATGCTTTCTCCCAGTCTGTTATTTGTCTTTTCAGTTACTTTACCGTATCTTTGGAAGAGCAGAAGCTTTGTTTATTAGTGAAGTCTGATATATAAATATTTCCTTTCCTAGGTCTTTCTTTTGGTGCCCAAACTAATAAATCTTGGCCTAACTCAAAGCTACAAAGATTTCTCGTATGTATTCTTCTAGAAATTTAACATTTTCACCTAAAACTGTGTAATTTATTTTGAGTTAACCTTTTATATGGTATCCTCATACTGTAAACCAAAAAAACCAAACCCACTGCTGTCGAGTTGATTCTGACTCATAGCGACCCTATAGGACAGAGTAGCACTGCCCCGTAGAGTTTCCAAGGAGCACCTGGCGGATTCAAACAGCTGACCTTTTGGTTAGTAGCCATAGCACTTAACCACTACACAACCAGGGTTTCCCCTCAAACTATACAGTAGATCAAACTTCATTCTTGCTTTTAGATATACTAGTGTTCTATCAATATTTATTAAAAAGGCTGTGAACTTTATGCTAAATTGCCTTTGCATCTTTATCAAAAAGTGGCTGTCCATATATTTGGAGGGGTCTTTCTGAGATCTACCCTATTCCATTGATTTATTTGTCTCTATATTTGTCAGTATCACGCTGTTTTGATTATAGTGGCCTTATAATAAGTCCTGAAATCAGGTTATGCTAGTCCTCTAACTTTGTTCTTCTTTTTCAAATTACCTTGGCTCTTCTAGATCCTTTGAATTTCTATATGAAGTTTAGAATCACATTGTCGAATCTACAAAAATCCTTTGAGATTTTGAATGTGATTGTGTTGAATTTGTAGATCCAGTTGGGGAGAATTGACATCTTAACGATATTGAGTATTTCAACACATAATTACAGTATATCTCTTCATTAACTTATCCCAATCATGTTTTTTTAGTTTTAGTTTTATAGCTTTTGCAAATCTTTGCTCATATTTATATCTCTTTCATATTTACATGTCATTGCAAATGACATTTTATTTCAATATACAATTTTTCTTGCTAATAAATAGAAATACAATAAGTTTTTGTACAATCTTGCTAAAATTCACTTGTTATTCTCTTAGCCTCTTTGTAGATTCCTTTGGATTATATACATATGTGATAATGTCTTTGGTGAGTAAAGACAGTTTTATTCTTTCATTTCTCATCTAGAAAGGAATGAACTACCATTACACACAATATGAATGAATCTCAAAATAATTATGCTGAATGAAAGAACCTAGGAAAAAAGAGTACAAAATGTACAATTCCAGAGGTGGAGCCAAGATGACAGAATAGACAGGCATTTCTGGTGAGCCCTCTTTACAACAAAGACCCAAAAGAACAAGTGAAATGGGTATATTTGTGACAAGCTGGGAGCCCTGAGCTTCAAAGGAAAGCTTAGAAAACAAACTGAGGGGCAGGGAGAGGAAGAGACTGTTGAGAAGTGGAGAGGAGTTACCGGACCTGAATCGTGGGGATCCCTCAGGCACCATTCCTGAAGTGGTGGCAGTGGAGTGGTACTAGTGTCTGGCTGCAGTTTCCTCAGGGAGAAGCAGACAGCCACACAGCCTACTCACACCTCCAGAACCTGAGAAGAACAGTGCTCTCGGCCAAAGCTAAGTACTTGCACATATTTTACCGTCCCCCCACTCCCACCCCCAAGCCAGCTTCAGCAGCTGAAATTCCTGGGCCTGAGATAGGCACTGTTGAGCTACTAGAGCCATCCTCCCCACCTTGGGGAAGGAAAAAATTTGCAATTGGGGGAAAAGATAATTTGCTAGCTCCACTCACTGGGGGAGCTCAGGGCAGAAGCGGCTTCTGTCCAGGCATAAACCATCCCTGGACTTTGAGCATGTTTCCCTTCTGCATGGATATTTGTGGGCCTATTTTGGGAGAATAGGCCCTTGTTGGGAGACTCCAACCGTTTCAGCTGTGCAGTGGAGAGATGGGTGTTTGATGTTTGACATTGCTTTGCTATTAAACAAGGTCCTCACCTACCCACATCAGGGACCTAAGAACTGGTAGCTCCACTTAGGTCACCCAGCCACCTGTGACAGGGGTTCAAACATAACTGGTACCTCCCAGTCCTTACAACCAAAAACTTGTGTACCCATGGTCCATCTGCAGAACCCCCCCGCCACCTGCACGCTCTAGGAAACAGGGACGTGCTTTCTTCAGAGACACTTGGGGGTCAGTTCTCAGCCCTCTTTTTGTTCAGAGTGTGACCCCCTGCTGCAATCAGATACCAGCATATATGCCAATCACCCCTGCCCCTTTAAGACTGTAGGACAGAGCCTGTACCACACACTTGATAATCAGCTACCTGGAAATCTGAGCTGAATTCATACAAGAAAACTGAATGGACTCCTAGACTGATATACCTGATAACAGCTTCCGCCATCTAGGTACAGGACGTCAGAGCTCCAAAGACAAAAATAATCAAGCTAGCTTACTCAAGCAACCCATAGGGGTAAACCAAAACAAAACAAAGCAAGCAGATATGACACAGTAAGCAAGCATAAACTAACACAATGACTTATAGATGGCTTGGAGACAACAGTCAATATCAAGTCACATAAAGAAACAGACCATGATCACCTCAACAGGCTCTCAAAACAAAGAATCCAGGGATCTTCTAGATGAAAGTGCATTCTTGGAATTACCAGAGCCAGAATACAAAAGTTTAATATACAGAACACTTCAAGACATCAGGAACGAAATGAGGCAATATGCAGAGTAAGCCAAGGAACACACAGGTAAAGCAATTGAAGAAATTAGAAAGATTATTCAGGAACATAATGAAAATAATAAGCTGGCAAAATCCATAGACAGACAGCAATCAGAAATTCAGAAGATTAGCAGTAAAATTAAAGAAGTAGACAACTTAATAGAAAGTCACAGGAGCAGAATTGAGCAAGTAGAAGTTAGAATTTCTGAACTCAAAGATAAACCACTTGGCACTAATATATTTGAAGAAAAATCAGATAAAAGAATTTTAAAAAAGGAAGAAGCCTTAAGAATCAAGTGGGACTCTAACAAGCAAAATAACCTAAAAGTGATTGGAGTACCAGAACAGGGAGGGATAACAGAAAAAGCAGAGAGAATTCTTGAAGATTTCTTGGCAGAAAACTTCCCTGATATCATGAAAAATGAGAAGATATCTATCCAAGATGCTCATTGAACTCCACATAAGGTAGATGTTAAAAGAAAGTCACCAAGACATGTTATAATCAAACTTGCCAAAACCGAAGATAGAGAATTATAAGAGCAGCGAGGGATAAAAGAAAAGTCACCTACAAAGGGGAGCCAATAAGAATAAACTCGGACTACTTGGCAGAAACCATGCAGGCAAGAAGGCAATGGAATGACATATTTTAAAAACTGAAGGAAAAAAATTGCCTGCCAAGGATCATATATCCAGCAAAACTGTCTCTTAAATATGAAGGTGAAATTAAGACATTTCCAGATAAACACAAGTTTAAGGAATTTGTAAAAAGCAAACCAAAACTACAAGAAATACTAAAGGGAGCTGTTTGGTTAGAAAATCAATAATATCGGGTACCAACCCAAGACTAGAACACTGGGCAGGGCAACCAGAATTCAACCCAGACAGGGAAATCCAAAAACACAAAGCAAGATTATTAAAAAAAAAAAAAGCCCAAAACAGGGTAATAGCGATGTTATTATATAAAAGAAGACAGCATTAAAATAATAAAGAGAGACTAAGAAATGTAATCATACACCTTCCATATGGAGAGGAAGACATGGCAATACAAAGAAATAAAAGTTAGGTTTAAATTTAGAAAAATAGGGGTAAATAATAAGGTAACCACAAAGGAGACAAACTATCCTACTCATCAAAATAAAATACAAGGGAAAAATACAGACTCAGCAGAAACAAAATTAACAACAACAAATATGATGAAAGGACAATATATAAAGATAATCTACTCAGCACATAAATTAAGTGGGGAAAAAAAACTGTCAACTACACACAAAAAAAGACATCAAAATGATAGCACTAAATTCATATCTATCCATAATTATGCTGAATGTAAATGGATTAATGCACCAATAAACAGACAGAGAGTCTCAGACTGGATAAAGAAACACGATCCGTCTATATGCTGCCTACAAGAGACACACCTTAGACTTAGAGATACAAACAAACTAAAACTCAAAGGATGGAAAAAACTATATCAAGCAAACAACAATCAAAAAGGAGCAGGAGTGGCAATATTAATTTCTGACAAACAGAATTTAAAGTTAAATCCATCATAAAGGGTAAGGAAGAACACTATATAATGATTAAAGGGACAATCCACCAAGAAGATATAACCATATTAAATGTTTATGCACTCAATGACAGGGCTGCAAGATACATAAAACAAACTCTATCAGCATTGAAAAGTGAGATAGATAGCTCCACAATAATAGTAGGAGACTTCAACACACCACTTTCGGTGAAGGACAGGACAACCAGAAAAAGCTCAATAAAGACACGGAAGACTTAAATGCCACAATTAACCAACTTGACATCATAGACATATACAGAACACTCCACCCAACAGCAACCAAGTATACTTTCTTTTCTAGTGCACATGGAGCATTCTCTAGAATAGACCACATATTAGGTCATAAAGCAAGCATTAGCAGAATCCAAAATATTGAAATATTACAAAACATCTTCTCTGAGCATAAGACCATAAAAGTGGAAATCAATAACTGAAAAAGCAGAGAAAAGAAATCAAACACTTGGAAACTGAACAATACCCTGCTCAAAAAAGACTGGATTATAGAAGACATTAAGGACGGACTAAAGAAATTCAGAGACTCCAATGAGAATGAAAACACTTCCCATCAGCAGCTTTGGGACACAGCAAAAGCGGTGCTCAGAGGCCAATTTATATCAATAAATGCACACATACAAATAGAAGAAAGGGCCAAAATCAAAGAACTATCCCTACAACTTGAACAAATAGAAAGAGAGCCACAAAAGAAACCCACAGGCACCAGAAGAAAACAAATAATAAAAATTAGAGCTGACCTAAGTGAAATAGAAAACAAAAAAACAATTGAAAGAATTAATAAGTCCAAAAGATGGTTTTTTGAAAAAATGAACAAAACTGACAAACCACTGGCCAAATTGACAAAAGAAAAACAGGAGAGGAAGCAAATAACCTGAATAACAAATGAGATGGGCGATATTACCACAGACTCAACTGAAATTAAAAGAATCATATCAAATTACTATGAAAAATTGTACTCTAACAAGTTTGAAAACCTAGAAGAAATGGATGAGTTCCTAGAAACACACTACCTACCTAAACTAACACAAACAGAGGTAGAACAACTAAATAGACCCATAACAAAAGAAGAGATTGAAAAGGTAATCAAAAAAAAAAAAAAACCTGGCCCAGATGGCTTCACTGCAGAGTTCTACCAACTTTCAGAGAAGAGTTAGCACCACTACTACTGAAGGTATTTCAGAGCATAGAAAATGACGGAATACTACCAAACTCATTCTAGGAAGCCACCGTATCCCTGATACCAAAACCAGGTAAAGATACCACAAGAAAAGAAAATTATAGATCTATATCACTCATGAATGTAGATGCAAAAATCCTCAACAAAATTCTAGCCAATAGAATTCAACAACATATCAAAAAAATAATTCGCCATGACCAAGTGGAATTCATACCAGGTACGCAGAGATGGTTCAAAGTTAGAAAAACGATTGATGTAATCCACCACATAAATAAAACAAAAGACAAGAATCACATGATTTTATCAATTGATGCAGAAAAGGCATTTGACAAAGTTCAACACCCATTCATGATAAAACTCTCAGCAAAATAAGAATAGAAGGGAAATTCCTCAACATAATAAAGGGTGTTTATACAAAGCCAACAGCCAACATCACCCTAAATGGAGAGAACCTGAAAGCATTCCCATTGAGATCAGGAACCAGACAAGGATGCCCTTTATCACCACTCTTATTCAACATTGTGTTGGAGGTCCTAGCCAGAGCAATTAGGCTAGATAAAGAAATAAAGGGCATCCAGATTGGCAAGGAAGAAGTAAAAGTATCTCTATTTGCAGATGACATGATCTTATACACAGAAAACCCTAAGGAATCCTCAAGAAAACTAGTGAAACTAATAGAAAAGTTCAGCAGAGTATTGGGATACAAGATAAACATACAAAAATCAGTTAGATTCCTCTACACCAACAAAAAGAACATTGAAGAGGAAATCACCAAATCAATACCATTTGCAGTAGCCCCCAAGAGCATAAAATACTTAGGAATAAATCTTACCAGAGATGTAAAAGACTTATACAGAGAAAACTACAGTACACTTCTGTAAGAAACCAAAAGAGACTTACTTAAGTGGAAGAACATACCTTGCTCATGGATACGAAGACTTAACGTTATAAAAATGTCTATTCTACCAAAAGCGATATATATGTTTAATGCAATTCCGATCCCAATCCCAATGACATTCTTTAATGAGATGGAGAAACAAATCACCAACTTCATATGGAAGGGAAAGAGGCTCCGGACAAATAAGGCATTACTGAAAAAAAAGAACAAAGCGGGAAGCCTTACTTTACCTAATTTTAGAACCTATTATACTGCCACAGTAGTCAAAACAGACCAATGGAACAGAATTAAGAATCCTGACATAAATCTATCCACATATGAGCAGCTGATACTTGACAAAGTCCCCAAAACAGTTAAATGGGGAAAAGACAGTTTTTTTAACAAATGGTGCTGGCATAGCTGGATATCCATCCGCAAAAAAAATGAAACAAGACCCATACCTCACTCCATGCACAAAAACGAGCTCAAAAAAGATCAAAAACCTAAATATAAAACGATAAAGTTCATGAAAGAAAAAATAGGGAAAATGTTAGGAGCCCTAATACATGGCATAAACAGTACAAAAAAAACATTAGGAATGCAGAAGAAAAACTAGGTAACTGGGAGCTTCTAAAAATCAAACACCTATGCTCATCCAAAGACTTCACCAAAAGAGTAAAAAGATTACCTACAGATGGGGAAAAAGTTTTTAGCTGTGACATTTCTGATCAGCGCCTGATCTCTAAAATCTACATGATGCTGCAAAAACTCAACTGCAAAAAGACAAACAACCCAATTAAAAAATGGGCAAAAGATATGAATAGACACTTCACTAAAGAAGACATTCAGGTAGCTAACAGATACATGAGGACATGTTCACCATCATTAGCCATTAGAGAAATTCAGATCAAAATTACAATGAGATTTCATCTCACTCCAACAAGGCTGGCATTAATCCAAAAAACACAAAATAATAAATGTTGGAGAGGCTGTGGAGAGACTGGAACACTTACACACTGTTGGCGGGAATGTCAAATGGTACAACCATTTTGGAAATCAATTTGGCACTTCCTTATAAAGCTAGAAATAGAACTATCATATGACCCAGCAATCCCACTCCTCAGAATATGTCCTAGAGAAATAAGAGTCTTTACACTAAGAGATATATGCACACCCATGTTTATTGCAGCACTGTTTACAATAGCAAAAAGATGGAAACAAACAAGGTGCCCATCAGCAGATGAATGGATAAATAAATTATGGTATATTCACACGTGGAATACTAAGCATCGATAAAGAACAGTGAGGAATCTGTGAAACATTTCATAACATGGAGGAACCTGGAAGGCATTATGCTGAGTGAAATTAATTGCAAAAGGACAAATACTGTATAAGACCACTATTATAAGAACTTGAGAAATAGTTTGAACTGAGAAGAAAACATTCTTTTGTGGTTATGAGATGGGGGAGGGAGGGAGGGTGGGAGGGAGTAACCACTAATTAGTTTAGAAGATAAGAACTGCTTTAGGTGAAGGTAAAGACAACACACAATACAGACGAGGTCAGCACAACTGAGCTAAACCAAAAGCAAAGAAGTTTCCAGAATAAACTGAATGCTTCGAAGGCCAGCGTTTCAGGGTCAGGGGTTTGGGGACCATGGTTTCAGAGGACATCTAAGTCAATTGGCATAATAAAATCTTTTAAGAAAACATTCTGCATCCTACTTTAAAGAGCGGCGGCTGGCGTCTTAAACACTAGCAAGCAGCCATCTAAGATGCATCAATTGGCCTCAACCCACCTGGATCAAAGGAGAATGAAGAACACCAAGGACACAAGGTAGTTACTTGGCCAAGAGACAGAAAGGGCCACATGAACCAGAGACTACATCATCCTGAGACCAGAAGAACTAGATGGTGCCCGGCTACAATTGATGACTGCCCTGACAGGGAACACTACAGAGAACCCCTGAGGGAGCAGGAGAGCAGTGGGATGCAAACCCCAAATTCTCATAAAAAGACCATGCTTAATGGTCTGACTGAGACTAGAAGGACCCCAGTGGTCACGGCCCCCAGACCTTCCGTTAACCCATGACAGGAACCATTCCCGAAGCCAACACTTCAGACAGGGATTGGACTGGACAATGGGTTGGAGAGGGATGCTGGTGAGGAGTGAGCTTCTTGGATCAGGTGGACACTTGAGACTATGTTGGCATCTCCTGCCTGGAGAGGAGATGAGAGGGTAGAGGGGGTTAGAAGCTGGCAAAATGGACACGAAAAGAGAGAGTGGATGGAGAGAGTGGGCTGTCTCATTAGGGAGAGAGTAATTGGGAGTGTGTAGCAAGGTGTATATGGGTTTTTGTGTGAGAGACTGACTTGATTTGTAAACTTTCACTTAAAGCACAATAAAAATTATTTTTTAAAAATGTACAATTCACATTTATATAAAATTCTAGAAAATGCAAACTTATCTGTAGTGACAGAAAGCAGATCATTGGTTTTCTGGGGCCAGAGAGTGGGTGGGTGAGAAGAGACAGGAAAAAGGAATCACAAAGGACATGAGGGAACTTTGGGTGAGGATGCATATGGTCATCACAGGGATGATTTCACAAGTGTATACATACATACATCAAAACTTACCCAATTTGTACATTTTAAATATGTGTGGTTTGTCTTATGCCAATTATTCCTCAATAAAACAAAATAAAAATGTTTATTACTCCAGAGAGGATTTACATTTTTCCTTCCAGACACTTGGGAACAGTACAATATGGGGCCATTTTAAAATTAATCTCCAGTTTGTCATAAATAGAACCCAAGATAAATTGTCCAAATGCGTGTGCTTGCAAATTATTTGCATTTCTCATTGGCCACTCTGCTTTGAGACAGAGCCCAAGCAGGCAAGTGCCACCACTCTGAGGTTCTGGCTTTAGCCCAGCCACTCTCTCTGCCCCCATGCTGGCCTTGCAAAGCCAAGGAATCTGTATGTATTTGTACAGTGATCGCCATTAGAAGTTAATCTCAGAGACTGGGAGAATATCCTATTCAACAAAGCATTTTTGTTTATTTCTTTTTTTTTTTTCTTACGTTGTGACAGTAAATTGCAAGCTGAGGTATCAGATATATCTGATCATATGTTCTCACCTTTTGAACAGGAATTGACTTTGGCCAAGGGAGCTAACATAGGAATAAAAAGTGACACAATTTTGTAAAATTCTTCATTCTATTAAGTAGGGAGTGAGGAAAGTAGGAACCCATGGTTTGTGTGGACATTTTGTCTATTTTTTAAAAATAAAATGTCATTTCATAAGACTATTGCTTCTTTGATGTCTTAACAGTCATTACTCGCCAACCCTCCCTTCATATCAATATGTTTTAAGTCAAAACTAGGCTTTGTTTTCTGTGAATTCTTTCTTAAACACCAAGGAAGTTCTCCATATGAACTGCAACAGGTTAGAAGCCAAAGAAGGAAATAAATGCTGGGCTCAAGTAAAAGAGTGACTGTTATCATTATCTTCTTCATTGTTATAAATAAGCAACTTTAACTTTAAGGGAAATTAAGGATTTCCTTTATTTGAAACCATGAGATCTTCCTTTGTCATCCAAACATATTTTAGCAACAGGTTGATATTACAGGTTGATATTGATATATATTGCAAGTATTTTGGTCACCGCACATAGAAAAGTACTTGGCAGGCAGTGTCAAACCAAATACAAAACCTGTTGCGTCGAGTCAATTCCAATTTATAGCGACCCTATGGGACAGAGTAGAACTGCCACCCTCGGGTTTCTAAGGAATGTCTGTTGGATTGAAACTGCTGAACTTTTGGTTAGCAGCTGAGCTCTTAACCACCACACCACCAGGGTTTCTGGCAGGTAATAGTGCTCAGTAAAAATTTGCTGAATGAATGAGTCAATAACAAACCAAACCAAAACCAAACCCACTGCCCTCGAGTCGATTCTGACTCATAGCGACCCTACAGGACAGAGTAGAACTGCCCCATAGTTTCTAAGGAGTCCCTGGTGGATTTGAACTGCTGATCCTTTGGTTAGCAGCCTTAGCATTTAACCACTACACCACCAGGGTTTCCAAGTCAATAACAACTGTATTTAAAACCAAAAAAAGAAAGCTTGATGGTAGAATGGATATACTGTGGACTGTATTCAGTCGTCATAGGATTTGATGGAGATTTTGAGTTTTCTTCTTCACCTAGCCCTGTGAAGGATACTAGGGGTAAGTAGAGGTGAGAGTAACTGTCCTTAACCTGGAGAAGCTTGCTAGGCACAATAACATAATGAGACCAAACAAAGTCATTGCCATTCAGTTGATTCTGACTCATGGTGACCCCAGCTGTTACAGAGTTGAACTGCTCCATACAGCTTCTTGGTGATGATCTTTTTGAGGCAGATTGTTAGTCCTTTCTTCCCCAGTGCCACTGGATGGGTTTGAACCACCAAACTTTCAGTTAGTAGTTGAGTGCAAACCATTTGTACCATTCAGGGACAGTATGGTGAAAGATGTGTTTTTGAATAAAAGACTGGGTTGATGATTCTATCGAGTAGCTGTGAGTTTCCTAATCTACTGTCCTATTTCCTGGAAGTCAGGCTAATTGGAAGTTGGATGCATGGGGCTGATCAAAAACCTGCCTTTCTCTCAGTTGAATGAGTAGAGATCCATTCCAAAACCCTTACATGAAGGCCCTTCCAAAAGTCGGAAGAAAAAGCCTTTGGTTAACACTGGAGAGGCAACACCACCAATAGAAGTATAAGTTCTCCTGAGGTGGTTCATTTAAGTTCTTCAATAAGCCCCCCTGTGAGTGATAAAAGCCTGAAAGTCTGTGGTTTGTGGGGGTGGGGTACATGCAAGTGGGGGATAAGGGGCAGACTTGTACAGCTATTTTCTAAGGATATTTTAATTTCTCTGTCTTCAAACTTAATTCCTACCTTCAGTATTCCTCAGCAATAATATTAGAATATTTCTTGGTTCAGCTAAAAAGATAGGTTCCCTGCTCAACTGCACTCCCTCCCTGCATGAATTCTGAATCTTGGATTTCTCTGTATGCTTTCGTCCATCCTGTAATGGGTAATTTTGTGTGTCAACTTGGCTAGCCTATGGTGCACAGTTATTGGTTCAAACACTAGTCTAGATATTGTTATGAAGTATTTACCTGTGAGTAAACCAATTGGACTTAAGTAAAGCAGATTGCCCTCTATAATAATGTCAGTGGGCCTCATCCAATCAGTTGAATGCCTTAAGAGCAAAAAAGGAGATCCATTTGTGGGTATTCTGCCTCTAGGCTATAAGGAGACATTTTATAAGAATTCCTCTCACTCCCCCACCACCCAGCCTACTGGTTTTGGGACACAAGATTGCTGGAGTCTCCAGGCTGTCACCTATAGATTTTGGACTTGCCAACCCCCACAATCATGTAAGCAAATCCCTCAAAAATAAATCTATCTCTTTCTCTTTCAGACAGAGCAGATCATCACAGAAGTGTATGAAAAACGGGCATCAAGCAACTCTTTCATTCACTCTGAGCTGCTCACTACCATAGAAGAAGGTAAGGAGGAGAAGCAATTTTTTCTCTTCTAAACTTGCTTTTTCTACATGTGATGGTGTTTGATGTGTCAGCTTGATTAGGTGAAACCACAAAGATGGAAGGGTGGACAGTTGCCATTTTGCAGCAACCATATGCAGTGTCCCAGTTATTCAACCAAACACTAGTGTAGATGCTTCCTGAGGGGATTTTGAAGATGCAATTAAGACTCCTAATCATTTGATTTTAAGCTAAGGAGATTACCCTTAGTGGGCCTGACCTATTCAGGTGAATGCCTAGAACAGACTGAGCTCTTCCTTGTGAACGAGATTCCAAATAGCAGTTGAGTCTAGACTTCTTCTCCCTTCTTCAGAACTCCCCTTCCTCATTGCCTGTGGACAACTTTGTCCAGTGACCATGGATTCCAGCCTGCTCATCATCTTCCTTGTAGATTCCAGCCTGCTCATCATCTTCCTTATGCCCTTCCCTATGGATTTTAGGCTTGCTTATCCAGCCCCGCAATCACACAGGCCTGAAATCTACCTAGCTATAGAATTTCTTTGGGGGTTCAAGCGTAGGGAATGGGTACAGGGCAACTACCTTACTGAGCTCCTACTAAATATCAGGTACTCAGCAAAGTTCGTGTATTACCTTTTTCATTTTCACAACAGATTCATTATTTTACAGATGAGCTTGTTGAAGCCCAACCAAAAAAAACCAAACCCAGTGCCATCAAGTGGATTCTGACTCATAGTGACCCTATAGGACAGAGTAGAACTGCCCCACAGAGTTTCCAAGGAGCGCCTGGAAGGTTTGAACTGCCAACCTCTTGGTTAACAGCCATAGCATTTAACCACTATACCACCTGGGTTTCCTGTTGAAGCCCAAAGAGGTTAAATAACCTCCCAATTCTCAGGAAAAGTTAGAATTAAAAATTCTAACTGGCTGACTACAAAGACTATGGTTTCATTTATATACCTGGCACTTTCAAAATTAAGAAAATTCCTTTCAGGGACAGGTTCCAAAGGGACACTTAAACCATTTGGGAATGTTACATGTCTATTTATTTTATTGTATTTAACAGTCCCTTCATCCATCACTTATTTGTTTAGCATCTTAGTATATGCTGTGTGCTCCTCATTACGCTAGACTTTGAAGAAAATGGGGAATAAATATAAAATGTAAAAAATATTATCCACCTTTTCCGAAAGTGTTCTATTTGGAGTACAGGTCTATTTGTAATATGATCTGTTTGGAAAGATGGAACCTAACCAATGGAAGAAGCTAGGTAACAATCTCAGGCTGTAGGTGCCAAAATATAAATACCCAAATCCAGTGCCATCGAGTTGGGGGGTATAAATATCTTCTGACTTTGAGAAAAATAATGTTTATTGTGCACTTACTCTGCACAAGGCACATGACTATGTACCTGTTTGTTTATCACCCAACTTCACATGAACCGTAAGAGACATTTTCCATTATATCTTCAATATATAAATGAGGAAACGGAGGTTGAGAAACATATATGGTATCAAGTTTGAAGATTCTTAGGATTGGTAATTGTGTAATGCCTAAAGTTGGGTTAAATATGATGAGCGAGAGGAAAAGTCAAAATATTTCAAGAAGGAGTTACAGGAGCAACCAACTTCCAAATGCTGGACTTGAATTAGTAGAGCTGAACACTTTGTGTGCTAATTTCAAAAATGTACCTTTTCTCTCTTGAAGAATTAGTGGTCATCTTGTAGTTTCTTATTTTACCCAATAGTTGTATAATTTTCAAGATTATAAACTCTAATTACACCTTATTGTGCTTTAGAAAGAGGTTTGTTTGTATTTTATTGTTGTTTTTGTATGTGAGTGTGTGTGTGGGTGTTTTAAGTGAAAGCATAGTACTTAGGCAAGAGATACTTTTCTTTGTCTTATGGATGCAAATAGCAGTAATGTTTACAGAAACGTCATCAAAATATAATCAAATCCTAAACAATCAAACTAATCAAATCCATAGTATTTTTACTAATGAACAACAACAACGAAAATAACCCAAATTTGTTTAGGACTACATTATTCTTTTCACTACTTGTTTTAGATTATTAACAGGAATCTGATTTAATGCTTCTCTTCCTTTGGAGTATCATTTCTGCCTCTAGGAATTTGTGCTCTACAGTTCTAGAGAACCACAGTGTCACCAAATGTTAGAACTGGGTAAGTGGCTCATGAATCCCCTCTTCATAAAGCACTGGGTGGTCCCCGGAAAAGCACATCTTTAAGCAGGAAGGCTGGAATGACTTCTAGACTAAGACCTAAGTGGGCAAATTGGGTTGAGGATTGCCCATCTATTACTTTGGTGCCCGAAAGCAGACTGATAAACTGTCCTCCTATAAGAACATTTCCCTTTCTCTTATCCTTGTCCATAGGAATAGCCACTGGATCAATTTTTGTACTGCCTGATCTGGCCCTTCCCAGGTCACACTTGACTGAGCCAAGAGTGGACACTTAACTGAGGTTGGCGTAATATGTTTCTCCCAACTGGGACTTTGGAATGGAGACTTAATTCTACCACTAGTTTCTGGAAAATGCCTGTATTAGAATGTTATGTAAAGCTAGGTCTGGGCCATGCTTGAACATGTATAAACCAGAGCACTTTGAAAAATTGACTTATACAGGTAGAAGAGTGAAGCAAATAAGCAAAAAGCCAAGAAAAACAAGACAAAAGAACATGCAACTCTGAAGCAATGCAGAGAGGAGACAATGCTCAGTCTCTGATGCTAGCCTTCATTGGACCAGCTAGCCTCTGCCCTTGGGTTCTATAATGGCCAAGGTTCCTCATAAATAAATGTCCCTTTATTAATCCATTATTTTTGGCATGTCTCTGTGATTTCTGACTAGCAGTGTCTGGCAAAGACAGACGTTTTGTCCAAATTTCTCATTTAACGTTTGAAAACTTTTTATTGAATGTCAACTATGTGCTGAACACTGCAGTAGGGAATCAAAGCTAAAGGAGCACTAGAAGTTTCAGTATCAACTTAATCAATGATAATTGATGATAGCAGAATGGTGGTCACTTCATTGCTCTGAGGACTTCAGGTAGGGCTTAGGAAAGCAATCCTTTATTTGAAATCATGTTTTGTGCTTGATGGATTCATCATTTTTTATTTTGTTGTTTTACTTTTGAAAATAAGTAGGAAGTTGCTCAATGAAAATGAGGAGAAGGGCATTCTAGGCAAAGAAAAGAGTGTATGTGGATGTTCAGATGGGGTAAAATGCCAGAATGAACTAAGAAGTGCCATTAGTTCCCACTTCTGCAGGGTCATGTGGATGTGCATGTGGTGGGTGGTTAGAGAGAAAGCCAGAGAGGTTGAGAGATAGAGTAAGCACTGTGCCCGCTGTTCTGAAACTCAGGGAACTTCTTATGGAGTTTGAGGAGTACAAGGACGTAATCAGATTTGTAGCTCAGAAAGCTTATTTTGGAGATCACTTATAGGTCCATGCTGGAGGAAACGAGACAAGTTAGGAGGCTAATCTAGTCATCCAGGTGAGAAATAATGCATACCTGAACTAAGAAAATGGCAAAAAAAAAAAAAAAAAAAAATAGAAAAGGTAAGATATATGAGCAATTTAGAAAAGAGCCTGTAAGAAGTGGTGACTGGAAATATTTATGGGCTGAGTAAAAGGAAGGAATGTAGAACTCTGCCTGGATCATCCCGTGACTGATAATAATAATGGAGACAAAAGAAATACCTCTTCAACCATTCTTCTCCCTATCAAAACCCCACTGGTCCAGGTATACATCCTTCCTCCGCTCCATGGGTTCCTGGGGATAAGGTGTGATTTGTGATTGATCCTAAGCAAGAGCAGTTGACCGATTCCTTTGCAAGCAATGGTTTAAGAGTGGTCCCTTAATTCACAGAATCTGGATTGAACTATGTTTTGCTAAAATTACCTTGCAAATAAATGTCTGCATGATTGTGCCAATACTGTTTTTCTTTATTTTCTCTGGAATATGTTTCAGAATATGAAGAAAAGCAATACTTTGTTCAAGATGCTAATGACTATACTAGATGTGCTTACTATATGTATTGACATAGTATTGAAGTTGCTCATTGCTTGTGCATTTGTCCTTTTTCTTCGAAGGTAGTTGGGAGAAGTTAGCATGTATAGCTTGGCTTCCACTACTATTCAACAACTGGAAAAACAAATCTCAATTAAATGTGCCAATTTTCCCTATGCATGGCTACCGCTTATCCAGTGTCAGTAGCTTGGACGTGAGCTAGGCTGAGATGGGATTGTGGGGTTAATGATGAGGGGATAGAGGAGAGGTAGAGTGACCAAGGGATCCACATCCACCAGAAGGGACCAAGTAGATAAATTGAGTTTTATAGTCTCTTTGCTTTTACTACTTTAGATTGCAATAGACACAAAACAAACAAAAACACCTTTTTTCATTTGGTATAAAGATGCATTTAGATTTTAGAAATATACTATAAATGCAGAAAGGTGGCAAATGAAGCTTACTAAAACCAACCAAAAACCTGTCACCGTCAAGTCAATTGTGATTCATAGCGACATTATAAGACAGGATAGAACTTCCCCAAAAGGTTTCCAAGGAGGGATTGGTGGGTTTGAACTGCTGACCTTTTGGTTAGCAGCTGTAGCCTTTAACCACTACTCCACCAGGGCTCTCTTTGCGTAGAAAAAGGATCAACTGCTTCCACCTGACCTTGGTGAAAGAAGAAAGCTTTCATTTGTAAGGAATGAGAAAATGGTGCATAAGCCCCCAATAAAAATACATTCTTGTTCTTTTGGATATTCATTTTGATTGTGCTTTTTCATTGCCATGGTGAATGCCATCAGCTTACCCACCCAGTCCATCCCAAAGAGTGGAGAAGCTGCTGTCCCTGAAGATATTTGTGGCACCCAGAATGATGGAAAAAGTGAAATTCAATGTATTGAAGTAGGAACTACAAAGAGGTATAAAAGAATAGTTGGGCATTAGGAAACTCACTGCAGGGTGTTGAAAGCAAGAAAGAGGGGGACAAAAATCTATTACAACAAAATAATGAAGTCTCTTGTTAAGTTTAAGAGGAAAATCGTCTTGTTTTGTGAAAAGATGGCGAGACATGTTCATTGATCTTTTTAAGAGACAACAAAAAAAATTGGCCGTCAACTGAATAAAAGAAAATGAAGTTCCATTAATACAATCTGTCGAAAGACAACTCGAATAAATTGATCAATGCAGTACAAATCATTTCTGACCTTTCCCCCTATTTGAAGAGGATGTTTTTTTCAAGACAGTAAACAACATACATCATCAACTTCAAGTGCTTTTTAGATGGCTTTTCCAGCAATAATGGAAATGGAGGATTTCTGGAACTAAGCAACTAATGCTTTTTTATTATTATCGGCCTGTAGAATATCAATACAGTTAGAGAGATTTGGACATGATTTTTTTGTAACATTCATGTTGTAGTTTCTCCCTTGATTTCTTCTTTATGTTACTTCTTAAAAACTATAAATGTATAAACCTTAGTTTGTAAATTATAGAAATCCTCATACATCTCTTTGTGGTTCAAATTTGAGCAAGTAGGCCCTCAAGGAGATGGATTGACACAGTGGCTGCAACAGTGGGCTCAAGCATGGCAACAATTGTGAGGATGGCACAGGACTGGGCAGTGCTTTGTTCTTTTGTACATAGGGTGGCTATGAGTGGAAACTGACTCAACGACACCTAACAACAACAATAAATCTTAGTGGCTCCATTTTTGAGTCAAGAACTCACCTTTAAAGGAGCCCTCAACTTGAAAAGATAATCATATTGCTTATGCATCTCTATACTAAAACTTTTAAAAGAAACTTTTTCTTCTTAACATTTTTCTTCTCAGTTTGATGGAAGAGCAAAAGAAAAGGAAATATTTTTGTTTCTCTTTTTTCTCTCCTTCTCACAAAATAAAGGATAACTAAAACCAACTTCTAATTGAAAAACACCCTATATAAAATACATAGCATAGAGTTTCTAAGATAACTTTCTAATACCTTAGGGCAGTTTATTTTAATACATAGCTTTGATTATGTATAGTTTATTATAAACTTGAAAATTTAGGTAGCATAACGATTACATGGAAATCTATTTGATGCCATGCGTGCTAAATGAGTGATTTTTCCTTTAAGGAAAAGGGTCTCAGACAACTTGAGTTAATTTTAAACCTATATCTATAAAATCCTAACACATATCTTTTTCAAGTTCTGTATTTACTGGCATGTTTTCAGGTAAGCAGACATTTACTGTAGTGCTCACCACATTGCCAGATGGAGGTCATGATATCAGTGAGGTTTCTGGGTATTTGGTTTCATAGAGGCTGTAACACGTGTCAAACACAACTTCAAGTACTATGTGTTTAATAAATTTTAAGAGGTTATTTATGAAGGGTCCACTCAGATTCATATTAAATACATAGGAATTCCTTCCCAGTGAGACATTTTCTTAACCTGAGATCCCAAAGAGTTATCCATGAACATATCCATGAACACACACCAGACAAGGAGCAAAGAAGATAGTCTTAGGATTTTGGCAGGTGATACCAACTAAAATATTTCTTTTGTCATTAGGTGCTGTCGAATTGATTTCCACTCATATTGACCCAATGTGACGGAGTAGAACTGCCCCATAGATTTCTCTAGGCTCTACTTTACTGCAGTAGATCACCAGGCCTTTCTCCCACAGAGTTGCTAGGGGGTTCTAAATGCCAACCTTTCAGTTAGAAGCCAAACAACTAGCCATTGTGCACCAAAGGGCTCCTTATTGCCCTTTGGGCCCTAATAAAATTAGCATTTAGGTTATTTCTCTCAATATCCAGAGAAAAGCAGGCATGCATCATAGATACTCAGATGAATTCAGCATTATCAATCTCGTAAGAAAAATTAGTAGGTCTCTGGTGGTACAGTTTTCGTATGACTACTAACCAAAAAGTTGGTGGGTCAAACCCTTCCAGCGGTGCTGTGGAAGAAATGCTTCCATAAAGCTTAAGGCCAGTAAAACCCCATGGAGCTCATTTCTACTCTGTGACACATGGGGTCACCATGAATCGTAATCAACTTGACGGCAGCAGGTTTCTGTTTTTAAGCAAGAATTGCTCTAGAGAGCCAAATGCCCCTTTTCCCAAGAAAGATTCATCACTGGAATAAGCACTACAGTTACCTGAGAGTCAGTGAAGGAAGGGGATTCGGTCACATGCTCTATTAGTAATGGTTTAAAAGTGTATTTTAACAACTTAGTAAATATTCTGGCGCACATTTGTTTCTGTTTTTTGCAGCGGGAGCATGAGAAAAGTTAAGAGACAGAGACACAGAAATGTCAAAAGACATCAGAGGAAAAAACATTACCTACACACAATTTACAAAATTGTTTTTCAGCAACATTAGAGGAAATATATCCCATGTAACTATGAAGAGTCAATCACTTTATAGAAAGCCATTTTCTTAGTCTGATGGATTTTTTGAAGATTATTGTCCTGATAAGAAAGTCTGGGCAGTTTTCAGTTCACGATTTTTTTTTTTTTTCTTTTTAATGCTGTTGCAGGAGACCTTTAGAACTTGTTTTCTAGATTTTCCATTATATTGAAGTCCTAGATAAGTTACTGTCTTCTGTTTCCTTTGGAGAGGTGCTTTACACCTAGGGAAGGGCTGAAAATACCTCCCTCTTCCTCGATTCAGAAGATGGAAAATGACAACTCATTTTAATATTGTCTGTACTAGAGTGTTATGCTAAACACAAAGGCTTTCAGAGTGAATCAGAATGAAACAGTATGATAGGATAAATACTAAATGTAAAGAATTTCCTGATTTTTTTTTTACTATAAACTATGAAGTTCTGTCCTGCATAGCATCTGGGTCTTGGTTAGCATGCCACAGTTCATACTCACCTGTCAGACCCTTTCTCCCCTTTTCTGTCCACCGTAAGGTTTTATATCATGACAGCATCCTAAAGGCACTTCCGTATGTACAAACCCAACATCCTAACATACGCTCATCCAGTCGCTTACGTGGGAAGAACATACTCCTACATGATATTGTTTTTAGATTTTGCTGTAGAATCTAATAAAAAATTTGAACCACAGAGAGGTGTCTGAGGATTTCTATAATTTATTCCATTTCTCTTTATGCATTTATTTTGTTTGGAGGGGCTAAGTTACTAAATTTATGTATCTGTCATATCTGGGTTCTGGGTCACATCTCAAGTAAATTTGCAGCACTTCTGTGAAATGTGTAAGTAGAAACATGACTCTCGAAGATTCAAATTCAATGTCTGTGTATTTTATAAAGCTGATGAGGATTTAAAGAGAGAATAATCTAAGCCCGGAAGGTTCTGCAAGAAAAATGAGAAATTAACGTTTATTGAATGTCTACCTTGTTTCAGGCACTGTGCCAGGCACTTAACATTTACTGCTGCATTCGCTCATCACACTATCCTTGTGAATTAGGGTTGGTCCCTATTTAAAGACAAGCCAGTTCAGTCTCATGGAAATCAAATAATTTGCTCAAGTAACAAAGAAATGCCAGGGCCCAGATCTGGACCAGGTGTATCTGAGTCCAATGTGGTAGTTAAGAACTACCGTAACATGTCTTTGTGTTCAAGTATATAGATATGTTGCTGTTGTGTGCCATTCAGTCAGTTCCAACTCATAGCGACCTCATGTAACAGAGTAGGACTGCCCCATAGGGTTTTTCAAGCTGTAATCTTTACGGAGCAGATTGCCGGGTCTTTTCTCCCATGGAACCACTAGCAGATTCCAACTGCCAACCTTTCAGTTAGCAGCCAAGTGCTGAACTATTTTGCCACTAGGGTTCGTTATGTAGATATAGATATTATGAGTACAGGTATGTGTGCCTAGATTAACATATATAGATATAGCTATTACATCTATATGTATATGTGTATAGATAAAAAACAAAAAATATACATACGTAAATACATATATAAAGAAATACACAATTGATTACCCTTTGAAAGTATTTTTTGTGGAATTCATTATTTTAGATTGTACATTTCTCTGGGATGAAAGCAGTAGTAAAATGGGTTTCATTTCGTAGTAAATGAAACATTCCTTATTTTATACCTTTTGTTTTCTCTACCATTACCATTTCTAGATCAATTTCCAAAAGATATTTTCTAATTGTAAGTCTTCCTGATCCAAGGTTTTCATGTCATTAGATTAAAATAAAAGCCTGTTGCCATCGAGTCGATTCCAACTCATAGCAACCCTATAGGACACCAAATCAAAAATAGATCTTTAAACCCTTGCATTCTCCACTTATATGCAATAAGAATAAAAAACGAATCTACCCATCGAATATTTATCACATGCCTATCATGTACCAGGTACTCACCTAGGTCTCATCATCTGGACTCCACGGCTCCAGAAAGTCTGGATTACATGAGAATTTTAAATTGTCTCCACATTTTTCCCCTTTTGATCAGAATTGTACTACAGGATCTTTGATCAAAACATTCAGTATTGGTAGCTGGGCACCATTCATTTCTTCTGGTCTCAGAGCAAAGGAGTCAATTGTTCATGGGGAAAATTAGACATGCATTCTATTTTCTACTCCAATTCCTGACCCTGCTTCTTCTTCTGCTGCTCCGGGCAAGTAGAAACTAATTGATGTTCCTCGAATGGCCATTCACAAGCTTTTAGGACCTGAGGTAGTACACAGCAAACTAGAAGGAAGAACAGAAGCACTAAAATCAGTATTAGGCCAATTGATTGGAATGTCCCAAGAAACCATAACCCTAAACTTCTGTACCAAGAAAACAAATCCCATGAAGTATGTGATTGTACACAGGTAGTATCAGCAGCTGCCTTTTGTGTGTGTGTGTTTGTTTATGTTGTTGTTTAGGTGCTGTTGAGTCAGTTCCAACTCATAGCTACCTTATGTATAACAAAACAAACTACTGCCCAGTCCTGCATCATCCTCACAATCGTTCCTATGTTTGAGTCCATTGTTGCAGGCACTGTGTCAATCCATCTCCTTGAGAGTTTTCCACTTTTTCACTGACCATCTGCTTTACCAAGCATGATGTCCTTTCCAGGGACAGGTCCCTGCTGATAACATGTCCAAAGTATGTGAGATGAAGTCTTGTTATCCTTGCTTCTAAGGAGCATTCTGGCTATATTCCTTCTAAGACAGATTTGTTCATTCTGGAAGTCCACGGTATAATAAATATCCTTCACCAACACCATAATAAAAATGTGCATCTGCATTACATCTTTTAAGATCCTTGGGGATATACCTAGGATTGAAAATTATGGGTCAAATGGTAGTTCTAATTTTAATTTTTTAGGAACCACCATACTGTTTTCCACAATGGCTCTATCACTTTCCATCCCCATCAACAGTGGATAAGGTTTTCAGTTTGCTCACATCCTTGCCAACATTTTTTATTTATTGTTTTTGCTTTTTTTTTTTACTTAGGTATTCTAGTGGAAGTAAGGCAGTACCTCACTGTGGTTTTGATTTGCATCTCTGTAAAGACATTGAGCATCTTTTCATGTGTTTGTTGGTCATTCGAATATCCTTGGTAAAATGCCTTTCCAAGTCCTTTGTCCATTATTTGATTCTGTTGTCTTTTCATTGCTAAGTTGTAGGTGTTTATATATATTTTGGATATTAGACTCTTATCAGATATATCAGACTCTTATCTTATCAGATAAGCTTTTTTTTTCCTAATCTGTAGGTTATCTTTTTACTCTTTTGATAAAGTTTTTGATGAATATAAGCATTTAATTGTTATGAGGTCCCAATTATCTATTATGTCGCCTGTTGGTCATGCATTCATTATTGTGTTTGCTACATTATCGTTAAAAAAAAGAAAAAAAAAACTTGGTCCCATTTCTTCATCCCTATATTTTATTTCGAGTACTTTATGGTTTTAGATTTTACATTTAGGTCCTTGATCCATATTAAATTAGTTTTTGTGTATGGTTTGAATATGGACCTTGCTTCATTTTTTTCTTCATGAGGAAATCCAATTTTGAAAGTATCATTTGTTGAAGAGAATGTTCCTTCCCCATTGAATGAACTTGGCAGCCTTGTCAAAAATCAGTTGACCATAGATGTATGGGATTATTTCAGTGTTCTCAGTTCTATTCTGTTGGTTTACGTATATATCATTAAACCAGTACAAGGCTGTTTGTATTACTGTATCTGTGTAGTATGTTTTGAAGTAGTGAGACCTCCTACTTTCTTCTTCAAAATTGTTTTGGCTGCTCAGAGCCTCTTGTCTTTCCATATAAAACTGAGGATTAGGTTTTTTTTTTTTTTTAATTTTTGTAAAAAATGCTGTTGGAATGTTTATCGGTATTGTATTGAATCTATAAATCGCATTGGGTTTTATTGACACATTGACAATATTAAGTCTTCAAACCCATGAACAAGGAATGTCTTCTCATCTATTTAGGTTTCCCTTAATCCCTTTCAACAGTAATTTATAATTTCCATTGTATAAGTTTTTCATATACCTTGTTAAATTTATTCCTAGGTATTTTATTGTCTTAGATGCTCTTGTAAATAGAATTGTTTTCTTAATATTTTCATATTTCTCATTGCTGGCTTATAGAAACCAAATAATTTTTGTGTGTTAGCCTCGAATCATGCAACTTTACTAAATTCCCGCTTAAGCTTTTTTGTGGATTCTTTGGGCTATCTATGTACAGGATCTTGTCATCTGCAAATAGAAATAGTTTTACCTCTTCTTTTCTGATTTGGGTAAATTTAATTTCTTTTTCTTGCATTGTTGTCCTAGCTAGGACTTCCAAAACAATATTGAATAGGATTGGTGAGAGCAGGCATCTTTCTGGTGCCCATTTTCAAGAAGGAAAGTTACCAATCTTTCTCCATTTAGTATAATGTTAACTATTGTTTTTCCATAAATGCCCTTAATCATAGTGAGGAATTTCACTTTTCTTCCTATCCTGTTGAGAGTTTTTATCAAGAAAGGATGCGGAATTTTATCAAATGTCTTTTTCTACAGCAGTCGAGATGATCATTTGTTTCTTTTCCTTTGCTCTAGTATTGAGATGTATTGCATTGATTAATTTTCCAATTTTGAACCATCTTTGCATTCCTGAAATAAATCCCACTGATAGTGTTGTATAATTCTTTTAATATGCATTGGATTCTGTTCAGGATTATTTTGTTGAGAATTTTGATATTTGTATTCCTAAGGAATATTGGTCTGTAGTTTTCATTTGGTGTCTTTGTCTGGCTTTGGTATCAGGGTAATGCTGGTTTTATAGAAAGAGTTAGAAAATATTCTTTCCTCCTCTAATTTTTGGAAGAGTTTGAACAGCTGTTAATTCTGGCCCACGGCTTTTCTTTATTGGGAGGTTTTGATTACTAATTCAGTCTCTTCATTTGTTACGGTCTGTTGAGATTTTTAACTTCCTCTTTATTCAATTTAAAAAAAAAAATTTTTTTTTTTTTTATTCAATTTAGTTAGGTTACATTCTTCTAAGAATTTGTCCATTTCAGCTAAGTTATCAAGTTTGGTGAAGTACAGTTGTTCATAGTATTCTGTTATGATCTTTTTTACTTGCGTTGGGTCACTTGTAATGTCTCTGCTTTCATATCTTATTTTGGTTATTTGCATCTTTTGTCTTTTTTCCTTTGTCATATTAGCTAAAGGTTTTGTCAATTGTACTGATATTTTAAAAAAAAAACAACTTGTAGTTTAGCTGTTTCTCTCTATTGCTTTTCTACTCTCTATTTCCTGTGTTTCTGCTATGATCTTTATTTCCTTTCTTCTTGTAGCTTTAGGTCTAGTTTGCTCTCTTTTTATTGTTCAAGTTGTGTAGTTAGACTATTTGATACCTGTCTTCTTTTTTATCGTAGGCATTTATTGCTATAAATTTCCCTGTGAGTACTGCCTTTGCTGTATCCCATAAGCTTTGATATGTTGTATTTTAATTTTAATTTAACTTCAAGTATTTTTTTTTTATATCTCTTGATTACTTTCTTGACCCATAGGTTATTTAGCAGTGTGTTGTTTAATTTCCATGTATTCGTGTTTTCTAGTTTTCCTTTTTCTATTAATTTCTAGTGTTATTCCTTTGTAGGCAGAGAATATATTTTGTATAACTTCAGTCTTTTCAAATTGGTTGAGACTTGTTTTTTGGCCTGAAATATGCTCTACCCCGGAGAATGACCCATGTGCACAAGATAAATATGTGTATTGTTCTGATGTTGGGTGCAGTGTTCTACATATTTCCATTAGGTCTAATAGGTTTACGGTATTTTTTAAGTCGTCTATGTCCTTACTTACCTTCTTTTTAGGTATTCTATTTTTTTTTTAATCCAGTATTGAAGTGTGTATTGAAGTCCCCAGCTATTACTGTGGAGTTGTCTATTACTCCTTTCAGATCTGTATTTGTTTTGTATATCTTGGGGCACTGATGTTAGGTGCATATATATTTATAATTGTTATATCTTCTTTATGAATTAACCCTTTCATTATTATATAATGTCCTTCTTCATCCCATATGACAGATTTGTAGTTTTTATATATAAAATATATATATATGAAATATCAATATGGCCACTTCAGCTCTCTTTTGGTTAAGTTGCATGGAATATCATTTTCCACCCTTTTACTTTCAGCCTGTTTGAATCATTGGGCATAAGATGTGTCTCTTGTAGACAGCATAAGAATGGATCTTTTTTTTTTAAATCCGTTCTGCCACTCTCTGCCTTTTGAATGGAGAGTTTAAACTATTTACGTTTAACATAATTACTGAAAACAAAGAACCTACTTCATTGTGCAGATTTTTTTGTGTGTGTCTTGTACATTCTTTGTACCACAGTTCCTACACTTCTGTTATCTTTTGTATTTAGTTGCTTATTTTGTGTTAAACCTTTCTTTTTCTTCCTTCTCCCATTCTATGTACATTAAAAACAAAATGTTTTTAGTGGTTACCACCAAAATTACATTAAACAATTTATATTTACAAAAATGTATTTTAGCTTGATACCAAAATTTAACATACAAGATTAACATACTAAAACTTTATTTCTATTTTGCTCCTCCCTTCCCCATCTCTACTGCTGTATCACCAATTATGTCATCATACACCAGTGTTTGTTAGGTTAAATTCATACTTATTTCTTATGCATTTGATATTATAATGCTTGTAGAACTTAACTACTAAATTTACCCACTGAAAACACCATACAACTGTCTCTTTTATTTGCCCATGCCATTATCTTTATTGGCGATTGCTTTTAAACTTTTATTTATCTGGGAATGTTATGATTTCACCCTTGTTTTTTGACGGACAACTTTGCTGAGTAAAGAATTATCGGTTGACAATTCTTTTCTTTTAGTAGTTTATATATTTCGTTCCACTGCCTTCTAGCCCCCAAGGAGTCTGAGGAGAAATCAGCACTTAGTATTATTGAGGACCCGACATATGTTATACTATGTTTTTCTCTTGCTGCTGTCAGAACTCCCTCCTTGTCTTTGGTTTTCAAGAGTTTGATCACAACTGTCTTGGTGTAGGCCATTTTAGATTGTTTCTGCTTCAAATTCGTGTATTTGCAGGTTTATCTCATTCATATCTGGAAAAATCTCTGTCATCATTTCTTAAAATATTCTGTCCCTTTCTTTCTCTTCTCTCTTTCTAAGAATTCCCATGGTCTATATGTTGGATTTCTTGATGGTGTCCCACAATTACATTTGATATTTTTGTTTTTTCTTTGTGATTTTCTCTTTTTTCTTTTGAGACTTGATAAGTTCAACAACCACATCCTTTAATTCACTTATCCTGTCTTCTGTCTGCTCCAATCTATTGTTGAATCTTTCCCTTATATTTTTCAATTCAGTTATTTTATCTCTTGATCCCAGTATTTCTATTTGGTTTTCTTATGCTTTCTATCTTCTTTCTGAATTTCTCATTTTGTTTCTTCATCTCCATTAGTTTTTTGTCTGTGTGTTCTTTGCATTCTTTGAATATATTCAACATTGTTGTTAGAAAGCATTCTGTTTTCCCCATTATCCTGGCCTCCATAGGAATGATTTCAGATTCTTCATAATATTCTTTATATTGGGTCATCTTTTCCTATTTTCTTGCATGCCTTATAATTTTTCATTGAGCCTGGGATATTTGAGTGTTACTGTGGTAATTCTGGAACTCAGAATCTTCTCTTTCCCCAGGGATTATATTTATATGCATGTGTTTTGTTTGTTTGTTTGTTTTCTTTCTTTCTTTATTTCCTCCCTCTTCCTCTAAGTTCCACTAGAAGGTACTCTGGCCCTTTGGCTCTTCCAACTCTGACTCAGCATTTATTTATGTCCTTAGAGGGACCATACAGAAAGCCTTTTCTGCCAGAAGCTTTCTTTCCAGATTGTGCTACCCCAAAACCTTGGGGGAGGAGGTCCTTCTGCTTGCCCTTGGGCCAGCCAGCCATTCTGGAAACATGTGCCATCCTTCTCTATTCTGTGGTGGAGCCTCAAGAACTTCTTTGGTTTATGCAAGTTTTTGTGATCTGATTTCAAAGCACCTAAATAGTCCCTATATGAGTCTGAATCAACTCAATGGCACTGGGTGTGGTTTTTGGTTTTGGTAAATAGTCCCTGTGGTCATTTCACAGGTTTTAGTTCTCTGGGGATGGCTCACAAAATTCACCTTATTATTTGAAACCATTATGTTTCAATGGGTCTCTCTTGTCATGGAGTCTGGAGGTAATACAATAATTTTTCCCCTTCTTTTTTTGTCTTGTTGGATTGAGAGGCAATTGGTTTCTCCCTGTGGACACCACTTTTCATCCATTTTCCTGGGTGCCCCAGGGAGATATTAAGACTTTGAAGTAGTAAACCGTTAGAAAAAACTCTTCCTTCTCTTTCGGTCAGGTGTTTTATTTCTTAGACTGGTTACCAGAGCTCTTAGTCCATCAGTTCCACTGCATTGTTTTTGCTATTTTTTTTCCCTTAAATTGTTGTGAGGTAATGAAGATGCTCAACTACCTATATCACCATTGTGGTGTAGGAGCTATCTCTGTGCTCTGATTTTCAAATATATTACTTATCTATACATTATAGGCCCAACAGCAAAATTGCATATATGGTGTTTTACTAATTGCTTTTCAGTTGACTAAGAGAAGAAGGGCAAGAAACATGCAATTATAATGTCTTTTGTAAGTATATACACAATTATCTTCCCCAGCATTCTTTTTTTAATGTGGATTTGGATTATGGCATGTGTTCAGTTTCAATAACTCCCTTCAGTACTTTTTGTAAAACAAGTCGGCTAGCAGCCAATTTTTGTTGACTAAGAATTTACTTACCTCACCTTCATTTTGAAAGATAGTTTTACTGAACATATGATTCTTGGGAGACAGTTATTTTACTTTCAGCACTTTGAGTTTGTTATACCACTGCCTTCTGGCCTTCATTGTTCATGATGAGAAGTCATCTGTTAATCTTAGTTGAATCTTCTTGTATGCGATGGGTCCTTTTTTTCTTATTGCTTTCAAGATTTTCTCCTTATCTTTGGTTTTCAACAGTTTGTCTATAATATGTCTGGGTATTGACAAGTCTTTTATCCAAATTAGAGATCAATGAGCTTATTGGTTGTGTAGATTAATGTTTGCAACAGATCTGGGAAGTTTTCAGCCATTATTTCAGTGTTTTCATCCCTTTATCTCTCTCCTCCCCTGAAGGTACTCTTATTACACATATATTGGTGCATTTAATGTTGTCCCACGTTTTTATGAGGATCTTTTTTTTTTTTTTCATTCTTTTTCTCTATTTTTTCAGATTGCATTATATCTTGATCTAGCTTCAGGTTTTCTAATTCTTTCTTACACCAGCTAAAATATACTGTACAGCCCCTCTCATAAGTTTTTCATTTTAGTTTTTGTAATTTTCAACTCCAGATTTTCCATTTGATTTTTTAAAATTATGTCTGTATATTTATTGATACATTGTATTTGAAAAGAGAGTCATAATGCTTTCATTTACTTATTTAATCATGATTTCCTTTAGTTCTTTGATTATAGCTGCATTAAAGTCTTTGTCTCCTAAATTCACACTCCAGGCCCCTTCAAAGGTCATTTCTATTGTCTTTTTTTTTTTTTTTCCTGTGTTCATCACAGTCCTCTGTTTCTTTGTGGGTCTCGTAATTACTTCATTAAAAGTTGGTCATTTAAAATAACATATTTTAGCACCTCTGGATATTGATACCCCCTACCCACACCCTGGAGATAGTGTTGTTTGCTTGGTCATTTGTCTATTTGTTTAGTGACTTAGCTGAATTATTTCTACAAAGTCTATTTCCCCCAAAGTGAGAAGCCTTTGATATCCATGCTCAGATTTTTCTTCTTGTTTTATTTTTTAGCCTGGCTAGCTAGGGGTCACCACTGGGTTGGCAGAAGCCACTTTGTGGTCACAGGCTGTGCATAAGTACCCTTAGCCAGATAGATTTTTACACTCTACCATTGGATGTGTTCGTGACTTGTAGATCACTATTACAGTTCAAGAAGTTAATTTTTTATTTTGTTTTTGCTTTTTTCTGCTATATCCAGTCAGTAACTAGTAACTTGGAGGTTTTCTCTTTAATCACTCCTGATGGAGCACAGACTGGGACATTCACATAGTCTTCCAGACTCTCAGTTATGTCTGTGATTTTATTTTTTAGCCTGGCTTCCTAAGAGTTGCCCTGGGTAAGAATATCTTATTGCTTAGTTAGTGTTTGGTCAAATCCCCTTGTACATTGTGGATGGTGACAAACTGGTTAATCAAATCAATTATTTGGAAAAGTTAAAATACTGGGTAACGAGAGAGAAGGCGGGTCATTTGAGTTTATTTTGTAATTTGAAAGAAGCTAGGCTGTTTTCTCACTTCTCAATGGTACCTGAAGTACCACTGATTTTTTGCAGCAGTGAAATCCAGAGTAGCTATGAGACAACATTTCTTGCTAAATTACATTCTAGTGTATCCTTGCAATAAACACCTATTACCAAAGGCGATCTGCGTGTGCCCCTTTCTTCAAACCTTAAAGAGGCTGCATATATATATTGCATTTTATACAGAGAATTATCCCCAAACATCCAAGTTGGTTTATGGAAAATGAAGTTTCCATTCTAACTACAAATGAGTTTGTATTTTTCAAGTTGTATAGCTAAATTATGGTTCCCTGACTCCCATTTTTAAGGTTTTTTGTTGTTGTTGTTGTTTAATTTAATAGACAATCTAATTATTATGTAAATATAAACACAGTGTAATTGCCATAGACAAGCGAGCATAACAACGAACTGATGGAGTGTTTCTAGAGTTAAAGGAACCAGTGATTTATGAGTGTCTCTCAGGTATGACTGACATAGTTCAGAGAAGTATTTTTAACCATTTCCCCCAAACATAATGTTAATGTTTTCACTTTCAAAGTTGCTTTGGGAGGGAATGTACCACAAATTCATTTTCCTCCTTTTTCACGCTTATTAAAAACAAGAAGCTACAAAGTCATTATTTAAAATGCCTCCCTTTAAAATGTTCCCAGCAGATGTTTATGTAGAGAAAATGCTGGATCTCTCCTGGCAAGACACAAAAGTGACATTTCTTGAGGGTTCCAGTTGAAAAATTTGTCTTTTGCATCATGTCTTTAAACATCTGCAAAAGCAAAATAATCTTTATTATACTCCTAACATGGAGAAAAACAAAGTACACAGCCCCCTAATCTTTGAAACAGTCTTCAATGGAGTGACAAAGGAAATGGTCCAAAATTATTTTTTCTTCAAAAGAGTATCTGTCTGTGATCTTTGAACTCTAGAGTCAAAGTGCTGCCTTCATTAATTATTAATAATTTACTTGATTAGCAAGGGGAAATATAGCAAGCAAAAACTTAAGTGTCTGCTTACTCCCCAAATTGCCAGTTTCTGTATTTTTCCTTTTATACATAGAACCATTTTAAGAGTCCAACACCATTTTGGAATTTTAAAATACAGTGAAAAATAAACAAACAAAAAATAAAGCTACTAAACTGAAAGAATTTTTTTGTCATATTTTCCATTATTCAGTAATTATGTCAATCAGTAGTATAATTCAGTTTCTAAGACCTCAGCTGAATTTGAGTTCTGTCTTACAGCAGAACTGTACAGAGTGGTCAAAACTCAAAATGACTTGGTATTTCTGACAAAGTAACCTTTTAAACAAAATCCAACTTTTAGGATTTTTTTTTTTCTTTACTTTTCTCATTCAGGGTGCTACACTCCAGAGTATTGTCAAGGCTCCACCCTACCCTGTCCTGTCTTCCTTTATTTTTTGCCTCTAGAATTTCCTCTGGGAAGTTTTTGGACTGTCTCCCAACCAGTTGACAGTTCACAGCTGTACTTTTTGATCCAAGGACTTCAAGCAGCTTTTGAGGTATTGATCAAATAAGATCCAATGTTTCTTTATGAACATGGTGTCTTCCTACACTCAGTTGTAGGAACCTGTAAGTCCAAGTGGAAATTTTGCTAGAATGCACAAATGGATAGCACAAGCCTTAGTATATAAATCCCCTTACTATCCTATGTAATTGTATTTTTGGCATATGGAGGAAAAGAGAAATGGATACTTTATTTCTTTTATTGGAGAACATGTCAAAAATCAAATTTCTAAATTTTTGATTCATTGTTTCAATGAGTAATGTTAAGAAAAAGTGTCTAGTAATTTCTTTTAGAAAGATGTTCTTGTGTTTTAATTATAAAGAAAATGGAAAATACTTTATTAAATTTAGCAAATATATAAAATAAAAAGAAACAGCGATATTTTCTTTTCTCACCAACCAGGGTTATTAATGTTAATAGTTTAACATATTTCTTTCAGCTTTTTCAGTGTTTATATATAATATGTAAAATTCAGGTCATTCTGTTTTTGATTCTGCTTTTTATTCCTCAAAAACATTCATTTTATTTGTTGCATAAACCCATTTTAATAATATTCTATTTATAAAGTTTGTAAGTATGCCATTTATTTCTAGAAAGTAAATTAATAGGAATGGAATTACTAAATCAAAACACAAGGATATTTTTGAATCTTGACAATAGTTTAACAAATTGTTTTCAGGATATTTGTGATGATTTATTATTCCACTTATAACCCAGACTCAGTGCTATCGAGTCGATTCCGACTCATAGCGGCCCTACAGTAGATGAGAAATTCATCATAATCAAATCTGGCCAAATATTATTGAATGTTATTGTGTATCATTACCCATTTATTATACACACACACTCACAAAAATAAAAATAAAAAAAAGATATAGCATTGTTCTTTTAACTTGTTTTCTCTTTAATTTACTGTTAGATTGAACATATCTTTATTCAAAATATGCTTATTGAACATTTATGATTCTTTGTATATTTATTTTCTGTTAATGTCTTTTATATATTCAGGTGGAATGTTGAATATTTTGCTCACTGGATTTGAGCGAATAAATATAAATGAAAATTCTTTATCTTTTTTATTCGTTGTAAATAAGCTTCCTCTTTTTGTCATTCATGTCATCTTTTTTCAGGGATATATAAAGTATAGAATTTTTATGTAGTAAAATTTATGTGAAATTTTTATGTGTATTTTTCCTTTTAATTTTATATGTTAATAGCTCTTTCTCTACACTGAGATTAAAAACATAATTTTCTATGCAAAGAGTCCTCATTTTAATGGGACAATCATTTCATGTATTGACATACAAATACTTAACTTACTTTGGAGAAAAAAAATAGCCAATTTTTTTGACATGATTGGTTGAGTAATTTGTCATTTTTCCATGTATTTGAAATGTTTTCACTATCACATAGTAGGTTGAAACAAACACGCAGAAACACATCTACTTTAGGATCATAGTGTTTTTTTTTTAATTCCATCAATATATTTATAGCATCTTCCCGTTTTAATTGTTGTAGCATTATATTTTAATATATTGTAAAGAAAGATTGCCTCTGTTAGAGTTCTTTTCCAAATATGCCTTGCCTATGCTCATATATTTATTCATCTAGATTAATCTAAAATGATTTTACAAGTTTAGAGTATTGCATTGAAATTACATTAAACATATACATTTTTGTAGTTTTAGTTATAAGTTTACATATATTTATTAGATTAGTCTTAAGTAAGCTGTGTGATTTGGACTACTGTAGAATCTTCTCTCTCTTTCTAGATTTTTTTTGTTAATTCATAAGAAAGCTGATGATTTTTCTGTATATGTCAGCTATCTGGTCACTTTATAAAATGCTGTTGCTAGTTTTTAGTGTGTCTGTTGATTTCCTTTGAATTAGTAGGTATATTATCATATTATTTGCAAATAACGTGTGATGGTTAAGGTTGTGTGTCAACTTGGCTGGGCCATGATTCTCAGTGGTTTGGCAGTTATGATGTAGTTTGGCAGTTATGTAACCATGTAATCACCTCCGTGATGAGACCTGATATAATGTAATCACCTCCATCTTGAGATATGAAATAGCAGCCAATCAGTTGAAAGGGAATTTCCTTGGAGGTGGCCCACATCCAATATATATGGACTTTCTGGCAAAGTTTATTGGCTTTTATTCTATGCTGGATCCTGCATTCATCTCCTCATCATCTGACCTCCAGTTCTTGGAACTTGAGCCAGCAGCCTACCGTCTTACCTGCATATCTTGGATTCAACAGACTCCACAGTCTGTGAGCCAGCAGCCTGCCATCTGACCGCCAATCTTGGGTTCATCAGCCTGTGCAGCTACGTGGGTCAGGAGAAGCCTCAAGCTTAATGCCAGGCCACACACTTGGAATTTGCCAGCCTCTACAACTGCATGAGCCATTTCCTTAAGATGAATCTCTCTGTGTATATATATGTACAAATATATATATATATAGCTGTATTTATAGAGAGAAAGATTATATGTATATATGTGTATATATACGTGTATATATGTGTACGCTTCACCACTTCACTGGTTTTGCTACTTCAGAGAATCCAGCCTAAGGCATTTGGTATCAAGAATGATTCTACAGAAACAAAATTATAAGGATGAGTTTTCTAAATTGGTTTTTAAGTCTGGTTAGTATTAAAGATGTTGATGACTCTGCTTCCAGTAGTAAAGAGGGCACTGCTAATCCATGGTGTGAGGTAGCAATAGAAATACACAAAATATCATTACCAATAGATGAAGTATTGGTGAGAGGTGAGGCTCTGGGTGATCTTGTGCTTGATATTTTTCAGCAATTTTGTCAGAATAAGTATAAGGAAGCTAGATGGTTGGTCCTACTTTCACTAGACAAAGTGGTGAAAGAAAGAGATGAGCTCAGGGCTTCAGAGTCAAAATTCAAGTGCCACATAAATGACCTCAAAGTTGCCACTTGTATCTGAAAGAAACCCTTATTTCTTGTAGTAACAGAGCTGATATTGCCAAGAAACAAACCCAGAGTCTGATTGTAAGATTGGCTAAATTACAACACTACTTGAATCCCAAAGTTAATGTGAGAGCATTGATTCAGAAGAAATGGGATCCTGTACCTTGGGATGGGGACATATGGGTAGATAATCAGGAAGCTGGGAAGACCAATCCCCTAAATTTCATTGAATTGCTCCTGCCAACAAAACCATTAGGCCCTGTACCCACAAGTGATAGATCAACCCAGCTGTGCATGAAGAGCCTTTGTCTGAAATATCTCCTAGGCAGCATCTGATTCATCTCCTGGGGAGGCATCTGTGTCATTGCCTGGGGCATAATTTGAGGCAGATGCCTTAAGCCATTGCTGAATATTCTCAAAACACATCTCCACTACACATTTTTCTTCTAAAGCTATAACTAGACTTAAGTCCCAGTGAGCCCCAAAAGGCGAGGAAAAAAGTGTGGCTTAGGAGGAGGTATGCTACACTCCAAAAGAACTGCTTGATTTTTCTAATATGTACAAACAGAAACCTGGGGAATACATGTGGAAATGGCTATTAAGGGTGCGGGGTAATGGTGCAAAGAACATAAAGTTGGATCAGTCTAAGCTTATTGATATGGGCCCACTAAGTAGAGATTCTTCATTCAATGTTTCATCTCAAGAGGCTAGGAAAAGATCTAATAGTTTATTTGATTGGGTCACTGAAGCATGGATTACATGGCAGCCTACACTAAATCAAGTTGAAGTACCATTCCTACTTTGGTATACTGTAGAAGAAGGTATCCAAAGGCTTAGGAAAACTGGCATGTAGAGTGGATTTATCAGGTTAGATCAACAGACTCACACATGGAGTGCACAGAGGACACATTTTTTACCACAAAAGTGAGGAACACATTTGTGAAGGAAGCCCCAACATCCTTGAAGGCTGCTGTGATTTCTCTTTTATGTAAGTCAGATTTGACAGTGGGAGCTGCCCAAACTGAATTGGGATACCTAACTACAATGCGTCCTGATTGGACCTCGTGGTGGTACAGGCCAAATGTTGTCACTCAATAAACAAAGACTAGGTGGGCATGGTTATTGTAATGGACAGCAAAGTTAAAGCAGTAATCAGAATAGTCTGACTCATATGGACTTATTGCATGGGCTACATATTCATGGTGTCCCTAGGAGTGAAATAGATGGGAAATCTACTAAGTATTTACTTGATGAAGAATTCTAGGTCCAGTGAACAGTAGTCTAACTTGAATCACCGAAATAGAAAGCCACAGCCTCTCAATCAATTCCCTGACTTGAGCCAATTTACAGACCCACAACCCTTTGAATGAAGGGGAGGATGGGTTCTCTTGAGGAAGGACCCCACAACACTGAGAAAAATTTATACTGCTAATTGTCCTCCCAGCCTTCCCCAAAGGGACCTACAGCCTTTTATGACAGTGACTGTTCACTGGAGAAAAGGAAATAATCAGAATTTTGGGGAGTTCCTGGATACTGGCTCTGAAATGACACAAATTTCAGGAGACCCAAAACATCACTGTGGTCCACCAGTCTGAGAGGGGGCACGTGGAAGTCAGGTTATTAAAGGAATCTTAGCTCAGGTTCATCTGACAGTGGGTCCAGTGTGTCCCATTCTGTAGTGATTTCCCCAGTTCCAGAATGCATAATTGGAATACATATACGCAGCAATTGGCAGAATTACCATAATTGATCCCTGACAAGTGGAGTGAGAATTTTATGGCAGGAAAAGTCAAGTGGAAGCCATTACAACTGCCCCTACCTAGGAAAATAGTAAACCAAAAGCATTACCACATTCCTTAAAGCCCTGATGGAACAGTGGTTAAGAGCTTGGCTGCTAACAAAAAGGTTGGCAATTCGAATCCACCAGCTGCTCCTTTGAAACCCTATGGGGCAGTTCTAGTCTGTCCTATAGCATAGCTATGAGTCAGAATTGATTTGATGCCAATGGGTTTGGTTTAGTTTTTGGAGGGATTGCAGAAATTAGTGCCACCATCAAGAATTTGAAGGATACAAGGGTGGTGATTCCTACCACATCCCCATTCAATTCGCCTATTTGACCTGTGCAAAAAAACGATGGATCTTGGAGAATGACAGTAAATTATTGAAAACTTAATCAGATGGTGACTTCAGTTGCAGCTGCTGTACTAGATGTGGTTTCATTGCTTGAGGAAATTAATACATTTCCTGGTATGTGGTATGCAGCTATTGATCTGCCCAATGCCTTTTCTCCATACTTGTTTTGAAGGAAGCAGTTTGCCTTCATCTGGCAAGGCCAGTAATACACCTTCAATGTCCTACCTCAAAGGTATATCAACTCTCCAGCCTTACGTCAATTTAGTCCACAGGGGCCTTGATCATTTTTTACTTCCACAAGACGTCACACTGGTCCATTACATTGATGACATTGTGCTGATTGGACATAGTAAAGAAGTGTCAACAACTGTGGACTTACTGATAATACATGTGCAGTCTAAAAAAACCAAAACCAAACCCACTGCCATTGAGTCGATTCAGACTCATAGTTACCCTATAGGACAGAGTAGAACTGCCCCACAGAATTTCCAAGGACCACCTGGCAGATTTGAAATGCCAACCTCTTGGTTAGCAGTTGTAGCACTTAACCACGACTCCACCAGAGTTTCCATTTGCAGTCTAGATGGTGGGAAATTAATAAGACAAAAATTCAGGTGCCTTCTACCTCAGTGAAATTTCTAGGGATTTTGTGGTATAGGGCATGTTGACATATTCCTTCTAAAGCAAAGGATAAATTATTGCAGCTGGCCCCTCCCAAAACAAGAAAGGGGGCACAATGTCTGGTGGTACCCTTCATATTTTGGAGGCAACAAATGCCTCATTTGAGGGTGCTACTCCGGCCTATTTATCAAAAAGCTCCTAGGTTTGAGTGGGGCCCAGACCAAGAGAAAACTCTGCAACAGGTTCAGGCTGCCATGCAAGCCACTCTGCCACTTGGGCCGTATAATCTGGCTAATCCAATGGTGCTTGAAGTGTCAGGGGCAGATAGGGATGCTGTTTGGAGTCTTTGGCAGGCCCCATTGGTGAATCACAGCTCAGACCCTTAGGGTTTTGAAGTAAGGTCCTGCCATCCTCTGCTGATAACTACTCTCCTTTTGAAAAACAGTTTTGGCTTGTCAGTGTGATTTAGTAGAGGCTGAATGTTTAACCACGGGCCACAAAGTAACCATGCAACCTGAGTTACCCATGATGAACTGGGTGTTGTCTGACCCACAGAGCCATAAAGTCAGACATGCCCAGCAGCACTCCATCATTAAATGAAAGTGATATATATGAGATTGAGCCTGAACAGATCTGAAGCTACAAGTAAGTTGCATGAGAAAGTGGCCCAAATACCCATGGTCTCCACTCCAGGCACATTACCTTCCATTTCCCAGTCTGTACCTACTATCTCATGGGAAGTTACTTATGATCAGTTGACTGAGGAAGTGAAAACTCATGATTCTGCTCAAATGCAGGTACCACTCGACAGTGGACAGGAGCAGCACTGTGGCCCCTTTCTGGGAACTCCCTGAGGTCAGTGGTGAAGTGAAATCCTTCCAAGTGGCAGAACTTCGAGCAGTGCACCTGGTTGTTCACTTTTCTTTGAAGGAGAAATGGTCAGAAGTACTGTTGAATACTGATTCATGGGCTGTGACTAATGGTTTGTCTGGATGGTCAGGGTCTTGGAAGGTACATAATTTGAAAATTGGAGACAAGGAGGTGTGTGGATAGACCTCTCTGAATGGGCCAAAGAAGTGAAGATATTTGTGGCTGATGTGAATGCTCACCAAAGTGTGTCCTCAGCAGTCGAGGATTTTAATAATATCCTTAAAATGATGGGTTCTGTGGAAACCAATCAGACTCTTTCCTCAGCCACTCCTGTCATTGCCCAATGGGCTCATGAACGAAGTGGTCATGATGGTAGGGATGAAGATTGTGCATGGTCTACGCAACACGGACTTCCACTCACCAAGTCCGACTTGGCTAGAGCCACTGCTTAGTGCCCAATCTGCCAGGGGCAGAGACCAACACTGAGTCCCCAATATGGCACCATTCCTCAAGGTGATTAGCCAGTAACCTAGTGGCAGGTTGATTACATTTGACCATCTCCATTACAGAAAGAGCAGTGTTTTGTTCTTAATGGAATAGACACTTACTCTGGATACATATTTGCCTTCTCTGCGTGCAATGCTTCTGCCAAAATTACCATCTGTTGACTTATAGAGCTCCTTAGCCACCATCATGTCATCCTACACAGTATCACCTTGGATCAAGGGACTCACTTCACAGCAAATGAAGTGTGGCAATGGGTCAATGCTCATGGAATTCACTGGTCTTACCGTGTTCCCCATCCATCCTGATTCAGCTAGCTTGATAGAATGATGGAATGACCTTCTAAAGACACAATTACAGTGCCAGCTAGGTGGCAATACCTTGTGGGGTTGGGACAATGTTCACAGGAGGCTGTATATGGTCTAAACCAGAGTCCAATATATGGTGCTATTTCTCCCACAGCCAGGATTCCATGTGTCCAGGAATCAAATATTTTTGTTTTCTTCACTTGTAAAATATAAGGTGTAAACAGGGCTAGTGCATTTTCGGTTGTACATGTGTTAGCTGTATCATGTTAGTTGCAAGTATGACTTTATAATTGTCTTTATTTAGCGATTACATATGGTTTAAAGAGATGTGTACAGGTGCCAAGTTGACAAAGAATGGACCCTGATATTTTAGGTTGTGTGTCAACTTGCCTGGGGCATGATTTTCAGTGGTTTGTCAGTTATGATGTAGTCTGATACTTATGTAAGGATGTAATCACCTCCATGTTGAGATCTGCTATGAGTAGCCAGTCAGCTAAAAGGGAGTTCCCTTGGGGGTGTGGCCCACATCCAATATACATGGACTTTCTGGCAAAGCTTACTGGCTTTTACCATGCTCTGGATCTTGTATTCATCTCCTCATCATCTGACCTCCAGTTCTTGGGACTTGAGACAGCAACCTGCTACCTGACTTGACAATCTTGGGTTAGTCAGCCCTTGCAGCTATGTGAGTCAAGAGAAGCCTCTAACCTGATGCCTAACCCACTGACTTGGGACTTTTCAGCCTTTACAACTGTGTGAGCTATTTCCTTGTTATAAACCTCTCTCTCTGTCTATACAATTATGTATATATACATATACATATATATATGGGAGCCCCGGTGTTGCACTGGTTAAGAGCTTGGCTGCTAACTGAAAGGTCAGCAGTTCAAATGCACCAGTGGCTCCTTGGAAACCCTATGGGGCAGTTCTACCTTGTCCTATAGGGTCACTATGAGCCGGATAACCTCGGCAGCCACAGGTTTTTGGTTTTGTGAGTTGTCAGCCTGTCACCTCATCTACAGATTTTGGACTTGCCAGCCCCCACAATTGTGTGAGCCAATTCCTTGCAATAAATCAGTCAGTCACAGAAGGACAAATACTGTATTATTCCACTTATATTAAATATCTAGAACAGGCAAATGTATACAGACTTAAGGTTATCAGTGGTTACCAGGGATAGCATATGTGTGTGTATATATATATATACACACACACACGCATACTTACACTTCACTGATTTCACTTCTCCAGCCTAAGACATAAGAGGTTTTTTGTTTTGCTTTTGTTTTTTGTCTCTTTCTACCTAATAAGTTTTATTTATTTATTTTTTTAGTATTATCACATTGATCAGAAGTTGGAGAAATATTGAGTAATTAACAAAGAGTAGATATTATAGCCTTGTTTCTGACTTAAATGGAAATATTTCAAAATTTTCACCATTCAGTATAATATTTACTGGCATTTTTCTGCTTGTATGCTAAGAAAGCAATATTTTTCTTAGATTTTTAGGTTTTGAACAGTGTTTTTGCTTATATGCTTATTGCTTTTTGTTTTATTTTGTACTATTAATTTTTATTATAAATGTGCTTTGAAGTCTGTGAAATGCCTTTTTTGTGTCTATTTAGGTTCTCATAGCTTTATGAGTGTGGTTCGTAAAATGAAGCCATCTGTATATTTCTGGAGTCCATATAATTGATATTCAAGGACGGTTATTTTGGTGTTTGACAAAGCGATATGAACGTCCTATCTCTGACATTTGTTAGGTTTGTAACCCTGAATAATTTATTTAATTTTGCTATGTCTTAGTCATCTGTAAAATGGAAATAATAATACTGTCTACTCACACAAAAACAGCTGTGAGGGTTAATTGAGACAATGTATTCTTAGCCCATTGCCTAGCATATAGCAAGTACACAATAATATAATAGTGGTTATAGAAATAGTAGTAAAATTAATATATGTTTACAATGTTTGTGGCTTTATTTTTATAAGATGCAGTCATCCACAGTTTACCTTTTTGTTCCATTTCACTAAAGTTTTGAGAGCAGGCTTGGGTTAGCTTCAGAAAATGATATGGTCGGTAGTGAGATGGTTAATTTTATGTGCCAACATGGTCAGGCTATTTTTCCCAGCTGTTTGGTCAAAGACTAGTCTAGATGTTGCTATCAAGTATTTATATGTAATTAATATTTAAATCAGTTGGCCTTAAATAAAGTAGATTACCCTTCATAATGTGAGTAGGCCCCATCCAATCAGTTGAAGACATAAGAACAAAACCAGAAGCTTTCCAGAGGCGGGATTCTGCCTCCAGACTATATATAAACATTCTGCCAGAATTCCTCTCTCTCTCCCACCACCTGACCCTACTAATTTGGGACAAAAGACTGCCGGCATTTCTAGCCTGTCACTTCATCTGCAGATTTTGGACTTGCCAGCCCCCACAATTGTGTGAGCCAATTCCCTACAGTAAATCAATCAGTCAGTCACAAAAGGACAAATGTTGCATTAGTCCACTTACATTAAATATCTAGAACAGGCAAATGTATACAGACTTAAGGTTATCAGTGATTACCAGGGATGGGCAGAAGGACTCACTGCTTTGGAGACACCAAGCATCTATTAAGGGTAATGGGAAAAGTTGAAAATTGATAATGGTGGTGAATGTACAACATGATGAAAACAATGCCACTAAATTGCACATGTGAAGAATGTTGAAATGGCAAATATTTTGTTACAAACATATTTACTACAGCAAAAAATAAATGATAACAGTTAAGTTAAATGTTGAATTGTACAAAGCAATATCTATGACAAATATGCAATGGGTATAGAGAAACAAAAAAATCAATCCATCACTCTAGATATAGGTATAGGCATAGATATAGATACAGAAAGATAGATAGATAGATGATAGATAGATAGATGATTGATAGATAGATGATAGATAGATAGATAGATAGATAGATAGATAGATAGATAGATAGATAGATGATAGATAGATAGATAGATAGATGATAGATAGATTAGATAGATAGATAGATAGATAGATAGATAGATAGATAGATAGATAGATAGATAATAGATAGATAGATATAGATAGATGATAGATAGATGATAGATAGATAGATAGATAGATAGATAGATAGATAGATAGATAGATAGATAGATAGATAGATAGATAGATAGATAGATAGATGATAGATAGATGATAGATAGATAGATAGATAGATAGATGATAGATAGATGATAGATAGATAGATTAGATAGATAGATAGATAGATAGATAGATAGATAGATGATAGATAGATAGATAGATAGATAGATAGATAGATGATAGATAGATGATAGATAGATAGATTAGATAGATAGATAGATAGATAGATAGATAGATAGATAGATAGATAGATAGATAGATAGATAGATAGATAGATAGATAGATAGATAGATAGATAGATAGATAGATAGATAGATAGATAGATAGATAGATAGATAGATAGATAGATAGATAGATAGATAGATAGATAGATAGATAGATAGATAGATAGATAGATAGATAGATAGATAGATAGATAGATAGATAGATAGATAGATAGATAGATAGATAGATAGATAGATAGATAGATAGATAGATAGATAGATAGATAGATAGATAGATAGATAGATAGATAGATAGATAGATAGATAGATAGATAGATAGATAGATAGATAGATAGATGTATGTCTTGGAAGAAGTACAAATCTGTCTTGGAAAAAGTACAGCCAGACGCTCCTTAGAACCAAGGATGACAAGACTTCATCTCTAGTACTTTGGACATGTTATCAGGAGGGACCAGTCCCTGGAGAAGGACATCATGCTGGGTAAAGTAAAGGGTCAGTAAAAAAGAGGGAGACCCTCAATAAGATGGATTGGTGCAGTGACTGGAACAATGGGCTCAAACATAACAATGAGTAAAAATTAAGGCATCAGAGGTGGGGAGAGGATGCTGCGATCCTTTCTGGAGGTTCTAGGGGAGAATCTATTTCTTTGCCTTTTCCAGCTTCTAGAGACTGCCTGTATTCTTTGGCTCAAGGTCCCCTTCCATCTTCAAATTCATTGATGGCCAGTTATGTTTTTCTCATTTGCCCTCTGATTCTGACCCTTCTGCCTCACTCTTCCTCTTTTAAGTACCCTTTTGATTACATTGAGACCGCTAGGAAAATCCAGGATAATCTCTTTTCTATTTTAAGGTCAGCTGATTAGCAACCCTAATTCCATCTCCTCCTGTAATTCCCTTTTGTCATATAACATAACATATCCACAGGTTCCAGGGATTAGGACATGGACATCTTTAGAGAGATATTCTTCTGTCTACCACACCCAAAAACAACCACGTATTAAAATAGTAGTTGTTAAAGTCAAGGAAGAACATACACAAGGATTAGATGTGAAATAAGAGCTAGCAGGAGTTACTGAAGTAAAAAAAGACATTTCAAACAGAGGGAACAGTATGTGCAAAAGAATAAAGCTTAAGTGAGGATAACAAGTCTGGGTTACTGTCTTAGCCCTGAGTGTGTTTATAACTCTGAAATAATACTTACCGAGTAGCAAGGCTTCTCCAGAAGTCTGGCTGTGAACTCAGGTTTATCCTTAGTACTGCTTAGAATCCTGCATTGCATTCCATACACCCACTTTCTGCCACATGGGAAGTTCTCAATTAGTGTTACAAGGGGGCAGGCTGGGGTCTTACATATTGTATGTAAGGTCATATAGGAAACGGCAAAAAATTGCATTTATGTAGAGAGCATTGGGAGTCTCTATCAACTTGACAGTGACTAGGGTGTGTATATTCTTTTTACATGTGCACACAGTGCAAAAAACAGTAATGACAGAAAATAGCAAGTACCTTCTAGTAAAAAGACCAGACTTAATGGTCAGGCTGGGTCTAGAAGGACCCTGGAGACCTGGTCCCCAGACCTTCTTTTAGTCCAAGACAGGCACCATTCCCAAAGCCAACCCTTCAGACAGGGATTGGACTGGAATATGGGATGGAAAACGATATTGGTGAAAAGCAAACTTCTTGGATCAAGTAGACACATGAGACTATGTTGGCTTCTCCTGTCTGCAGGGGAGATGAGAAGGCAGAGGGGGCCAGAAGCTGCCTTGAATGGACACAAAGAGAAAGAGTTGAGGAAAGGACTGTGCTATCTCATTAGGGGTAGAACAATTAGGAGTGTATAGCAAGGTGTATGTAAATTTTCATATGAGAGACTGACCTGATTTGTAAAATTTCGCTTAAAGCGCAATAAAAATTAATTAAAAAAAAAGCCATCACACAAATAGATATATGCACACCCATGTTTATTGCAGCACTGTTCACAATAACAAAAAGATGAAAACAACTAGCTGCCCATCAATGGATGAACGGACAAACAAATTACAGTATATTCACACAGTGGAATACTATGCAATGACAAAGAACAACGAAGAATCTGTGAAACATTTCACAAAATGATGAATCTGGAAGGCATTATGCTGAGTGAAATTAGTCTGTCACAAAAGGGCAAGTATTGTATGAGACCACTATTATAAGAACTCAAGAAAAGGTTTAAACGCAGAAGAAAACATTCTTTCATGGTTATAAGGGTGGGGAGGGAGAGAGAGGGGGATTCACTAACTAAATAATAGACAAGAATTATCTCCAAGAATTATCTCAGGTAAAGGGAAGGACAACACACAGTAGAGGGTAAGTCAGTACCACTGGACTAAACCAAAAGCTAAGAAGTTTCCTGAACATTACCAAACACTTCAAGGGACAGAGTAGCATGGTTTCAGGGGACATCTAGGTCAACTGGCATAACAAAGTTGGTTAAGAAAAAGTTCTACATCCCACTTTGCTGAGTTGCTTTTGGGGTCTTAAGAGCTTGGGAGCAGCAATCTGCGATGCATCAATTGGTTCCAACCTACCTGGAGCAAAGCAGAATGAAGAACACCAAAAACACAAAGAAACTATTAGCCCAAGAGAGAAAAGGGCCACGTAAACCAGAAACTCCATCAGTGTGAGACCAGAACTAGATGGTGTCCAGCTACCACCAATACCTGCCCTGAAAGGGAACACAACAGAGAGTCCCTGACGGAGCAGGAGAAAAGTGTGGTGCAGAACTCAAATTCATGTAAAAACACCAGACTTAATGGTCTGACTGAGACTAGAGGAACCCCAGAAGATATGGTCCCCAGACTTTCTGTTAACCCAGAACTAAAACCATTCCCGGAGCCAACTCTTCAGACAAAGATTAGACTGCACTTCCTAGTACTCACAAAGACTGTGCTTCTTAGTTCAAGTAGATAAAAAAAAAAAAAAAACAAGAGACTAAATGGGCAGCTCCTGTCCAGAGGCAAGATGAGGAGGCAGAAAGGGATAGGAGCTGGTTGAATGAACATGGGAAACCCAGGGTAGAAAGGGGGAGTGTGCTGTCATATTATGGGGATTGCAACTGGGGTCACATAACAATGTGTGTATAAAATTTTGTGTGAGAAATTAACTTGAGCTGTAAACTTTCACCTAAAGCACACACACACAAAAAAAGACTTTAAAATAAATAAATAGTACATTAAAAAAAAAAAAACTGTCTTTTCCCCATTTAACTGACTTTGGGGCCTTTGTCAAATATCAGTTGTTCATACGTGGATAGATTTATGTCTGAGTTCTCAATTCTGTTTCATTGGTCTATGTATCTGTTGTTGTACCACTACCAGGCTGTTTTCACTACTGTGGCAGTAGTATATTAGGTTCTAAAATCAGGTAGAGTGAGGCCTTCCACTTTGTTCTTCTTTTTCAGCAATGCTTTACATATCCAGGGCCTCTTTCCCTTCCATATGAAGTTGGTGATTTGTTTCTCCATCTCCATTAAAAAATGTCATTAGAATTTGAATCAGAATTGCATTGTATCTGCAGATGGCTTTTTCTAGAGTACACATTTTTACGTTGTCTTCCTATCAATGAGCAAGGTATGTTTTTCCACTTATGTAGGTCTCTTTCGGTTTCTTGCAGAAGTGTTTTGTATTTTTCTTTGCATAAGTCTTTTACATCTCTGGTAAAATTTATTCCTAAGTATTTTATCTTCTTGGGGGCTACTGTAAGTGGCATTGATTTGGTGATTTCCTCTTCAATGTTCTTTTTTTGGTGTAGAGGAATCCAGCTGATTTTTGTATGTTTATCCTGTATCTTGATGCTCTGCTGAACTCTTTTATTAGTTTCAATAGTTTTCTTGAGGATTCCTTAGGATTTTCGGTGTATAAGATCATGTCGTCTGCATATAGATATAATTTCACTTCTTCCTTGCCAATCTGGATGCCCTTTATTTCTTTATCTAGCCTAATTGCTCTGGCTAGAACCTCCAATACAATGTTGAATACGAGTGGTGATAAAGGGCATCCTTGTCTTGTTCCCGATTTCAAGGGGAATGCTTTCAGGCTCTCTCCACTCAGGATGATGTTGGCTGTTGGCTTTGTATAAATGCCATTTGTCATGTTGAGGAATTTTCCTTCTATTCCTATTTTGCTGAGAGTTTTTATCATGAATGAGTGTTGAACTTTGTCAAATGCCTTTTCTGCATCAATTAATAAAATCATGTGATTCTTGTCTTTTGTTTTATTTATGTAATGGATTACATGAATTGTTTTTCTAATGTTGAACCATCCCTGGATACCTGGTATGAATCCCACTTGGTCATGGTGAATTATTTTTTTGATATGTTGTTGAATTCTATTGGCTAGAATTTTGTTGAGGATTTTTGCATCTATGTTCATGAGGGATATAGGTCTATAATTTTCTTTTCTTGTGGTGTCTTTACCTGATTTTGGTATCAGGGATATGGTGGCTTCCTAGAATGAGTTTGGGAGTATTCCATCCTTTTCTATGGTCTGAAACACCCGTAGTAGTAGTGGTGTTAACTCTTCTCTGAAAGTTGGTAGAATTCTGCAGTGAAGCCATACAGGCCAGGGCTTTTTTTTTGTTGGGAGTTTTTTGATTATCTTTTCAATCTCTTCTTTTGTTATGGGTCTGTTTAGTTGTTCTACCTCTGTTTGTGTTAATTTAGGTAGGTAGTGTGTTTCTAGGAATTCATCCATTTCTTCTAGATTTTCAAATTTGTTAGAGTACGATTTTTCATAGTAATCTGATTCTTTTAATTTCAGTTGGGTCTGTTGTAATATCAGCTAACTCATTTCTTATTTGGGTTATTTGCTTTCTCTCCTGTTTTTTTTTTTTTTGTCAGTTTGGCCAATGGTTTATCAATTTAGTTAATTTTTTCAAAGAACCAGCTTTTGGTCTTGTTAATTCTTTCGTTTTTGTTGTTGTTGTTGTTGTTTGTTTTCTATTTCATTTGATTCTGGCCTAATTTTTATTATTTGTTTTCTTCTGGTGCCTAAGGATTTCTTTTGTTGCTTTCTTTCTATTTGTTTAAGCTGTAGGGATAATTCTTTGATTTTGGCCCTTTCTTCTTTTTCTATGTGTGCATTTATTGAAATAAATTGACCTCTGAGCACTGCTTTCCTTGTGTCCCAAAGGTTCTGATAGGAAATGTTTTCATTCTCATTGTATTTTCTATGAATTTCTTTATTCCATCCTTAATGCCTTCTATAACCCAGTCTTTTTTTGAGTGAGGTATTGTTCAGTTTCTAAGTGTTTGATTTCTTTCCCCTGCTTTTTCTGTTACTGAGTTCTACTTTTATGGCCTTATGGTCAGAGAAGATGCTTTGTAATATTTCAATGTTTTGGATTCTGTTAAGGCTTGCTTTATGACCTAATATGTGGTCTATTCTAGAGAATGTTCCATGGGCACTAGAAAAGACAGTATATTTGACTGTTTTTGGATGGAATGTTGTGTATATGTCTATAAGGTCAAGTTGGTTGATTGTGGCATTTAGAGCTTCCATGTCTTTATTGAGCTTCTTTCTGGATGTCCTGTCCTTCACTAAAAGTGTTGTGTTGAAGTCTCCTACTGTTAATGTGGAGCTATCTATGTCACTTTTCAGTGATGATAGAGTTTGTTTTATGTATCTTGCAGCCCTGTCATTGGGCGCATAAATATTTAATATCGTTATATCCCCCAGTGTATTGTCCGTTTAATCATTATATAGTGTCCTTTCTTATCCTTTGTGGTGGATTTAACGTTAAGTAAAGTCTATTTTGTCAGAAATTAATATTGCCACTCCTGCTCTTTTTTGATTGTTGTTAGCTTGATATAGTTTTTCCCATCCTTTGAGTTTTAGTTTGTGTCTCTAAGTCTAAAGTGTGTCTCTTGTAGGCAGCATACAGAAGGACCATGTTTTTGAATCCATCCAGCCAGTCTCTGTCTCTTTATTGGGGCATTTAGTCCACTAACATTCAGCATAATTATGGCTAGGTATGAATTTATGAATTTAGTGTTGTCATTTTGATGTCTTTTTTTGTGTGTTGTTGACAGTTTCTTTTTCCCACTTAACTTTTTGTGCTGAGTAGTTTATCTGTATGTATTGTCTTTTCCTCATATTCATTGTTGACTTTTTTTTGTATCTTATTTTCATGTGTAGGATAGTTTGTCTCCTTTGTGATTATCTTAATATTTACCCCTATTTTTCTAAATTTAAATGTAACTTTTTTCTTTCATTGCCTTGTCTTCCTCTCCATATGAAAGATCTGTGACTATATGCCTTAGTTCCTGTTTATTGTTTTTATGTTGTCTTCTTTTACATAATAACATCATTGTTTCCATGTTTCGAGCATTCTTTTATCTTGATTTATTTTTGTGATTTTCCTGCCTGACTTGACATCTGATTGCTCTGTCCAGTGTTCTAGTCTTGGGTTGATATGCGATATTATTGGTTTTCTAACCAAAGAACTCCCTCTAGTATTTCTTGTAGTTTTGGTTTGGTTTTTCAGTTCCCTATACTTCTGCTTATCTGAAAATGTCCTAATTTCACCTTCATATTTGAGATACAGTTTTGCTGGATATGTGATTCTTGGCTGGCAATTTTTTCCTTTCAATACTTTATATAAGTCATCCCATTGCCTTCTCCCCTGCTCCGTTTCAGCTGGATAGTCCAAGCTTTGTACATGACTTTTCATCTATCCCTAGCTGCTCTTAAAATAATCTCTTTGACTTTGGTTTTGGCAAGTTTGATTATAATATGTCTTGGTGACTTTCTTTTAAAATCTACCTTATGTGGAGTTCAATGAACATCTTGGATAGATACCGTCTCATCTTTCACAATATAAGGGAAGTTTTCTGCCAACAAATTTTCAACAGTTGTCTCTTCGTTTTCTGTTATCCCTCCTTGTTCTGGTATTCCAATCACTCGTAGTTTATTTCATTTGATAGAGTCCCACATGATTCTTAAGGTTTCGTCATTTTAAAAAAATTCTTTTATCTGATTTTTCTTCAAATATATTGGTGCCGAGTACTTTATCTTCAAGTTCACCAATTCTGCTTTCCACTTTCTCAATTCTGCTCCTCTGACTTTCTATTGAGTTGTCTAATTCTGTAATTTTATATTAATCTTCTGAATTTCTAATTGCTCTCTTTCAATGGATTTTTGCAGCTTATTAGATTTTTCATTATGTTCTTGAATAACCTTTTTAATTTCTTCAACTACTTTATCTGTGTGTTCCTTGGCTTGTTCTGTGTATTGTCTGATCTTCCTAATTTCGTTCCTGATGTCTTGAATAATTCTGTATGTTAATCTTTTGATTTCTGCATCCAGTAATTCTAGGAAGGCAGCTTCATCCAGAAGATTCGTTAATTCTTTGTTTAGAGAGCTTGTTGATGTGATCATGGTTTGTTTCTTTATGTGACCTGATATTGACTGTTGGCTCTGAGCCATCTGTAAGTTATTGTATTTGTTTATTTTATTTTTGCTTACTGTATCCTAGCTTTTTGTTTTGTTTTGTTATGCCCAGACGGGTTGCTTGAGTGAGCTAGCTTGATTATTTTTGCCTTTGGAGCTCTGATGTACTGTCACCAGATGGCTAGAGCTGTTATCAGGTATATCAGTCTAGGAGTCCATTCATTTTTCTTGCATGAATTCAGCTCAGGTGTCCGGGTAGCTGATAATCAAGTGTGTGGTACAGGCTCTGTCCTACAGTCTTAGAGGGGCAGCGGCAATTGGTGTAGGTATCGGTATCTGGTTGCAGCAGGGAGTTATGCTCTGAACAAGGCAGAGGGCTGAGAATCATCCCCCAAGTGTCTCTGAGGAATGTGTGTCCCTTTCTCTAGAGTGTACAGGTGGGTAGGTTCTGCAGATGGACCATGGGCACCCAACGTTTTTTGTTGTAAGGACTGGGACATACCAGTTATCCTTAGACCCCTGTCATGGGTAGCTGGGTGACCTGAGTGGAGCCACCAGCCCTTAGGCTCCTGATGTGGGTAGGTGAGGACCCTGTTTAATAGGCAAAGTGGTGTCAAACATCAAACACCTACCTATCCACTGCACAGCTGAAACAGTTTTCATCTGCCAACAAGGGCCTATTCTCTTGAAACAAGCTTACACAGGTCCACACAGTGGGGAAAGGTATTCAAAGTCCACAGACCATTTATGCCTGGACAGGAGCCACTTCTGTCCTGAGCTCCCCAGTAAGTGGAGCTGGTAAAATCTCTTTTTCTCCAATTGCTAATTTATTTCTTCTCCAAGGCCAGGAGGATGGATCCAGGTGCTCAACAGAGCCTATCTGAAGCTCAGTGAAATCAACAACCACTGAAGCCACCTAGGGGGTAGGGGCATGGTAAAATACATGCAAGTACTTAGTTTTTGCCTAGAGCACCATTCTTCTCTGATTCCAGAGGTATGAGTAGGCTGTGTGGCTGGCTGCTTCTCCCCATGGAAACTGCAGTCAAATGTTAGTACCATCCCGCCACAGCAGCTCCTGGGAATGGTGCCTGAGGGATTCCAGTGATTCAGGTCTGGCAACTCCTCTTTGCTTCTGAACCACCTCTCTCTCTTCTTGCCGCTCAGTCCATTTTCTAACTTTGCGTTGATGTTCAGGGCTCCTAGGTTGTCATAAATACAATCGTTTCACTTGTTTTTCCTGGACTTTGTTGTAAGAGGGTTCACAGGAAGCTGGCTATCCTGCCATCTTGGCCTAACCACCACAATTCTCAGGAAGAGAATTTTGGTGAGGGATGGCTAGAGAAAAAAGATGCCAAAGTAGCACTGGTGTCTCAGGAAAGTGAATAGATGAGCAAAAGGATTTTTAAAGAGTGTTTCTAAGCAACTAATATTCAGATGCTCCATGAGTAAAATAGAGTTTATTTTTAATTACATTTTGCTGTTAAACTTGGCCTCTTGCACATACCATGGCTCTAAGACTGCATAGATCAATCTATGCATAGAACATATAACTAAGATAAAAGTATATGGTTAGCCTACTACATACACTATTGTATTTGCTAAATCTTAAAACAAACACATTTGCAATAGTTGCCTCTTATTATTACTTGATTGAAATATTTTCAGGCTTTAACTTTGTTGATTTTATTGTGGTGAAAATATATATACCAAAGCATATACCCATTCAACAACTTCCACATTTACAATTCAAAACATTGATTATAGTTTTCATGTTGTGACACCATTATTGCTATTCTTTTGCAAAATATTCCCCCACCATTAACACAAACTCAATGCCACCCAAACAAAACTCCTTTCCCCTTCACTCCTACCCCTGGTAACCATTAATAATCTTTGGTTCCTACATATTTTCTGATTTCATATAGGTGACATCATGCAGTATTTTTCCTTTTTCAACTAACTTACTTTGCTCAGCATAATGTTTTCAAGGCTTATCCACTCTGTAGCATACATCAGAACTTCATTTCTCTTTACCACTGTATAATATTCCAATATATGTATATATCATACTTTATTTATCCATTTATCTGTTGGTAGACGTTTTTGGTTATTTCCATCTTTTAGCTAGTGTGAAAAGTGCTACAGTGAACACTGGTGCCCAAGTTTGTTTGTGTCGTGCCTTCACTTCTTCAGAATTGTGTTTGCTGAGTCATATGGTAGTTCTATGCTCAGCTTTTTGAGGAACTGCCAAACTGTTTTCCACGGTGGCTGCACCATTTTACATCCCCTCCAACAATGGATTAGGGTTCCAATTTCTCCACAACTTCCACAACACCTGTTGTTTTCTGGCTTTTTGATCATTGCCATTCTAATGGAGGTGAGGTGGTATCTCATTGTGATTTTGATTTGCATTTCTTTATTGGCTAATGATGTTGAACTGCTTTTCATGTGTTTGAATATTCTCAAGTATTGAATATTGTCTTCTGTTCAAGACCTTTGCCCATTTTTTGATTGGGTTGTTAGTCTTTTTGTTGTTAAGCTGTAGGAATTTTGTATGTATTTTGGATATTAAGCCCTTATTTGGTTCCCCCAAATTTTCTCCCATTCTGTGCGTTGTCTTTTCACTTTGTTGATAAAGTCTTCTGATAAACAAAAGTATTTAGTTTTTATTAGATCCCATTTATCCATTTTGTTTTTGCTGTTTAAGCTTTTCTTGTCTTATCTGATAATCTATCATTAAACACTATCTCTCACAACCTTGTTGCTAATTTTCTTTTATGAACTTTATGGTTTTAATTTTCACATTTAGGTCCTTGATCCATTTTGAACTAGTTTTTGTGTATGGTGTGAGGCATAGCTCCTGATTTATTCTTGTGCTTTTTTTTTACATATGAAAATTCAATTTTCCCAGCACAATTTCTTGAAGAGACCCTTTCTTTCCCACTAAATGGACTTAGCACCCTTGTCAAAAATCATTTGACCATAGATGTATGGATTTATTTCTGGACTTTCAATTCTATTCCTTTGGTCTGTATTTCTATTATTATAACAGTACCAGGCTGTTTTAATTACTGTAGCTTTATAATATGTTTTGAAATCAACAAATGTGAATCCTCCTACTTTATTCTTCTTCAAAATTGTTTTAGCTATTTGAGGTCCCATGCCCTTCCCTATAAATTTAAGGACTGTCTGTTCCATTTCTGCAAAGAAGGCTATTGGAATATTGATGGGGATTGCATTGAGTTTATACATTGCTTTGGGTAGTATTGACATCTTAACCTGCTTATCACTAATGTATAGAAGCCTGACTGATGTTTGTGTGTTGACCTTGAGCCCTGTCACCATGTTGAATTCATTTATTAGTTCTAATAGGTTTCTAGTGGATTCCTTGAGGTGTTCTATGTATAGGGTCATGTGATCTGCAAAAAAGAATGGTTTTACTTCCTCTTTGCTGATTCAGATTTTTTTTTTTCCTGTAGTCTTATTTCTTTGGCTAGGACTTACAGAATAGTGTTAAATAGCAGTGGTGAAAGTTTCTGATCTGAATGAGAAATCTTTTAGCTTTTCTCTATTGAGCGTGATGTTAGCTATGGGTTTTTCATAAACAACTTTTATTGTATTGAGGAAAATCCCTTCTATTCCTATCTTGTCAAGTGTTTTTTAACATGAAAGGATGTTGAATTTTGTCAAATGCTTTTTGTGCATCAACTGAGAACATCACGTGTTTTTCCTCCTTATTCTATTAATGTGGTGTATTATACTGACTGATTTTTTTAAATGTTGAACCACTCTTGTATCCTTGGGATAAATTCCACCTGATCATGGTGTATAATCCTTTTAATACCCTTTTGGATTTGGTTTACTAGTATTTTGTTGAGTATTTTTACATCTGTGTTCATTAGCAATATTGGTCTGTAGTCTTTTTTTTCTTCCTTGTGGTGTCTTTGTCTGGCTTTAGTATCAGGGTAATGCTAACCTCATAGAACGTGTTAGGAAGGGTTCCCTTCTCTTCTATATTTTTGGAAAAGTTTAAGTAGAATTGGGGTCACTTCTATCAATAAATATTTGGTAGAATTTCACAGTGAAGCCATCTGATCTGGTCCTAAACTTTTTTTTTTTATTATTATTGGTAGGTTTTTGGTTAATGATTTAATTTCTTCACTTGTTATGGGACTGTTGAGACTCATTATTTCTTTTGAGTCAATGCAGGAAGTTTATGTGTTCAAGGTGTTTTTCCATTTCCTGTAAGTTATCTAATTTGTTGATGTACAGCTAACTGTTCAGAGTATCCCTTTACAATTTTTTTTTTCTATATGGCCAATTGGAATGTCTCCACTTTTTTTTCTAGTTTTACTCATTTGCGTTTTCTCTCTCTTTTTTTTTTTTTTGGCCAGTCAAGCCAAAGCTTTGTTGATTTTATTGATCTTTTCAAAACAGTTTGTACTTCCTTTTCTAGTTTCTCACCTTATAGAGTTAACTCGGGATCTTTATTCTTTTTTAGTATAGGTGTTTTTTGCTGTATAATTTTATTTATTTTTAACAAAATGCTTATAAATTTTGATTGCTCTTTTTTGTACCTAGTATGTACAATGTATTTTCCTATTTTGACTCCTCCCCTTTTGTGCCTGTGTGTATGTGTGTGTGATTTCAGAATGAAGGAAAGTCTTCACTGTTTAACCAATCAGCACATAAGATTATATGGCCTCAGTTCTACCCATGATGACTTTATGACAAAGCACTTTGCATCACACTGTCGTAGATATGTGTGTCTCAGTTCCCTTCTTAACAGATAACGGTATAAAAATCCAAGATTTCCCCCTTAGTGTTCATTTTCCTAAGGCTTCTTTGAAAACAAAAAATATTGGTTTCTAGTTCTGTTTTCTGATTATAGCCTACAGGAATAGATATAGGGACTGGAATTCTATAGGTAAAGGAAAGGTGTACAAATACATGCACACATAGGAGTTACCAGTGTAAAATCTCCCCTTAACACAGGTGCTGGGCACTTCCCCTGCCACACTATTTCTGCCTTCTCTGGGTGACAAGGGCATAAGGTCTCTTCCAGGGACTTTATTTCTGTCCTGCACCATTAAAGATAGGAATCTGTTCAACTGAGATGCTGCTCAACAAAATCTAGGAGTGTGAGCAAGCTTTTCTTCTGTGGTGCAGCTTCAAATGGAACATGGACACCCCCCTTTCCTGGGAAGAGGGGTGGGAGCACTTCCATGGGAACAAATGTGCTTTGCAAAGGTGCAAAGGTCTGGCAGGGGGCAAAAGTGAGAGGAGGGCTGATATTTAAAACAATGTATTTTTCCTTCCCTGTTAATCATTTTGTGCTGAAGTTTCTCACCCATTGAATCAATGACATTAATTGTTTCAGGGAATGGCAAATACCATCTAGGACAAATACCATCTAGGACAAAGAAGTCATTGCTCAGCTTGAATTTCAAACTAACTTTTTTTTAAGTCCATGGTCTTAAAAGCCTGGCTTTGTTGAAGGAATAAAAGATTTCTGAATTCCAAAAACAGCCTTCTACATATCCCTAGCAAAGCCTGGGGGGTCCAATCACAGAGCTCTACTGTAATCCGTTGAAACCTAAGGGAAGTTCTGCTAAACAAAAAAAGGAAACCCTTGGGGGGGCTGGGAGGAACTTGCAGTAATTTAGAGGGCACAAGTCTAAGGCTAAGATGCTATTTGACTCCTTTCAGGGAACAGGAATTCCACATTCCCAATGTTAAGCCCAGAGTTTGGGGATGCAAGGCCATAGAATTTCCAGATATGATGACAAGGCAGCCAAAAGCATAAGTGGCGGTTAATTCCACCCTTGTTTGGAGCTTACAGCTCTTTGCAGTAGAGTATAGATGTCGAAGAAAGTGTTGAAGAAGAAGGAGAGTCTGGGATAGCCTGTGCTTATCTAGGAAATAGTGAGTAGGTTAATGTGGCCAGAGAATAAGTGATCGGTTAGGGAATGAGCCTGAAAAAGTAGCTGCCGTTGTAAAGCATTCGGTCATCCATTCTCTCTCTCTCTCTGAATGATTTCTTTTTCCATCTTGCAGTTTTAAATGTCATCTATTTACAGAGGATGCTTCTTATATTTAGATGTCTCCAGTCCACCAGACATCTCCTGTGAGATCCAAACTCATGCACGCGCACACACACACACACACACACACACACATATGTATACACACATAATTGCCTACTTAACATCTCCACTGAGGTGTTTTATTATTATCTCAAAGTTAGTGTGTCCAAAATTGAAGTTTTATTTATACGTAAGATACTTTTCTGTTCCAAGCTTAGTCATGTTAACAAGGGGTACCAGTAGCCCCAGTTGCTTAAGTCAAAATCCTTAGAGCATTCCCTGTTTCTGCCTTTTCTCTGTCTCCTCACATCCAATCCATCATCAGGTTCTGAGAGTTATTTCTTCTAAATGTGGTTTGACTTTGTTACTCTAATCCAAGCAATATCTAAAGAAGTCCTAAACTAGGACCAGACCAGAGCTAGGGACTATCCAGTTGACTCTGACTCTTGGAGATCCCATGTGTGTCTGATTAGAACCGTGTTCCATAGAGTTTTCAATGGCTGGTGTATCAGAAATAGATTACCAGAACTTTCTTCCAGGGTATCTCTGGGTGGATTTGAACTGCCAACCTTTCCATTAGCACTGAGTACATTAACCTCTTCACAACCCAGGGACTAAGACAGGACCAAAAACAAACAAAAAAATCAAACCCACTGCCATCCAGTTGATTCGGACTCATAGCAACCGTATAGGACAGAGTAGAACTGCCCCTAGGGTTTCCAAGGAGCAGCTGGTGGATTCAAACTGCCAACCTGTTGGTGAGCAGCCAAATGAAGTTTATGAGTAAAATGAAGTGAAGTGGGCATGATGACTGTTTGTAGAGAATAAGAGAGATATAGGAGTCTAGGGTATTGGTTGCCAGGCTGGATAAAACTGTCGCATAAAGAACGTGAGGGGAGAAGCTGCTTCTGGGTCTGTTGCATGTGAAGATGTGAGTGACATCCAGACATAAACATTCATTGGACACTCACATAGCCATGCCTGAGGCTGAAGGGAGAGGTTAGATCTAAAGATAGAGATGTGAGAGTTATGAGCAGCTTAAGTGATGCAAGAGTCTTACAAACTAGATTCCAGATTGGCATCACATAGTAATCTTACGAAACCACAGATTTCTGGGCCCACTCCTTAGTTACTGTTACTCAGCATATCAGTAGTAAACCAGTTCAAAAAACCAGTTACCACCTGGTAGGTTCTGACTCATGGCAACTCCATGTGTGTGTTAGAGTAGTACTATGCTCTACAGGGTTTTCAATGGCTGATTTTTCAGAAGTAGATTGACAGACCTTGCTTTTACAGTGCCTCTGGTTAGACTTGAACTGCTAACCTTTCCATTAGCAAGTGAGTGTGTTAACTGTTTGCTCTACCCAAGCACTCCAGGCCAGGAGTGGTGTTCAGGAATCTGCCTGGTTAGAAGCACCATGACAAATTCCATGTGTGACCGGTTTTGGAAACCAATGGACCGGACTATTTTGACCACAGTGTGTAAAGTAAGAAATGCAAATGGCAAAGAACAGACCTTTTGGAATTCAACACTAAAGGAGTGGACTTGGAGAAAGAGAAGTTGGTGCAGGAGGCCATGGAGGGATGGTCAGACAGTTGACGGGGAAGCAAAAGAGAGATATAAAGAAGGAGCTTTTCATTTTCCCTTTGTGTACAATGATTCACTACCACATTTTCATCTTCCTAGTATTATTTTCTCAAAGATAAAAACATTCCCTTTCTACAGCCTCCTTCCCTACAGACTTTTTTTTTTACAGTATCCTATTGAGTGAAAAAAGCATTTTATTAAAAGCAGTAATTTGTTACTGCTCTAAATGATCTTTTATAGTTTCTAAAAGACAGTGTCTTCTTGATAAAGCAGGTCTAAGAGTGAATTATCAGGCTACTGGAAGTCCTTGCCAATGAACAAAGACATAAAACATAATGTGCCTTAAGTCTGCTAATGCAAAGTGGCTGGGGTGTATTGCTAGTGAGCATGCTGCTGTTAGCATCTTTTACTTATCTTTGTTTCTTTTTCAGGTTTCTTCTAGAAAAAAAAATAAATTGCTCGTAAAAAAATTTTGAGACTCAAAATAAAGCACATACCTTTGTATAGGCAGAATTTATGAAATGGCACGCTGAGATACCGCCCCTTGTCTCTGGCAAGGTTATGCTCATTGAGCAAACGCCAGGCTAATGCTTCAGGCAGAATCAGAGTGAAGGAGTGGCGAGGCATTTTATTTTTACTCTCTCCCACTTTCTCCAGCCATCCTTGAGCTCTTGTGGCTAGTGAGATTTGAAAGCGAGGAAATGAAGGCATTGGTTGTAAGCCGACAGACACCTCCACACCTGTTTGCACACTGCACACACCTGAGGAGGAGGAGGCACTCTCATACCTCTGCCCTTCCTGCTAAAGACATCTGAGACAAGCCTTGGAGGACCATAAAAGTCCCCACATGTTGTCATTGAACGGCTGTTAGAAATTTCACAGCTGACAGCGATGCATCTAATTACTGAATTATTAAATGGAAGTCTTCCACCTAAAAAGCAATGTCCTGTCACTCAAGCAAGATAAATTCAAGTGAAAAGCAGAAGTACTATTAGGTCATCTCGCTCACTTCTGCAGATAGTTTTCAAATCTTCAAACTCACAGGGCAAGAAAACTTTATTGCCTCTGGTACCTGCTTTAAACTTAACTTGAATAGTAAGCCACATGTGTTTTTAGTCCCCACACTAGTTGTTTGGAACAACAGAGTCTCACAGCCGTGTGCTATTTTGCATTTTTGTTTCAGGCCCAAAAATTCCTTTCTGAACTTAGACTGTCATTCATACAGAAATCATTTCTGAGGGATTTCTGTACAGGAAATAAAACCAGGGAGGGGGGATGGTTATGGGACAAGAATGGCTGGGATGGCTACCTTATAACACAAGATGTTTTCTGCATAAGCCTTTTTTTTTTTTTCTTGTAGCTTTGTAGAAGATTGTAGATTGCAGAAATAGCCTAGCCTCCCTCAGTCTGCCTAGAGGGCAGACCAGTAGATGTTATAATTTCCATTTCTGTGTTTATGTCCTCAAAAGGCCACTTGACAACAATAATAATAAAGTAATAAATTCCAATTGTTGTGCTTTCATTGTCACTTTACTATAATGACATTATACTAAAATCTTTATTTAAAAAAATGTCATTATATCTGTATGAAATAGATATCATCATTAGATCCACTTTGGAGAAGAGGAAGCTGAGTCACAGATATGTTAAGTAATTTACATGGTCAAAATAACATAGCTTGACCAACAAATACAACTTCAAAAAGGAAAACAATACCATTAATAATAGTCCTAAAAAGGTAAAATACTTAGGAATAAATCTAACCGGGAACATAAAAGACTTATACAAAGAAAACTACAAAATATTATTGCAAGAAACAGAAATGGAAAAACATACCATCTTCATGGATAGGAAGACTCAACATTATGAAAATGTCAATTCCACCCAAAGTTACCTACAGATATAATGCAGTCTTGATCCAAATACCAACAACATTCTTTAACAAGATGGAAAAACTAATCACCAAATTATGTGGAAAGGAAAGAGGCCCTGATAAGCAAGGCATTATTGAATTTAAAAAAAAAAAAAAAGTAGGAGGCTTCACATTACCTGATTTTAGAACCTATTATACCACCACAGTAGTCAAAACAGCCTGGTACTGGTACAACAGCAGACACATAGACCAATGGAACAGAATTGAGAACCCAGATGATGTAAATCCATCCACCTATAAGCAGCTGATCCTTGACAAAGGACCAAAGTTCATTAAATGGGAACAAGAGTCTTTTCAACAAATGATGCTGGCAAAACTGGATGTCCACTTATATAAAAAAATGAATCAGGACCCATACCTCACACTATACACAAAAATTAACTCAAAATGAATCAAAGCCCTAAATATAAAACCTAAAAAGATAAATATTATGGAAGAAAAAATAGGGACAATGCTAAGTGCCTTAATACATGGCATAAATACAATACAAATCATAGCTAACAATGCACAAATACCAAGGATAAACTAGATAACTGGGAGCTCCTAAAACAAACGCTTGTGCTCATCAAAAGACTTCACCAAAAGCATAAAAAAAGAACCTACAGGCTCGGAAAAAAATAATTTGGCTATGACATATCCAGCAAGGATCTAATCTCTAATACCTGTAGAACATTTCAACACTTCAATAACAAAAAGATAAATCATCCAGTTAAAAAATGGGCAAAGGATATGAAGAGACACTTCACCAAAGAAGACATTCAGGTGGCTAGTGAACACATGAGTAATGCAAGTAATTACTACAGTGAGATACCATCTCATCCCAACTTTACTGGCATGAATCAAAAAAACAGAAAATAGCATATGTTGGAGAGGTTGCAGAAAGTTTGGAACTCTTACGCACTGCTGGTGGGGATATAAAATGGTACAACCACTTTGGAAAACAACATATTGCCTCCTGAAAAAGCTACAAATAGAAATACCATATGATCCAGCAATTCCACTCCTAGGAATACATCCTAGAGAAATAAGAGCCATCAGGCTAATAGACATATGTGTACCTATGTTCATTGCAGCGTTATGCACAATAGAAAAAAAAAAATGGAACCAACTTAAGTGCCCATCAACAGACGAATGGATAAACAAATTATGGTACATACACACAATGGAATGCTATGCAATGATAAAGAACGATGATGAATCTGTGAAACATCTCACAACATGAGTGAATCTGGAGAGCATTATGCTGAGTGAAATGAGTCAATCACAAAAGGACAAATATTACATGAAACTAGTATTATAAAAACCCAAGAAAAGATTTATACTCAGAAAAAAAAAATTTGATGATTATGAGGGAAGGGGGGGTTTTGGATGGGAAATCACTAACTAGACAGTAAAAAAAAAAAAAAAATTCAAGTGTTAAATTTGGTGTAGGGAAAGAAAACACACAGTATAGGGAAAGTCACCACTACTTGACCAAGGCAAAGCCATTAAAGTTTCTTAGACACATCCAAACACCTTGAGGGACTGAATTACTGGGACTGACGGCCAGAGACCATTGTCTTGGGGGACATCTAGCTCAATTGGCATAACATAGTTCATAAAGAAAATGTTCTACACCCCACTTTGATGAGTAGTGCCTGAGGTCTTAAAAGATTGTGAGCAGCCATCTATCAGCCCCATCACGTTTGCAGCAAAGGAGAATGAAGACTATCATGACACGAGGAACATATTAGGCCCAAGGACTAATGTGCCACATGAACCAAGGCTCCACCAGCCTGAGCCCAGAAGAACTAGATGGTGCCTGTCTACCACCACTGACCACTCTGCCAGTGACTACAGTAGATGGTTCCAGATAGAGTGGGAGAAAATATAGAACAGAATTCAAATTCACAAAAAAGGCCAGACTTATTGGCCTGACAGAGACTGGATAAGCCCTTGAGACTATGACCCCAAAACACACTGCTAACTCAGAACTGAAACCACTCCCAAGTCCACCTTTCAACCAAAAATTACACAGGACTATAAAACAAACAATAACACATATAAGAAATGTGCTTCTTAGTTCAGTCAAATGTACGAGACGAAATGAGCAAAAAAAAAAAAAAAAAATACCCTCCTGAAAGTAAAGAAGAGAAGGCAGGAAGGGTCAGGAAAAATGGAGAAAGGACATGGAGAACCTGGGGTAGAAAGGGAAAGGGGGAGGAGAGAGCTGACACATTGCAGGGATTGCAACCAATGTCACAAAGCAGTTTGTGTATAAATTTTTGAATGAGAAACTAATTTGCACTGTAAACTTTCACCTAAAACAAAATTAAAAAAAAAAAAGTAGAAAATGGATGCGTCAGGATTTAAATCAAGAAAAACATTCGTTCTTAACCACTATATACACGTAAGTGTGCCGTTGGTGGTTCAGTGGCAGGATTCTCCTCTTCCAGGAGGGAGACCTGGGCTCAACTGCAGTCAACACTCCTCGTGCACAGCCGCCACCCATCTGTCAGTGGAGGCTTGAGTGTTGCTATTCAACAGCTTTTGGTGAAGCTTTCAGACTAAGTCAGACTGAGAAGAAAGGCCTGGTGATTTACTTCTGAAAATCAGCCAATGAAAACCTTATTGATCATAATGGTTTTAGCCACAGCCAATCAGGGGGGTTAATTGGTGTTTCTTTCTGTCGTGCATGAGGGTCATCATGAGTTGGGGGCTTACTTGAAGACGGCTAACAACACCAACAAAGTATATAAATACATCTCCTAATTAGCAATTTTAGTCTTGTAAAGGGATTTTGCAAAAGAAGGTAAGTAAGGTGGTAACTTCATCTGCCTTTTTCTACTTAACACTGCGATAGGATGTCCATATCTTCGTTAACCTAGTAAAATGAGAAAACTAAGCTTTGGCGTCATCGCCCTGTTAGAAGCCTTCACCTAGCCCTTGTGTCTCCCACCTCATCCATGTGACCTGCCTTTGCATTTACCCCTTCTAATAAAGGGAAAAGCTAAAGGAAAAGGCCTTTTCTTTTCTTTTTTTTTTTTTTTAAACTTGCCTTTGCATATCCAGATTAACATTTTTTTTCAGTTTCTACTCAAGAAAATTTTTGGAACAGAACTGGGTCCAACTCACTCAACTGCAAAAAATGAATGCTAATAATGTTTGATTTTAATTGTTTTATGAGTTCATTATCGGGTAAAGATACCAGGCTACCTATGTCTTCAGGTCAGGCAGGAAAAACACATTCTCAAGTATGCGTATGACGGGCAACTGGCTCTACAAATCCGTTCAAAAGTGCAGGTCACTCCATTCTTCCCTTGACTTTAGTACGTGGAAACTGACCCTTAAGATAAATCTCTCTAAAGAGATGATAGGGAATCACTGGCTCAGGTTAAGGCCATAAGATGCTTCCCACACTGCCGAATTCTGGTATCTATCTATCTGTCTGTCTGTCTGTCTGTCTGCCTCTCTGTCTCTCTGTCTCTCTATCATCTATCTATATGAATATTCATTGTTCTAATATTAGATTATAATATATGTATATATGTTTAAGATGGGAATATATATATATATAAACATGTATATACAATATGTATATACACACATACACTTCTTCAAATGGCAACTGACATTCTCCCTGGGTTATATCAATCAACTCAGACCCCAGAATCAGAATGATATTGTGGTCAGGGATATGGGCTCTAGAGCCAAACTTCTTAGGTCTAAATATCAGTTTTTCTACATACTATGTGATCTTTATGCCTCAGTTTCTCAGTCTGTACAGTGAGGATAATAATATACCAAAAGTCATACACCTACTAACCCATGGAGCTGTGATCTAAACCGTGTCTTTCTTCTTATCAAACTCAATGCCAACACTTTTTTTTTTTTTTAATCAGTTCATCTATTTGAGGACCTGGACTTGATCTAATTTTTCCTTTCATTCTTAACACTTAGCACAGTATCTGACACATAGTAGATGCTCAATAAGCTTATATGTTGAATAGCTTTTGATTATTGTTAGATTCTGTGGCCATCATGGAAAAATCCTATCCTAATTCTAAAGAAATAATATCTCATGGCCCTATAGTAAAGGTAGTTTCAAACAGAAAACAGAAATCACCAGGCAAAGCTCAGCTTTCTTTCAATATAACTAAACGACTGTGTACAATGGTCTCATGAAGATAACACGAAAAGTAGAAGCCTGTAAACATGTGAAAAATGTTAACATCACATTTTTAGGCTTATTAGAAACAGGATAAATAATGAAATCAGTCAAATTACTGGTGGCTTCTGGCTCATGCCTAGAATGAAAGGTCATGACCCAACATACCAGGACCCTGAATGGCACAGTGATTGACAGAAAGAGGAAATAAGCTGATACCTTTCACGTGGGAATCACAGCTTGCTGCAAGCATAAGCAAGATGCATATCTGGATTTTGTGGGAAAAGTTAATTGTGCACTGATTCCAGTGCTTTGTTCCAAAGCTGTTTAATTGTGATTTATTTTTTTCTGTGTGATAAAAAACTTTGTAGCATAATAAAATACAGGCCACTTGCTTCTGGTTAAAATCATCACTGGGTATTTCTTTGTTTTCTTTTCATTGCAGTATCCATTCATTATTTTGCCAGAGGGGGAATTGTTTCTCAAACTATGTTTCAGAATTGGCTTAGCAGCAACAGGTATATATAGGAAATTATTAATTTTTGAGTCTTTAGATAACTATCTGATGTCCATTTACGCACAGTATATGTTGTTGTTAGTTGTCTTCTTCCAACTCATGATGACCCCAGTAAATGTAAGGTACTCTGCTAAAGGGTATTTTATAAGAAAGTAGAGATAGATAGATAAACACTTATTGCCCTTGAGTCGTTTCCCACTCATGGTGACAGAAGAAACATTGCCCAGTCCTCTCATCCTCACAATCACCAATGTGTTTGAGTCCATCTTTGCATCTATTTTGTGCCAATCTCCCTCACTGAGAATCTCCTTAATCTTTGTTGGTGTTCTACTTTATCAAATATGATGTCCTTCTGGACCAATTGTTCCCTTATGATGGCATGTCCAAAGCATGAGGATTGTACAATGTTCTATTATGGTCCATAGGATTTTCACTGGTTAATTTTTAGAAGTAACTCACCAGGCCTTTCTCCCTAGTCAGTCTTGATCTTGAAGATTAGCTGGAACTGGTCTACCATGGGTGACCCTGCTGATATTTCAAATACCAGTGGCATAATTTCCAGCATCATAGCAACATGCAAGTCACCATGGTAAGGCAAACTGACAGATGGGTGTTGGTGTAAGGGGGTAATGTAATTTTTTAATAATAAATGCAAGGAGTTCATGTTAGATCCATAACTCTATGCCTTGGGTCTGCTGGAGTGCCGTTGACCCAATATGCAAGGAATAAGAAAAGAGATTATCTTATATAGGGGGTTATATTTAAATGCCAATAATATACTTCACAGTTTCAGTTCCCCAGTGCTTGAAAAGATTCAAGGATTCACAAGAAGCTAAAAGATAACTTATCATCAGGGTCCATTTTGTTTTCAGGTGTAGTACTTATATTTTGGAGCTCTTTTGCTGTAAAGTAGAAGTTATCAACCTTGGTAGCATATTAGGCTTCCCTGAGGAGTTTTGAAAAACCCCACCATACCTCAGACCAATTGGGTGGGGCCTAGACACCTGCATTTCATAAAGCCCCCAGGTGGTTTCACAGCACAGCAAAGGCAGAGAGCCAATATGACCAATTGTGGTCATAACATTAGATGAGACTAATACTATGCATACGTTATGTATCACTGATGTTTGTTTTTGCTTAAAAAAAAAGTATGTATATATATATATATATATATATAGCTCCACTAGCTATTACAGACTAAAGAGTCTCTTTTTAATTGAAGAGTACAATCTGAATCAATTCCAAGTCTCCTTTGACTAAAAAAAAAAAAATTTTGATCATATTCACATCCATATTTTAAAATATTCTATTTAGTATATTCTTATACTACACACAAAAAAACCCTTTGAGGACTCTACCAGGGAATGAGGGATGGGATTTTTTTTTTAATTTGCTTTTATTTAATATGCATTTTTTAATTCCCAGTAATAAGAGCACTCAAGTAATATCCATACCATCACATAATTCATTATAAACTAGCAAACCAGTTGTGTGTACCAATGACTATAATATTACTGGGTAATCATAATAAATGAGCTATTTACCAGGCACAATAAGGTATGAGAGAGCCCTTGTGGCTTAGTGGTTAAGAACTTGGCTGCTAACCAAAAGGCTGGCAGTTCTAATCCACCAGCTGCTCCTTGGAAACCCTATGGAACAGTTCCACCCTGTCCTGAAGGGTCGCTATGAGTTGGAACCAACTCGACAGCACCTAACAACAACAGCATAAGGTATGAGGAGCCCCAGCGGTGTAGTGTTTAAGAGCTCTGTTGCTAACCAAAAGGTTCGGCAGTTCAAATCCACCAGCCACTCTTTGGAAACTCTACGGGGCAGTTCTACTCTGTTCTTAGGGTCACTATGAGTTAGAATCGACCCAAAGGCAACAGGTTTGTTTTTTCTGGTTTTTATAAGGTTCTGATCAAAGAGCCCTGGTGGTGAGGTGATTAAGTGCCCAACTGTTCACTGAAAGGTCAGCGATTCAAACTCACCAGCCACTCTGTGGCAGAAAGATGTAGCAGTCTGTTTCTGTAAAGATTACAGTCTCGGGAACCCTATAAAAATTTTTTTTAAGAAGGTGCTGTTGAGTCGATTCCAACTCAGGAAACTATAACTTTAATAAATGTTTTATATGATTATAAAATTATAGAAAGTTGCCTTGAAGAATTACTATTAGAAACAGCTTCTGCCATATGGCGTAAAATAAGAAAAAAAATATAAATACAAATGATCAACAATGATTCTGAATTTGGTTTGTCTTCGTTGCTTCCACTTGAAAATCTTTAATCTTTTTTTTTTTTTTTAATTAGAGTTTCTTATCTCTATATATGTTAAGCCACACAGAAGGTAAAGCCCTTCTTTGGCAGTTTGGGCTGATGATGCAAATCCTTAGTGATCTAGCCCTACCAGACTACTGGTAGTCCCAGAGGCCATGTGCATGTGCAATAGTCATTATTTTTAAATAAAGACTGTAGGGTAATGCTATTCAGCTACATGCATTCCCTCCTAATGGAGTCAGTTTTCGTCTTCCCTGAAGCATGCTGGGGATGAACACGGGATGGACTTGGCTAAGGTACAAGGTCAGGAGTGGCGTGAATGGGCTGGTGGCCAAGGCCAAGGAATGCCTTAGCAACAAGAAGAAAAACATCCAAGCCTGGACGTGAAGTCCCTGGGAATGCTGACTGCCCAAGGACTTGTGAGAAACACAGTGAGTCTTGGTCCCAGCTGGAACAGTATATAAGCTTGTGTCCCCTGCTAGGCAGTTGCGGAGTGCTAAACTGGTCCAGCCATTGCCCTGAGCCACAGTCCCATAAGTAAGCTTCCCAATAAACCATTTGTCGTGATTGCTGATTCCAGAGTCTTTCTTCAGTCTCTTGGAGATGTGGTTGAACTTGGGTTCAGGTGCCACTGGGTTGTTACACAATAAAGATCATGTGAAAACAATTGCTTTCATAGCCTTATATTTAATTTGCATGCACAAATGTTTTTGTTTTGAAAAGGTAACTTTAAATAAAAAGCATGCATAATTGTCTACTATCCCCAAATGCCAGATGAAGAGAAGTTTTCCCCAATTTTAGTGAGAATAGAGCACACAGATGTTTAGGTCACAGTGACAGAAAGAGAGAAAATGTGGCGACTGGACCTGGGCTAGTTTTCTCCAAAGTACAAAAATGGCTTCTCAATGGATTCCAGTGTGGGCACTGGCCCAGAGCATTCCTCTGTAGTTATGTGCAGATCTGATTCTATAGACTGACTCCATATTCTCTGTGCTATTTTGACACCAGAAAACTCTACCTCTCCCAGCTATGTTGCTGGAAATATTCTTGGAGTTATGCAGGAATTGTTTACTTGGGGCTCAGTATTGGGATTCAGACCATCCACCAAACCCAAAGAAGCTACAATTAGATCTCCAAGCAATATGTTACGCACTTCATACAAAGGAAAGAAATGTCTTACTGAGTGGAGAGGCTATTGAACTAGAGACTAAGAAACAAGCATTAAGTCCTACCACTTACTGGCTAGATGGCCTTGGGGAAATCACTCAGTCTGATTGGCATGATAGGATCTCATGTATCCTAACTGAGTGTGGAGAAACTGATAACTTGTTTTTTTCTTACAGAGTTGGGAGGACCAAGTAAGTGTGGAAAGGTTTTATAGTCTATGATAAATTTCAAAAAAAGTGAGCCACAGATATACCCTTGCTATTATTGTTTGAATTTTACAGTTTGCCAAAACAATCTATAGTTAAGGTAGAAATGTCAGAACTAGCAGAACAATACAAGGAATCCAATATAAATTCGTAGAGAAAAGCAATGCAACATTTTGGATTACGTCCTTTTGAATGATCTTTTAAATAATGAGATCACATTCCAGAAATAATTTTATATTCAGATGTTTCATCTGGTAATTATTAAAATAACATTTGTGTGTCTTTAAAAACTTTGTATATCATTTCAAAGACTACATATTATTAATTTATAGATGTCTCTTGTTTATAATTTTTAGCTTTATGCATAAAGGTTTATCTGTATTTCAATGTTTGTTACCATAGAATCCCAAGAAGGATATTACTAGATCAAAATATATAAGCCACTTCAAGATTTTGACCAATAATTCCAAATGGATTTCTTAGACACTGCACTGATTTATAATCCCACCATCAGTATATGAGTGTGTTCATTTCAGCAACTGTTGCCAGTGTGGTATGTTCCAATTTTTTAAAATAGCTTTTATTAGTGTTTTGTTTTGCATTTCTTTATAATCTGTAATGCTGGACTTTATTTTAATAGTTATTTACAATCTTCTCGTTTGACTAGTCTCTTCATTCCCTCTCCCATTTACTTATTCATGTTTTTCTTTATAAGTATGACATTGACATATTAAAATTATTAACTTTTTAAAATTTGTACAAAATATTTTCTCTCAGTTTTTTTTTTTTAACCTTTTAACTTGGTTTATTTATTTATTTTTTATGTAGAGAAAGTTTTCCCCTTTATTTAGTAGAAACTATGGCAGCTTTCCTTTGTGATCTATTCTACTGGAAACAATGCTATTATTTTTGTTTGAAACTGAGACAAAACGTACACAGTCCACGAATAGACTTCTGCCATATCTTCATACAGTGCCTGGCTGGTGCAAATCATTAAAGTATTCTGCTGTTAATCAAAAGGTTGGTGACTCCAGTCCACCCAGAGTACATCTTAGAAGAAATCTCTAGTGATATACTTGCAAATAATCAGCCGCTGAAAACCCTACGGAGCACAATTCTACTCTTACACACATGAGTTTGCCATGGATCGGAATCAATTCAACAGTAACTGGTTTATTTTCATCCAATCAACAGATACTCATAAAAGGCCTGTATGAGCCGGGCATATGAATTAGATTCTGGTTGACACAAACATAACTACTGTATCTCTTCTCCCTTGTAGGAATTATGAAACAAACATTACCTCCTGGCAGAAAAGAGTGGCATATTTAAGGCTAGAGTTGGGTTTCTTCATTTATATGTTGTTGTCGTTGTTAGGTGCCCTAGAATTGGCGCTGACTCATAGCAACCCTATGTACAACAGAATGAAACACTGCCCTGTCCTATGCCATGCCCACAGTCATTGCTGTGCTTGAGCCCATTGTTGCAGTCACTGTGTCAACCCATCTCTTTGAGGGTCTTCCTCTTTTCCATTGACCCTGTACTTTACCAAGCATGATGTCCTTCTCCAGGGACTGACCTCTCCTAAAAACATGTCCAAAATATGTAAGACATAGTCTTGCCAACCTTGCTTCTAAGAAGCATTCTGGCTGCACTTCTTCCAAGACAGATTTGTTCATTCTTTTGGTAGTCCATGGTGTATTCAACATTCTTCCCCAACACCACAATTCAAAGGTGATTATTCTTCTTCTGTTTTCCTTATTCATTGTCCAGCTTTTTGCATGCATATGATGCGATTGAAAATACCATGGCTTGGGTCAGGCACACCTTAGTCTTCAAGGTGACATCTTTGGTTTTCTTCATTTATATAACCCAGTGCCGTCAAGTCATTTATATAAAAAAATTAATTCAATCACTCTCTAAGCAACCAATATTTCCTCTTTTATTATGTGACATAGAATTAACATTCTTATGTGACATGTGAAGTTAATAAAAAACTTGTGCAAAATTACACTGATAGATAAAAAATGAACTTTATGAATAGACTATTATTTCTGAAGTTTATAGCAGAGACAATAATCATGAAAGTGAAAGTGAAGTCATTTGGATTTTCAAAATTTAAGGTTTTATGATAGTAAGAGCTGAATCATAAAATTAAGACAGAAGATAAAAACAAAATGTATAAAATAAACTAATAATTAACTAGATATAAAAATAAAAATAATCCACAGTGAAACTAGAAAAAAATAGTGGAGACTCAGTGAATACAAAGCTATGAGTCATTACACAAAGAAATAGAGAAGACAGAGCAGTGAACTATGGTTTCCAAAGCATGGCAAGTTGCTACAGACCAGGAAATGTACCAGAGAAATCTATCACAGAAGCTAACCACAGTCTACTTTCACCAAATATTTGAGAAAGGCCATTTTCATGAAAGAGAAGTAGCAAACCCAGCAACTGGAAGAACAAATATCCAGGATAATACAATTAATACAGCAAATGCACACCAAAAAAGGATCTTAAAATCGGAACTATTAAAAAGGGTGGGGTGACATTCATGTAAGACAGAAAGAAAGAGAGAGGAAGGAAGGAAGGAAGGAAGAGAGAGGAAGGTGAAAGAAAAGGAAAAAAATGTGTGATGAAACAAGTACAGGTAAGTATGGAAAAAAAATAGAAATTTTTTAAAAAATACATTTTCTAGTGATTATTACACTTGTGCAAATAAGCACAATACACGTACTGAATAGCAAATTAGACATTGTTAAAGGACAAATTGGAAACACTGGTGGTGTAGTGGTTAAGTGCTATGGCTGCTAACCAAAAGATCAGCAGTTCAAATCCACCAGGCACTCCCTGGAAACTCTATGGGGCAGTTCTACTCTATCTTATAGAGTTGCTATGAGTTGGAATCAACTTGATGGCAACAGGTTTGGTTTTTGTTTTAAAGGAGAAATTAAAGACATGGAAGCTCAAACCGGACAGTGTTTTTAGGACACAGAACTAAGAGATAAAGAGAAATAAAAGTGTGAACTAAAAGTCTAAATGTTTTAGAGATAGATCCAGAAATTCTAGTATCCATCTAAAATCACTTATCAATTGAGTAAAGTGAGAATGAGAGAGAAAAATATTTGAAAAATATAACAAGACAGCCCCCCCAAATTGTTATATAAATACATGCATACGTACATTTACAGTGTGTGCCCTTAAATTGAAAGAATACATAGATTACCGAGCAGAATAAATTTAACAAAAAAAAATTTATACTGAGACATATTATGGTGAAACTTCATAGCGTTAAAGATGAAAAAAGTAATCTTAAAAGCCTAAGTGTTTTTGTAAAAAAAAAAAAAACAAACTGATTATCTACAAGGGAGTTAAAATAACATTGGGACTAGATTTATTATCAGCAGTGCTGAATACAAGAACTCAACAAAGTACCATCAGCAAAGTTCTGTGGAATAAAGTTTAGCTATACTCAGCTAAACTAGCCAAACTATAATTAAATATAGAAGAGGTTGACAAACACATCTTTCATACATAGAAACTTCATATTTTATAGAACTTTTCTGAAAGCACCATTAGGAAATACACTTAAAGATAAAAAGAATATGGAAAGGAGAATATACAAGAATCATCGTAAACAAACAAATATGTAAGACATTGTTAACTCTTTATAAATTATAAAAAGTATTCTGTAATAATCTAGGATGAAAATGCATATGAAAGGAGTGAGGTGAGCAAAGAAAAAAAAGGTTTGCTCAGGTAAAGAATAAGACAACAACCACAACAACAAAACCCATTGCCATCAAGTCGATCTTTTACATAGCAACCCTATAGGAAAGAGTAGAGCTGCCCTGTAGGGTTTCCCAGTAGCAGTTGGTGGACTCAAATGGTCAACCTTTTGGTTAGCAGGCAAACGCTTAACTACTGCATACGTACTGACAAATTCTAAATTGAAAAAAAATGTATAAATGTTACAGAGCTACTTAAGTATTAAGCAGTACAGGCAGTCCCTGGGTTATGAACGAGATCTGTTTCTGAGGGTGTCTTTAAGAATTTATAGGTAAATTGGAACAGGTTCACATGGTTCTTATTTAGCCTTACTTTAGTGCCAAGAAAAGGCTGGAACTGCAGGGACAGATTATCCAATAAGCAAGGTATGCACAGGCTTACTTGTGCTTACTTACTATCTGTAGTGCACAATTGCACCTGTTTGTCACCACATCAAAGACATGGTGAAACCCATGTGAAAGTATGCGCTACAGATTAGGAAGTAAACACAGTTAAGCCCATGCATACCTTGCTTACTCTAAGCCTGTGTGTACTTTTCTTACTGGTTAATCCACCCCTGGGTGGAAACCTATTCAATAATTTAAAAGCTGCATGTGCAGCAAGTAAAGATGATTGTGAGGAAGAATTTTTTGAGCAGGGGTTGCTTTAATCATTTCAAAGTTAGGCAAATTTAGATAACATTGAGGTGTATCTTAGTTATCTAGTGCTGCTATAACAGAAAGACCACAAGTGGATGGCTTTAACAAAGAGAAAGTTATTTCTTCACAGTAAAAAACGCTAAATGTCCAAATTCAGGGCATCAGCTCCAGGGGAAGGCTTTCTCTCTCTGTCAGCCTTCTCTTCAATCTTCCAGGGGGCTAGGAGCTTCTCCCTGCAGGGACCCTGTGTCCAAGGATGCACCCTGCTCCTGGCACTGCTTTCTTGGTGGTATGAGGTCCCCCCATCTCTCTGCTCACCTCTCTCTTTCATATCTCAAAAGAGATTGCCTCAAGACACTATCCAATCTTGTAAGCTGAGTCTTGCCTCACAGAACTGCCGCCCATCCTTCCTCATTAACATCATAAAGGCAGGATTTACAACATATGGGAAAATCACACAATACCAGGAACCATGGCCCAGCCAAATTGATATACGCAGTTTTGGGCGGACACAATTCAATCCAGGACAAAGTCCGAATTGCAGAGTGCTAGCTCTAGGGGAAGGTTTTCTCTCTGTGTCAGCTTTGGGAGAAGGTCCTTATCATCGATCTTCCCATGCTCTAGAAATTTCTCAGTGCAGGGACCCCAGATCCAAAGAACACACTCCCTTCCTGGTTCTTCATTCTTGAGGGTATGTGGTCCCCGTGTTTCTCTGCTCACTTCTCTCTTTTATATCTCAAAAGAGAATGACTCCAGATACAACTTTATCTTGTACATTGGGTCCTGACTCATTAACATCATAGAGGCAGGATTTACAACACAGAGGAAAATCACGCAATACTGGGAATCTTGGCCCAGCCAAATTGACACACATTTTCAGGGAATACCGTCTGATCCATAACATATGGCAAGTACAAGTTGTCTGTGAGTCAGAAGTTCATAACCCACAGACTGCCTGTATTAGGTAAAAGTTAAGAAGAATACTCTCCAAACTGACAATAATGTTTATACCTGGGGGAGGAGCCTGAGAACATATCTTGAGGAAGGTTTGGGTATATTGACCAAATTTGATTTAACTAATTTTTTTTTTAATTTTCAAAAAGGAGATGAATTCATGCATTTGTAATAAAAATTGATAAAAATGTAAGTAGTATATGGAAATTATAAGATTTGAACAAAAAAAAGAAAAACAGACTTTTTTTTTTTATGTTATCCATGATTCCACCATAAAATATCATCACCATTAATATTTGGGAACTATTTTCTTCCAAGTCTCTTCTTTGCATATTTTCATCTAATTGTGATCAGAATGACTGAAAAATGTTGTCATACTTCCCTACTTATCATTATAATGTTAAGTTGTATTTTCACACTACCTATTTTTAACAAAGCAAATTTTGGTCTTATGAATAGACACCATTTTCTGGCTCCGTTTTATCTCAAAGTCCTGAGCTGAGTTGTACATACTCATTGTCTCGAGTTCATGTTTTCTCTAGAATGTTGTCTTAGTTATCTAATACTGCTCTAACAGAAATACCACAAGTGGATGGCTTTAACAAACAGAAGTTTATTTTCTTACAGTCTTTGTAGGCTAAAAACCCGAATTCAGGGTGCCAGCTCCAGGGGAAGGCTTTTTTTCTGTCAGCTCTGTTCCTTGTCATCAATCTTCTCTTGGTCTAAGACCTTCTCTGTGCAGGAACCTCAGGTCCAAAGGATGCACTCTTCTTCCGGTGATACTTTCTTGGTGGTATGAGGCCGCCAACTCTCTGCTTGCTTCCCTTTCCGTTTATCTCTTGTAAGATAACAGTTGGTGCAGGTCACACCCCAGGGAAACTCCCTTTACATTGGATCAGGGACGTGAACTGAGCAACGGTGTTACATCCCACCCTAATCCTCTTTAACCACAGAAATTATGATTTATAACACATAGGAAAATCACAAAATGGAGGACAACCACACACTACTGATAATCATGGCCTAATCAAATTGACACATATTTTTTGGGAGACACAATTCAATCCATGACAAATGTAATCCTGTTAAGCTTGTCCCTGCCGTATCTATTCAAACTCAGACTCAGCCACTAATAAACCAGCAGGTCAATTCCAAGTTCTGAGCCTGTCTTTCCACATGTTTTTACAATGTTTGGTGCAAACACTAATGACTCCAAATTTTTATCTCTAGTCCTATTCCTTACACTTAACTTGCATATTCAATCCCTCTTCAGGATCTCCACTTGGACATCTATTACTCATATACATCAAACTTAAAGTATTTGAAAACAGCGTCTTTTTTTAAAAAATATTTTTTATTGTGCTTAAAGTGAAAGTTTACAAATCAAGTCAGTCTGTCACACATAAGCCCATACACCTTACTACATACTCCCATTTACTTTCCCCCTAATGAGTCAGTCTGCTCCCTCCCTCCAGTCTCTCCTTTCGTGACTATTTTGCCAGTTTCTAACCCTCTCTACCCTCCCATCTCCCCTCCAGACAGGAGATGCCAACACAGTCTCAAGTGTCCACCTGATACAAGTAGCTCACTCTTCATCAGCATCTCTCTCCCACCCATTGTCCAGTCGCTTCCATGCCTAATGAGTTGTCTTCGGGAATGGTTCTTGTCCTGGGCCAACAGAAGGTTTGGGGACCATGACTGCCGGGATTCTTCTAGTCTCAGTCAGACCATTAAGTCTGGTCTTTTTATGAGAATTTAGGGTCTGCATCCCACTGTTCTCCTACTCCCTCGGGGGTTGTCTATTGTGCTCCCTGTCAGGGCAGTCATCGGTTGTGGCCGGGCACCATCTAGTTCTTCTGGTCTCAAGATGATATAAGTGTCTAGTTCATGTGACCCTTTCCATCTCTTGGGCTCATAGTTATTGTGTGACCTTGGTTTTCTTCATTCTCCTTTGATCCAGGTGGTTTGAGACCAATTGATGCATCTTAGATGGCCGCTTGTTAGCATTTAAGACCCCAGACACCACACTTCAAAGTGGGATGCACAATGTTTTGAAAACAGCATCTTGATTCCCACGTCCCATGAACCTAATCCTCTCTTAATTTCCCCATTCTTAACAAATGGTACCTCATTCACCCAGTTGCTCAGGAAAAGGGCCTGGTAGTGTTTGCCTACTCTTAGTCTTTCATGCACTCTGTCTTATTCTCCTAGGGCTGCCATAACAAAAAATCCACAAAGTTGGATACTTTAAAAAAGAGAATTTTTTTTATCACAGTTTTAGAGGCTAGAAATCTTAATTCAGGGCATTGAAAGGGCCATGCTGTCTCTTTGTCATCCCTAGGGGAAGATCTTTTCTAGTCTTGTTCAGCATCTGGCAGCTCCAGGCTTTCCTTGGCTTGTAGATGGACCCTGACATGCTAACTTCTCCCTGTATGTCTCTATTTCCCTGCCTATCCTACTATGTTATAAGATGCCACTCAGAAGGATCCACTTTCCTTCAGTATGACTTCATTAACTGATGACATCTGCAAAGAAAAACCTCATTTCCTCAGGCCACATTCACAGGTAAAGGGATTAAAATTTCAACATATTTTTGGTTAGACACAATTCAACCAATAACACGCTCTATCCAAAATCAAACTGTTCTGGAATTCCACCACAACCAGCTAATCCAAGCCACTGTCAACCCTCACCGGGAATGCTGTGATAGTTTCCACCTGGTACCCCTACCCAAAATGTCTGTCAGTTTGTTGTACTGTGGTGGCTTGCATGTTGTTCTGATTTTGGAAGCTATACCACAGGTGTTCTGAACACTGGCAGGGTCACCCATAGTGGACAATTTCAGTCGAGCATCCAGACTAAGATAGACTAGAAAGAAGGACCTGGTGGTCTACTTCTGAAAAAAATTAGCCAGTGAAAACATTATGAATAGCAACAAATTATCATCTGATATAGTGCCAGAAGATGAGTCTCTGAGGATGGAAGGCACTCAAAATACCGCGGTGTGGATCATAACAAATTACGGATAATAATCAAAGTCTGGGAATTCCAGAACACTTAAGTGTGCTCATGAGGAACCTGTACATGGGTCAAGGATAGTCGTTTGAAGAGAACAAGGGAATACCGCATGGTTCAAGCCAGGGAAAGTGTGTCAGGGCTGTATCCTTTCACCACACCTATTCAATCTGTATGCTGAGCAAAAAATCTGAGAAGCTAGACTCTATGAAGAAGAACGGGGCATCAGGATTGGAGGAAGACTCATTAATAACCTGTGTTATGCAGATGACACCACCTTGCTTGCTGAAAGTGAAGAGGACTTGAAGAACTTACTGATGAAGATGAAACACCACAGCCTTCAGTATGGGTTACACCTCAACATAAAGAAAACAAAAATCCTCACAACTGGGCCATTAAGCACATCATGATAAACAGAGAAAATATTGAAATTCCAAGGATTAAATTTTACTTGAATACATAATCAACACCCATGGAAACAGCAATCAAGAAATTAAAAGACTTATTGCATCAGACAAATCTGCTGCAAAAGATCTCTTTAAAGTATTAAAAAGCAAAGATGTCACCTAGACGTCACCTTGAAGACTAAGGTGTGCCTGACCCAAGCCATGGTGCTTTCAATTGTTCATATGCATGTAAAAGCTGGGCAATGAATAAGGAAGACTGAAGAAGAATTGATGCCTTTGAATTGTGGTGTTGGTGAAGAATATTGAATATACAATGGACTGCCAAAAGAACAAACAAATCTGTCTTGGAAGAAGTACAATAAGAATGCTCCTTAGAAGAAAGCATGGTAAGACTACATCTCACATACTTTGGACGTTATCAGGGAGGATCAGCCCTGGAGAAGGACATCATGCTTGGTAAAGTACAAGATCAACAAAAAAGAGGAAGCGCCTCAATGAGATGGACTGATACAGCGGCTGCAGCAATGGGCTCAAGCATAACAACAATTGTAAAGATGGCATGGGCCTGGGCAGTGTTCCGTTCTGTTGTACATAGGGTCACTATGAGTAGGAACTGACTCAACGGCACCTAACAATAACAACGCCACCAACTGTCCTTCCCACAGCACTTTCTACTTCTCTCCTGGGTTCGATAATTCATTGCAATGGCCTCACAGAACTCTCAAACCACGCTCATGTTTATGGGTTTTTTTTAGGAAGTAACAGTTACAATTCAGGCTCAGGATCACTCCGGATACAGTTCTTCCATCAGGACAGCCTCTTCTCAACCTTGCCTGCAGGCAAGCTTCTCCCTGGCCCTAGGCCTTTCCCCAAAGGCTCTCAGCTTTCTCTCACTGTGGACTGGGAAGCCCAACATGTCGTCTCCTTCTGCTGGGTCTTTCCTGCCACTGCTTTTCACCTTCTTCAGGGTTATAGCTTGCCCTCTTTCCCGGTCTCCTGCTTCCAGTTGCTTCTTAGAACAGGGATCCCCAGCCCAAAAAATGTTCTCCCCACTCCTGGGCATTCTTAGTTGGTGGTGATAGGATTCTCCTCTCTGCTCTGGAATTGGCTCTCTTTTAAGGCAAAACTGACCAATCCCTTTGGTAGGCCACAGTCACCCAACCACAGAATCACCTGGGTGGGAGTTAGAAGATCATGGCTAGAAAGGCCACACACAGAAGTGATTAATTGCACCACAGATCCACAATCAATGCCCATTGGAAGCCGCAGTCAAGAAATCAAATGACACATTGAATTGGACAAATTTGCTACAAAAGACCTCTTCAGAGTGTTAAAAAGCAAAGATGTCACTTTAAGGGCTAAGATGGGCCTGACCCAAGCCATGGTGCTTTCAATTGCCTCATATGAATGTGAAAGCTGGACAATGAATAAGGAAGATCAAAGAAGAGTTGATGGTTTGAATTATGGTGCTGGTGAAAACTTCTGAATATACCATGGACTGCCAGAAGAAGAAACAAATCTGTCTTAAAAGAAGTACAGCCAGAATGCCGCTTAGAAGCAAGGATGGCAAGACTTCTCACATACTTTGGACAAGTTATCAGGAGGGTTCAGTCCCTGGTAGACACTCAGTGAAAAAGAGGAAGACCCTTGACGAGATGGATAGACACAGTGGCTGCAACAATGGGCTCAAGTATAACAACAATTGTGAGGATGGCAAGGGATCAGACAGTGTTTTGTTCTGCTGTATATTGGATCGTTAGAAATTGGAACTGACTCGGTGGCACCTAACAACAATAAGTACCCCTACCCCATGCTTCTAGTCCTGCCTCCTTGCAATCTATTTTCCATTCAGCAGAGTGTTCCTTTTAATATGTAAATGTTACCACGTCACCTCCACCCTCTGCTAAAAATTGTCTAATGACTTTCCATCACTTCCAAATCTAAAACCCTTCTCTTGGCTCTAAGTTCCTGTATTACATGACCTGATTACCTCTCCCCCTCATTCAGTGCCTTCAAGCCATCCTTGTGCACTTATGTTCCTTGAGCCTACAAATGAAGCATCCCCTTAGCCGAGCCCCTTACACTCACTATCCTGCTGCCTGAAACGATCCTTCCCAGATATTTAAATGGCTTGTGCACTTTCTTTGTCATCTACACAAATGTCACATCCTCAGAGAGGCCTTTCCTGGCCACTAATTCTAAGACTAAAAAAAAAAAAAAAAAAAACTAGTAGCCACACCCATTTTCTATACTTTACCTTTATTTGTATCTACAGTGTTTATTTCTCTTAGAATTATATAAATTTGTCTCTATTCCCCCCTCAAATATAAGTGATCATTTATTTTCCAGGTGAAGAAACTGAAGCTTTGAGGTGACAATTATAACTATTAGATATGGGACTGAAACTCAAGATTTTCATTGTACTATGATGCTGTGCTAGGGTTGGGGAAGGGGGAAACAGAAGGAGAAGGAGAGAGAAAGTTAGTTTAGGGGTAATTTATTTTTAATGTTTCAGAAAGGGTGGGGAAAAACGCTTTTAATGATAAATCACGCATTCTGCCCAGTAAGGAGTTAAAGGCTTGAATGTTATTTAGCAGCTGGTGCCAGGAATTGATCAGTTTAGTGACACAGTTTTAAATGACTGCAGGTGTGATTTAAAGGCACCATAGGAGCTAGGACAAGGTGAAGGTCACTCTTTGGATGCTATAGGCTATTGAGATAATTTGGGAGCTGAGTCAAGGAAGATGTGGCTTGCTGAACCGCAAATCCAAAGGGAAAAGGTAAAGTCTTTGAAAATGGGCAAGGGCAAGTATTCCTTTGCCCTAGTTGGGGAAAGGCCAATGGAGACCCAGCTGGACACAATTAAGTCTGCAAAAGGTCCAAAAGGCCAGGGACAAGAAAGAGCAACAGGTAGAAACTGACCTCTACGCCAACTCTGACACAAAGCAGTGAGGGCAAAGAGTGTGTATCAATCTACTGAAACTTCCAGAGGGGAAGAAGGCAGCCAGCCACACTATTGTTAGCTGAAGCACATGTTGAGAGTATCATTTGAAATAAAATATGAGCCACATAAAGACACTGTGAAAGGATCAGTGCTGCATACAGGATGGGGACCTCAGTCCTTACTGGGCTCATCTTAGCTGATGCCAAAGTCTGACCCATGTGCCCATCCTCTCTGTCCCATCACCCTGCTGAGAACTCCCTCACAGCAGTCATTACACTTCTACTTGCATCCCAGCCTGCTATGAGTTCCTTCTCCTCAAGAGCAGAAATCTGTGTCTTTTGTCTCTATAGCAGCATAGTTTTGCATGGTTCTTGGCATATAGACATTTTCAAGAAATATTTGGTCAAATGAGGGTGAGTAAATGAAAAAAATTGAAATGAAAACAATCTCGATCCCATTCTTAGATATAAAACATTGCCTCTGGCCATTTGAATGAGACCCTAGTGCAGCCCTTAGGTCTTCCACGCGTCTATCAGTTTGTCATACTGTGGGAGCTTGCGTGTTGCTGGGACACTGGAAGCTATGCCATCAGTATTCGAATAGCAGGGTCATCCACAGCAGACAGGTTTCAGCTGAACTTGACCCCTAAGACTAGGAAGATGGGCTTGGCAGTCTACTTCTGAGAAGAATTAGCCAGTAAAAACCTTATGAATAAAAACAGAACATTGTCTGATATAATGCTGGTGAGCCCCCTCAGGATGGAAGGCTCTCAAAAGATGCCTGGGGAAGAGCTGCCTCCTCAAAGTAGAGCCAACATTAATGACATGGATGGAGTCAAGCTTTCGGGACCTTCATTTACTGTTGTGGCATGATTCAAAATGAGAAAATCAGCTGCAAACATACATTAATAATTGGAACATGGAATGTAAGAAGTAGGAACCTAGGAAAATTGGAAATCATCAAAAATGAAATGAAACTCATAAACATCGATATCCCAGGCGTTAGTGAGCTGAAATGGACTGGTATCGGCATTTTGACTCTGACAATTATATGGTCTGCTATGCCAGGAATGACAGCTAGAAGAGGAATGGCATTGTACTCACAAACAAAAAAAAAAATTTCAAGATCTATCCTGAAGTATACCGCTGTTAGTGACAAGATAAAATCCAACACTTACAAGGAAGACTAATTAATATGACCATTATTCAAATTTACACACCAACCACTAATGCCAAAGATGAGGAAATGGAAGATTTTTACCAACTTCTACAGTCTGAAATTGATCAAGCATGCAACCAGGATGCATCAATAATTACTAGTGATTGGAATGCAAAAGGTAGGAACAAAGAAGAAGGAATAGTAGTTGGAAAATATGGCCTCGGTGATAGAAACAATGCCAGAGACAGCATGATAGAATTTTGCAAGACAAACGACGTCTTCATTGTAATTCACTTTTGTCAGCAACATAAACTGTGACTATACACTTGAAGCTTGCCAGATGGAATACACAGGAATCAAATCAACTACATCTGTGGAAAGACATGAAGGAAAAGCCCAATATCATCAGTCAGAACATGGCCAAGGGGCCAATTATGGAACAGACCATCAATTTCTCATTTGCAAGTTCAAGCTGAAGCTGGAGAAAATTAAAACAAGTCCACGAGAGCCAAAGAAAGACCTTGAGCATATCTCTTCTGAATTTAGAGACCATCTCAAGAATAGATTTGATGCACTGAGTGCTAATGACTGAAGGACAAATGAGTTGTGAAATGATATCAAGGACATCGTACATGAAGAAAACAAGAAGTCATTAAAAAGGAAAGAAAGAAAAGGCCAAGATGGATGTCAGAAGAAACTGAAAGTTGCTTTTGAATGTTGAGCAGTTGAAGCAAAAGGAAGAAATGATGAAGTAAAAGAGCTGAACAGAAGATTTCAAAGGGCAACTTGAGAAGACAAAGTAAACTATTTTAATGACATGTGCAAAAAGACCTGGAGATAGAAAACCAAAAGGGAAGAATATGCTCAGCATTTCTCAAGCTGAAAGAACTGAAGAAAAAAACTCAAGCCTTGAGTTGCAATACTGAAGAATTCTAAGAGGAAAATATTAAACAATGCAGGAAGCATCAAAAGAAGATGGAGGGCATACACAGTGTCACTACACCAAAAAGAATTGATTGACATTCAAACATTTCAGGAGGTAGCATATGATCAAGAACCATTGGTACTGAAGGAAGAGGTCCAAGCTGCCCTAAAGGCTTTCATGAAAAACAAGGCTACGGGGATTGATGGAATACCAGTTGAGATGTTTCAACAAACAGCACTGGAAGTGCTCACTCTTCTATGCTAAGAAATTTGGAAGAAAGCTATCTGGCCAACTGTCTGGAAGAGATCCATATTCATGCCTATTCCCAAGAAAGGTTATCCAATAGAATGGAAATTTTCAAACAATGTCATTAATATCACATGCAAGTAAAATTTTGCTGAAGATCATTCAAAAGTGGCTGCAGCAGTATATCCACAGGGAAATGACAGAAATTCAATCCAGATTCAAAAGAGGATATGGAATGAGGGGTATCAGCTGATGTCAGATGGATCCTGGCTGAAATCAGGGAAAACCAGAAAGATGTTTATCTGTGTTTTATTGACTATGCAAAGGCATTTGGCTTTGTGAATCATAACAATTTATGGATAACATTGCAAAGAATGGGAATTCCAGAACACTTAATTGTTCTCCTGAGGACCTGTACATAGATCAAGAGAATTGTTTGAACAGAACAAGTGAATACTGCATGTTTCAAAGTCAGGAAAGGTGTGTGTCAGGGTTGTATTCTTTCACTGTACCTGTTCAATCTTAATGTCGAGTAAATAATCCAAGAAGTTGGACAGTATGGAGAAGAAGGGGGTACCAGGATTGGAGGAAGACTCGTTAACAACCTGCAATATGCAGATGACACAACCTTTCTTGCTGAAAGTGAAGATTTGAAGATTTGATGAAGATCAAAGACTACAGCCTTCAGTATGGGTTACATTTCAACATAAAGGAAACAAAAATCCTCACAACTGGACCAATAAGCAACATCATGATAAACAGAGAAAACATTGAAGTTGTCAAGGGTTTCATTTTACTTGGTTCCATAAACAAAATCCATGGAAACAGCAGTCAAGAAATCAAAAGACACATTGCATTGGGCAAATCTGTTGCAAAAGAGCTCTTTGAAGTGTTGAAGACTAAAGTGTACCTGACCCAAGCCATGGTGGTTTCAATAGCCTCATATGCATCGAAAACTGGACAATGAATAAGGAAGACCAAAGAAGAATTGATGCCTTTGAATTCTGGTGTTGGCAAAGAATATTGAATACACCATTGACTGCCAAAAGAACAAACAAATCTGTCTTGGAAGAAGTACAGCCAGAATGCTCCTTAGAAACAAGGACAGTGATGCTTCTCACATACCTTGGACATGTCATCAGGAGGGATCAGCCCTGGAGAAGGATGTCATGCTTGGTAAAGCTGAGGGTCAGTGAAAGTGAGGAAGACCCTCAATGAAATGGATTGACACAGTGGCTGCAACAATAGGCTTAAGTATACCAAGGATGGTAAGGATGGCGTAGGAATGGCCAGTGTTTTGTTCTGTTCAGTCTGTTGTACATAGGGTCTCTATGAGTTGGAACCAACTCAAAGGCACCTAAAAACAACAACAAATATATGTATATGATGTATATGTATATACGTATATAAATATATACACACACATATATACGTATGTGTGTGTGTATATATATATATGTATGTATTATACACACACGTATGGAAACCCTGGTGGAGAAGTGGTTAAGAGCTACAGCTGCTAACCAAAAGGTTGGCAGTTCTAAAACACCAGGCACTCCTTGGAAACCTTATAGGTTTTTAATGGCTGATTTTTTTCAGAAGTAGGCAGCCAGGTCTTTCTTACAAGGCACCACTGGGTGGACTCAAACCTCCTTCCTGGCACTAGCTGAAAGTGTTACCTGTTTGCACCACCTGGGCAATTTCTCTTACTCCACACACACACACACACACACACACACACATCTATCTATCTATCTTTCATATATCTATTCCCAGAGGTTCGAAGTGTGTGCTTTAATGTCACAAAAATCTGGCCATGAGCCCATAAATAGAGAAAGCTACTTTTAATCACTTTGAGTTACCCAGACTGTATAATGAGGATAATAATAGTATCCCCTAATTTTGTTCTTATAATAATTAAATAAGATGACTAATGTAAAGTTGTAAAGGATTTAGCATGTTTGCAAATGTGATAACTAAAATATTAGCTATTTTCATTATAAAATTGGAAACATACTACAAAGTGCTTTTTAGCTTATGTTTTTACATAAAATCTTTTGCCATTAAAAGTCACTCAAAACATGATTTGTTTTCAATCATTGCAAATGATGTCACCATATGCATGTGCCATAATATGTACATTTTTCTTATTTTTAAAAATTTACACCATTAACAATGTTTCACAAAAACAAATAACACTGTAAAGAAAAACCTTGCTTCAGCCCATGTTGGTGGAATGTTTATCATGGATGGAGCGATGTACTGGGCACTGGAATAAATGATACAGATACACTCACCATCCTCATGGCATTTATGGAAATTAAATAAGCAGTTTGAATAAACCATAATGTGGTAGTATATGAAGTAGAGAGTATCATAGGAGCGTCTACTCAGAATTTGGGGTCAAGAAATCTTCTGGGAGGAAGTAATGTCAATACTTACAGAACGAGTAGAGATTACCCAAATGAATAGGAGGCAGTAGAAAAGAGCTTGTGGTATTCCAAGCCAAAGGGGCTTCACAAGAGAAGGCCTGGAGATCCAGGACCTGGAGATAACATGGTATATTCCAGATTTTATGGTAGTCCCTGTGGAAAGAGAACACAGTGTAGTGAGCTAGGGACTAGAGAAAACAGTGGCAGATGATAGGAGGCCTGGTTTGTTTAAACTCATCTTAACAGGAATCCATGGATATGTTTTAAGAAATGAATTGGCAGGGTTGCATTTGTGTTTCAGAAAAAGCCCCTTTCCTGCCCCAGCCTTAATACATGGAAAGGATTGGTGTGGGGTAAAGGTGGAGGCTGGGAGGTGGGGCAATAAGGGGGATGTTACAGGCTCCTGAGCAATATGCTGTTACCTTGGGCTAAGGAAGTAGGCACAGGAATGAAGCAAAGAAGCCAATGGATTTTATAACTATAGAAGGCAGAAGCAATAAGACCTTTATGGATGGATACCAAACCTGTTGCCGTCGAATCGATTCCAACTCATAGCGATCCCGTAGAAAAGGGCAGAACTGCCCCATAGGGTTTCCAAGGAGTGGCTGGTGGATTCAAAGTGCTGATCTTTTGGTTAGCAACCAAGCTCTTAACCACTGTGCCACCAGGGCTCCATATGGATGGGTAGTGGAGGTGTAAATGAGAGGAAGTAGCCAAAGGTAGTAGCCCATGTGTTGTATGAGCAATTGGTTGGATGGTGATTTCATTCATTGATTGTGAACATTAAAAAATATATATATGGGAATGTGTTGTAGGATATTATGGAGCTTATGTTTTGTGTTTAGTTACATTTACTACAACCAAGTAGAGATGTTCAGGACAGAATTGCAAACACAGATCTTAATTTCAGGGAAGGCATGTGGAGTCGCGGAAGGGACATACAGTGGAAAGACGCCATCACATTGCTAAGCTCACCTGGGCCAAGGGTAAAAGACAAGCAGAGGGTCAAGGGAAGATCCCTGAGGACCTCAGGCAACAGAGGAAAAAGCAGAGATGCAGAGCTCTCATTGAAGACCATTCAACATGTGTATTTCTAATTATTTTCTTAAGGTAAATTCCTAGATCTGATGATGTCAGCTCAATAGATCTAAACCGTTTTCAAACTGTTAGTATGCTACTGCAAAACGGACCTTTAGAAAAGTGATATCAATTTTACATTCTCTCTGTAGTATACACAAAATCTCTGCCCAAAATTTCCAGCCTGATTTCAAATCCCGATTTTGATCAAATAATAGGCTTGTGTTGATGATCAAGCCACATCTAGAAGAAAGAGATGGATTCAATTCCCAGATCTAACTCTTGCTACCTTTGACTTAAGTCTGAGGTAGAGTTTTCTCATTTGTAAAATAATCCCTGCATACAAGGTTTGTGGTAGGATAAAAAGGGAGAAGATTCAGAAAGTCCACGTTCAAAAAAGACTTCTTTTCTTCCTCTTCTTCCTTTTTTCTATAGTATATTATAGAAAAACTGGAAGAGTGATAATCTTCAGCAGAGGTTATTTACCTCTAAAAATTGAATTCAAAGTATTTTTATTTTGAAAGCCGGTTCTCTGTCCAAGGTCTTCTACTAGCATTTTATGGTTGTGTAGACATTGTCCCTGTCTCAGGGAAGGATGGAAGAAATTAAATATTAATTGACTGTGTGTGCTAGATATTTTGCTAGGCATTTTATATATACTTCTCAAATCAATTTATTCTTCACTGTAATCCCATTTTATACCTGTAAAAACTGGTTCAAACAAGTTCTATGTCCAAAAATGAAAGAGCTGGTGAGCCAGGGACAGAGACAAGGTTCAAATGCAGGCCTATCATAGACCTGGTCCCAGGCTTTTTCTACAATGCTAAACTGCCTATAATCTAGTATGTTTACTGTTTGGTAGAGTTTGTTCTGTAGATACTTAGAGGAAATGTTCGAGAAAAAGAGACACCGAATTTTCAAAATGATAAAGAATTACTAGAATTTTGAAAGGATGCTCCTCTATGGTGACCTTAGAAATAATGGTCTCAATTGACTTTTTCAGCTGCATTTATATTGCCTGAATTTTTTTTTTAATTATGTTGGAGATATATAGAAAAGAGAAATCAACTAGAGACATAATAATTGTAAAAGAGAGTTAAACCATCTTTATTTGGGCTGATTGTATACCTGGAAAACCCAAGAATATCAAAACAAATATTATAAGCAATAATGGAATAGAAGGCCACATTTACCAACAGATAAAAATGATTAAATATTTAGGTGTGAACTTAAACAAAAGTTATATAAAACTTGTAAGAATAAAATCTTAAACCACTACGGAAAGACACCAGTGTTGGCTAGAAAAAAATGAAAAATCCACCATGCTCTGGGATAGAAAAACTCAATGTCATGGGGATAAAAATTTCCCCCAAGTTAATTTGTAAGCTTAACAAATAAAAATACCAACAGGTATCTTCCCTTTGGAGTTAAATCATTAGCTATAAATTACAGCTGAAAACTGGAAACAAGCAAGAATGGCCAGATTAATTCTTAAAAAGGGCAATGTGAGATATAAATCCAGTTTAACCAAATCAATGAGTATTGGCTCACATATACAGAGACAGTCCAGTGGAACAGAGTAAAAAGGCCAAAAATAGATTCAAGTGCATATGAAAATTTAGTACATGGTAGAAAGGTGGCACTTCAAGTCAGATGGACTTTTCGATAAATGGTGTTGTGATGACTGTATAGCCATAGGACAGCTACATAAGAAAAGATATAATTGGATCCGTACCATCCAGTAAAACAAGTTAAAACCCAAATGGATGAGAGATTCAAATGGGAAAATGTGTAACCAGACAAGTAGAAGAAAACACAGATTAACTGATTTATTTGGGAGTAGTAAAAATCCTGAGACCATTATTTTTAAAAGACTGATCAACTCAACTGCATTTAAAAAAAAAAAAAAGCAAAGTCAAAAGGCACCAGGAAAAAAAAAACCTGCAACTTAAATTTTGGAGTTAGCAAGAGAGAAAGGTCAATCCCAAATGTCCCAAGACAAGATCAACAAGCTAGTAGAAAACTTGAAATGATATATGAAAGGATATTCTAAGGAATATCAATAACCATTAACATATAATAAATCTTGTATCTCATTCATAATAAGAGAAATGCATATTTTAACTAGGCTGATGCCATACTCAATTGAAAGAGTTATAAGGCAAACAATACGCATGCATTGTTGATGGGAATGCAAAAACTTACACATATAGAAAAAATTGACAATATCTTACAAAATGACGTATGCAAATGACATTGCTCTTTGACCAAATAATCCCAATTTAGGAACCTATCTCAAAGATGGAAACCCTGGTGGCATAGTGGTTAAGTGCTACGGCTGCTAACCAAAAGGTCGGCAGTTTGAATCCTTCAGGCGCTCCTTGGAAACTCTACGGGACAGTTCTACTCTGTCCTATAGGGTTGCTATTAGTCAGAATTGACTCGACGGCAGTGGGTTTCGTTTTTTTTTTGGTATCTCAAAGATATCCTGGCAAAGGTAAAAAGATGACTTAGGCACAAGGTTATTCTTTGTGGCATTATATTTAAAAACAAGACATTGGAAACAATACACATATCCTTCAACAGGGAACTGATTGAATAAACTATAGTACATCAATACCATATTATAGTTTACAGCTATAAAGGAAAATTAGGAGGTGGCGGCACAGTGGTTAAGAGCTCGGCTGCTAACCAAAAAGGTTGGCATTTCCAATCCACCAAGCGGTCCTTGGAAACCCTACACTGCAGTTCTACTTTGTCCCATAGGGTCATTATGAGTTGCAATCAAGTTGAGGGCAATGGCTTGGTTTTTGATATAACTTATATGGAGTTAATTCCAGAATATATTTTTCATTTCAAAAAGCAGGGTGCAGAAGAACAAATATGTTAAAGTTTATATAAGGAGGTATGATGTGGCAATACAGGTATGCAGAGTATCATCACTGGATACTCTTAATGAAATACTTATAAAAGCCATGATTCTGGGTCACCAGGTATTTGCTACCTTAGAACACTTTAGTTAAAGTAAGAGTGTAATGAAACTGTCTGGTTGTTCTTAACTGTGCTAGAGAAACTGAGGAAAGAAAAGGATGATCTCAGGGCTTTAAATTCACAGCTCAAGCGCCACATAAATGACCTGAAAGCTTTTATGTCTGCCTTAAAGGAAACTCTGAAATAAACCTCAGGTGTCTTTAAAATGCCTATGAAAATTATTTATTTAATAAACACACATACACATGCATATATACATACCATACCAATTCATTGTCTCCAGTAGAACCCTGAGTAATACAGACGGTCTTCATAAACACCAAACTCTCTTACCTAGGGTTCATGCCTGTATCAGTCCATAATAATCTTTCATCCATTGTGACCTTGTACAATTAATTCATAACACAGAACACAAGAGTGATAAAGATCTTTTACAGAATTCTAGAGTCTGAGATGCCCCATCACCTTCCACTTGTGGATTAGACAGTTGCCATAGAAACTTGCTGGATATCCCCAACAACCTGCAGCTGCAGGTCCCCAAACCCTGAGCCTATCACAATAAGCAGAAAGAAAGGAACGAGTATTTTTAGTGCTCCTGTTGACACGGAGTTGAGAGCTGAGGGAAACTGAAAAATACGGCTAACTGGAGTAAGTGGTCAGGAATCAAGAGATTTAGGACACCATTTTTGCTACCAACCTTGCTTTTATTTATTTATTGTTTTGTTTTCTTACACACTCCTCAGAGAAAACCCAAGGGCAGTAATGACTACGTACCCTCTGTCATTGCCTGCCATCACCTAACAGGGCTTCTGATATCCTTCAGAGTGTTTACATCTCCTCGGGAACATTCCTTCTTATGCTTATATATATATATAAATATACACAACAATATTTCAAATTTCTAATCAGACTTGAAAGCAACTCTAAGAAATCTGACCTGAGATGTTTTATTAATGATTAGAACCAGTGCCTTTGTCTACTCTTTGCTTTTTACTAGCTGTTACCTAAATTGATTCCCACTTACCAAAAGAAAAATAAATTTCTACTTGTGCCTTTGCATTGCAACAGTATTGCAGATATTAAGACATACACGATGGAATAAAGATATTATTCTGAATTTCAGAAAAGCATGAGAAATGAATGAAAAGTGAATACATGTTTTACAAAAATATCAGGACATACCCATTGAAACAAATGTGGCATCCTTCAAGGTAGTCTCCTGGGGAAGTCACGCCATAATACCAAACCAAACCCACTGCCACGGAGTTGATTCCGACTCATAGTGACCCTATGGGACAGAGTAGAATGGCCCCATAGGGTTTCCAAGGCTATATATCTTTACTGGAGCAGAATGACAAATCTTTCTCCCATGGAGTGGCTGGTGGGTTTGAACCACCAACCTTACAGTTAGTAGCTGAGCTCTCTAACCACTGCACAACCAGACAAGTGCAAATGAAACTAAACTCACTCATCATTCCCCCTCCCAGAACTGACCATAGTTAACATTCAAGCATTCTTCCATGTTTAATTCACATTTTTTTAGTGCAACCATATTCCTTTTTTTTTAAAAAAATAGGTCATTCCTTTTTATTGCAGAGTAGTGTTCCATGGCATGAATACACTACGGTTTTTTAATCTTTCACCTATTGAAGGACATTTTGGGTTGTTTCCAGTTTTTGGCTATTCCAAATACAGTTGTTGTGAACATTCGTGTATAGGTTTCCACACAAACATAAGTTTTCATTTCTCTAAGATAAATGCCTAGGAGTACGATTGCTGGGTTTTTTGTTATAGTAAGCATATGTTTATTTTTTTTTATAATTTTTATTGTGCTTTAAATGAAATTTTACAAATCAAGTCAGTCTCTACACAAAAACTTATATACACATTGCTACACACTCCCAATTGCTCTCCCTCTAATGAGATAGCCCTCTCTCTCCCTCCACTCTCTCTTTTCCTGTCCATTTCACCAGCTTCTAACGCCCTCTACCCTCTCATCTACCCTCCAGGCAGGAGATGCCAACATAGTCTCAAGTGTCCACCTGATCCAAGAAACTCACTCCTCACCAGCATCCCTCTCCAACCCATTGTCCGGTCCAATCCATGTCTGAAGAGTTGGCTTCGGGAATGGTTCTTGTCCTGGGCAAACAGAAGGTCTGGGGGCCACGACAACTGGGGTCCTTCTAGTCTCAGTCAGACCATTAAGTCTGGTCTTTTTATGAGAATTTGGGGTCTGCATCCCACTGTTCTCCTGCTCCCTCAGGGGTTCTCTGTTGTATTCCCTGTCAGGGCAATCATCGGTTGTAGCCAGGCACCATCTTTTTCTTCTGGTCTCAGGCCAATGTAGTCCATGGTTCATGTGGCCCTTTCTGTCTCTTGGGCTAATAATTGCCTTGTGTCCTTGGTGTTCTTCATTCTCCTTTGATCCAGGTGGGTTGAGACCAACTGATGCATCTTAGAAGACCCCAGACACCTCTCTTCAAAGTGGGATGCAGAATGTTTTGTTAATAGATTTTATTATGCCAATTCACTTAGATGTCCCCTGAAACTATGGTCCCCAGACCCCCGCCCCTGCTATGCTGGCCTTCAAAGCATTCAGTTTATTCCGGAAACTTCTTTCCTTTTGGTCCAGTCCAGTCCAGCTGACCTTCCATGTATTGAGTATTGTCCTTCCCTTCACCTAAAGCAGTTCTTATCTACTAACTAATCAGTAAAAAACCCTCTCCCACCCTCGCTCCCTCCCCGCCTCATAACCACAAAAGTATGTGTTCTTCTCAGTTTATACTATTTCTCAAGATCTTATAATAGTGGTCTTATACAATATTTGTCCTTTTGCCTCTGACTAATTTCGCTCAGCATAATGCCTTCCAGGTTCCTCCATGTTATGAAATGTTTCACAGATTCGTCACTGTTCTTTATCGATGCGTCGTATTCCATTGTGTGAATGTACCACAATTTATTTACCCATCCATCCGTTGATGGACACCTTGGTTGCTTCCAGCTTTTTGCTATTGTAAACAGAGCTGCAATGAACATGGGTGTGCATATATCTGTTTGTGCGAAGGCTCTTATTTCTCTAGGATATATTCCGAGGAGTGGGATTTCTGGGTTGTATGGTAGTTCTATTTCTAACTGTTTAAGATAACGCCAGATAGATTTCCAAAGTGGTTGTACCATTTTACATTCCCACCAGCAGTGTATAAGAGTTCCAATCTCTCCGCAGCCTCTCCAACATTTGTTATTTTGTGTTTTTTGGATTAATGCCAGCCTTGTTGGAGTGAGATGGAATCTCATCGTAGTTTTAATTTGCATTTCTCTAATAGCTAATGATCGAGAGCATTTTCTCATGTATCTGTTAGCTGCCCGAATATCTTCTTTAGTGAAGTGTGTGTTCATATCCTTTGCCCACTTCTTGATTGGGTTGTTTGTCTTTTTGTGGTTGAGTTTTGACAGAATCATATAGATTTTAGAGATCAGGCGCTGGTCGGAGATGTCATAGCTGAAAATTCTTTCCCAATCTGTAGGTGGTCTTTTCACTCTTTTGGTGAAGTCTTTAGGTGAGCATAGGTGTTTGATTTTTAGGAGCTCCAGTTATCTGGTTTCTCTTCGTCATTTTTGGTAATGTTTTGTATTCTGTTTATGCCTTGTAGCAGGACTCCTAACGTTGTCCCTATTTTTTCTTCCATGATCTTTATCGTTTTAGTCTTTATGTTTAGGTCTTTGATCCACTTGGAGTTAGTTTTTGTGCTTGGTGTGAGGTATGGGTCCTGTTTCATTTTTTTCCAAATGGATATCCAGTTATGCCAGCACCATTTGTTAAAAAGACTATCTTTTCCCCAATTAACTGACACTGGGCCTTTGTCAAATATCAGCTGCTCATATGTGGATGGATTTATATCTGGGTTCTCAATTCTGTTCCATCGGTCTATGTGCCTGTTGTTGTACAAGTACCAGGCTGTTTTGACTACTGTGGCTGTATAATAGGTTCTAAAATCGGGTAGAGTGAGGCCTCTCACTTTCTTCTTCTTTTTCAGTAATGCTTTACTTATCCAAGGCTTCTCTCCCTTCCATATGAAGTTGGTGATTTGTTTCTCTATCACATTAAAAAATGACATTGGAATTTGGATCGGAAGTGCATTGTATGTATAGATGGCTTTTGGTAGAATAGACGTTTTTACTATGTTAAGGCTTCCTATCCATGAGCAAGGTATGTTTTTCCACTTAAGTATGTCCTTTTTAATTTCTTGTGGTAGAGCTTTGTATTTTTCTTTGTATAGGTCTTTTACGTCTTTGGTGAGATTTATTCTTAAGTATTTTATCTTCTTGTGGGCTACTGTGAATGGTATTGATTTGGTTATTTCCTCTTCGATGTTCTTTTTGTTGATGTAGAGGAATCCAAGTGATTTTTGTATGTTTACCTTATAACCTGAGATTCTGCCAAACTCTTCTATTAGTTTCAGTAGTTTTCTGGAGGATTCCTTAGGGTTTTCTGTGTATAAGATCATGTCATCTGCAAATAGAGATAATTTTACTTCCTCCTTGCCAATCCGGATGCCCTTTATTTCTTTATCTAGCCTAATTGCTCTGGCTAGGACCTCCAACACAATGCTGAATAAGAGTGGTGATAAAGGGCATCCTTGTCTGGTTCCCGTTCTCCAGGGAAATGCTTTCAGGCTCTCTCCATTTAGAGTGGTGTTGGCTGTTGGCTTTGTATAAAACAAAAAAGTTGGCTTTGCATAGATGCCCTTTATTATGCTGAGGAATTTTCCTTCAATTCCTATTTTGGTGAGAGTTTTTATCATAAATGGGTGTTGGACTTTGTCAAATGCCTTTTCTGCATCAATTGATAAGATCATGTGGTTTTTGTCTTTTGTTTTATTTATGTGGTGGATTACATTAATGGTTTTTCTAATATTAAACCAGCCTTGCATACCTGGTATAAATCCCACTTGATCATGGTGGATTATTTTTTTGATATGTTGTTGAATTCTATTGGCTAGAATTTTGTTGAGGATTTTTGCATCAATGTTCATGAGGGATATAGGTCTGTAATTTTCTTTTTTTGTGATGTCTTTACCTGGTTTTGGTATCAGGGAAATGGTGGCTTCATAGAATGAGTTAGGTAGTATTCCGTCATTTTCTATGCTTTGAAATACCTTTAGTAGTAGTGGTGTTAACTCTTCTCTGAAAGTTTGGTAGAACTCTGCAGTGAAGCCATCCAGGCCAGGGCTTTTTTTTGTTGGGAGTTTTTTGATTACCGTTTCAATCTCTTTTTTTGTTATGGGTCTATTTAGTTGTTCTACTTCTGATTGTGTTAGTTTAGGTAGGTAGTGTTTTTCTAGGAATTCATCCATTTCTTCTAGGTTTGCAAATTTGTTAGAATACAATTTTTCGTAATAATCTGATATGATTCTTTTAATTTCAGTTGGGTCTGTTGTGATGTGGCCCATCTCGTTTCTTGTTTGGGTTATTTGTTTCCTTTCCTGTATTTCTTTAGTCAGTCTAGCCAATGGTTTATCAATTTTGGTAATTTTTTCAAAGAACCAGCTTTTGGCTTTGTTAATTCTTTCAATTGTTTTTCTGTTCTCTAATTCATTTAGTTCAGCTCTAATTTTTATTATTTGTTTTCTTCTGGTGCCTGATGGATTCTTTTGTTGCTCACTTTCTATTTGTTCAAGTTGTAGGGACAGTTCTTTGATTTTGGCTCTTTCTTCTTTTTGTATGTGTGCATTTATCGATATAAATTGGCCTCTGAGCACTGCTTTTGCTGTGTCCCAGAGGTTTGGATAGTAAGTATTTTCATTGTCGTTGCATTCTATGAATTTCCTTATTCCCTCCTTAATGTCTTCTATAACCCAGTCTTTTTTCAGGAGGGTATTGTTCAGTTTCCAAGTGTTTGATTTCTTTTCCCTAGTTTTTCTGTTATTGATTTCATGGCCTTGTGGTCTGAGAAGATGCTTGTAATATTTCGATGTTTTGGACTCTGCAAAGGTTTGTTTTATGACCTAATATGTGGTCTATTCTAGAGAATGTTCCATGTGCGCTAGAAAAAAAAAGTATAGTTTGCAGCAATTGGGTGGAGAGTTCTGTATAAGTCAATGAGGTCAAGTTGGTTGATTGTTGTAAGTAGGTCTTCCGTGTCTCTATTGAGCTTCTTACTGGATGTCCTGTCCTTCTCTGAAAGTGGTTTGTTGAATTCACCTACTATAATTGTGGCGGTGTCTATCTCACTTTTCAGTTCTGTTAAAATTTGATTTATGTATCTTGCAGCCCTCTCATTGGGTGCATAAATATTTAATATGGTTATATCTTCCTGGTCAATTGTCCCTTTTATCATTATGTAGTGTCCTTCTTTATCCTTTGTGGTGGATTTAAGTTTAAAGTCTATTTTGTCAGAAATTAATATTGCTACTCCTTTTTTGCTTATTGTTTGCTTGATATATTTTTTTCCATCTTTTGAGTTTTAGTTTGTGTCTCTAAGTCTAAGGTGTGTCTCTTGTAGGCAGCATATAGACGGATCATGTTTCTTTATCCAGTCTGAGACTCTGTCTCCTTATTGGTGCATTTAGTCCATTTACATTCAGCGTAATTATAGATAAGTAAGCGTTTAGTGTTGTCATTTTGATGTCTTTTTATGTGTGTTGTTGACAATTTCATTTTTCCACTTACTTTTTTGTGCTGAGATGTTTTTCTTTGTAAATTGTGAGATCCCTACTTTCATAGTATTTGGCTTTATGTTTGTTGAGTCGTTACGTTTTTCTTGGTTTTTATTTTGAGTTATGCAGTTGTTATACCTCTGTGTGGTTACCTTAATATTTACCCCTATTTTTCTAAGTAAAAACCTAACTTGTTTTGTCCTATATCGCCTTGCATCCCTCTCCATATGGCAGCTCTATGCCACCTGTAGTTAGTCCCTCTTTTTGATTATTGTGATCTTTTACATATTGACTTCAATGATTCCCTGTTTTGAGCATTTTTTTTTAATTAATCTTAATTTTTTTTTCTGTTTTCCCTATTTGAGTTGATATCAGGATGTTCTGTTCTGTGACCTTGTGTTGTGTTGTGTTTCTGACCAAACAATTTCCTTTAGTGTTTCTTGTAGCTTTGGTTTGGTTTTTGCAAATTCTCTAAGCTTGTGTTTATCTGTAAATATCTTAATTTCGCCTTCATATTTCAGAGAGAGTTTTGCTGGAGATATGATCCTTGGCTGGCAGTTTTTCTCCTTCAGTGCTCTGTATATGTCATCCCATTGCCTTCTTGCCTGCATGGTTTCTCCTGAGTAGTCTGAACTTATTCTTATTGATTCTCCCTTGTAGGAGACCTTTCTTTTCTCCCTGGCTGCTTTTAAAATTTTCTTTTTATCTTTGGTTTTGGCGAGTTTGATGATAATATGTCTTGGTGTTTTTCTTTTTGGATCAATCTTAAATGGGGTTTGATGAGCATCTTGGATAGATACCCTTTCGTCTTTCATGATGTCAGGGAAGTTTTCTGTCAGCATATCTTCAACTATTCTCTCTGTGTTTTCTGTCCTTCCTCCCTGTTCTGGGACTCCAATCACATGCAAGTTATCCTTCTTGATAGAGTCCCACATGATTCTTAGCTTTTCTTCATTTTTTTTAATTCTTTTATCTGATTTTTTTCAGCTATGTTGGTTTTAATTCCCTGGTCCTCCAGATTTCCCAGTCTGCATTCTAATTGCTCGAGTCTGCTCCTCTGACTTCCTATTGTGTTGTCTAATTCTGTAATTTTATTGTTAATCTTTTGGATTTCTGCATGCTGTCTTTCTATGGATTCTTGCAACTTATTAATTTTTCCACTATGTTCTTGAATAATCTTTTTGAGTTCTTCAACAGTTTTATCAGTGTGTTCCTTGGCTTTTTCTGCAGTTTGCCTTATTTTGTTTCTGAGGTCATCCCTGATGTCTTGAAGCATTCTGTAAATTAGTTTTTTATATTCTGTATCTGATAATTCCAGGATTGTATCTTCATTTGGGAAAGATTTTGATTCTTTTGTTTGGGGGGTTGTAGAAGCTGTCATGGTCTGCTTTTTTATGTGGTTTGATATCGACTGCTGTCTCCCAGCCATCACTAAGATATTGTAGTGATTTATTCTATATTTGCTCACTGAGTCTTATCTTGTTTTGTTTTCTTTCAATATACATGGATGGGCTACTAGATTGTGCTATCTTGATTGTTGTAGCCCTTGACTTACTTATGACCTATTACCTATTTGGGCTGTTGCCAGATATATATGCCTGAGTCTATTCACTATTCTTGAGTAGAATCTGATTTTGGGTCATCAAGTGTGTGATGCACCCTAACACCTATCCACCTTGAGAATTAGTGGTGATAGTTGTGTACACCAGATTCTAGTAGCAGGTAGGGTTCACACTCCAGGGGGGCAGGATGCTGACAGGCTTCCCCCAAGTGTCACTGAGGTAGGTGTGTCTCTATTCCTAAAACACCTTGGTGGGAGGGCTCTGCAGCTGTACCTTAGGCCCCCAATGCAAGTACCTCTACAGATTGGTAGGTGTCACCCTCCTTAGACCCCTAAGGCAAGAGGCTAAGTGGTCTGGGGGGAGCTTCAGCCCTCAGTTCCCTGTTGTGGGTCAGTCAGGGCTCTGTTGAATAAGCAGAGATATCAGACCTGGGAAACTTGTTTTTCCAGTAAATCTGCTAAAAAAATGCAGTCAGATCCCTATCAGAAATGCCTTTGCATTATAATAGCCACCTTGTTCCCTGTGGGGATGAAAGCCCAAGATATGGATCATATATGCTTGGCTGGAGCTGATTCTGTGTTTTTAGTCCAATTAGGGAAGGATTTTTGGTCCCTGGATTTTTTGTGTTTGCTTCTCTCAGGCCGGAAGAATGGGTTAAGAAAAGACCAAAAAAAAAAAAAAAAAACACGGAAAAGCAAAGCTGCGGAGCCGGAGCCACTCTCCCTCTGGCTCAGGAAATTCCAATGTTAATGAAGCCGCCTGGGAAGGGTAGGGGAGGGTTCAGAAAAACAGGAGAAAGTAGCACCCCGGGATATAGCCAAAGTTGCTTATCTTGCTTGGGATGACTATTTTATCTGAGATTCCCGAGGGGCGTGTCGCCTATGTGTGCTGGCTGGGTAGAGATTGCCTCCAAGGGTCAGGACCGCAGAAGCCGCGGTCAGATCCTCTGCTGCCAGTCCACAGCCCAGCGTCAAGCTTCCCCAGCTGGGACGCTGAAATCCCGGCTCCAAAACCAGTCACTGCCTCCCGGCAACTTCTCCTCCCGGCAGCCCCATCGCCGCGCCACCTACGTGGACCGGCTGCGCCCCCTCCCGGGGTCATTTCAGGGGTGTAAGGCTGCGCCCCGTGTTTGCAGCTTCACAGGATGTTGTGTTCAGCTCCCCTGGGCCCAGTCCTAAGCTCGGCGCCAAGGTTACCTGACTGGGACGCTGGCTCCAGGCTCCGAAAACAGTCTCTGCTTCCCTGTAGTTGTTCGTTCTCCACCTCTGTCACTCAGGTCAACTCTTTAAATCTGTGTTTGTTGTTCAGGGTTCCTAGATTGTCGTGTATGTGATGGATTGACTTGTTTTTCCGAGTCTTTGTTGCAAGAGGGATCCAAGGTAGCGTCTACCTAGTCAGCCATCTTGGCCCCCTCCTTGTTCCAGGTGTTTTATTTTTCGGAGCTCCCAGTTATCTAGTTTTTCTTCTGCATTCTTAATAATGTTTTGTATACTATTTATGCTGTGTATTAGGGCTCCTAATGTTGTCAGTATTTTTTCTTCCATGAACTTTATCATTTTAGATTTTATATTTAGGTCTTTGATCCATTTTGAGTTCGTTTTTGTGCATGGAGTGAGGTATGGGTCTTGTTTCACTTTTTTTGCAGATGGATATCCAGTTATGTCGGCACCATTTGTTAAAAAGACTATCTTTCCCCCATTTAACTGTTTTGGGGACTTTGTCAAATATCAACTGCTCATATGTGGGTGGATTTATGTCTGGATTCTCAATTCTGTTCCATTGGTCTATGTATCTGTTGTACCAGTACCAGTCTGTTTTGACTACTGTGGCGGTATAATAGGTTCTAAAATCAGGTAAAGTAAGGCCTCCCACTTTGTTCCTCTTTTTCACTAATACCTTATTTATCCGGGGTCTCTTTCCCTTCCATATGAAGTTGGCGATTTGTTCCTCCATCTCATTAAAGAACATCATTGGGATTTGGATCGGAATTGCATTAAATGTATGGATTGCTTTTAGTATCATAGACATTTTTATAATGTTAAGTCTTCCTATCCATGAGCAAGGTATGTTTTTCCACTTATGTAAGTCTCTTTTGGTTTCTTGCAGAAGTGTACTGTCGTTTTGTTTGTATAAGTCTTTTACATCTCTGGTAAGATTTATTCCTAAGTATTTTATCTTCTTGGGGGCTATTGTAAATGGCATTGATTTGGTGAATTCCTCTTCAATGTTCTTTTTGTTGGTGTAGAGGAATCCAGCGGATTTTTGTATGTTTATCTGGTATCCCTATACTCTGCTGAACTCTTCTATTAGTTTCAGTCATTTTCTTGAGGATTTCTTAGGGTTCTCTGTGTATAAGATCATGTCATCTGCAAATAGAGATACTTTTACTTCTTCCTTGCCAATCTGGATGCCCTTTATTTCTTTATCTAGCCTAATTGCTCTGGTTAGGACCTCCAACACAATGCTGAATAAGAGTGGTGATAAAGGGCATCTTTGTCTGGTTCCCGATCTCAAAGGGAATGCTTTCAGGGTCTCTCCATTTAGGATGATGTCGGCTGTTGGCTTTGTATAAATGCTCTTTATTATGTTGAGGAATTTTCCTTCTATTCCTATTTTGCTGAGAGTTTTTATCATGAATGAATGTTGAACTCTGTCAAATGCCTTTTCTGCATCAATTGATAAAATCATCTGATTCTTGTCTTTTGTTTTATTTATGTGATGGATTACATGAATTGCTTTTCTAATGTTGAACCACCCCTGAATACCTGGTATGAATCCCACTGGTTATGGTGAATTTTTTTTTGATATGTTGTTGAATTCTATTGGCTAGAATTTTGTTGAGGATTTTTGCATCTACATTCATGAGTGATATAGGTCTATAATTTTCTTTTCTTGTGGTGTCTTTACCTGGTTGTGGTATGAGGGATATGGTGGCTTCGTAGAATGAGTTTGGTAGTATTCCGTCCTTTTCTATGCTCTGAAATACCTTTAGTAGTAGTGGTGTTAACTCTTCTCTGAAAGTTTGGTAGAACTCTGCAGTGAAGCCGTCCGGACCAGGGTTTTTTTTTTGTTGGGAGTTTTTTGATTACCTTTTCAATCTCTTCTTTTGTTATGGGTCTACTTAGTTGTTCTACCACTGTGTTAGTTTAGGTAGGTAGTGTGTTTCTAAGAATTCATCCATTTCTTTTAGATTTTCAAATTTGTTTGAGTATAGTTTTTCATAGTAATCTGATATGATTCTTTTAATTTCAGTTGAGTCTGTGGTAATATTGCCCATCTCATTTGTTATTCAGGTTATTTGCTTCTTCTCCTGTTTTTCTTTTGTCAGTTTGGCCAGTGGTTTATCAATTTTGTTGATTTTTTTCAAAAAAACCAGCTTTTTGTCTTGTTAATTCTTTCAGTTTTGTTTTGTTTTCTATTTCATTTAGTTCAGCTCTAATTTTTATTATTTGTTTTCTTCTGGTGCCTGTGGGTTTCTTTTGTTGCTTTCTTTCTATTTGTTCAAGTTGTAGGGATAATTCTTCTTTTTGGATGTGTGCATTTATTGATATAAATTGGCCTCTGAGCACCGCTTTTGCTGTGTCCCAAAGGTTCTGATAGGAAGTGTTTTCATTCTCACTGGATTCTCTGAATTTCTGTATTCCATCCTTAATGTTTTCTATAATCCAGTCTTTTTTGAGGAGGGTATTGTTCAGTTTCCAAGTGTCTGAAATATTTTCCCTGCTTTTCTGTTATTGATTTCCACTTTTATGGCTTTATGGTCAGAGAAGATGCTTTGTAACATTTCAGTGTTTTGTATTCTGCTAAGGCTTGCTTTATGACCTAATATGTGGTCTATCCTGGCCGAGAGTAAATTTCATATCCTAAATGTTTTCATTACTAAGCAAAAAGTAATAAATAAACGAACCAGTAGAGTATTGTATTTAAAATGTTTCAATATGAATAACTAGATGCCCAAGGGAAGCAAGAGGAAATATGTAATAATGATGAAAAATAATGAATTAAAAAAATTTAAATGATAAATTTAAGAGCTACTTTGACTTTTCTTTCATAATACCAAATAAAAGAACAAATTTTGCCAAGAACAATCAAAAAAGGGTAGGGAAATCACAATATGAATACAGTAAAAACTGTGAAAGCCAGAACTGGTGTAAGGCAGAAACCTGTCAGAGAAGGAAAACTCAAATATTTTCCACTAATAGAGAGTGATAGAAAAGTGGTAAGACTATACCCTGTCAAAAGTGGAAAACTCGTGAGACTTGGAAAGTCAAGGCAGTTCCATGGAGTTCTTAGTCTCACAGGTTTCACTGTAATAACAGAAAATAATCCCAGTTACTGAGAACGTTTCATAATACCAGGCAACCATATACAATTCTGTTCTAAAAATATATATATACAAGTGTGGACAAAATAAAAGTTTTGTGGGAAAATATATGCCAAAGTTTGATTAAAGAAGAATAAAATAGAGGCCTGAATAAAGCAGTAACTACATAATAATGAAAACATCAAGTTTCCATCTCTGAAGCTCAAATTCAGGATTTCCTTTCCACCTCAAAACTTTAGATCCTTAGACTTGTTCTGAGCATAAGAAAACTTCCCACTGCTTTTCCAAAACTGACAACTCTGATCTCAAAGATGGCAGGAAATGAGCCCTGGATACAAAAATAATAAAAGAGTTTAATCCTTCTAATAAGTGCACCATGATAATTTAGGGTTTATTAGATAAATGTCAGAATGGGTCAAAATCAGGGATCTCAATTAAATAATTCATTTTTTCAAGGAAGAAACCCCATGTAGGAATCTTGATAGATGCCAAAAAGATACTTTGTAAAATTTCACATTCTTTCCTAGCTTAAAAGAGAGATATTATTTTAAATTAATTAACGACATTAAACACTGATACAGATACTACAAAATATTCTAAAGAATTTCTTTCTGACAGCAACCACAATCTGCATAGTAAAATTCTAAGTGCATTTTCAGTAAAACTGGGAACATGGCAAAGAGCCACACATAGAATGTATACTTGGTTGCTGCTGGGTGTAGTGTTCTGTATATGTCACATGTTAGGTCACAATACTATTTAATATTATTTAAATTTTACAACAAAAAATATCTGCATGATTTTATTTAATTAATATTTCACATTAGTTCAGCGAGAATTCATGGTGGCTGATTGGGTGGAGAACCTGATGTCCCAGTGTGCTACGGGCATACCAGTTCAGCTTGTTGCCCAGAAGTAGCAGGCCTCCCTTGGCTCCCAGAAGTGTTGCTCTACTTAAGGAACAACACAGCATGTACGAAGATAATACAAATGAGAAGGCTGAAAGGAAGGATGGTCTGGACTTCTATTACTATTGTGGCTAATTCTATCTTTGTTTTCTCAGAACCAATACAGTATTTATGAAAAACTGATAAGAGTCCAAAAATAAAATCTTAACAAAGTTTCCAAAATGGAATTTTTGCTAGTCACATTCACTGAACACAATAGAACAACTGAAAACTAATATCAAAAAGTTTAAACAATAGGCCTAGCCAGTAAGAAATACAAAGTATGATTAAAAGTTACAATTCCTAGATGGTAGTGAAAATTCAAAATAGCAACTTGACCACGTAGAAGATGAAAAAAATGTCTCAAGCAGTTCACAGGGATTATCTCTGAGTAGTGAAAGTTTTAGATGTTTTTTTTTTTCTTCCACTTTGGATTATCTCTATTTTCTAAACCAATGTTTCTGAAGCTGGCACAGGACCAGGCAACATTTTGTTCTGTTATACATAAGGTTGCCATGAGTCAGAGCCAACTTGAGAAAAACTAACAACAATGACATTTTCTTAATATGTTGCAATGATCAGGTTTCTCCCTTACAAATTAAAAAATAACCTTAATAATAATTTTTAAAGGGAGATAAGAAAAAAAGAGATGAAACAAGGTTTAAAACATAAACAAACAAAAAAATCAAATTAGTTGCCACTGAGTCAACTCTGACCCATGCCAATTCCACGCGTGTCAGAGTAGAACTGTGTTCCATAGGGTTTCCAATGGCTGATTTTTCAGAAGTGGATCTCCAGACCTTTCTTTCAAGGCACCTGTAGATGGATTCAAACAGCCAACCTAAGGATAAGAGGCTGAGCGCTTAACCATTTACACCACCCAGGGGCTCTTCGTTACGGTTGTCAGGTGCTGTCCATTCAGTTCTGACCCATAGCGACACTATGTACAACAGAATGAAACACTGCCCAGCCCTGCACCATCCTCACAATCCTTCCTATGTTGGAGCCCATTGTTGCAGCCGCTGTGTCAATCCATCTCATCAAGGGTCTTGCTCTTTTTCGCTGACGCTCTACCTTACCAAGCGTGATGTCCTTCTCCAGGGACTGGTCCCTTTTGATAACATGTCCTAAATATGTGAGACAAGTCTCGCCATCCTTGCTTCCAAGGATGCGCTCTGACTCTATTTCTTCCAAGAAAGACTTAAGACGTAAATTGGAGGCTAATATAAAAACACATATTGTAGAGTTTTATACTTTTCCTAGACAGGGCTGGGGGTCATCAGGTATGTGCCAGTACAGCCAGATAGGTTGCTAAAATAGTGAAATCTTCAATATTAGGGGAAATAGTTGCTTCTCAGCCTCCAAATGCCCCCCACCACCCCTCAAGCTGCTGGGTTCCAGTTCTAGACCACTAACCTTCACCAGCAGCTTAGGGCTATTGCCTAGCACAGCAGAAGGCCTGGAAGACACTGCTCTAGCCCTAAAGCCAGCATCCACTCTGAATAGTAGATAAAACCAAACCAAACCCATTGCCGTCGAGTTGATTCCGGCTCATAACGACCCATTAGGACAGAATAGAACTGCCCCCGTAGGGTTTCCAAGGAATGCCTGGTGGGTTCGAACTGCAGACCTTATGGTTAGCAGCTGGACTCTTAACCACTAGGTAGGCTCATGCATTATTACTGATCATTAAATATTTTGAATATCATCCCTTGTATATGAACATGTCACATATTTGGCTGTGAATTCTGCAGCAATCTTACAGCTGCATGACATGAGAAGTTAGGCAAACGCCAGGTTTTTTAAGCAATACCTTATTTGTGATCACAAGCTACTATTTATCATATAGTCTCTATAGAGCATTTACTCAAGCACTTTACATACATCATCTCTTGATTCTCCAACCACATTATCGGGGAGGTATTGTCAGGCACTGTTTTATCCTTCACTACCCGTCTGTCAGTTTGTTGTACTGTGGTGGTTTGTATGTTGCTGTGATGCTGGAAACTATGCCAGCGATATTCTAAACACCAGCAGGGTCACCATGGTGAACAGGTTTCAGCAGAGCTTCCAGAATAATAAGACAGATTCAGAAGAAAGGGCTGATGATCTACTTTAAAAAATTGGCCTGTGAAAACCTTATGAATCACAACAGAACACTGCCTGCCTTGCTTACTTTGGACCTGTCATAAAGAGGGATGAATCATTGGAAGAGGGCAGCATGTTGGAGCTGTAGGGCCCCAGCGAGGGCGAGGGAGACCCTTGATGAGATAGATTATTGTAATGGCCTCCATGATGGACTGGAACATGCCCACAATTGTGAGGATGACGCAGAGCTTGGCGCCATTTTGTCCTGCTGTACAGAGGGTTTCCCTGAATTGGAGTTGACAGTTGACAACATTTCAACTTTTATATAGAAGAGGTTAGGCACAGAGGCATTAGGGAACTTTTTCAAGGTTAAACAACTGCCAAATGTCAGAACCACATTCAAAAGGAATTGTTTGACTTTATGCCTTGGTATGTTAAACTTCAATACTCTCAATCACTGAGCTATCCTGCCTCTGTATAATGTCTTGGTCGTGTTCCTTCTAAAACCCCAGGTCTCTCCACCAGGCTCTCCTTCCCTGTTCAAGTATGCTGTAGAATGTGCATCCTTTAATACAGGGCCCCACGTGTAAATAAAGATCTCCTAGCTTGATGAGTCCCACTTGGAGTAGACTTTCATCCTCCATTATAACACAGAGCTTCTGTGCGAACCCATTTCCTTTCAACTCTCATCACCAAGAGTACATGGGAGCAACCTAATTTGAGGACCCTGTAAATGGAGATGTAAAATGGAGACGGTGACCCCGTGGTGATGGCAGAGACCCACACGCACCTCTGCCATGAATTAGTAAAGCGTCTTTGGGAAAAGGGTCTCTGCCCACTTGACCCCCACCACGACAGCAGGCCCGAGTGCACAAAACCCAAGCCTACCTCTGTTCTCCTTTTATCAACAATGTTTTCCTTTACTTTGACGTCAGCTCCGAGATGGCTCGCTGTGATGTGGTACACCTTTCATATTTTCTTCCAGTCATAATATTGCTTCAGTCATAACCTCGGCACTTTGAGGAATAATTGTCCCTGACAAGAGGGTGAATCACTGACAGAGGGTTGATAAGCATTACATACAGATGACAGAAGTCAGGACATATCGGATTACTGCTGTGAATATAATAAAAGAGAGACTAAACACTTTGGCAGCTCAAAGACAAGCCATTTCATAACTCTCTAGTGGGGCTATTATCTTCCATTTACTGCCACTGATAACCAGGTTGCGACAGTCTCCCTCCGATCTAGTTTCAATTCACTTAACACATTGCTGACCAGACGTGGTGGAGGAGGCAGAGACGATAATCAGGATTTTTTGGCATTTTATCTTCTGCATCCCCCTTCCCGCCTGATAAGGCCCCAAGTGGGGAGGCTTTAAATGTTTCTGGGGAAAAGCAGAGCGCGACCACGCTGCCTTTAATCTATGACTCCCTGTTTCCTTTTGAAGCTGCCTTATCCAGCAGAAGAAGTGACAATCTACTTTCTCCACTCCTCTGATATTCCCGGACCTAAAAGCCTGGTGCAATAAAGGGCCGAGCTATTTTTACATTTAGGGGCTCTGTGAAGATATTTTTTTTTCTTCACTAGTTCTAGCCACCTGAAGAAACAGATCCAGAGATGTGCCGTCTGTCACAGCAGTGAACATGGATGGATGCACCTACAGATTTGGAATGCAGGTGGCATTTATAGGAACAGCAAGAGACTTTGTTCCTAAACATGTGGGAAATGCACTTAATACCTAGAATTTTGGATATAAATGTGAAACAAATAAGGAGGGGAAAAAACCCTCAATCGGGCATTATTCTATTCCTACAGGTGGAATTTGCTAATGTCAGAGTTAAATGAAAGACTTTATTCTGCAACAGGCTTCTGCTAGGGTAATATTGCCTCGCAGCTTGTTGCAGTTTGGTGCTCACGATGCGTTCTCAGATCCAAGAAATCCTATATCTCCTCTTCTTTAAACAGATAGCTGTTTGGGCGATATATGGATATTCTTTGTGTTGACATAAAAACCATCTGTTTACTGGTAACCACACTGTCAGATCCACCAGATGAATTCAGGACTGTGGTTCTCATGACAGGAACAGGCTGAAGAAAGAGGCAGGCTGGTATTACAGCAAGGTCGGCCTGGAAGAAGCAATAATGCACCTGGATAGGATGTGGGTGTGAGGAAAGAGAGCTGGCACATGAAGAATGGCCAGAGGATTTGAAAAATCCAGGTAGAGTTTTAGAAACTATTGATACCACGGAGTCAGTATGTGTATTGGTTTTCTAGGGCTGCCTTAACAAAACAACACAAAATGGGTGGCTTATATAAACAGGAATGTGTTGCCTCGGATTTCTGGAGGCTAAGAATCAGAATTCAGGTGTTGGCAGGGTCATGCTCCCTTGAAGGCTCTATGGAAAGATCCTTTCTTATCTCTCTCAGCTTCTAGCAGCCCCAGGAGTTCCTTGATACAGATGTATCTTCATGTGGCCATTATTCCTCTGTCCATCTCTCTTCTTTTTTAGGACACCACTCAGATGGGATTAGAATCCACTCTACTCTGGTATCACCTAGCGGTTAACTTAACTGATAACATCTTCAAAGACCGATTTCCAAACAAGGCCAAGTTCACAGGTACCAGGGGTTAGTATTGCAATATACCTTTGAGAATCACAATTTAAACCATAGCAGTATACGGGGTCCAATCAGCGAGTTGAGTACCATTCAAAAATTTGTTGAAAACGAACTCTCCTGGGTGCCAGACACTGGGTTACAGCCCAGTGGATTGCCATGTACAACTGGGCGGGTTGCACACTGTCCAACTCCAGGAAGTACCATCAACCAAAGATCCTATGCAAATGATGCCCCCTCGTAATGTATAATGACAGTCTCTCTACAAAACTATACTCAGTGGCACTTGGGGGTGGTTCAAAAGCAAAAAATCTGTGCTTTCAGATTTCATGTCTCTGGGCTTTCCTCAGAGAATTCACGGTCTCTAAGTTCAGAGAATCTGAGCTGAAGGCCAGTTGATAAGTGGCCTACACAACAGAAGAAGGATAAACCACAGCATGGACATATCAGCTCAACCCGGCACAAAGCCTACCAGATTTCACTGTGTGCCCCACAGAGTGGTGGTGCTCATTTTGCTGATCAACTCCCTGCCCTTATTTGGATGGTTCAGAAGCTGGAGCAAGTACTCCTACACTGATGGGTGAAGTTTTCTCCACAGATACATCTGCAGGCAAGATAAATTAGGCAGAGACTGACAACGATCTGATCCAACTGATGTGTGGTGGGAGGTTTTTCAATTCCATAACCACACAGCATCCTTTCTAAACTTGCTTATGAGTTTCCTAAAAGCCTGAATCAATCAAGGGTTGCCACTGTATCGTCAAGACAGGGTAGGGTTTTTGTCACCTAATCCTTATAGTTTCAGGTCAATCCACAGCATTTTGAAAAGAGATAATATCTGTGAATTATTTGTTTCATTCATTTCTACATTGCTAGTTATGTACAGATGAGCTGTATGAACAAGTCATATGGCATAAGTGTTTACTTCCTAAGCTTCTAGATTTCAGCACAGCTTTTCAAATTCCCGAGTCCCTGGGTTGTGCAAATGGCTAATGCACTTGACTACTAATTGCAAGGTTGGAGGTTGGAGAACAGCCAGAGGTGCCTCAGAAGAAAGATGCGGTGGTGATCTACTTCCAAAAAGTCAGTCATGGAAACTTTGTGAAGCATAGCTCTACTCTAACACGCACAGGGCCACCAGGCATCAGAGTTGACTTGATGGCAACTGGTCTTTCAGATTCAAGCCCAGGCTAGGGTTAACTCAGAATCACAATCTCTTTTGTAAAGTGGCTCCAGTCTAAGAGTGCCTGGGAGCTCAGTTTCTGGAAGTTCAGCCAGGAGGTCCAGGAAACTGGAGGAAAAGACCAGGACCACATTGATGGGAGTATCCACCCTGTGACACTAACAAAACAGCCCTCAGGGTGAATATTAGTATCCCTGCTTTAAGGATGAAGTAACTGAAATTCAAAGTTCTCAAATGTCCATCAGCAAGCAGGTGACAGTTTCAAAGCCCAGGCATCTGATCAAAACCAAGTTTGTTTGACTCTGTCCAGCTAACTCATGGAATAACTGGAGTATATCAGGTCCTTCGTTTCTGTCCCACTGCCTTCCAAAGACAGGCCCAGCTATATACCAAGGAGGAAAATCCAATAAGATAAGCAGGACATAGGACCAGGGTATAACTGGTGCTCTACCCAAGGAATAAAAACAAATCAGCAATAGTAGTTTTATTATTGTCATCATTATCATTGTCACCTATTCAGACAATACGCAAGCATTCGAGCAAGCCATACAGAGGCAGTAAATGAGGATAATTGGCAATAGGCAACATATTCTTGGCCCCCAGTTCTCGGAGCTAAATTCTAGCTCTCCCCAAAAAGGGAAATGGTACAAGGGGTTCAGAACTGCAGTCCTGTATAAATAGGGTTCCAGGATGGCCCTCCGGGGGAAATTTGGCAACCAGATATATACGAGTGGGTCTTTTCTCTCCTGTGTCTTGGGGACATGGTAGGGTGAGAGTGGGGCCTAATAAAGTCAGAGTAGGACTGCCAAGAAGTCATCAAAAAAGAAATGGTACACATAAAATACAATATTATAGACATTAGTGAGCTAAAATGGACTGGTATTGGCCATTTTGAATCAGACAATCATATGGTCTACTACACGGGAATGACAAATTAGAGAGGAATGGTGTCACATTCATCATTAAAAAGCACATTTCAAGATCTATCCTGAAGTACAACACTGTCACTGATAGGACAATATTCATACCCCTCCAAAGAAGACCATGTATTGTGACTATCATTGAAATTTATGCACCAACCACTAATGCCAGAGATGAAGATATTTACCAACTTCTGCAGTCTGAAATTGATCAAACATGTAATCAAGATACATTGATAGTTACTGATGATTGGAATGTGAAGTTTGGAAACAAAGAAGGAAATAAAAGAACAAAACGGATGTCGAAAAAGACTCTGAAACTTGCTGTTGAATATAGAGTAGCTAAATGCAAGAAATGATGAAGTAAAAGAGCTGAGCAGAAGATTTCAATGGGCAGTTCAAGAAAACAAAGTAAATTATTATGATGAAATGTGGAAAGATCTGTTGTTAGAAAACCAAAAGAGAAGAACACGTTTAGCATTTCTCAAGCTGAAAAAACTGAGGAGAAAATGCAAGCCTATGGTCGGAAAATTGAAAAATTCTATGGACAAAATATTGAATGATGCAGGAAGTATCAGAAGAAGATGGAAGGAATATACAGAGTCACTGTTCCAAAAAGAATTGGTCAACATGCATCCATTTCAGAAGGTAGCATATGATCAAGAACTGATGGTATTGAAGGAAGAAGTTCAAGCTTCATTGAAGGCATTGTTAAAACACAAGTAAAATTTTATTGACAATCATTCAAAAGCAGTTGCAGTAGTACATTGATGGCCAGGAATTTAGTTGAATTCAGAAGAGGACGTGGAGCAAGGCATATCATTGCTGATGTCAGGTAGATCTTGGTTGAAAGCAGAGAATACCAGAAAGATGTTTACCTTTGAGGCTTTATATATGTTATCCCGTTGTCTTCTTGACTGTATGGTTTCTGCTGAGTAGTCCAAGCTTATTCTTATAGACTCTGCCTTGAAGGCGACTTTTCGTTTATCTCTCAAAAAAAAAAAAAAAACTCACCGCCTTCGAGTCGATTCCGACTCATAGTAACCCTATAGGACAGAGTAGTACTGCCCCATAGAGTTTCCAAGGATCCCCTGGCGGATTTGAACTGTCGACCTCTTGGTTAGCAGCTGTAGCACTTAACCACTATGCCACCAGGGTTTCCCTTTTTTTTTTGTAGCACTTAACCACTATGCCACCAGGGTTTCCCATTTATCCCCAGCCTCTCTTAAAATTTTCTCTTTATCTTTGGTTTTGGCAAGTTTGATTATAACATGGTTTAGTGACTTTCTTTTGGGATCTACCTTGTGTGGAGTGTGATGAGCATCTTGGGTAGATATCTTCTCATCCCAGAAAGATGTTTACCTGTGTTTTATTGACTACACAAACACATTCAATTGTGTGGATCATAACAAATTATACATAACATTATGAAGAATGGGAACCCCAGAACATTAAATCATGTTCATTAGGAACCTGTACATAGAATAAGAGGAAGTCTTTTGAACAGAAAAAAGGAATACTGCATGGTTTAAAGTCGGGAAAGGTGAGTGTCAGGGTTGTATACTTTTCACCATACTTATTAAATCTGTATGCTGAGCAACTATTCTAGAATCTGGACTTTATAAAGAACATGGCATAAGGATTGAAGGAAGACTCATTAACAACCTGCAATATGCAGATGACACAACCTTGCTTGCCAAAAGCAAAAGGGACTTGAAGCACTTAGTGCTGAAACTCAAAGACTACAACAGCCTTCAGTATGTACTACACCTTTACATAGAGGAAACAAAAGTCCTCACACTGGACCAATAAATAACATTGTGATAAACAGAGAATATATTGAGGTTGTCAAGGATCTCATTTACTTGAATCCACAATCAATGCTCCTGGAAGCAGCAGTCAACAAATCAAACAACATAGTGCATTGGGAAAATCTGCTGCAAAAGACCTCTTTGTAGTACTGAAAAGCAAAGATGCCCTTTTGAAAACTAAGATGTGCCTGACCCAAGTCGGGGTATTTTCAGTTGCCTCATATGCATGGGAAACCCTGGTGGCATAGTGGTTAATAGCTATGGCTGCTAACAAAAAGATCAGCAATTCGAATCCACCAGATGCTCCTTAGAAACTCTATGGGGCAGTTCTACTCTGTCCTATAGGGTTGCTATGAGTAGGAATTGCTGGAGAACATTTTTTTTTTTTTTCATATACATGAGAAACCTGGACAATGAATAAAGAAGACCAAAAAAGAATTAATGCCTTTGAATTAATGGTGTTAGTGAAGAATATTGAATATACCATGGACTGCCAGAAAAATGAGCTAATCTGTCTTGGAAGGAGCCAGAATGTTCCTTAAAATCGAGCAGGTGGAACTTCGTTTCATGTACTTTGGATATGTTATCAGCAGAGACCGGTCCCTGGAGAAGGACATCATGCTTGGCAAAGTAGAGGGTCAGTGAAAAAGAGGAAGACCCTCAACTAGATGGGTTGACACAGTGGCTACAACTATGGGCTCAAACATAGCAACGATTGTGAGGATGGCACAGGACCTGGCAGTGTTTCATTCTGTTGTACATAGTGTTGCTTTGAGTTGGAACCTACTCAATGGCACATAACAATAAGAACAACAAGGACTTCCAATAAGGTGGACCGTGCAGCAAACCAGCTAGTTGCCAGAGAGCTGAACCTGACTCATAGCAACCCAATGTTTATCAGGATATAATTGTTCTCTAGGGTTTTCAAGGGCAGATTTTTCAGAAGCAGATCACCAGGCCTTTCTTCTAAGTGGGTAAATTTGAACTTCCAACCTTTCAGTAAGCAGCCAAGCAGCTTAATCACTTACTCTACCCAGGGATTCTGCTGAATTATATACTTGTATTTCTGATGTTTACCTAAGATATGATCAGCCCAGAACTTGAGCTGTGTCTGAAAGTGAAGGCCCCTTGGAAGTCAAATAATTTTATAAGAACAAGGATCTAGGAAGGCTGTTATAATTCATTTTTGGAGATTTTTCCCGAGCCTTCCTATATCCTTTTTGCATCCTCTACCTCCCTACAGATGATCAGTAGAAAAACTCATATTCAGAGATGCCATGAATTTCCTGTTAAGAGGAAAGCTATTCCTACTACTTTTAGGAATAATAACTATATTTGCAAAAATGAAAAAAAAAAAATGTAAACAAAGAAGTTAAGGAGTGCTGTTGTGAGATACTCTGACAATGTCCACTGTGGTTCAAGAACATCATACTCTGGGGTCAGATTGTCTCATTTTAACAGTGGCTCTGCCACCTGTTGCTCATGGACCTTGGTGGAGTATTTTAAGTTTCTTCTTTTCTCAGTTTCCTCTTGGATAACGTGGAATAATGATATATATGTATATATTAATTAAGTTAGTTAAAAATGTTATTTAAATTCTGTCTCATAGAAAACTCACTAAATGTAGGCTGTTGTAATGATCATTTTCATTATTATATTTAGTTTATATGTCCAAACATGAACTTTCTCGAGCTTTCCCATGGATTTTAGAGTTGATGAGATGAATATTTGGAATAGACTCAAAAAACCAAGATGAAACTATTAGGAGCTGAATCTCAAATTTCCCCATTTTTTTAAATTAATATACGTTTAAACCACTCAGAATGCTATTATTATGTTAAATATTACATATCTTATGGATTAATATTTTAAATGTGGCCTTCTTCCTGTGTGCTGTATTGCTATACTGTAGTGCTGTTATTAGGTGAAAAACAAGTAGACATATCACAGATTTAGTTATAGTAGGAGAAATCATCTAATGCGATTGTCTAATTTTTGGTCATCAGGAAAACATTTTTCTAGGATGATTCAAGAAAGATAAACTTTATGGGTTTGTTTCAAAACTATAAAAGTGTTGAGCCAGAATTTTACAAAACAAAATAGCTTTACAGTCATGCAAATAACTGGTTCTTCTGTTTTCAAAGAAAAACTTCTTTACATATTTAAAAAATTGGAAATTGGTTCTGTTTGGAATACAGAAAACCAAGAGTGAATTAAAATGGTGGTCAGGATTATTTTTTAGAAATACATCCTCTGAACTTTGAATCGAGTCTTATCAATCCATAAATGGATTGGACTGGAAAGAGTTAATAAGATAGGCATTAGGTCCATAATTGTGAAAGGTTTTTGCACTCTGAAAACCATTTTCTTAATTATTTTAGGTTAACACTTGTGTCCATAGCAGGAGGAGGGGAGGGGACAAATGTAATCTGAAACCCCAGACATGGTGCTTGGCCTGAATTGAGATAACATTAAAGATTTTATTGCTGATACATTATAAATTATTTCTATTACCGTAGTCCTGTGGGCATTGCATTGTCTGTGCACTTTGCCTATTACCTCACTTAATGTTATTAGCACACTTTGGGGTATAAAATTACAGTTTTATCATGGAAACCTTAAACACTTACATCCAAAGTACTGAATCAAGTTATTATCTTTACTGACCAGACCTGTTTTATTGGCATTTTATCACTCATAAAATCTGAGATTCAATTTGATTTAACTATTAAGTAAAGCTTAGTCCACACGCATTTAAGCCCAGCTGTGATATTAATATATTAATATATAAGATGACTTCATTTTATTAAAGGTGAGGTAACTTAGAAAACCTCTTTTAATGTCTTTATGCAGCTAAGAAATTTCACCTGACCTGTTTGCACTTTTGTTTCACCAACATCGATGAAAAATTTAAGATCATTTCTTAGAGGATGTTGAACACTAACTCTAACCTACTTCTGGCCTTTATTAAATGCCTGGGACATGTTAATCAGCCAGAAAATGGCATTGTTCATCAAAGTGTCAAGAGACAATGTCCGATTTTAAAACAAAAAGCTCTAAGAATCTATCATGTTAAAAAAAAAAAAACATGGTCCCCACTTAAGAAATTTGATGTAGAAGTGTATATGCATATCATTTCAATAGCTTCTGGGATAAAAGAATGGTCATTGACTTCCCAAGTTAAGCCATCATTCAGGAAGTAGAAGACTACAGATAAAAGAGCACTGATCGTGCCAAAGTTTCTCTAAGGGGACACATTCTGGTCCCAGCTCTGTGCCAACAGGTTAAACAGAAAGTTGGCTTGGGACTGCATTGGTTCCAAAAGAGAAATGCTCATCTCATTCTGTGAAAAGCCATCTTCACAGTGGTCAAAAATACTTTTAAAAATAATATTCAAAACACTCTATGATCAATGGTAAGAAACCATACAAGAGATATCTTTTTTATTAAAGTCCCAAATGCGTAACTCTATCAGCATTTAATAAGGACATAATTGTAAATACACGCAAAGAGCTTAGAACAATCACTGGAATATACCAAGTGCTCAAGAAATGATAACTTTTGGAATTATTGTTGTTTTTGTTACTTATTTATTTTTACCTATAATCCCATATCGATAACAAAAAAGTACTTACAGTGAGTGAATTAGCATGATTTATACATGGGTGTGATGGTGGGGAAATCTCATGATTGGTTTAACATGAGATCATTCCACTTGGCACATGCACTTAATTTGTTAGAAAAGGACAGCAAATGATCAGCCATGAACTCTTAGATCTTACACCTGGAGAGGCAATAACATCCCTAGGTGAAAGCTGATGGGAAATTTTAAATGAATGAATAAGCCCAAACCTCACACACACACACACACACACACACACACACAGAGGCACACACCTATGAGATATTTTAGCCAAATGATTGAACCTGAATCTGGTCAGCCTCTGGATCCAACCACTTTTCTACAGTAAATACAGGCATGAGATGAACATATTAAAAATTCAGGGTAGTGGGAAAAAACACAAAACAATGCAGGTTTATTCAATAAGTAAATAACAAGGAAAAAATTACCTGGAGAAAACTCTATAGATTAAAAGGGACTGTAAAGTTGTATACCCTTTTTAAGGATACTTTTTGAACAAACCAATTATCCAGCCTTGTTGTTGTTGTTGTTGTTAGGTACCATCGAGTTAGTGCTGACTCAGAGCAACCTGTGCCATCCTCACAACAGTAGGTATATTTAAGCCCATTGTTGCAGCCACTGTGTCAATCCATCTCATTTAAGGTCTTCCTCTTTTTTTTGCTCACCCTCTACTTATCAAGTATCCAGCTTTAGAAGGATCTAGTAGCTCGTTGCTAACTCATTCCTGAGTATTATGTACCCTCACAATTTTCATACCATTAGTTTTACAATTCTATTTGATATAACTACACTGAACCCATAATTGTATGTCTATGATTGGGCATGTGATAATGTGAGCTAAAGATTGTTGAAGCCAGGGTTTGGAAGCCAACATCATAGAAGAACCATGACTTCTAGGAACCTCAAAAATTAGATATATTACTTAGTCACAATAATCACACCAGCAACTTTCATGTTTGGTAAGTCTTGTTTCTTTCATTTTCCGTGATTTAAAATCTTTTCTGTTAGAATCATATGACATCTTATATATACATCTCATCTTCTAAACTACCTCAAAATCTTTGTGGAAGTAGATATCACTAATAATAAGTAAATAATGATAATAATACTCCAGCATTTACCCCTGACTAGCTGTGCAATCTTAAATAATCACTGATCTTTGGGTCCCAGTTTCTCATTTTTGAAATGAAGGATTTGTACTCATGCTTGTTGACTAAAGTGATATCTATATTCAGCCATGTTTCTCTTTCTCACCCATGGCAGACATCACTAATCAATCACCTCTTTCTATCCCACTGACTTTGAATGCAACCTAACAAGGTATAGTTTAGCATGCCAGTCACTGCTAATTTGGAGATGAAATGTACGTTCTGGGTTGACGGAGCAGCTTTCATTGGAGCATTTACATAATGCTGGAAATAGTTGAGAAAAGAGCTTGGAGAATCTCTCTGGGGTATTTAAATCCTCTGTCCAAAAGTGGCATGCTTGCCCTACTTCAGATCACATCTCATTGACCATAGCAAGTTCCACGACTATACCTAATTTCTCACCATGTGACTGGAAGGAGGGAGGACAAGACATGTCAGACGTGATATCTATAAAGGGCTTCATATTCCACAAACATTTTTTTATTTAACTTTCTGAGTTGTACAAAAAGGCTACCATAATTCCCATTTTTCACAAGGGAAACTGAGACTTGGAGATCTAGCTTATTATCACAGATTATCACGTTGAGTAAAATAGAAACCCTCAGTCAGATGGATTGACACGATATACATACAAAGCAGTAGAGCTGGGACCAGAACTAATAAATTCAATTTATCTCAAGCTGAAGTTCCTGCTTCTAATAATGTCTCCAAATTCACTGCTCTGAAGGAGAATAGGGTAGCTATGAAATTCATAAATTTATGTAATACATTAACAGGTATAAAAGAATAGAGGAATTTCAGCTAAAAATATTTAGCTCTAGATGGTACAGAATTATTTGAAAGCAATTGTTGCTTTTAATGGTTGTATACTTGGCAGGCAAGGATAGATGTAAACATAAGGAATCTAGGAAAGATACACAAATATTATGAATACATAACAGATTAGTTTGGTTTAAATGACTCTGTATTAGCTAAGAAATGTTAGGTTAATCTTCAGTAACAAATGATCCCAACATCTCAATTCCTTACCACAACAATGACTTATTTCTCATTCACAGTCCACTGCAGGTTTAGGAAACCTAAGTCCTAGCCTTGGTTTTATCATCAAACATTTTGAGAAATCCACCTGTCCTTAAAACATTCATAAGACAAGATTTGTTCTAAGGATAAAATTATATTGGGTTTTCGAGTGCTGTGAAGCAATGAAGGAACTCTGCAAGATGCACAGGGACTGTTTTTAAATGGTCAAGATAAAGATTAAGAGGCCTAGAGCAACATCTGTAACTATGAATCCACAGATAAATGCAGGACAGTATGGAAAGGGCTTGTACAACTTCTTTTCAATATCACACAATGAATGTGTTCATTGAGCATTTATTGTGTGCAAGATATCACAGGGAAGATAAAAAAACTTAAGATATAATTCTTGTTCTCAGTGAGATGATAACCAGATTACAGGACAGATGTCAAGCATAAAGTCTGTCAAGTTTATTATTTTCCAATGGTTTTTGAGGCAACCTTAGTTGGTTTGATCTGCTGAAGGACAGAATAAACCAGGTCACATATAGTGAAGCAGCAATATTTGAGCAGCACCCTTACAATCCAAAGGGTCTTACTTCACTCTGGGATGTACAAGAGATACCCCTTTATGGATTTTGAAATGTAGTGTGGGACGTGGAGATAAAATAAAGTCCAGGCTTAAGGAAGAAGTCTACCCACTCAGGTTACAGGAAAGTAGAAATTTGCAACTTTGGATTTCACAAGTCTAGATGAGGGGTAATAAGCAACATCATGATAAACAGAGAAAATATTGAAGTTTTCAAGGATTTCGTTTTACTTGGATCCGCGATCAATGTTCATGGAAGCATCAGTCAAGAAATCAAACAATGCATTGCATTGGGCAAATCTGCTGCAAAAGACCTTTTTAAAGTGTTAAAAAGCAGGGATATCACTTTGAGGACCAAGGTGCACCTGACCCGAGCCATGGTATTTTCAATCACCTCATATGCACATGAAAGCAGAACAATGAATAAGGAAGGCAGAAGAAGAATTGAGGCATTTGAATTATGGTGTTGGCAAAGAATATTAAATATACCATGGACTGCTGAAAGAATGAACAAGTTTGTCTTGGGAGAAGTACAGCCAAAATACTTCTTAGAATGAAGGCTGACAAGACTTCATCTCACATACTTTGGACATGTTATCAGGAGGGACCAGTTCCAAGAGAAGGACATCAGTGAGATGGATTGACACAGTAGCTGCAACAATGGGCTCAAACATAACAACAATTGTAAGGATGGCACAGGACAGAGCAGTGTTTCATTCTGTAGTCCATAGGGTCACTATGAGTTAGAACTGGCTAGATGACACCTAACAAAAACAGACGAGGAGTAAGCGGTTGAGGGTAGAGACAGAATTACTGAACTCACCATTTCAAAGAAGCTGAAAAGCTTAGTCACAAAATAATGCTCATTAAATGAATTAATTCATTTAGCAAAGATCTTTTCCCACACTTACCATACCCAGACTTTATGCCAAGAGCTGGATCCATGAGGTTGAACTCCTGCACTATGTCTGTTCTCTGAGTGGTTTATCATTGCAGGGTGGCTCTGCACGTGTGAGGAGCCAGCTCTCCGCAGTAAGTGCTGATAGACTTGCACTTGCTGTACTTTAGCTACTTTTGGACTCGTTTGTGCTCAATGACATTGGGAAAACTGAGGCAGCGATGCATCCTCAGTGGTTCTCGAAACAACAAGATTCCCAACTCTTGGATGCCTTTTGTCCTGTAAGTCTCACTTTATTCATTCAGATCTTAACCATTTTCAGATAAAAAGACCCTGAGCTATCAGCTTCGTGAAGATTTAATAGAGAAGATGACACCCCTTTCGGTACACTATTAGATTCACAACGTCAACAGAGATTCTGTACAACAGCCCAAGCAGTAGGCTGAGTATATTACAGTAACCAGTCCTGCTCTGGCACACACACAAAACCCCCCTAGCAACAGAGATGACAGCTTGGTAACAGCAGCTGCTGCTTAATTGAAAACATTAGAAAAATATTATATTATATCTGTATTCCTTTTTTTATGTTTATTTTCATCGTAAGTGAGAAAATAACCCAGGAAAAATACAAAGGAAACATGAAACAAAGGTTCAAGACTAATAATGATAATGGATGAACTGTTGCTGGAAATTTAATTTTCTCAGGACTCCTTCCCTTTTTTCATGTGAATGAGCAGTCTTTTTATGTTCCGAGGGCTAGAAATTCCTCCCATGATGTTAAATTTTGTCCCTAGTCAACCCTTTAAATTTGATTAACTCGAAGGAGAAATAACATATGTCTTTGCGTACGTCTGTGTTTGTGTGTTGGGGGAGTGATGTTCCAATTTTAAAGATCCTCTAGTTCTACAGAGATCTATTTGGGGCTCGTTATCTGACTCACGCTAAGGCAAAGCTTAGGACTACATGTTTTGAAATAATGGTGTGAGTCCAGCCCTAGTAGAGTGAGCTATTCACACCAGAGCCAACATCAAAGTATGGAGCACATTTGGAAGAGGATGAGTAAGAAAAGAGAAGTATATCCAAATGAAACAATGAATGAGTGTGGAGGTATTTAAGTCTGGAAATAGGGAGCAAAAAAGGACCTAGGAGTTCATCTACTCATCCCATTCACTTAGTTCTGACATTCAAAGCTTTACATTGGTGACTCTGAGAGACACATACAAGCAGGAGATGAGGTTTATTCTTAGGGAAGGATCCTTTTTTTTCCCCCTAAAAATTATGCCAGAGGTGAAAAAAAAAAAAAAGAAAAACCAAACCCACTGCAGGCGAGTCTATTCCGATTCATAGCAACGCAGTATGGTTCCCAGGGCCATCAATCTCTACAGAAGTAGACTGCCACATCTTTCTCCAGCCAACTGCTTGTGGTTTTGAACCTCCAAACTTTCCATTAGCAATCGATCACTTTAACCACGGGCCATCAGAGGTAATAGTCCTAATGAATTCCGTGGACACTAAACATTACTGGGCACCTAGTAAATGGAAAATGTCTTAGCTATCATTCCATTTCATCTTTCAGTAGGGTTATCAATTTCACTTCCGATTCATTGCCATGTTTATTTGTAGAGGGTCTACTACAAGAAAGACTTTATTATGTGGCATGGGAAATATAAGAATAAGCTAGACACAGTTCTTGATCTCAAGAAGCTTATAAAACAGTATTTTTTCTTTCCTAAAACAAACAAACCCTTTGCCAGCAAGTCAATTCCAACTCATAGTGACCCTACAGGACAGAGTAGAACTGCCCCATAGTTTCCAAGGAGCGCCTGGTGGATTTGAACTGCCAACCTTTTGGTTAGCAGTGGTAGCACTTAACCACTATACAATCAGGGTTTCCTTTTTCTTTCTTAAAAAAAAAATTCTTTCTTAGGATGTAATTATTCTTGGAAAAACCTTGAATCCATCTGGCCTTTGGAAACCAGGGGATCCCATATGCAGATGAGATGCAGGCAATAAATCCTAAATGCTCTACTTGATAGCAGCGAATTCACAGAAGAAGCTTGCTGTAAAATCGTCGGTCCGTGGCTTCTATGCTGCCATTACAGCTACTTTTTTTTTTTTTTTTGCAATTGAATTCAAGGTTTATTCAAGAACAATCACACCCTAAGAAAGAAAAAATGCTGGTCTATAAGCTTCTTGAGGTCAAGAATTGTGTCTAGCTTCTTGTTATGTTTTCTGTGCCACATAACGAAAAGCCTTTCGTGTAGTACTCTACAGATAAATGTGGCAATGAATCGGAAGTGTAATTGATATGCTACTGGAAGATAAAATGGAAGGATAATTAAGACATGTTCCAATTAATCAGGAATTAATTCCAATACATTCTCTGATGTATTAATTTTTTATTCAATTAATACATAATGAGCACCTACTCTGGGTCAATGGAGGTGCCAGGTATTAGACTGAGGTTTTCTTCCTAATTCTTGCATTACTCTCTCTTTGGTGAATGACAGGAGTAAAACATTTTTCCACATTAGTGGTTGTGGATGCTCAGCTTACTTGTTAATAAACAAGTTAGTTATGTTAAAGGTTTTAGGTAAACCTGATTAATGCTTGAAAAGAAAGGAAAGATGCATTGGCAATATATTTGAGAGTCGTTTTCTCTCTCTTTTTCAATTTAACACTGACCTTTACCTCCTCTCCCACCCCCACCCCCGCCACCCCTCAAGTCTTCGAGTGGAGACCAAAAAGGCCTTTCTCAACGTTGACTAGCAACCTGGGAAAAACTGTCATAGTAGTCCTACCCTTTTTAATCACCCTTGAACTAACATTTTAGTGAATGTGACAAGAGAATGGATGTGCAATAACTTACTGAAGAGACTATAGCCCTTCCTCCAATCATTAATGTCATATGTATCCTCATGAAGTAATTTCTGAGTAAGAAAAATTCCTTGTATTTGGATTTGAAAGAGATGTTTTACTCCTCCTTTGACTTTTGAAACAAAAAGCCCAAGTTTTAAAAACTGATTAAATGACTTGAAAAAAATGAATAGGGTTACAAAACCTATACTTAAAACCCACCAATGACAGGAATTGTAAGCATGGATTAGGTTGCTGATAACTCAAGGGTATATTCATGGAGTATCTAATAGTTGCCTCATTGTTGGTGGAAATTAGTTGTTGAGCTGGCAGACGCCCCTTTTCTGATGCAAAGATAATTATTAAATAGTAAATCTCAGAATTAAATTGAATGAGATAAAGAAAAAAAGAATCTCTTTAGTGGATTCATTACTAATTTATTGTAGGAGAAGTTTACCTGTTTCTTTTTTCAGTGTCTGTTAGTGTTCCAAGTCAGACAAATAAATGAAGGTAAAATGTTCTAAAGTATCCAAACTTCTATGGGAAATCCAAATCAATACTGCAAAAAAAAAAAAAAAAAAGAAAGAAAAGAAAAACTCAACTGAATCCTTGGAAAATGCTGAAAAGTATATTAAAGTAAGCTGAGTAAAGAATTAATTTAAAGTAAGTTGATTAAAACATTAAGGAAAATTGTAACTATAATTTCTTTTAGATTTACAATCTTATAGTTGGAAGGATCTTAGAAAATACCTAAATCTAAAATAATTACCTCTTTCTCAATGTCAGAATCTCTTGTCTGATATACTTGATTTGTTATCATATAACTTGTGATCATACAAGTCCAGGAATGATTAATAACTGCCAATAGGTCAGCTATAACCCACTCACTAACGTCGAGTTGATTCCGACTCATAGCAAACCCATAGGATAGAGCAGAACTGCCCCATAGTGTTTCCAAGACTGTATATCCTTATGGCAGCCAACTGCCACATCTTTCTCCCATGGTGTGGCTGGTGGATCCCAACTGCCAAACTTTTAGTTAGCAGCTGAGAGTTTTAACCACTGTGTCACTGAGGCAACACATTGTAAATACTGTTTAAAAGATTATGTTCATGTCTTTCCTCCTTAGAGGTTTAGCAAAAGCTCATATATTACAGCCACCCAAAGACTCAAGATCGAAATCCTGAAAAGTCAAAACTACACAGGCTTTAGAAAGCCTCAAAATGGATTAAAAGTTTTGCAAAACAAAATGTATACGTAAAGTTTACAGTTGATGGAGCTCTGAGATTTTTTGTACACTGCTGAATTAGTACAATAGTAATTTCCAAATATCTGGGGAAAAAAAAAAAAAAGAAGAATATAGAGACATGTGAAAAACATGGGTGTACTGATTTGGCTTCCCCTTGCACCCTTACCAGTAGTATGTATATTTGCCTTTGGAGGCAGGCCAGGTAAAGTCCCTGAAGAAGAGTTTAAACACCTGCAAAATGAGAACTGTAACACTTTCCCCACAGAGTGTTTGTGAACAATATATGAAATAGAGTTTGTGAAAGTGCTTAGAATTGTTCAGTGATAGAAACTTCAAAGCTTCCAGTTGAATATAATTGAATGGTTGGGTTCTCGTTTTTGCTATAACTGGTACGGGTAGAATTAACAGAATGAAATCTGTCTGTATAGAAATTTCATTGAATACGACAAAAGTCTCTATAAACAGTAATATATGTGAAAGGTAATTAAATATATGAAGTTTTCTTCCCCAGTGATGTTCATAATTTTTGTATGTATATAATGGAGTCCTGGTGGCACAATGGTTAAGAGCCTGGCTGTTAGCCAAAAGGCCGGCAGTTCAGATCCACCATGCTTCTCCTTAGAAACCGTATGGGGCAGTTCTACTCTGTCCTACTGCTCCACTATGAGTTGCAATTGACTCGATGGCAATGGGTTATTTTTGGTATAATGGTTAAGTTATATTAGTGAGATGGAATGAAGAACACCTCAAGTTTTTGTTAATCGCCCAGTTTAATTCCATTATAGTCGAATATATGGCCAAAAAGTATAATATAATGTAATATATGCAATGCACAACCTTGGTTTTGAAAGCGAAGGGGACTTGAAGCACTTACTGATGAAGATCAAAGACTACAGCCTCCAGTATGGATTACACCTCAACATAAAGAAAACAAAAACCCTCAAAACTGGACTGAAAAGCAGCATCATGATAAATTGAGAAAATATTGAAGTTGTCAAGGATTTCATTTTACTTGTGTCCACAATCAACTCCCATGGAAGCAACAGTCAAGAAATCAAATGACGTATTGCATTGGGCCAATATACTGCAAAGGACCGCTTTAAAGTATTGAAAAACAAACATGTCACTTTGAAGGCTAAAATGCTCCTGACCCAAGCCATGGTGTTTTCAATCGCCTCACATGCTTGTGAAATTGGGACAATGAATAAAGGAGAATCGATGCCTTTGAATTATAGTATTGGTGAAGAATACTGAATGTACCTTGGACTTCCAGAAGAATGAAAAAGTCTGTCTTGGAAGAACTACAGCCAGAGTGCTCCTTGGAAGCATGGATGGTGAAACTTCCATGCTTTGGACATGTTATCAAAAGGGACCAGTCCCCAGAGAAGGACATCATGCTTGGCAAAGTAGAGGGTCAGCAAAAAAGAGGAAGACTGACACAGTGACTGTAACAATGGGCTCAAACATAGCAACGATTGTGAGGATGGTTCAGGCCCGAGCACTGTTTCGTTTTGTTGTATGTGGGGTTGCTATGAGCCAGAACCAACTCAAGGATACCTAACAACAACAACAACAATATATGTAATACAATATAATATAGTATAATATATTATTACATTATGTTGCATCATATTGTGTTATGTTGATTACATTGTCTTTTGCATTGTTTTCAATGAAAATCAGAAATGGCAAGACACTATTTTTTGGTACAAAGAGCAAAACCATATTTTTGCTTTTATGATACAACCTTGCCATTCTCATATCACCTGGAGATGGAGAAACAATTGATTTATTAATTGTTTCTATTATTAATTCTAGATTTAAAATAATTTTCAGTTGATAATAGATTGAAACTTTGTGAAATTTGCAGCAAAAATAAAGCTGTTGAAGATTTTACTTGCTAAATTATGCTATTTGGGGGTATTAAAAGTTTACCAAAATCCTATTGAAAGTTAGAATTTCTCTTTATCCTGCTGATCAAAATTTCTCCAATCCAAATATGCAAAATAATAATCCTACTCAAGATATTAAACCTCCTTGAGGCAAATTATGCCTGGAAAGTATGACTGGCTTCATTAGGAACTTAGAATGTCTGATTATCCTATAATCTCTCTATATACTTTGCTAATAAGAACTAATTCCATTTAAGGTAGTGTTCCTTTCCAGTTGGAGATTAGAGTTTGATATCTCAGTGCTTATATTAATCCCAACATTTATATGCAAGCATATTGATTTGTTTGCATGGTGGCAGTGTTGGCTACTTGAGGAGGCTCTTATATCAATCCTAAAAAAACAGACTATGGGAACAATAATAAATATTGTTACTAACTTTGTCATGAGAACATGCTGTTTCTATTTCCTTTGGAGTTTAGGGTCAAAAGGGCATTTAACAAGACAATAGCCAATCCTGTCAGCATATTAACATCCTAAAATCCTTTTGTAAATGTTAGACAATTATGTGTTAAAAAGAGGTAAAAATAATTTGAAAAGCTTTGATAAACTTTTGGTCATTTTTAATTCACAGTCATTTTGGCAAGTGGAATAAAAGTATTTTTGGAGTAGCATCCTAACCCCTCTGACAAATTTTCTGTCTTTAGCATTTTAGAACTAAGACTCAGGCCTTTTCCAAAGGAGGTGGGGAGGGAAGGCAAGAAAGGGGAAAGGTGGGAAGGAGTGGAGGTATGGGGAGAGGAGTAGGGGAGAGGGTTAGACACCAGGAGGAGGAAACATCCCCTTGCTAATCACCTATCACAAGCAATAAAACATCTTAGGCCAGGCACCAGCCAGACACATTTCAAAGAGAAGTGGTGGGGGCAGTAAGTGTCACTCAAGGCAGATGTTTATGAAAGATGACAGTTTGCAAATATCTCAATCTTGGACAAGCCTGTGCCAGTGACACAGAGGAGTGCAGTAAAATTGGAGGAGTCAGCAGCCAACGTTTATCTCATCAGCACCTGTCCAATCTCCACTGATGGTTTGACCGTCTGGGGGGAGCAAGTCGCAGTGGGGCTCATTCTGCTGGTTACTCTCAGCCAGTCTGCATGGATCAGTCCAAAGAGCTGTAATAAATATGTAAAGAGGAATAAAAAGAAGAATTTAGAAATGCTCTGCTCACAAAACCAACACACGACTGGGTTAGCTGTTTAGCTATGCCAAAGAGGAGGCAGAGTAATTACAGAAATATTGATTGCTGCTGCTCCTGGGCGACAGGGAGATAACCGTGTATCTTGCCAACGTGGAGAACTTCCTGCTGGTGCAAACATCCTGTTGGTCCAGACGATTGGAGAATCAGTCCCCTTAGAAGCCCTTCCCCATGACAGCTGCCCCACAATCCCTGATATACTGAGAGTAATGAGCTTTGTCAGAAATAGAAGTCTATATCTCTTCCCCAGAAGAATGAAATACCAGACATTGGCATGAACAAATGCTAAAATAAATACCAGGGGGCAGAGGGAAATTATCCATAGTATTTCTGTCAAGCTAGCAGACAACACGGTATGTCAGCAAAAAATAGATTTTTGAGGAAAGTTGGCTTCGGGTTTCACTGTAGAATATATCAGAGGTTGCCGCCTGGCCAAATTCAGACAGCAGATGTGTTTAGTTTGGTATTCAAAATTTATATGTATATATATGTAAACCTGTTACCTTTCGGTCGATTCCTACCCATTGCAGCCCTATAGGACAGGGTAGAACTGCCTCATAGGGTTTCCAAGGAGTGGCCGGTGGATTCAAACTGCCAACATTTTGGTTAGCTGCCAAGCTCTTAAGCACTGTGCCACCAGGGCTCAAAATATATACTTAAAAAAAAAAATCATATATATACTTTTTTTGAAAACTCTGGTGGTGGTTTAGTGGTTAAGAGCTACAGCTGCTAACCAAAAGTTCGGCAGTTTGAATCCACCAGGTAATCCCTGGAAACGCTAATGAGGCAGTTCTACTCTGTCTTATAGGGTTGCTATGAGTCAGAATGGGCTCGACAACAATGGGGTTTCTGTGTACTTTTTAAACGCCAACATTAAAAATCAGGGGATTTTAATCCCTGTCTTAATTTCAGGCTTCCCTGGAAAAATCAGAAGATTTGGCAACACTGGGTCCCCAATACTTTTGACCACAACCTGGAAGATCTGCATAGCAGCTGCCTCCCTCATTTCTCCCATTTCCCTGGTTCTCTCCTCTCCAGGCTAATTCTTGCAAAATCAAGAACAAGGATCGCTTGCCCTTGACCTTTAAACTTGTACTTTTGGTCATTTACACCATGCTTTATTTCACTCATGTACATTAGACATCCAGCTTCTTTAAGCGTTTGAGATTTGGCCACAGAACAGAAACACACTAGCTCTGTCTTGTAAGTAAGCCACAGTCACTCGAGTTTCCAATCTTGAACTCTTGTTACTGTCTTTTTTTTTTTTTGATGGCATATATTTTCAGTATTGGAATGAATGCTTACTAATTGAGTGTGTTTAAATTTTTGATTGGTAGTATGAATTTTGAGAAATATGTCCTGGTAATACAAGCCACCAATGAGGCAAGTGGCCCCGTGGCGCGCTGATCTGTGATATGACCAATACCAGTGAGAGCTAGATAAGTAATTTATTGCAGTGCCTTTCCATTAGGTTATTACATGGGGAACCTCTGGTTTTCCAAATGTGACAGAGAAAAACCAAAACAAGTCCAATGGGCCTCCCTAACCATCAAACAGGAAAGCCATAATCATGCTTGCAAGCTTTATGTCACAGAAATAAAGGAAAAAAAGGCAAAAGTTTATGAAACTAACACATCCAGAAAGCATCACCTAATAGAATGTTCAACCTACGCAACACTGAGGCCCCAGTTGAGGTCTGCTGAGCTTCACCCATTTCAAAAGGGACCCACCTTCATGATAAATGCATTAGAACTGGAGTAACACCCACCTCTGAGGTCCAGAGGCATAGAAAGTGGCTGGCATACCGTTTATGGTAACAAAAGGGTAAAATAAAGTAATGCTGACTGTTTCATATGGTTGATGGTGAGGAATAGAGCTATGGAGTAAAAACCCTCAGGACAATGTTGGCTCATACCAAAAAACCAAAACCAAACCCAGTGCCGTCAGGTTGATTCCGACTCATAGCAACTTTATCAGACAGAGTAGAACTGCCCCATAGAGTTTCCAAGGAGCTCCTGGTGGGTTCGAACTGTCAACCCTTTGGTTAGCAGCTGTAGCACTTAAGCACTACGCCACCAGGGTTTCCATGTTGGCTCATACCAGGCACTAAATACCAGGCAGTAAATAAATGGTAGTTTCATTCACAATCCCTCTCCACTTCTCAAATGCCTTGTTATTGTTAGTTGCTGTCCAGTGGGCTCTAACTCATGGTGACCTTATGTATAAAAGAATGTAACACTGCCAGGTCCTGTGCAGTTGGTATTTTTTAGTCCACTGTGGTTATTGTGTCAGTCCATCTCATGGAGGGTTTTTTCATTTTCCCCTGACCCTTTACCTTACCAAACATATTGTCCTCTTCTAGTGATTGGTGCCTCCTGATAACGACGTGTTCAAAGTAAGTAAGACAGTCTCACTATCCTAGCTTCTAAGAAGCATTGTGGAAACCCTGGTGGGATAGTGGTTAAGAGCTACAGCTGCTAATCAAAAAGTTGGCAGTTCTAATCCACCAGATGCTTTTTGGAAACTGTATTGGCAGGTCTTCTCTGTTCTATAGGGTTGCTATGAGTCGGAATGGACTGGACAACAGTGGGTTTGGGTTTGGAGAAGGAGCATTGTGGCTTTATTTCTTCTAAAACTGGTTTATTCATTCTTCTGGAAGTCCACAGTATATTTCAATATTCTCCACCTAAGCCCTTAAGAGCATCTCATATCATAGCAACACTATAGCAACCGTATAGATAAGCAAATATTTTACCTGCATAGGTGTGATATTTTGAAAGTCATCCCACCTTCTGTACATTTTGTTGAGTGTCAGACCATCATAGCTTTTTCCCATTAAGCAGTGTCTGCAAGGGTGGCTCTCAGACTTGAGTGTGCCTAGGAGTAACCTAGAAGTTTTATTAAATCAGGGATGGCTGGCCTGATCCCCAGCGTATCCCATTTAGTAGATTCAAGGTATGGGCCAAGAACACACTTTTGTAATAGGTCCCAAGTGATGCTGATGCTTTCAGAACCAGGATGCTACTTTATCATGGCTGAACTTATAGAAGCTGGAAAGAAGTCATGTCCTATATCCATTGCCTCCAACAAAGTGAAGTAGGGGACAATTATTTTATTGTTGTTCATTTGTTTGTTAGTTTTTAACATTTGTAACAAAGTAAATTACTGAATTGCAAATGTTTTTAGTTACAGGCAATAGGTTCTTTAAATTGATAAAATCTAATAACATGAACTAGATTAATGTACATCTAGGGAGAGTGATTCTGATCATCACCACCGCAACCAGAGATTTCAAATTCTGCTGAGTCAGTGGCATGATGAGCAACGTCCTCAAGACTTTGGTATGACATCTTGAGGTCATGGTGGAGTCTCTCTTGCTCACTCTCTCTTTCTCTTTATGAAGCGAATTTTAATTTTCATGACACTTAAGCTGGTTGTCTTTTCTTGTGTTTTGTTTTATTGTGGTAAGAAAATAACGTAAATTTGCCTCTTCAGCCATTTTTAAGTGTACAATTCAGTGCCATTAATTACATTCCCCATGTTGAGCAACCTTTACTACCACCTATTTCCAAAATTTTTCATGACCCCAAACAGAAACTCTGTACCCATTAAGCAATAATTCCCCAATCATCTCTTCCCCCAGTCCCTGGTAAACCACTAGTCTACTTTCTAGGGACACACACCATTGAACGTCAAGTGATGTGTTATTCTTGTTATTATCAGTATTGACTATTATTTTGGTAGATGTGGTCATTCATTTCTCCCTGTAGGTTTCTGTTGCTTTGCAGTTGTTAGCTTTGACCCTCTAAACCATGTTTTCCAGAGATTCTAGCATGATTAGTTATTCAGCTAACTGCTGTGTCACAGCAGCATTTTTTCTCTCTAGCTGACAAAGAATGTCAGCCCTCCCTGCATATTACTCACTGCTAAGCAGGATGCAAATGGAGGTGGTTTACCCAGCAGAATACACAAAGCCCTGTTCCGTCTTGAACTTGCTGCCATCCTATTGAAATAGATGTTGCATTCAATTAAAGATAGTGTTCTTTCATTTACACTTTTCATTTCTCAGAAACTTGAATAATTAAAAATAAATGTGCTACAATGCAGTTCTCATCTCAGGTCTGTAACATTTGATTCCATTTTTCATCTTTATTTGAAAACTTTGGGGACATATCTGAATGATGAAATTAAGCAAGAAAGTGGGTTGTGGGAATTCTCACCAGGGATCAAAGGTAGGGGCACAGACACTGGTGAAAACCTCCATCATCCTGGTTGTCCTCAGCAATTTGGTGTAAGGAGAAATCTAGGCCACTGTTTCTTTTTTTTATTTATTTGTTTTGCTTTCCAACAGGTGATTTGTTAGCACAAACTTCACCTCTCCAGTGGAGTAAATAGATCCTCCGTGGCTTCTAGGCAACACCATGCTAGGGACAACAGTAAAGCATGTTCAAATCTGTCCATATTGCCCAAATGGAAATATGATTAACTGTTTTGCCTTGGAAAAGGCTTAGTGAGGGGGGAAAAAACAAGGTGCTCAGAAAGAGATCATTAAATCTTAACATTCACAGAGCTAAAGAACTTGCTGACATTTCTACAGATCATTTGCTCTTTCTTCTCACAAATACAAGGTTGATGGTCCTTCCTCTCCCTGCTCTCCTCCCCACCCTCAGCCATGTCAGAAGACCACAAGGCAGGAAGATGGTCTTTATGCCAGTTATTTTTCAGTCTCCAAAACCAATTACTTAGTGGTGTGTGTTCTTTGGAAAGTAGCTTTAATTCCCTAAGACTCCATTTTCTAACAGGTAAAATTGGGGTACTACTAGGTACCCACCTTGTGCCTTTATAAGGAGAAAATACTGAAATAGGGTAGGCAGCGTCTGGCACATAGTAAGTAACTGGTGCATGTTATAATAACAATAGCAGTAATAAAAAGGAGCTTTTGTGGAGCAATGGTTAAGCACTCATCTGCTAACTGTAAGACTGGCAGTTCAAACCCATCCAATGGCTTCGGGGAGAAAAGACTTGGCAATCTACTTCTATAAAAATTACAGCCTAGGAAACCTTACCGGGCAGTTATACTCTGTCATATGGGGTTGCTGTGAGTCAAAATAGACTTGATGGCACACAACTGTAGTGAGGCCTGGCCGAGACTTCCCCCTGCTCCCCCACAGTTCCCTCCACCCCCTTCACCTTGCAACCTGCCAAGCCATGGCTTCTAACTGCTGTTTGGCCCAACCACGCTGGTTGGTGCCAGAACCCTGCGCATGCGCGAACCAGGATTTTGGCTCATGCATAGGCCCTAAAGAGCTGTGTCCTCAATCTGTCCCTGGACCTGAACATCACTGACAGGATTCAACATTCAGACCTCCAAATGTGGATATGGGAGGGCTAAGGGCAGAGAGTTCCCAGCACCAAACCCAACCCCCAGACGTCATTGGAAATAAAAAGCTCCCCAACCGCCTCAGACAGGGAGCACGTGGTCTTTCAGCTGCTAAGCCCAATGTTGCTCCTTGTTTTCTCAAACTATAAATTTCCACTTTCTGTTTCCCTTGCAACTGGTGGTGTAGTGTCCATCTTATTTCAATCAGCTAATAGGACAGGACAAGAACCCTCTTTTGGTTACAGTAGTAATAATATTTATTATACTAATCTATCATAGTCTTCCTTGAACTCTTAGATCCCCTGTAAGTGTCCTTGCCTCCTTGAAGAAATTATCGTACTGTGTAATTATCTCTTTTCTCCCACTGGGCATAAGTGTTTGAAGTCAGAGGCAATGTCACTGTGAACTCCAAATTCCCAGTTCCTAGCACACTTCCTGAAGTATGCTAGTTATTCACTACATATTTGTTGAACTTATTAATGAAATCCAGTAAATCCACTTTTTCATTTTAAGTTTCAGAATCATCCTTTATTTGGTCCCAGTTTTTTCTCTACTCCTCCAACACTTCCCTACTCTGCTGATTTCTTATATTCATCCCTCATATGAAGCCAATTTTCACCTGGGCTTAGAAATTTTTGTTAGCCACTGGTCACAGTCTTTGAATGACCCATCCAGTTTTCTAATTAATTTTTTTTCATTTTTCACTGAACAAGATAGAGTTTTGACTAAATTTTTCAACTGATTTATTTAGACTTCTTTGTTTCCTACATGAGTCTCACTTCCTGGTCCTGCACCTTACAGACCATCCACAACACCCACAGAGCCCCCTTTGGGTCAAACCTAATACAATTGCTTGGGTCAGATGCACCTTAGTTATCAAAGTAACATCTTTATTTTTTAAAATTTAAAGAGGTCTTTTGTAGTAGATTTGGCCAAGGTAATACATTGTTCGATTTCTCGACTGTTGTTTCTCTTTTCATCCAGTGGATTTCTATCCAGTTTTACTAGAATGTTACCCCATGGAACAATAACCTAGCTCCTTTATCAAGGAGCAAGGAAGAAAAGAAGAAAGAAGCAAGAAAGAGATGCCAGCCCACAGCCACAGTTGTCCAGAGATTAGATGACCATATTATTCATACCTGGACTCTTTCTGAGGGTGAAAGGGAATATTGTTAACAATTACACAGGGACAACAAGATTAAAATGAAACTTTCCTGGGCAAATCAGGAAGTATAGTTCCCCTACATATGGGGAAGAAGAGGAGAAAAGTGAATGCTACAATAAGAATCTGACCTGAGCTATTGGTGGTGGTTGAAAAACACTGCTCTTGAATATGGAGCATTGTTCTCTTAAGAAGCTCAAGGAGAAAAGGCAATTAGTTCCAAAGTCAAACAAATGTAGGAAATACAGCATACAATATCTCTTTCTTGCTGATTCTCAGTGCATATTAGTAAAGACTCTGAGAAGTTTGTGGTAAAGAAATCTGAGATTCCCAAAGAGCATGTGTTGTACATATTTAACATGTCTTACACCTATTCATCCGCCACTCTGCTGTCAGTTTGTTGTACTGTGTTGGCTGCATGTTGCTATAATCCTGGAAGCTATGCCACCAGTATTTCAAATACCAGCAGGTCATCCATGGTCGACAGGTTTCTACAGAGCTTCCAGAGTAAGATAGGCTAAAAAGAAAGTTCTGGCAATCTACTTCTGAAAATTAGCCAATGCAAACTCTAATGATCTCAAAAGAATATTGTCAGATATAGTGCTGAAAGATGAGTGCCCTAGGTCAGAAGATGCTGAAAATACACAGTGGCCACAACAGTGGATTAGAGCATACCAATGATTGCGAAGAAGGTGCAAGACCAGGCAACACTTTATTCTGTTGTACTTGAGGTCTCCATGAGTTGGAGTTGACTTGAAGGCAGTGAACAACAACCTACTGATGAGCCTTGTTTCCTTGGTGAGATGCTCCTCAGAGCCATTTATTCTCAAAAGAAAGGATTGGCTTCTGAAAGATCACAACCATCGAAAAACTATAGAGCACAGTTCTGCTTTGAAATACATGGGGTCACCATGAGTAAGTATCAAATCAATGGCAGCTGGTTCTTACTGGTATCCTTCAAGAATTAAGAGGATAATTAGCAATTTCACTCCTAGGTATACACCCAAGAGAAATAAAAACATATGTCCATTTTATAGTTGGGTTGTTTGTTTTCTTATTATTCGGTTTCAAGAGTTCTTTTTATATTTTGGATGCAAGCCCTATATCAGATATGGGCTTTGCAAAAATTTCTCCCAGTTTGTGGCTTGTCTTTTCATTCTCTTAACAGTGACTTTTGCAGAGCAGATTTTTTTTTTTTTAATTTTATGAAGTCCAACTCATCAATGTTTTATTTTATAGATCATCTGAGTAATTTTTTTACTCCTTTTACTTCCTTTCCAGGTTTTTGAGAATTCTGTGCCTTTCTATTGTCTATTCTGAGTGCCACCCAAATACTCTGGGACCTGAATCGTTTGAGCACGGACTTTTCCAAAGTCCAGTTTCCCACCACTTCTTGCAGTATTTCTTACACACCATCAGTGTGTAGGAATGTACAAAATATGCAACATCATTTGAAAGCATTGCTTTGATCATGTCTATGTAACAAAAATACCACAAGTGGGTGACTTTAACAAACAGAAATTTAGTCTCTCACAGTTCATGAGGCTAGATGTTCAAATTCAGGATGCTGGCTCTAGGGGAAGGCTTTCTCTTTTTGTCGCTCTGGGGGAAGGGCCATCTTCTTTAGTTCTTTGGCAATCTTCATGTGGTGTGGCATCTATCTCCCTGCATCTCCACTTCTTCATTGTTCCTAATCTTTCCTTTTTTATGTCTCAGGTGATTGGCTTAAAACACACCTTACACTGATATGTAACAAAGAAAACTTGTCTCCATATGGGATTATAACCACAAGTATAGGAGTTAGGATTTGCAACACACAATTCAAACCATAACAAAAGACAAGAAAAAAATTGAGTTCAGCACACTTTTCAGACTTACTCCCCATACTTCTACAAAATAAATCTATACCCCATTCACTCATTCTGTACACATGAATTGCCAGCTTCTTTTCCTTTAAAATCTAGCCCCAAAACAACATATTCTTAAATCCTTCCCTCATCACTTCAGCCAGGGATGACATTTCCTTCAGTGCTTCTATTAATTTCTTTTTTTTTTATTATATTTTATATCTATAACAAACTTCTTAGACACTCAGATTAATCTACAAACCAACAAATAGATCAACAAATTTACAGTATAATACAGTGAATCAAACTTCTGAATATGGAGTGACTGGGACCTTCATTCAAAACCCAGTTTCACTACTTATCAGTTGTGTATTTTTGAGCAAATCACTTGAACATTTTTAGCCTCATTTTCCTCATCAATAAAAGGAAGATAATAATAGCACCTATCTCATAGGCTAGCTGGAGCGATCAATTGAGATTATGTGTGAGCCCTTGATAACATGTAATTCCTCAATAAATTTGGCTATTACTATTCATTTCAGACATGACCTATTACTCTTTCTTTATGGATAATTTTATACACATCCACATTTAGTTGAACAAGTTTCTTGGCCCTCTTTCATCTACAATGGCATCAAGCCACTACTAACATCATCTATCCATGATGAGGGGGGTTATGCTTCTTGAGGATGTCTATCTTTCCATTTCTCAGGGAAAACATTTTTTATTAAAGTCTATGTCTGTGAGTCTACTTCTTCTCTCTAGAGCCACTTAGAAGAAATAGGACATTGCTCCATGTAGCAATCATTCAGATACTGAAGCACTATGATCATGACAAAATTTCTCTCACTCAGGCTAATAACCTTAAATCTTTCAAGTGAACCTCAATCGAAATATTTTCCAAGTCAATTCACCACTATGATTGCACCCACTGAAGAAAATCAAGTTCATTAATATTTCCTAAAATGCAAAGAAAAGAACCAGACCCAATGTTTCAAATAGAAATACATTGTTGTGATATCCAACGAGTTCATCCATTCCATTTCTAATTACATTAAATTTCTATCTTTATGCAATTTAAGAGTCCATTAGCAAATCTATGCCCTTATACTATCTGTCTGCTTATATTTAGTTTAAAGTCAACAAAAATCCCTAAATCTCCCTTATAAATCTCAAGAAAGCCTACTGGTTAAGAGAGCAGAAGTTGACTCCATAACCTAATCCTCCCAATAGCCGTTTCACTACCTTAAGCTTCAAAATTCTCATTGGTAAAATTAAATAAGATCACCTTTATCACGGCACTGATGAAAGTCTAAATTAAACAATACTTGTGGAGTAGTTGGTAGAAGGCTCAGTATTTTTCAATATGATTGCTCTTATGAAATCAACACAACTCTACTTTGTGCTTAGGTTTCTTCAACCTAAAATGTGTCCCCCATTATATATTATTTTGAAATGTCTTTAATGAGTTATAATTGATGTAGCAAACTGAAATGTTTAAAGTGAAAATTTTAATGTTTTTACATATGTGCACACTACTGAAAGCACACCATAATTAAAATAACGAGCATATTCATCACATCCAAAAGTTTCCTCATGTCCCTTTACAACCTCTCCTTCCAACACCTGCCAGTCCATCCCCACCTTGAGGAAACACTAACATGCTTTCTATCAACATACGTTAGTTTGTCTTCTCCAGAACTTTACACAAATCAAATAAAACTGTATGGGCACTTTTTTCTGTCTGACTTCTTTCACTCAACATCTTGAGATTCAACCACGTTGTTTCTTTTATCAGTAATTTATTTCTTTTTATTTCTGAATAGTATTCCATCATACGAATATGCCAAAATGATATCTGGGTTGTTTCTAGATTTTCACTATTGCAATTAAAGTGTTTATGAGCATTCATGCACAAATCTTTGTATGAACATACATACATATGTTTTCAATTACCAGGGGAAAATTCCTAGGAATGGAAGGGCTAATCATATAGAAGGCCTATGCTTAACATTTTAAGAAACTACTAAACAGTTTTCCAAAGGGATTGCATCATTTTCTATCTACTGAAGTCTATCTGTTCTGTAGATGGGTATTCAATTGTTCCAGCATCTTTTGTTGAAATAACTATCTTTTCTCAACTTAATTGCTTTTTCACCTCTGACAAAAAACAATTATATGCACAGGCCTACTTCTAGACCTACTATTCTGTTTCATTGATCTATTTGTCTATCATGACGTCAATACATACTGTCTTGATTACTGTAGGTTTATAGTAAGTTTTGAACTTAGGTAGTATGTCTTTCAACTTTGTGCTCTTCTTGAATTGTTTTGTATTTTGCATTTGCGATGAATTTTAGAATCAACTTAACAATTTACATAAAAAGTCTACGTCTACTAAGATTTTGATTGGGATGAATATTAATCTGTAGATACATATTGCATAACTGACAATAATATTGAGTATTTTGACCCAGAAAACACTGGTGCCATAGTGGTTAAGTGCTATGGCTGCTAACCAAAGGGTCAGCAGTTCAAATCCACCAGGTGCTCCTTGGAAACTCTATGGGGCAGTTCTATTCTGTCCTATAGGGTCGATATGAGTCAGAATTGACCCGACAGCACTGGGTTATTTTGACCCATAAATATAGCATAGCTCTCCCCTTAGTTAGGTATTCTTAATTTCTTTTAGCAACAAACCTTGCAGAAATTTGTGGGATATAAATTTTTCATATTTTTATTCTTTTGAAATCTCAATCTCCAACTTCCATTGCTAGTATGGATATACGATTGATCTATGTAAACTGATCTTGTATTCTGTAATTTGCTACATTCACTTATTAATTCTAGTGCTTATTTCTAAATTCCATAAGGCTTTCTATGTAAATAATCATATTGTCTGGAAATACGGTTTTACTTCTGCCTTTCCAATGTGGATGCCTTATGTTTCTTTCCCTTGCTTTATTGCACTAGCGAGAACCTTCAGTGTAACATTGAATAGAATTAGTCAGAACAGACATATTTGTGTTTTTCCTTATCATAGGATGCAAGCATTAACCCTTTCACCACTAAATGTAATGCTGGCTGTAGTTTTTTCAAAGATGCCTTTTGTCAGGTAGGGTAAATTTCTCAAACTTTCAAGTTTGAGTAAAGATTTTGTGAGGAATGGATGTCTAGTTTTGTCAAGTAGATTTCTTCATTGATTAAGATTATCATCGTATTAGTCTATTAATATGGTGAATTAAATCAAGTAGTTGATTTTTGAAAGTTAAACCAAACTCACACATCTTGGATAAATCCCACTTGTCATGACACACTGTCTTTTCTATTTGGTGCATTCTGTTCTGTAAAATTGTTCTTAGAATTTTTGTACAAATCTTCCGTGACAGTTTTGTCTGTAGTTTTCTTTTCTCTCTCTCTTTTTTTTTTCTGTAATGTCTTTTCCTAGATTAAGGAGCCCTGGTGGTGCAGTGGTTACTGTATTTTTACATAAATAACATGCACATTCTGCATTTGTGTGCCCACCAAGCCTTCCCCCCTTCCTCCTGGAAGTGTTTTTGTAAGCTTACTATGCTATTTTTTTTTTTTTTTTTTACAGCAGCATGTGGAGGAGGATTGGCATGGTGGTGCTTGTGAGGGGGCCTTATGGTGGGGGCAGGGTAAGAAAAACTTGAATGCTAACTGAAAGTTTGCAGTTTGAACATACCAGCCACTCTGTGAGATAAAGATGTGGTACTCTGCTTCTGGAAAGATTACAGCCTGGGAAACCCTATTTTGCAGTTCTACTCTGTCCTTCATTTGCTGATGTGGCACTACTCAAGATGAGAAGAAACAGCTGCAAATATCCATTAATAGTTGGAACCTGGCATGTGCAAAGTAAGAATCTCAGAAAATTGGAAATTGTCAAAAATGACCTGGAATGCGTAAACATCCACTTCCTAGGCATTAGTGATCTGAAATGGACTGGTATTGGCCATTCTGAATCAGACAATCATGTGGTCTACTATGCTGGGAATAACAGCTTCAAGAGGAATGGCATTGCATTTATCATCAGAAAGAACATTTCAAGATCTATCCTGAAGTACAATATTGTCAGTGACAGGATAATATCCATATGCCTACAAGGAAGACCAATTAATATGACTATTATTCAAGTCTATGCACCAACCATTAAGGCCAAAGATGAAGAAATTGAAGATTTTTACCAACTTCTGCGTCTGAAATTGATTGACCATCCGAGCAGGATGCACTGATGATTTACTGGTGGTTGGAATGTGAAAGTTGGAAATAAAGAAGGATCCGTAGTTTGAAAATATGGCCTTGGTGATAGAAACGATGTCAGAGATCACATGATTAAATTTTGCAAGACAAGAGACTTCTTCATTGCAAATACCTTTTTTCAACCACATAAATGGTGACTACACACATGGACCTCACCAGATGGAATACGCAGAAATCAAATTGACTACATCTATGGAAAGAGATGATAGAAAAGCTCAATATCATCAGTCAGAACAAGGCCAGGGACTAACTGTGGATCAGACCATCAAATACTCACATGCGAGTTCAAGTTGAAGCTGAAGAAAATCAGAACAAGTCCACAAGAGCCAAAGTAAGACCTTGAGTATTTACCACCTAAATTTAGAGACCATCTCATGAATAGATTTGATGCTTTGAAGACTAATGATGGAAGACCAGACAAGTTGTGGAACGGTATCGATGACATCATACACGAAGAAAGCAAGAGGTCATTAAAAAGACAGGAGAGAAAGAAAAGACCTAAACAGATGTCAGAAAAGACTCTGAAACTTGCTCTTGAACATCGAGTAGCTAAAGTGAAAAGAAGAATTGAATAAGTAAAAGAGCTGAACAGAAGATTTCAAAGGATGGCTCGAAAAGACAAAGTATTATGATGACTTGTGCAGAGACCTGGAGATAGAAAACCAAAAGGAAAGAATATGCTCAGCATTTCTCAAGTTGAAAGAACTGAATATTCAAGCCTTGAGTTGCAATACTGAAGGATTCTACAGGGAAAATATTAAACGACACAGAAAGCATCAAAAGAACATGGAAGGAATACACAGATGGTTACTATGAGTTGGAATCAACTCCAAGGCAATGGGTTTTTGGTTTGTTTTTTTGTCTAGATTTGGAATTAAGGTATTCTGGCCTCATAGAATAAGTTGAGAAGTATGCCTTCCTCTTTAATATTCTGGAAGAGTTTGGATAGAACTGGTATTATCCCTTTTTTAAAAGTTCGGTAGATTTTTACCAAATTTCTGAAGCCACATGGGCCTGGAGTTTTCTTTGTGGGAAGATATTTTGACTGCAAATTCGCTTTATTTAACAAATACAGGGTGTTTCAGGTCGTCAATTTTTTCAGTGAGCTTTTGAGTTTTGGTTGCCTGTACCTTTCAAAAACATGATACATTTCATCTAAGTTTTTAAATATATTACTATAAACTTATTCATTATTCCATTATCATTCTTTGTTTTACATAAAGTTTGTAGTATTTCCCACCTATTTTACTCCTAATAGTGCTTGGACAGAATGTGCATTCTGCTGTTTTTTTGTTTTTTTCTTTCTAATATTAATATAACAATTTAAGATTTTTGTGTTTTTTTCAATCTCACAACATATTTTTTACATAATTTATTGAGATATGATTCACATACCATAAAATTCACCCTTTTTGAGTTCAGTTTTTTTTTGTTTTTGTTTTTTGTATATTCATAAAAAAATAGAGTTGTGCAAAAACCTGGAGTTAGAAAATCAAAAGGGAAGAACAGGTTAGGCATTTCTCAAGCTGAACGAACTGAAGAGAAAATTGAAGCCTCAAGTTGAAATATTGAAGGATTTTATGGGCAAAATATTGAACTATGCAGAAACATCAAAAGAAGATGGAAGGCATATACAGAGTCACCGTACCAAGAAGAATTGGTTGACGTTCAGCCGTTTCAAGAGGCATCATATGATCAAGAACAAATGGCACTGAAGGAAGAAGTCCCAGCTGCACTGACAGCATGGGTGAAAAACAAGGCTCCATGAATTGACGGAATGCCAACTGAGATGTTTCAACAAATGAATGCAGCAATGGAGGTGCTAATTCACCTATGCCAAAAAAACTGGAAGACATCTATCTGGCCAACCAGCTGAAAGAGATCCATATTTGTGCCCATTCCAGGGAAAGGTAATCCAACCGAATGCAGAAATTATTGGACAATATCATTAATGTCACACACAAGTAAAATTTGATGAAGATAATTCAAAAATGGCTGCAGCAGTACATTGCCAGGGAATTGCCAGAAATTCAGAAGAGGATGTGGAACAAGGGATATCATTGCTGATGTCAGATGGATCTTGGATGAAAGCAGAGAATACCAGAAAGATGTTTACCTGTGTTTTACTGACTATGCAAAGGTATTCGACTGTGTAGATCATAACAAATTACGGATAACATTGTGAAGAATGGGAATTCCAGAACATTTAATTGCGTTCCCAAGGAACCTAAGAGGCAGTGGTTGAACAGAACAAAAGGATACTACATGATTTTAAGTCAGGAAAGGTGTGCATAAGGATTGTATCCTTTCATCATACTTAGTCAAACTTTATGCTGAGCTAATAATCTGAGAAGCTGGACTATAGAAGAAAAACTTGACATCGGGTTTGGAAGAAAACTCATTAACCTGTATTATGTAGATGATATAACCTTGCTTGCTGAAAGTGAAGAGGACTTGAAGCACTTATTGATGAAGATCAAAGACTACAACACCCTCACTATGTATTTCACCTCAACGTAAATAAAACAAAAATCCTCACAACTGGATCAACAAGCAACATTATAATAAACGGAGAAAACATTATAGTTGTCAAGTATTTCATTTTACTTGGATCCAAAATCAAAGCTTATGGAAGTAAGAGTCAAGAATTCAAAGGACGTATTGCATTGAGAAAATTTGCAGCAAAGTACTCTTTAAAGTGTTAAAAAGTAAACATGTCACTTTGAAGACTCAGGCGTGCCTGACCCAAGCCATGGTACTTTCAATTGCCTCACATGCATAGGAAAACTGGACAATGAATAAGGAAGATCAAAGAAGAATTGATGCCTTTGAATTATGGTGTTGGTGAAGAATATTGAATATACCATGGACTGCCAGAAGAATGAACAAATCTGTCTTGGAAGAAGTATGACCAGAATGCTCCTTAGAAGTGAGGATGGCAAGACTTCATCTCACCTACTTTGGACACGTTGTCAGGAGGGATAAGTCCCTGGAGAAGGACATCATGCTTGGTAGAGGGCCAGCAAAAGAGTGGAAGACCCTGTATGATATGGATTGATACAGTGGCTGCAAGGATGGGGTTAAGCATAACAAGGATTGCGAGGATGGTGCAGGACTGGGCAATGTTTTGCTCTGTTGTAAGTAGGGGTGCTGTGTGTCAGAACTGACTCAACGGCACCCAACAAAAACAACAACATGGAGTTTTGCAATCTCACCACTACCTAATTTTAGAACAGTTTTCTTCAACCCAAATAGAAACCCCATACATATGAGCAGTCCTTACCTATCCCTCCTACCCTCTGTACTTGGCAACAACTAATCTCCCTGTGCGAGTTTTTGTAATTGTTCACTCTAATCCTTCCAGGTGTCCTTTCTACCCTAGGGGAGCATTCTTCACATGAATATGCTGATCAGTACTTAATCAACATTGAAAGGGGACCTTCTAGGAGAATGAAGGAGAAATTTCATCTGTCACCATTGTGGGACTATATGGACCCACAACTGAGAACACCTGTGGAGCATACCACTTCTGCTGCACCAGTCCTGTCATTTCCAACCTTCCAGAAATGACAAGTGTTTTCCACAAATGTGAGGACTATGATTTTTTTTGTGTCGAGATCGAGAAACAACATGAAGTGAAACAACAAAAATGAATAATTGTTTCCAGCACAAATGATTTCAAGAACTTGTTAAAGATCTGGATTCAAAGAGATAGCACTCGTTCAAACACAGAGAGACCCTCAGAATATCCAGTTTGCTCTCCTCTCTGCTACCGCCAGCCCCATTCTAACTTTAAAAAGTTAGGTTTATTAACGGATTTCCTGCCTGGCAGATATGTGGACCTTTGCCTTACCCCTACCTTGTCTCTCTTTTCAGTGGTGGTGTATCCATCCCGAAAATTTCACAGAAGTAAAATCAGATCTGCTTGGCAGTGATGTCCCCCACTTCACTTCAGTTAAGCTTTCAGTTCAAGCATTTTTCTCACCTCCTTAAGTTACAGCTGCTAGTCAAAAGGTGGACAGTTTGAATCCACCAGGTGCTCCTTGGAAACCCTACGGGGCAGTTCTACTTTGTCCTATAGGGTTGCTACAAGTCAGAATCAGTTAGCAGAATTAGCACTTAACCACTACACTACCAGGGTTTCCAAAGATGTAATATATTCTTCAAAAATATTCTAATTATTGAAAAGCTAAATAATGCAAAAGAAATACTTTGAATCATAATAAATGTTACATTTCCACACTACTTCCTTCATTTAGCATTTTTCCGGAGTAATCACAGAGTTTATTTGTTTTGCTGAGTGGAGTAGACAAGTTTAGAGACTGATCTGAGTTTTCTGGGCCAAGAAAGGAAGCTGAGCATGGCAGTCTTCCAGAGGACTCCTCTATGGAGAGACTTCACCAAATTTACAATCTTAACCATTTGGTGACCCAATTATTTTCTGGTTTGAATTTTTTGTTAATACCATGTATTTTCATTAATGGAAGCATGCTGAATTATTGAGTGTATCTGAAGTTTTGGTTGGTAGTATGGATTTTATTTTTCTTGCCCCCTCCCACAAGCCTACCTAAGTGTTTAGTGGTACATACAAAGCACCACTAATTATACCCCAAAGTCCCCACCTAGTACATACATGTAACAAATTAAAATTTTTAAAATTTCCATTTTTCCTACTAAAAATTCAGCCATCTCCTAAAGGCCCCTGCCTTTCAGCAGCATGCACTGTCAGTAGTACGGTAGCTTCCCAATAAACCCTAATAAACCCTAGAGGTTGGAAAATTTCATGGTTGCTATATGGACCACTGGGCACAAAAAGGTTTTAATATGTACAAAAACCAACAAGCCCATTGCAGTTGAGTGGATTCCGAGTCATAGCGACTCTGTAGGACAGAGTAAAACTGCCCACGTAGGGTTTCCAAGGAGTGGCTGATGGATATGAACTGCAGACCTTTTGGTTCACAGCTGAGCTCCTGACCACTGCACCATCAGGGCTACTTAATATGTACAGACAGGCACTAATATTTGGAGATGATGGAAGATTAGTTTAATTTAGTTCTTATTTTTTGCTTAAATGGGATATTAACATACTTTTTTTTCCTTCTGATACACACTTATTTTAAAATTTGCCTAGGCTTATTATAGAGCGCAGTAGTGGTTCAGTGGTAGAATTCTCACTCTCCACGCAGGGGACCCTGTTCAATTCCCAGCTAACGTGCCGCAAGTGCAGCCACCACCCATCTACCAGCGGTGGCTTGTGCGTTGCTAAGATGTTAAACAGAGTTCAGTGCAGCGTCCAAACTAAGACAGACTAGGAATTCAGCAGCTAAAACAAAAACAACAGGCTTATTTTAACTTTAAATATTTCTGCATTTGCCTTGTACATTTTAGCTACTGCAAAGTATTCTATAATATTAAATGTATCATTATTTAGGGAAGAATTCGGTTATTGATTGATTTTTAAGTTTTTTGCAAGTTCTCCTACTACAAACAAGCTATACGGACGTATTCATCTAGGACAATTCCCTCAAAGGTGAATTGCTTGGTCCAAATTTATACTTATGGGAAAAAATTATACATACTGCTAAAACTGTCTTTAAAAATTAACAAATAGTTAAGATTTAATTGTAAGTTTCCTTACATGTTTGCCAACACTTAATATCAATCTTTCTTCCTTCTTTGTGTCTATTCTTATTGAGGGGGAAAGACTTTTATGAGGCTGTTTGATTTTGTACTCTCCTGGCTGCTAAAGAGGCCGAGTATCCCCTCATATATGTTTATTAGCCATTTGTATTTCTTTTTCTGGGAATTACTTTATACTTCCTCTTTTCCCATTGGTTTTTTTTTTTTTTTTTTTTGTGTCTCTTTCTTATTGATTGGTGAGAAATTTTTATATATTCAAGACATAGTTATCAAATTAATAGATGTCAAATATTTTTTCCCCATCTGTTGCTTGATTTTGAACTTGAAGGTATCTTTTCGTCCATGAAGAAATTTTCAATTGCATTTAGTCAAATCTGGAAGTCTTCCATTTTGGAGATTTCTAGGTTTTAATACCTACTTAGCGGGAGCTTCCTTATTAGTAAAACATAGAATCATTTTCCTATATGTTACTATAATACTTTATAATGGGGGGTACTTCTTTCATGTCTCTGGAAATTTTTGTGTACATTGTGTAATATGGGTCTAATCATTTATTCTATAAAGACAGAAACCATCACGACACCTATTGTGAATAATCCACCTCTCCCCACTCTTTTGAGATGCCACCGTAAACTAAATTTATTTTCTCTCATTGACAAAATTGTTTCTTTCTGGTCCGATATCACCTTTTCACTTAATATAGCTGTGCATTTGTTTTGTTTGTTTTATATGATTACTCTTTTTCCCTCAAAATAGTCGTATGTGTATTTGTGCAAGTTTTAAGATAAATTTTAGACTAAAAATTTTATAAAATGTCCTGTTGGGAGCTTGATTAGGAAGCATGAACCTTGGAGGTAAATTTCTTAGGCTACACCAGTTCCTCTCTCATAGTTACCATATAAATAAAACAGTGAAAATTATGGTGCAAGCCCCATGAAAATATTAGAAGAATAAAATAAATTACTATCTGTAAGCACTTTAGAGTACCTAGTGTATAGCTAACTATTACTACTAGCAGTAGCAGTATGAGAGGCCCTGGGTGGCACAAACGGTAAATGGTAAACGCCCGACCATTAGCCAAAAGTTTGGTGGTTCCAACACTTTCAGAGCAGTCTCAGAAGACAGGCCTGGTGATCTGCTTCCAAAAGTTCACAGCCTTCGAAACCCTGTAGAGTAGTTCCGTAGTTCTACGTGGGATTGCCAGGAGTGGAACAGACTCCATGGCAACTAACAGCAACAGGAGTAGTAGATCAAACGTTTTTCCACGGACAGATTAGTCCACGGGACTAATGGACAATAACTAACACAGCCTCCAGCAGACTGAGTCCAGCACAACTAGATGATACCTGGCTACCACCACCAACTGCTCTGACGGGCTCACAATAGAAAGTCCCAGACAGAGACGGAGAAAATGATAGAACAAAATTTAAAATCACAAAAAAGGACCAGACTTATGGGTCTGACAGAACTGGAGAAACCCTGAGAGTGTGGCCCCTGGACACCCTATTAACTCAGTATTGAGGTCACTCCTGAGGTTCACCCTTCAGCCAGAGGTTATATAGGCCCATAAAACAAATAATACTAAAATAATACTACACTAGCTGAACCACATATATGACACTAAATGGGCACAGCAGCCCAGGGGCAAGGATGAGAAGGCAGAAGTGGGCAGGAAAGCTGGACAAATGGAGATGGGGAATCCAAGTTGGAGAAGCAAAGAGTGTTGACATGTCGTGGGGTTTACAACCAATGTCACAAAACAATATGTGTATTAATTGTTTACTGAGAAACTAATTTGCACTGTAAACCTTCATCTAAAGCACAATAAAAAAAAATTCTCGTAAAGAAACATGCAATATCTCTACATTTATTTCTCGATTTAGTACATTTTTAATGTTTATTTCACATCTAGATCTTGAACAATTTTGTTAGTTCCATTTATAAATATTTTATAATTTTATTATCCACATGGTTGTGTTTATCGCCTACATTTCTTTATTGTATAATTTTTTACTCTATAGAACAATTGATAATTTATCTTTTACAGGACTGTCAAACTCTTTTTTTTTTTAATTTTGTTATTTTATTAAGTTTGATTGTGTTTTCTAGGTAAACATCAGATAATCTGCAAATGACTTTTTTTTCTTCTTTCTTTCCAATGTGTCAGCATCATAATCATTTTCTTTTTCTGATTTATTGTCTAAGGTGTCTATAACAATGTTGAATGACAGTGGAGGTAACAGGCATCCTTTTCTCATTCTTTATTCTAAGGGCTATGCTTCATGTTCACATTAAATCTTTTTAAAAATATGCTGTCAAGTTAATGAAACAAAACACCATATAAAACTAAAAAATTGCCTTCAAATTACAAATCTAACACATACTTATTGAGGAAGAATAGAAAAATGAAGTTTTTTTAATTACTCATAATTCTAGTGCTTAAAAATAGGTACTTTTCATTTCCTTCCAGTTTTTATCTATATGAGACAAACTATTAACAATAAAATTTTTTTTATTGTTAATGGTTTGTATCATAACCTTTATGTAGAATTTATATTTTGCTCTTTTTCACTCTTTACTGAAATATAAGCTTGTTTTCACAACGATTAAAAAGGCTTTGTCAACATTATGCTTAAGGCAGCATATTGTTTAAATGTCAATTAGATCAAAATTATATTGAGATTGTCCCGTATTTGACAAATATAAGACTATTGGTTTTCATTAAGATACTGTACTCAAAATTATTTTCTTAAGATTGATTCCTGGAAGTGGAATTATTAAATTAAAGGACATAAAGATTGTAACGTTTTAAGGATTTAGGAACTTTATCAACATTCTTTACAAAAAGAATTTTACACACCCACCAGTGATGCAAAGTGAAGAAGACTTGAAGCACTTACTGATGAAGATCAAACACCACAGCCTTCAGTATGGATTACACCTCAACACAAAGAAAACAAAAATCCTCACAAATGGACCAATAGGCAACATCATGATAAATGGGGAGAAGACTGAAGTTGTCAAGGATTTCATTTTACTTGGATCCGCAATCAACACCCATGGAAGAAGCAGTCAAGAAATCAAACAATGCATTGCATTGGGCAAATCAGCTGTAAAAGATCTCTTTAAAGTGTTAAAATCCAAAGATATCACCTTGAAGACTAAGGTACGCTTAACCCAAGCCACGGTGTTTTCAAACACCTCACATGCATCAAAAACTGAACAATGAATAAGGAAAACCGAAGAAGAATTGACTCCTTTGAAAGTGGTGTTGACAAAGAATATTGAATATGTCATGGACTGCCAAAAGAAGTACAGCCAGAATGCTCCTTAGATGCAAGGATGGCGAGACTTTGTCTCACATACTTTGAACATTTATCAGGAGGGATCAGTCCCTGGAGAAGGACATCATGTTTGGTAAAACAAAGGGTCAGCAAAAAAGAGGAAGACCTCAATGAGATGGATTGACACAGTGGCTGCAACGAGGGGCTCAAGCATAATGAGGATTGTAAGGATGGCACAGTGTTCCATTCTGTTATATATAGGTTCACTATGAGTTGGAACTGATTCACAGTGCCTAACAACAACAACCAGTGATGCAAAAGAGTGCCTGTCTCATTGCACACGTTGCAGGATTGAGGATTTTCACTTTAATTGTTAATCTTATGGGCACAACAATTCTATTTTTATTCATATTTATTTGCTCTGAGATTGAATATTTAACTATTTTGTTTGTTAGTAATATGCATATACTAATCTCTGTTCACATTCTTTGATTAGTTACTAGACTTTAGAGATGTTCATATAAATTAAGTAATTAGAAAACCAAATACATTAACCCATTATAAAATTGACAGCAGTTTTATTCTTCCCAGTTGTTTTAACTACTCTTCAAACATGATCATATTTTATCTGTTAATAAAACTTACTTTCAATTGCCATTAAACCTGTTGCCATCAAATCAATTCTGACTCATAGCAACCCTATAGGACAGAGTAGAACTGCCCCATAGGGCTTCTAAGGAGTGGCTGATAGATTCAAAATGCTGACCTTTTGGTTAGAGCCAAACTCTTAACTGCTGCGCCACCAGGGCTCCAAGCTTTGTTAACTCCCTCATATGAAGAGTTTTGTTGTTGTTCAGTCAGCTCTAACTCGTGGTGACCTTATTTACAACAGAAGGAAACACTCCCTGGTCCTGCACCATCTTCATGACCATTGGTATGCTTGAATCTACCGTTGCAGCTGTTGTGTCAATCCATCTCATTGAAGGTTGTCTTTGTTTTCACTGACCACTGTCAAACATGAAGTCCTTTTCTAGCAATTGGTCTTTCCTGATGACATGTACAAAGCAACCAAGCTGAAGTCTTGCCATCCTCATTTCAAAGGAGCATTCTAGTGTATTTCTTCTAAGACTGATCCTATGTAATTTAAAATTGGGAAAAACAGAAAACAACCTAAATACTCAATGATCAGTGGATGACTATGTACATTCTGATAATATATCTATTATTACTGACCTGGAAAGATGTTCAAAACATTTTAAGAAGCCTGCAAAAATAGGTAATTAAAGCCCATGTTAGTTGAAAAATATGTTTATGAATATACATAAAAGAAAAATCTAGTAAAATAGATACAAAAATTTGGTAGTTATCTTGGTGTATTGGAATCACAAATTATTTTTATTTTACTAGTTTGTATATTTTCATATATAATGTACATTTTTTAAATAAAATTTAGGAAGTATTTAAAAACACTTCCAGAGGCGGGGCCAAGATGGTGGACTAGGTAGACGCTACCTCGGATCCCTCTTGCAACAAAGACTCGGAAAAACAAGTGAATCGATCACATACATAACAATCTATGAACTCTGACCAACAAACACAGATTTAGAGATGGAGAATGAACAAATACGGGGAAGCAGCAAACAGTCGCCTGGAGCCACTGTCCCAGTCAGGTAACCTTGGCGCCAGGCTTAGGACTGGGCCCAGGGGAGCTGAACACAAAATCTTGTGACGGCACAAACAAGGGGTGCAGCCCTACCCCCCTGAACTGGCCCTGGGAGGGGGCCCAGCCTGTCCGCGCGGGCGGCGTGGCGATGCGGCTGGTGGGAGAAGTCCCCAGGAGGCAGTGACTGCTTTTGGAGCTGGGAGTGCAGCTTCCCAGCCGGGGAACCTTGGAGCCAGGCTTTTGACTGGGCGCTGTCACGGTGCAAGCACGGGGCACAGCCCTATTCCCCTAGACTAACCCCGGGAGGGGGCCCAGCAGGTCCGCAGGGGTGGCGCGGCAAAGTGGCTGGCAGGATGAGAAGTCCTCCAGAGGCAGCGACTGATTTTGGAGCCGGGAGTGCAGCGTCCCAACAGGGGAACCTTGACGCTGTGCTTTGGACTGGCAGCGGAGGATGTGACCGCGGCTTCAGGGCCAGACCTTCGGGGGCAATCTCCACACAGCCAGCACACATAGGTGACACACCCCTCAGGAATCTCAGATAAAATAGTCATTCCAAGCAAGATAAGCAACTTTGGCTATATTCCGGGGTGCTACTCTCCTGTTTCTCTAAACCCTCCCAGGCAGGTTCATTAACATTGGAATTTCCTGAGCCAGAGGGAGAAAGGCTCCAGCTCCGCGGCGGCTTTGCTTTTCCCTTTTTTTTTTTTTTGGTCTTTTCCTAACCCATTCTCCCTGCCTGAGACAAGGAACCACAAAAAACCCAGGGACCAAAAATCCATCCCTAATTGGGCTAAAAACACAGAATCAGCTACAGCCAAGCATATATGATCCAAATCTCGGACTTTCATCCTTACAGGGAACAAGGTGGCGGTTATAATCCAAAGGCAGTTCTGATAGGGATCTGACTGCATTTTTTTTTTTTTAGCTGATTTTCTGGAAAAACAAGTTTCCCAGGTTTCATATCTCTGCTTATTCAACAGAGCCCTAACTGACCCACAACAGGGAACTGAGGGCTAAAGCTCCCCCAGACCACCGAGCCTCTTGCCTTAGGGGTCTAAGGAGGGTGATACCTACAAATCAGTAGAGGTACTTGCATTGGGGCTTAAGGTACAGCTGCAGTGCCCTCCCACCTAGGTGCTATAGGAATAGAGACACACCTACCTCACTGACAGTTGGGGGAAGCCTGTCAGCATCCTGCCCCCCCAGAGTATGAACCCCAGCTGCTACTAGAATCTGGTGCACACAACTATCACCACTACTTCTCGAGGTGGATACGTGTTAGGGTGCAGCACACACTTGATGACCCAAAATCAGATTCTACTCAAGACTAGTGAATAGACTCAGGCATATATATCTGGCAACAGCCCAAACCAGCTGGTAATAGGTCATAAGTAAGTCAAGGGCTACAACAATCAAGACAGCACAATCTAGTAGTCCATCCACGTAATTGAAAGAAAACAAAACAAGATAAGACTCAGTGAGCAATTATAGAATAAACCACTACTATATCTTTTTTTATATATATATCTTAGTGATGCATCGCAGACAGCAGTCCATATCAAACCACATAAAGAAGCAGACCATGACAGCTTCTACAACCCCCCAAACAAAAGAATCAAAATCTTTTCCAAATGAAGATACAATCCTGGAATTATCAGGTACAGAATATAAAAAACTAATTTACAGAATGCTTCAAGACATCAGGGATGACCTCAGAAACAAAATAAGGCAAACTGCAGAAAAAGCCAAGGAACACACTGATAAAACTGTTGAAGAACTCAAAAAGATTATTCAAGAACATAGTGGAAAAATTAATAAGTTGCAAGAATCCATAGAGAGACAGCATGTAGAAATCCAAAAGATTAACAATAAAATTACAGAATTAGACAATGCAATAGGAAGTCAGAGGAGCAGACTTGAGCAATTAGAATGCAGAGTGGGAAATCTGGAGAACCAGGGAATTAACACCAACATAGCTGGAAAAAACTCAGATAAAAGAATTAAAAAAAATGAAGAAACCCTAAGAATCATGTGGGACTCTATCAAGAAGGATAACTTGTGTGTGTTTGGAGTCCCAGAACAAGGAGGGAGGACAGAAAACACAGGGAAAATAGTTGAAGATCTGCTGACAGACAACTTCCCTGACATCATGAAAGATGAAAGGATATCTATCCAAGATGCTCATCGAACCCCATTTAAGATTGATCCAAAAAGAAAAACACCAAGACATATTATCATCAAACTTGCCAAAACCAAAAATAAATAGAAAATTTTAAAAGCAGCCAGGGATAAAAGAAAGGTCTCCTACAAGGGAGAATCAGTAAGAATAAGTTCAGACTACTCAGCAGAAACCATGCAGGCAAGAAGGCAATGGGATGACATATACAGAGCACTGAAGGAGAAAAACTGCCAGCCAAGGATCATATCTCCAGCAAAACTCTCTCTGAAATATGAAGGCGAAATTAAGATATTTACAGATAAACACAAGCTTAGAGAATTTGCAAAAACCAAACCAAAGCTACAAGAAATACTAAAGGAAATTGTTTGGTCAGAAAACCAATAATATCAGGTACCAGCACAACACAAGGTCACAGAACAGAACATCCTGATATCAACTCAAATAGGGAAATCACGAAAACAAATTAAGACTAATTAAAGAAAAAAATGCTCATAACAGGGAATCATTGAAGTCAATACGTAAAAGATCACGATAATCAAAAAGAGGGACTAAACACAGGTGGCACAGAACTGCCATATGGACAGTGATACAAGGCGATATAGGACAATACAAGTTAGGTTTTTACTTAGAAAAATAGGGGTAAATATTAAGGTAACAACAAAGAGGTATAACGACTCCATAACTCAAGATAAAAGCCAAGAAAAACGTAACGACTCAACAAACATAAAGTCAAACACTATGAAAATGAGGATCTCACAATTTACTAAGAAAAACGTCTCAGCACAAAAAAGTAAGTGGAAAAATGAAATTGTCAACAACACACATAAAAAGGCATCAGAATGACAACACTAAACACTTATTTATCTGTGATTACGCTGAATGTAAATGGACTAAATGCACCAATAAAGAGACAGAGAGTCACGGACTGGATAAAGAAACACGATCTGTCTATATGCTGCCTACAAGAGACACACCTTAGACTTAGAGACACAAACAAACTAAAACTCAAAGGATGGAAAAAAATATATCAAGCAAGCAATAAGCAAAAAAGAAGAGGAGTAGCAATGTTAATTTCTGACAAAATAGACTTTAGACTTAAATCCACCACAAAGGATAAAGGACACTACATAATGATAAAAGGTACAATTGACCAGGAAGATATAACCATATTAAATATTTATGCACCCAGTGACAGGGCTGCAAGATACATAAATCAAATTTTAACAGAACTGAAAAGTGAGATAGACACCTCCACAATTATAGTAGGAGACTTCAACACACCACTTTCGGAGAAGAACAGGACATCCGGTAAGAAGCTCAATAGAGACACGGAAGACCTACTTACAACAATCAACCAACTTGACCTCCTTGACTTATACAGAACTCTCCACCCAACTGCTGCAAAGTATACTTTTTTTTCTAGCGCACATGGAACATTCTCTACAATAGACCACATATTAGGTCATAAAACAAACCTTTGCAGAATCCAAAACATTGAAATATTACAAAGCATCTTCTCAGACCACAAGGCAATAAAACTACAAATCAATAACAGAAAAATTAGGGAAAAAAATCAAATACTTGGAAACTGAACAATACCCTCCTGAAAAAAGACTGGGTTATAGAAGACATTAAGGAGGGAATAAGCAAATTCATAGAATGCAACGACAATGAAAATCCTTCCTATCAAAACCTCTGGAACACAGCAAAAGCAGTGCTCAGAGGCCAATTTATATCAATAAATGCACACATACAAAAAGAAGAAAGAGCCAAAATCAGAGAACTGTCCCTACAACTTGAACAAACAGAAAGTGAGCAACAAAAGAATCCATCAGGCACCAGAAGAAAACAAATAATAAAAATTAGAGCTGAACTAAATGAAATAGAGAATAGAAAAACAATTGAAAGAATTAACAAAGCCAAAAGCTGGTTCTTTGAAAAAATTACCAAAATTGATAAACCATTGGCCAGACTGACTAAAGAAATACAGGAAAGGAAACAAATAACCTGAATAAGAAATGAGAAGGGCCACATCACAACAGACCCAACTGAAATTAAAAGAATCATATCAGATTATTACGAAAAATTGTACTATAACAAATTTGCAAACCTAGAAGAAATGGATGAATCCCTGGAAAAACACTACCTACCTAAACTAACACATTCAGAAGTAGAACAACTAAATAGACCCATAACAAAAAAAGAGATTGAAACGGTAATCAAAAAACTCCCAACAAAAAAAAGCCCTGGCCCGGACGGCTTCACTGCAGAGTTCCACCAAACTTTCAGAGAAGAGTTAACACCACTACTTCTGAAGGTATTCCAAAGCATAGAAAATGACGGAATACTACCCAACTCATTCTATGAAGCCACCATCTCCCTGATACCAAAACCAGGTAAAGACATTACAAAAAAAAAAAAAATTATAGACCTATATCCCTCATGAACATTGATGCAAAAATCCTCAACAAAATTCTAGCCAATAGAATCCAACAACACATCAAAAAAATAATTCACCCTGATCAAGTGGGATTTATACCAGGTATGCAAGGCTGGTTTAATATCAGAAAAACCATTAATGTAATCCATCACATAAATAAAACAAAAGACAAAAACCACATGATCTTATCAATTGATGCAGAAAAGGCATTTGACAAAGTCCAACACCCATTTATGATAAAAACTCTTACCAAAATAGGAATTGAAGGAAAATTCCTCAACATAATAAAGGGCATCTATGCAAAGCCAACAGCCAATATCACTCTAAATGGAGAGAACCTGAAAGCATTTCCCTTGAGAACGGGAACCAGACAAGGATGCCCTTTATCACTGCTCTTATTCAACATCGTGTTGGAAGTCTTAGCCAGGGCAATTAGGCTAGACAAAGAAATAAAAGGGATCCGGATTGGCAAGGAAGAAGTAAAGTTATCACTATTTGCAGATGACATGATCGTATACATGGAAAACCCTAAGGAATCCTCCAGAAAACTACTGAAACTAATAGAAGAGTTTGGCAGAGTCTCAGGTTATAAAATAAACATACAAAAATCACTTGGATTCCTCTACATCAACAAAAAGAACATCGAAGAGGAAATAACCAAATCAATACCATTCACAGGAGCCCCCAAGAAGATAAAATACTTAGGAATAAATCTTACCAAGGATGTAAAAGACCTATACAAAGAAAACTACAAAGCTCTACTACAAGAAATTAAAAAGGACATACTTAAGTGGAAAAACATACCTTGCTCATGGATAGGAAGACTTAACATAGTAAAAATGTCTATTCTACCAAAAACCATCTATACATACAATGCAATTCCGATCCAAATTCCAATGTCATTTTTTAAGGGGATAGAGAAAGAAATCACCAACTTCATATGGAAGGGAAAGAAGCCCCGGATAAGCAAAGCATTACCGAAAAAGAAGAAGAAAGTGGGAGGCCTCACTCTACCTGATTTCAGAACCTATTATACAGCCACAGTAGTCAAAACAGCCTGGTATTGGTACAACAACAGGCACATAGACCAGTGGAACAGAATTGAGAACCCAGATATAAATCCATCCACATATGAGCAGCTGATATTTGACAAAGGCCCAGTGTCAGTTAATTGGGGAAAAGATAGTCTTTTTAACAAATGGTGCTGGCATAACTGGATATCCATTTGCAAAAAAAATGAAACAGGACCCATACCTCACACCAAGCACAAAAACTAACTCCAAGTGGATCAAAGACCTAAACATAAAGACTAAAACGATAAAGATCATGGAAGAAAAAATAGGGACAACCTTAGGAGCCCTAATACAAGGCATAAACAGAATAGAAAACATTACCAAAAATGACGAAGAGAAACCAGATAACCGGGAGCTCCTAAAAATCAAACACCTATGCTCACCTAAAGACTTCACCAAAACAGTAAAAAGACCACCTACAGACTGGGAAAGAATTTTCAGCTATGACATCTCCAACCAGTGCCTGATCTCTGAAATCTACATGATTCTGTCAAAACTCAACCACAAAAAGACAAACAACCCAATCAAGAAGTGGGCAAAGGATATGAACACACACTTCACTAAAGAAGATATTCAGGCAGCTAACAGATATGTGAGAAAATGCTCTCGATCATTAGTCATTAGAGAAATGCAAATTAAAACCAACATGAGATTACATCTCACTCCAACAAGGCTGGCATTAATCCAAAAAACACAAAAGAATAAATGTTGGAGAGGCTGCGGAGAGATTGGAACTCTTATACACTGCTGGTGGGAATGTAAAATGGTACAACCACTTTGGAAATCTAGCTGGCGTTATCTTAAACAGTTAGAAATAGAACTACCATACGACCCAGAAATCCCACTCCTTGGAATATACCCTAGAGAAACAAGAGCCTTCACACAGATATATGCACACCCATGTTTATTGCAGCTCTGTTTACAATAGCAAAATGCTGGAAGCAACCAAGGTGTCCATCAACGGATGAATGGGTAAATAAAGTGTGGTATATTCACACAATGGAATACTACGCATCGATAAAGAACAGTGACGAATCTGTGAAACATTTCATAACATGGAGGAACCTGGAAGGCATTATGCTGATGGAAATCAGTCAGAGGCAAAAGGACAAATATTGTATAAGACCTCTATTATAAGATCTTGAGAAATAGTACAAGCTGAGAAGAACACATACTTTTGTGGTTATGAGGGGGGGAGGGAGGGAGGGTAGGAGAAGGTTTTTTACTGATTAATTGGTAGATAAGAACTGCTTTAGGTGAAGGGAAGGACAATACTCAATACACGGAAGGTCAGCTCAACTGGACTGGACCAAAAGCAAAGAAGTTTCCAGGATAAAATGAATGCTTCAATGGTCAGCAGAGCAAGGGCCGGGATTTGGGGACCGTGGTTTAAGGGGACTTCTAAGTCAATTGACAAAATAATTCTGTTATGAAAACTTTCTGCATCCCACTTTGAAATGTGGGGTCTGGGGTCTTAAATGTTAATAAGCAGCCATCTAAGATGTATCAGTTGGTCTCAACCCACCTGGATCAAAGGAGAATGAGGAACACCAAGGTCACACGACAACTAAGAGCCCAATAGACAGAAAGGGCCACATGAACCAGAGACCTACATCATCTTGAGACCAGAAGAACTAGTTGGTGCCCGGCCACAATCGATGACTGCTCTGACAGGGAGCACAACAGAGAACCCCTGAGGGAGCAGAAGATCAGTGGGATGCAGACCCCAAATTCTCATAAAAAGACCATACTTAATGGTCTGACTGAGACTAGAGGAATCCCGGCGGTCATGGTCCCCAAACCTTCTGTTGGCACAGGACAGGAACCATCCCGGAAGACAACTCATCAGACATGAAAGGGGCTGGACAGTGGGTAGGAGAGAGATGCTGATGAAGAGTGAGCTAATTATATCAAGTGATCACTTGAGACTGTGTTGGCATCTCCTGTCTGGAGGGGGGATGGGAGGATAGCGAGAGCTGGAATCTGACAAAATTGTCACGAAAGGGGAGACTGGAAGGGTTGACTCATTAGGGGGAGAGCAAGTGGGAGTACGGAGTAAGATGTATATAAACTTATATGTGACAGTCTGACTTGATTTGTAAACGTTCACTTGAAGCTCAATAAAAGTTAATAAAAAAAAATTAAGCATAACAATTCTAAATAACCATTGGGCCAAGAAAAAATTACATTAGGAAATATTTTGAACTGAATGATAATTAAAAATATGTATGACGTATATATATATAAATAAATGTATGTATGACATATAGTATGTCATACATATTTTTGTGGGATGCAGCCGGAGCAATGCTCAGAGGGATATTTCTGGCTTTAAGTTCATACATTAGGAAATAACAATGGTTGAAAATCAATGCTATTAGTTTTCTCAAAAAGGTAGAAAAGAGAACAGCAAATCAGGCTCAAGGAAAATGCAGCGAAGATCCAATAAAGATAAAAGCAGATATAATTGAAATAGAAAACAAACATACAATAGAGCAAATCGAGAAGAACAAAAGTAGATTCTTTGAAAAGGCTGAAACTGATACCCGCACCAAGACTAACCCAGTTTAAAAAAAAAGAGAGATAGAGCACTGATATCAGGAATGAAAAAGAAGACATCAATACAGAATTTACAAGCGTTAAAAAATTTAAAATAAAAAAATCCAATATTGGATTTTTGAAATAAAAATTGCTTTGCCATGACCTTTTAATATATCACTGGATTCAATTTGCTAAGATCTAATTTAGGATCTTTTTTGTTTGTTTTTAATTTAGGATTAGGATTATTTACATCAGTGTTCATAAAATATATTAGTCTGCAATTTTTCTTTGTTGTACTCTCCTTGTAAAATTTTGGTATCCATGTTAGATGGCCAAATTAAAAAATAATTGGGGGGGAAAAAAAAAACACTTCCAGAGGGTTCTGCTTACCTTATACAAGAATAAGTTCACAGCAGACCAACCCACCCTCAGATAAAGTATAAACTCTGACAAAAACACAAAACATCAACTACCAGAAGACTCTGGAAAGTGAACAAAGAGCAGCATACTTGGGAAGACAGTTGAAACTTGTGCAAAGGGACAGCACAAGGTGAATTTTCTGCCTTTGTGATTTTGGCCTGAAGAAATGCCATGGTCACCATGTGGTGCAAGGCAGCTGAAGCTCCTGACACCTTTCTGGTCTAAGATGAGAGATCCCAGGGCAGTCTAGCTGCTGTAAGGGAAAGGGTGTCTTAAAAAAATTTTTTAAAAAAAGGAGAGAAAGAGAGACTCAGATTCCATATGTGTAAACTCCGTCCAAGGGTCTGGATGGCCCCGAACAACGTGTGTGAGGCAGACTCCACAGAGCACAGGTGAAGCTAAAAAAAAAAAAAAAACTGAATTGAGATCTGGGCTGCCACCAACTAAAGATGAGACAAAATAAGTACTTTGGTATAGTGGTTCAGTGCTGTGGCTGCTAACCAAGGAGTCGGCAGTTCAAATCCACCAGGCGCTCCTTGGAAACTCTGTGGGGCAGCTCTACTCTGTCCTATAGGGTCGCTATGAGTCGGAATCGACTTGACGGCACTGGATTTGGTTTTGTTTTTGGTTTATACTAAAACAAAAGCAACAAAACTCTTGAGAGGGATGTAGAAACACCAGTCTTCACAAAATGACATTCACAATGTCCAGAAGACAAAGAAAATTACCAGGATATGTGACTTACTCTCAATAATTAATACCAAAGATTCAGCCCAATTCTGACATGACTGAAATGTTAGGTTTCTTAAAAAGGCACTTAGAGCAGCTACTATTACTACGCTTAATGAGATAAAATAAAATACACTCATGGTAATGACAAGTTAGGAAATATTAGCAGCGAAACACAAAATGTGAAAAAGAGCCATACGAAAATTCTAGAACTGAAAGATATAATATTTGAAATTTTTAAAATACTGAATGCGTGGAATGGGCATAATAGAAGAGAAAGTCAGTAGACCTAAAGATAAATCAGTAGAAACTATTTAATCTGCAGAAGAGGAAAAAGTTTGAAACAGCAATAAACTGGGCCTCAGAGACCTACGGATCGAGATTAACCTATCAAAAAATGTATATAATTAGAGCCCAGGAAAGTTTCCCAACTTTGGTGAATGATGTAAATTTATAGACTCAAAAAGCAGAGTAAATCCTGAAGACGAAAAATATGAAGAAAAACATAGACACAACATAGTTAAACTGCTGAAAAACAAAGATAAAGATAAAATATTAAAGGCAGTCAGAGAAAAATTATATTTTATGACTGGTGCGCAATAATTTCAATGACATAGACTTCTCAGAAACAATGTGCTTAAAAAGACAGCAGAATCATATTTATGATGCTAAAAGAAAAGAAAGAAAAACTACTTAATCCATAATTCTATATGTAATGAAAATAGCTTTAAAGAACATTTTTAGATAGAAGAAAATGAAAAGAACGTGTCGTCAGCATAGCTTTGCTACAGAAATAGTAGAGAAAGTTCTTTAGGCTGCAGGAAAATGATACAGGAATAAAATTCAGATCTTCAGGAAGGAAAGAAAAGTATCAGAAATTATAAATATCTGGGTAAATATACATAAATTACTAATTTCCCCTCCTCATTTCTTTAAAATATATATGGCTGGTTTAAACAATATATGTATGCGTGTATATGTGTGTGTATATATATATGTCTAGTGGACTTATGAAAAATATAGCACAAAGAATACCAATGTTGATAAATTTTCCTGGAAAGTTGCAAGGTATCTACGTTGTCTGTGAAGTTATACAACATTCAATCTACATAAACTGTAAAAAGTTATAAATGTGTACTATAATCCCTGAAACAATCAATAAAAAACAATGAAAAGAGGAATAGGTAAAAAACAAATTATAATCATAATGGCAAGAGGGAAAATATAGCTTTAGGTTTTTGTATTAGAGAAGAGAGGTCTAAAAAGAATACCCAACATTCTTCCTTAAAATTAGAAAAAAAAAGAACAAAATAAACCTAAAGTAAGTAGAAGAAAGTGAATAATGCAGATAAGAGCTGAAATTAATGTAATTAAAAAAAAAATAAAATTAACTGAAGCAAAAGTTGATTCTTTGAAAATCAACAAACCAATAAACCTTAACTAGACTGGCCAAGAAAAAGGAAAAGACAAGTCACTAATATCAGGAGTGAAAAAGGACTTATCACTACACAACCCACGGACCTTAAAATGAACTCAAGTGGAGGAAGTTTATAGCCAGTAAATTATATCTCCAAAAATTGATAAAATGCATTCTTTCACAGAAATAAAGGGGACCATCTTACCAGACATTAAAATATTGTAAAGTGTTCATAAAAAACAACAAAAAAAAAACACAACCGTGTGTTTTGGTGCATGTATAATTTAACAGGAAAATAGAACAAAACAAAATGTGGAGACTCCCCAATTCCAAGTGGAAATTTTGCATATATATGACATGTCAAAAATCAGTGAGAAAAAGGTAGACATTTTAGAATATGTTATTAGGATCGTAGATTGCCATACGGGATAAGATAAAAGTGGATCTTTTTCTCACACTTCACAGCATAAAACATCCCAATGGATCAGAGGTTTAAAAGAGAAGTAGATTAATTTCTTTATAAACTAAGGAGGGATTTTCTTCTAACCATGACTAAAAATTAATAAGTAATAAGGGAAAGGACTGTGAATTTGACTACATTAAAGAAAACTCACCACAGTGAAACAGAAACACCAAAAGCAAGCTCAAAGGCAAATGGCAAATTTGGAAAAATAATTGTAATTTATATCATATTTAAATATTCACATCCCTAAATATTTACATAGACCTGCTAAAAATAGGAGTAAAAATCATTTCTTTTATTATTTTATTTTGGTTTATTTTTTTTTCTTTCCTTATATTTTAACTGGTGGTCATTTTTTTCTACTTTTCTTTTTCAGCCCTCTTTCAGTCAATCTTTCATGCCTTCCTTCTGAGTCATATCCTAATTTTCCCAAAAACTCATTGTAGCATTTGGAACATTAGACATAAACATTAAATAAAGAACCATATCTTATAATATTCCAAATCTTTTTATCCAATAACATAACATGATCTCCATTTAGCCTTTTGTAATCTGAGACTACAATCTCAACACCATTTCAGGCAGTTCTGGTTTAAAGTTATGCTAAGTATACATTTTTATTAGTACTGTGATGGATTCATTTCTATTATATCTTCAAAATTTAATTATTACAGGTTACAGAGAAGTACTTGCTAATGTTATATGTTTTGTTATATAATATTTTTCAACTACTTTATTAATTCTAACATTTTTTTGGAGGATTAATTTGAGATTCCTAGATATACTTTGGAGCCCTGGTGCCACGGTGGTTAAGAGCTTGGCTGCTAACCAAAAGGTAGGCAGTTCAAATCCACCAGCTGCTCCTTGAAACCCTAGGGGGCAGTTCTACTCTGCCCTATAGGGTCCTTATGAGTCAGAATTGACTCAACAGCAGCGGGTTCTCAGAGTCGTTAGTCATCAGGGAAAAGCAAATCAAAGCCACAAGAGGTTAACACTAGACCCACACTAGAATGTTTCTAATGTGTTGGTGAGGATGCTCAGAAAGTGTAACACTCATACACTGCTGGTGTGTAAATGGTGCAACCAGCTTGGAAAATAGCTTGGAAGTTTCTGAAATATGACAACATATAAATACGATATGACCCAATGATTCCACTCCTGGGTGTCTACCCGAGAGAAATGAAGACATATATGCACACGAAGATTTGCATACAAATGTTCGTAGCGTCAGTGTTCGTAAGAACCAAAAACTAAAAAGAATCCAAATTTCCATCAACAGGTAGATAATATACCTATAAGATGGAATAGCATTCAATAATAAAAATGAATAAACTGTGAATTTATAAGATATTGATGAACTTCAAAAACATTGTGCTAAACAAAAGAAGCCAGATACAAAAGAACACACATTGTATGATTACATTTATATAAAAGTCCAAAACCAAAGACCAAACCCAATGCCCTGTGTTGATTCCAACTCATAGTGACCCTACAGAACAGAGTAGAACTGCCCCACAGGGTTTCCAAGGCTATAAATGTTTACTGAAACAGACTGTCACATCTTTCTCCAGTGGAGCACCTGGTAAGTTCAAATAGCTGACCTCTGGGTTAGCAGCCAAATGCTTTAAGCACTGTACCACCAGGCATCTTATATAAAAGTCTGGACAAGTTAAATCTAAAGAGACAGAAATCAGATCAGTGTTTGCTTGGGCAGCAAATGGGCATGAGGAAATTTTGGGGATGAGGAAAATTTTATCAAACTGGATCATGGTAATGGCTTCACACTGTACAAATTTATTAAAAATTATTGAACTGTTTACTTTCAATGGGAAGTTTTATGCCACCTAGATTAAACTTCAACAAACCTATTAAAAAAATAAAAGAATCATAGAATCCTTGACTGAAAAATAACTCTGTAGATAACCTAATTAAACGATTTCTTATTCAACAAATATTTATGGAGTGCCTAATATCTGTCAAAGGAGTCCTGGTGGCACAATGGTTAAAAGCTAGGCTGCTAACCAAAAGGTTGGCCATTTGAACCTGCCAGCCAATCTCCAGGAGAAAGTTGTGGCAGTCTGCTCCCGTAAAGATTTACAGCCTTGGAAACCCAGTGGGCCAGGTCTACTCTGTCCTACAGGGTCTCTATGAGTTGGAATTGACTTGACAGCAGTGGATTTTGGTTTTTAATACCTTCCAAGCCTTAATCTAGGTACCTGCATTTTAGCAGTGAAGGAGAAAATGATAATTATAATATGAATAGCTTATATTCCAATGGTAGGAGACATAATCAATAAAATTTCAAAAGTGAATTAGGTTGAAAGATGCCAATACCATGTAATAAAAGAAAGCGTAGGTCAGAGAACGGGAAATAGGAGTGTCGTGGCAGCGGTAAGGGGGCAGTTAGTGGTATTAGAATGGTCAGGGTAGGCCTCACAGAGAAGGTAAGATTTCGGCAATGTTTGAAGGAGGCCAGGGTATAGGAATTACGTATCAGAGGGAACAGCATTGTGGATGAAAGGAGCAGCTGAAGCAAGGCTTCTCCTAGAGCGTTGAAAAAGAGCATAAAGGCCAGGGTAGCTGGATGGTTCATTATATGGATAAAAACCTGAAATCCAGAAGAGTGATGTGATTTGCCTGAGTCACACAACTCACAATTTTCAGATGGGCTGAACAGAAACACAAGGTATTCTCAGTGGTAACAGTTCTGTGTTCTGCATGGAGGCCCTCAACTCAATGCCAGGACTATCGTGTGCACCCGTGGCTTAGTTTTCTTAGGCTGTCATAGTAATATACCGCAAAGTGGGTGGTTTTAAATGACAGAATTTTATGGCCCACAATGGAGGATAGAAGTCTGAATTCAGGGCACTGGTAGGGCCATGTTCCCTCTGTCAGCTATAGGGGAAAGTCTTTCTGTGTCTCTTTCCATTTCTGTAGCCCCAGGCGTTTTTTGGCATTCCTTGGCTTATAAACAGGTCTTCACATAGCATCTTCTCCCTTTGTCTCTATCTCCATGTCTGTTTCCCTTCTTATAATACACCAATCCGAGAGGATTAGGACTAGAACCCATCATGCGTTAATACGACTTAACGGGTCACATCTTCAAAGACAGACACTATTTCCACCAACAAGGTCACATCCACAGATACAAGAGTTAGGATTTCATCATATCTTTTGAAGGACATAATTCAATCCATAAAAACTCAGTAATGGACAGAGCAAAGAACAGCACCATGGGGTAGGGTACGTGGATATGTGTGTGGTTCATAACGAGTTCTGGAGAACTGGACAAGTTTCTTCACATGTTAATAGGAGTGTTTGTTCTTGATCCCCAACCTCCAGACCATGTGGTTTTGCTTTATTTCCTTCCATAATCTATCCCCAACCTCATATTATTAAACAGAAAGAGATAAATTCTTACTAAAAAAAAAAAGACTGCAGTTTTAGGTGTATAGAAAATTTGTGTGGAAAGCCCAGAGTTCCCGTATGGTCCCTTCCCCCTACACACCGTTTCTCCTGTTGTCAATATCTTGTAGTCCTGTGGCCCATTTGTTACCACTGATGAACCAATGGTGAAACATTTTTATTAAGTAAAGTCCATAGTTCTCATCAGGGTTCACTCTTTGTACTGTAGAGATAAATTATTTTCAACTAGAAATCCCTTATTAAGAGAAAACGGGTAGAGATATTAGCCCTTGGCTGGAACTCAAACAGCATGACTGGTGGTACAAGCAGGTACAGAACAAGACCAAGAGTTAAGAGAACGAACAGAGCCTTTTTTACTGTTTTGCAAAAATGTGTTCTGAGTGTTTCTGACAGTGAGCGTCAGAGGCCTTTCCCTACTCACAGCACAGCCGGTGCATCTTAGGTAGCACTTGGACTGGCAAATGTGAGGGGTGTGCCAAGCTCTTTAAATAGGCCCTAGGTGTAAACTAAACGCCAAAATCAGCCTGCCTGCTTAAAAGTGGCAGCAGCCCAATTTCTATTTATATCCCAACTCTACTATTCTAGCTTAATGACTTAGGAGAGTTACCTAACCTCTTTGCACTCTGGAAAATAATAGTTTTTTCCTAGTAAGGGCTGAGGAGAATTAAGCAAGTTGATGCATGTAAAATGCTCAGCACAGGGCCTGGCACAGAGTACGTGCTCAGTAAAGGTTAGGCTAAAAACAGACCAACCAACAATGATCTGGGGATGTACTTCTTATTGATGCCAATGAATTAACAATAAGAGAAATACTTCCACTGAACCAAGAGTAGGTTTATATAGCTTAGAAAGCCCAAACCAAACCCATTGCTGTTCAGTCAATTCCAACTCATAGTGACCCTAAAGGACAGAGTTGAACTCCCCCATGGAGTTTCCAAGGAGCTCCTGGTGGATTCAAGCTGCTGACCTTTTGATGTGCAGCCATAGCACTTAAGCACTACACCACCAGGGTTTCCATATAGGAGCTTAGCATGATCCTCAAATTGCTCTCCTGTAACCTTACTGTCCCATGAAATGTTAATATGTTAATATTTGTTCCATGATCAAATATACTCCAGCAAAAATCAACTTCCAATTTTTAAAAATGGGCTTCTTTAACTTTTGCAGATTCAAACAAATTAGTATTAGAGATAAAACACGGAATGGCATGCCCTGATGTGTGTTCCTGAGGGACGTCTCTGCCAGTATTAGGAAAGGTGGTTTGGAGGGTCAGTAGACAGGACACAGGAAGTGAGAAATGATGCAGGCCCTGGGAATGGACAAGAGAGATGGATGTGAAGGAGATCAGAAAGGCAGAAAACAGGGAAGTTGGTGCCATGTTAGATGTCAGGCTTCCAAGGAAGGGAGAAGTCAAAGAGTTTCCAATTTTCTTTGGAATGTAGTAGTAAAATATCAGATAAAGCACAGGAAGAAGATGATGAAGAGAAAGGAGGAGGAAGAAGAGGAGAAAAAGAGGTAAAAGGCCCCAGTGCCCGTGATGTACCAGAGGTTATTAGACTCCTATTTTATTCTGTAAATTTCAGATGGTAGATATTTATCATCTCCACTTTCCAGAAGAGAAGACTGGTGCTCACAGAAATTGATACCTCATCTATGTTATTTGAGCTGTTATCAAGCCCATGGCCTTTCCTCTACTGCAACCCTTTCCTTCAGTGGTTTCTTCAAAATATGGCAACTTCATCCACCTCCAAATACCAGGATAATTATGGAAAAGGCTAATATCCCTTGTATTAAACCACTTTAACTTCAAAGAGTCTTGGTGTTAGCCTGAAACATTGCTCCGATTATCGTCAAATGTTTTTTGAGTGTGATTCCCTAGTTGGAGCAGCAGAGCTCAGCTCTCCTTAGGAGAAGTTAACCCCTGAGGTGGTGTGAGCACAGAGAAGGTGCCGTCAAACCTCCCGCCTGATAATGTTTCATGTTGTTCTACAGGATTAAAAATATCCAATAAATAAGTAGCCAGTTCAGGCCACTGTTCCGTGGTGATCCAGTTTGGAGAATAGCAACAAATTTGAGAGTGTATTAGCGGTAATGTGTGCTCTGTGGAACAAAGGACCAATGAGGAGTCTCTGGTCCAGATCGCCTGCTCAGCCTGAACTTACCAAATGACCCTCAATGGCAAAGTATTAATGACACCTCTGACCCACTGGGCAGGTGGCTTGTGAGGATCCATTAAAAACTATTTCAATGAAGATATACCTGCCTAGGAGTCTATGGGTATACAAATGGTTAACTGAAAGATGATAGACTTGAGTCCTCCCAGAGGTGCCTCTGAAGAAAGGCCTAGAGATTTACTTACGAAAAATCAACCATCGAAAACCCTGTGGGTCACAGTTCTGCTCTGACACACATGGGGTCGCCATGAGTCAGGGTCAACTCAAGAGAAACTGATATTGTTTTATATCTGCCTAATACATGCAAGTAGAGGGTCAGCAAAAGAGAGGAAGACTGTCAATGAGAAGGATTGCTACATCGGCTGCAACAATGGGATCAAGCATAGCAAGGTTTTTGAGGAAGGTATAGCACCAGGAAGTGTTTTGTTCTGTTGTCCATAGGGTTGCTGTGAGTTGGAACCAATTTCATGGTACCTAACAACAACAATACATGTAAACACCCCACAAACAACAGTACCCTTTGATGAAATGAGAATAACAATGCCCAGTTCATAGGGTTGCTGTAGAAATGAGTGTGAGTCATCTAACTAGTGTGATAAACCTGAGTTACCACTCACCATCAGGCTTATCAGCTCACCAGAAATGGAAGAATCCAAAATCTAATATTACAATGCTCGAGGGAAAAGAAAAGGCGGGAGGGGGCTGCTAATTTTTCAGGTGGCCAAATAATTTTTGGCAGTTTCAAGGCTGGTAGGACCTGAATCCACGCCCCTCACTTTGAGGAGTCTTGCTACACCTGCTTGTATCCTTCTTCCTGCAAAACAAAGCAAAATGTCCAAATACGTTTGGCAGTGTCATAACCCCTGTGTAATGTGACACAATGTAAATTTGAATTACACAGTGCACTTTCCTTGAGAAGATCAGAGGCACTGGGAGCACCCCTGAGTCATTAGCAGCTAATGAAATCCAGGCCAGTGCAGTCACTCTCTGGCCCTTACCATTAATGCCCACTGCCAGGGCAGCCTCTATATGTAAATAAAAAACGATAATTAAGACAGGAGAAAAAGGAGCAGGTATTGTTTATTGCAGGGATGAGGAGACATGGGAGTTTTGCAAGCACAAAGCAAACCTGCAGTGTGGAGGGACGACAAAGGGGAGGGAGAGTGAAACTCAAGGCCCCAAACCCCAAAACCAAACCCACTGGCCTGGAATGGACTCTGACTCACGATGAGATGAGCTATCTATAGGACGGAGTACAATTGCCCCATAGGCTTTCCAAGGTTGTAAATCCTTATGGAAGCAGACTGCCACATCATTCTCCCACCAGCGGCTGGTGGGTTTGACCCGCTGACCGTCCATTAACAGCCGAGCGCTTTAACCACTGCGCCACCGGGGCTCCTTACCTAAGCTCCCCGAAAACCAACCCCTTGGCCACGAGTCGATTCTGACTCACAGCGACCCTATACGACAGTGTAGAATTGCCCCACAGAGTTTCCAAGAAGCACCTGATGGATTCAAACCGCCAACATTTTTGGTTAGCAGCCTTAACCACTACGCCACCAGCGCTTCCTACCTAAGCTGCTAAACGACACCTAGGCTGCAGCCGCTCCAAACTCCCTCCATCCCAGGATGCATCTCAGCAGTGACCAAGTCGCTGGAGCTTGTTTATAGACGCTTTCACTCCTCTCTTCTTTAAACGTACACAGAAGGGGAGTCAGGGCGCTGATTGGCTTCTTGAACAGCATATGAAATGAGTTACGCCTAATGACAGGTTTTAAGCAGCTCAGCCACCACTGGGCGCGGGTGCTGCGTTTGGAGCGGCATTTGCCAGCCACAAGCTGGAGACCTCTCCCCTGAGTCCCTGGGATTTGCACAGAGGAACAGGGAGTGGTGGAAGCCAGGCGGGCTAATTAAAAAGGGAGAGCACTTTACAAACACCATTACATGAAATGTGAGAAGTGTAACGTGGTGAGAACCAGGCAGCACCTGGTGTCAGTGGCTAACTGTGTCGTAGGTGGCAGGTTAGACCAGTGCACTGCTCTAGAACCCGATCCGCTGTGCTTGCAGGTGCCATGTCCTCTGATTCGGAGCTTGGATTACAGAATGGGCCACTTGGGTGACAGCCTCCCCCAGGACTGGCGTTGCATTAGAAGGAAGGTGTGGGCACGCCACATGTCTCTGTCTCACCCTTAAAACACTTTGCCAAGGAGAGGGGGTTTGCCACTACACAGCAACTCCTAGTTGAAAGAGGAAAAATGAATCAAGGAGTATATGTTTGAAAAAAAGTATTAAAGAGAAAGAAACAGAGAGAGAGAAGCAAGAGGAAAGGGAGGGAGAAGAAAGGCAGGGAGGGAAGATAGAAAGGAGAAGGGGGGGAGAAAAGAAACAAAAATAAAATGAATTTTTGCATGCAGGAATATTTGCTTGGAGACTTTGAATTAAAGTCAGTCACTGTTTTCTACACAACACAGTAATATACATATATGTCCCCATTGTTAAAAAGAACATACTCATAGGAAATAAAATCAAACTTCCTCAGTAGAAATCTGTTCTGTTCTCAGGGAATACTGGCCCCTGGATGCTCTAATAGTCCATTTATTCCATCCCTAGTATAATACGCATGTGCCCCTGGTTAGTCAGAGTTGCATACTGGAAACTATATATTTACGGAAGCAGCGATCAGATCCAGAAGGAAAATGAATGAAATGAGATACACCATCTTGCATCTAGTTAGTAACATCTCATCTGTGATAGACCTACTGTGATAAACCGATAAAAGTTGAAATAATTTTTAAAAAAGATCAAATTTTGCATGAAGAACAAATTATGCAATTTATTTTGACTGGTCCTAATTTTCTAATTTAGTACCACAGAATTTTTTTTTAAAGCCTACAAATTGTAGTGAATTTGATTTTTTAATTTGGTTTAAAATATGTAGTTAAATCTAAAGGAGCCTCATTGGATGTGATAAACAGTATGACTGAACAAACAGGGATTTGGGAGTGAGACAGTTCAAGTCTTTGGTTCCATTTGCAAGAGTTATAAGCTGTGTGACTTTGAGCAGCTTACTTAACCACTCTGAGATTCAGCATCTCCACCTGTTAATTATGAACAATAACGTCCATTTTGTACGAGAGCTAGAGGAAAGATGTATCAAGGGCTGAGGACAGTGCCTCGTGTATAGTTAACATTTGGTCATTTGTTTTATTATTTTAATTGGTAGAATGAGTATACATATTTAGGGGAAAACTGGTGGATATTTTCTGCTTTCTAAAAAGAGAAACTCAAAAATACAAAAAAAAAAAAATACCAAGAGCATTAATATATTTTCCTAAGCTTCAAGCAACAAATATAAATGACAGTGATTTCTCACTTGCCTCAATATATATAACATAAATTCCATAAGCAGACATGAGACTTACCCCCAAGTGAATCTATAGCGAGTGCTTATCCCCAGGGATATACTGTATACGTAACTTGATGCGTCTGTGACTGTCATAATTGGGAACCGGGAAAGCCATCTTTGTGTAGAAATAGAGCCGAGGTTCTCTGCAGTGTCATGGAGGTGGGATCAGAATGACATTACCACCATAACATCAGCCAATTAGACTTGGGCAATATGTATGCACTGCTCTAAGCCACCTGTCATGCGCCTGGGCTCCCAATGGGGAACAGGAGGTCACCTAAAAGAAAAGCAAAAAGCAGGGAAAAAAATATGGAAGTGCAGGCAGGATTGGCTGAAAACAGCAGCATGCAGAGAGAAAATCCCCCAAAAAAACGAAAAACCAAACCCGTTGTCGCAGAGTGGCTATTAAATAGTTTAATAGAGAATTTCGATGGTTGACCGTACTCTGCCTCAGGGTCCCCTATTTGGGAGAAAATTCTAAAATGCCCTGCCAACAATGTAATGAAGGAATGCTACCAAACACGTGAGAGACAACAAGAGGTACTAAAACTGCTCCTTCCATTGCTGTCACCAAAAGGGGAAAGAAAAAAAAAAAGTCTGTTCTCCCAATGAGGTTTTTCAAAAATGAATTATGCCATTAAGTGCCAAGAAGAAAATTAGCTATGAGCTTTTAAATTTAAAATGATCCCCTTTTTAATTGTAAAACAGTGGCACTTAACTGCTATTGATCCTGCAGAGACACATTAGGGAACGGGGTCACCATAACTGTTAATATTCACTGCTTAGTGAAAGAGCATCAAAGGACATTTTAATGTCATGGACTTTCTCGGGGAGTTTTTAAAGAAGGTTTGAATCCGCCAGCCTATGAATGAAAAGGACATGAGGTAGACAAATGTAGAAACAAGTGTGATAGCAATTTTGTGCTAATCAAATCATAACTCGATTGATTTTTTTTTTTTTTTTTTGGCGAAAGTTTATGTCATATAGATTTCCAAGGCTGGCCGACATTTAAAAGTCAGAGTATATGTTTTCTATAGACTGGAACTTTTAAGATGATTGTCCGAGAGGGAATTTTTTTTATTTTTGAACACATAAGTATAAGAGAAAGAGTCCCTTCTGGGGAAGACCATCCCATTTTGTGTACTTCAGAAGTAAAGAATGTGAAATGCCAATGGCATTTTATTCAGAACTCAAAGTCTAGCCAACCTTTTTTGAAACTTTTATTGAATGAGACAACAAACCACAGGTGAGTGTTCAGGGTTTTTTAAGATAGAAATTACATTTTTAGGACACAGTCCGAGGAGGTTTTCTCCTCTTGCCAAGATCCTACAGTGAATTTGAAAATACTAAATTTACGGCATCGTCGTCGACTTCTGGCGAGCTAAATTTCACAGTGGGAAACCAAGACGAGTAACTGAACAAAGGTACTCACTGTGAAAAGTACAACCCCCTATTCAAAAACCCTCCATTAGCGCCAAAGAGAAGTGACAAAAACGTAAATTTAACCTAGTATTGGACTTTATAACAAAATTAAAACCCTTAGAGTTAATCTTTATTTCCGACTACATTGGTTCTTTGCCTCTGTCCAACATGTACTGTTCATTATGCCATATGACTCTTACTAAACTAGCATTATCACTATGTGGGTTCCTAGCACAAAATATGTATCTTAATTGTCTACGGAAACATTGGGGGGGAATAAAATCTTACAGGAATTGCTATACAAAAAGAGTATTAGCAGAAGAAAATTTATTTTTGCAGGTGTTTAAACTTTCATTGTATAAAAGAAGATATTTCATTGTGGCATCAGTGTTCAACATCTGGGAACATCTGAGTTTGAAAGCCACTGGCCAACAGAATGCTTCATTCTTTTATTCATGCACCTCCATGGACCAGGTCTTTACTGAGTTTATATATTGTGGGACATCACACCAGAAACTAAGGAAATAAGGGAGACATAATCTTAGGAAGGTGAGCGAAGGGGCAGTGCTGGTTCAGTGGTAAATCCTCGCCCTCCATGCAGGAGGAAGACCCAGTTAGACTCCCGGCCAATATGCCCCATGCACAGCCACCACGCATCTTGTCAGTGGAGGCTTGCTTGATGCTATGATGCTAAACAGGTCTCAACAAATCTTCCAGACTAAGCCTGACCAAAGAAGAAAGTCTTGGTGATTTACTTTCAAAATTCAGTCTGTGAAAACCCTATGGACCACTCCAATCTGCAACCAGTTGTGGGGATGGTGTGGGATGGGGGAGCACAGACATAACTACAGTATGTCAGGTAGGGCGCGTGCCCTGGGCACTGCTGGAGGAGGGGAGCTAATGAGCAGTTTCTATTGGCCACACAGTTTCCATCACCAACTGTGAGTTCTCATTCAACAATTTAAAACTAATTGCGTAGATAGGACGCTGCTCTGGAGCGTTACCTTCCATTGTGCATGGGGTCATCGTGAGTCTGGGGCCAACTCAAGGTCAGCTAACAACAATCTTAGGAAGAGAAAGACAACAGGTGATTCTGATGTATGAAATGCCCTGAAAGAATTAAGATCAGAGAGCTATGGGAGTGCAGAGGATGAGCACCTAGCCAGGAGTGGAGGGGTCAGGAAGGGATTGATTCCCAAGGGTGTGATTCAGGGGCTGGAGCTATGAAGAGGACCAGAATATTCCAAGCAGGGGTAAAAAAAAATAGCAATGCCAAGTTGTGGAGCTGAGAATGAGCATGCCAGGAGCATGAAATGAGCAAGGAAGACAAAAACCTAACCATCACGCTACGGAGTGTGGATTTTATTCTTTAAATGGGTGGGGCAGGGTGCGGGATTGAAGAGCTCTCAGCAGGGGAATGATGTGATCAGATTTGTTACTAACATTACTACAGTTAATGTAGCAACAGCATGGAGAGCAAACTGGGCGGGGCAACAGTACTGGAGGCAGGGACCACAGAAGGGTGTTGTGGTAATCCAAGTGAGATATAATGTTATTATTGTTAAGTGCCATCCGTCAGCTCTGACTCATAGCAACTCTATGTACAACAGAAGGAAACAGTGCCTGGTCCTCTGCTGTCCTCACAATCATTGTTATATTTGATCCCATTGTTGTAGTCATTGCATCAATCCATCTCGTAAAGGGTCTTCCTCTTTTGCGATGACCCTCTACCTCACTGAGCATGGTGCCCTTTTCCAGGAACTGGTTCCTCCAGATAACATGTCCAAAGTACATGAGAAGAAGCTTCACTGTCCTATCTCCCAAGGAGCACTCTTGTTATAATTCTTCCAAGACAGACTTGTTTGTTCTTCTGGGAGTCCATGGTATATTCAATATTCTTTGTCAACACCATAATTCAAAGATGTCAATTCTTCTTCAGTCTTCTTTATTCATTATTTGGCTTATGCATGCATATGAGGCAACTGAAAATGTCATGGCTTGAGTCAGGTGCACCTAAGTCCTCAAAGGGACATCTCTGCTTTCTAACACTTTAAAGAGGTCTTTTGCAGCAGATTTGCTTAATGAAATATGTTATTTGATTTCCTGACTGCTGCCTCCATGGATGTTGAAGGGAGATATGATTTAAGAGCACAGTAGTTGAGAGCTATGTATGGTTGCTAATCAAAAGGTTGGCAGTTCAAATCCACCAGCCACTCCTTGGAAATCATATGGAGCTGGTGAGTTCAAACTGCCAACCTTTTGGATAGCAGCCAAGTGTGTAACCACTGTACCACCAGGGCTCCTCTCGTAGCTCAGGACTTTCTATTAAATATTGTGTGCCACCTTTTCTCCTTAATTCTCCTCTTTACCTTCCTGACCCTTTGGTACAAAAATACTTACTATGTACTCAAAATTAAATTATACTTAGAAATGTAATATAGGCTTTGCTCTCAATAAGTTTATAATCTAATTGGTAGGCAGGATAGGATAATATCCATATGCCTACAAGGAAGACCAGTTAATACGACTATTATTCAGATTACCCACCAAATTTGTATAATACAACCGGACATGTGGCCCTCACCAGGTGGAATACACAGAAATTAAATTGCTACATCTGTTGAAAAGGGCCCACATTGTATAGTTGTCATTTATGTTGTTGAAAGAAGGTACTTGCAATGAAGAAGTCATTAGTCTTGCAAAATTCTACCATGCGATTTCTGGCGTCGTTTCTATCACCAAGGCCATATTTTCCAACTACCATTCCTTTGGTGTTTCCAACTTTTGCATTCCAATCGCTAAACATTATCAATGAATCTTGATTGCTTGTTTGACCGATTTCAGAAGTTGGTAAAAATCTTTAATTTCTTCATCTTTGGCCTTAGTGTTTGGTTCATAAATTTGAATAATAGTCGTATTATACGAAGACCTGGAGATAGAAAACCAAAAGGGAAGAACATGCCAGGCATTTCTCAAGCTGAAAGAACTGAAGAAAAAATTCAAGCCTTGGGTTGTAGAATTGAAGGATTCTACAGAAAAAAAAACATTAAACAATGCAGGAAGCATCAAAAGAAGATGGAAGGGATAAACAGAGGCACTGAAGCAAAATAACTGGTCGACATTAAACCATTTGAGGAGGTAGCATATAATTAAGAAACAGTTTTTAATGAAGGAAGAAATCTAAGCTGCACTGCAGGCATTGGGAAAAAAACAAGAATTCAGGAATTGACAGAATAACAATTGAGATGTTTCAATAAACTGATGCAGTTCTGGAAGTGCTCACTCATCTATGCCAAGAAATTTGGAAGAGAGCTACGGGGCCAAATGACTGGAAGAGATCCATATTTGTACCAATTCCAAAGAAAGGAGATCCAACAGAATGCAAAAATTATTGAACAACATCATTTATATCACACACAAGTAAAATTTTGCTGAAAATCATTCAAAAGTGGTTACAACAGTACATCAACAGGAAATTGCCAGAAATTCAAACCAAATTCAGAAAAGGACATGGAATGAGGGATATCGTTGCTGATGTCAGATGAATCCTGGCTGAAAGCAGAGAATACCAGAAAGATGTTTACCTGTGTTTTATTGACTATGCAAAGGCATTTGACTGTGCGGATCATGACAAATTACTGATAACATTCAAAGAATGAGGATTCCAGAACACTTAATTGTGCTCATTGAGGAACCTGTAAGTAGACTAAGAGGCAGTTGTTCAAACAGAACAAGGGGATACTGCATGGCTTAAAGTCAGGAAAGATGTACATCAGGGTTGTATCCTTTCATCATATGTATTCAACCTGTATGCTGAAGAAATAATCTAAGAAGCTGGACTCTATGAAGAACAGGTCATCAGGATTGGAGGAAGATTCATTAACAACCTGTGATATGCAGATAGCACAACCTCGCTTGCTGAAAGTGAAGAGAAGTTGAAGCACTTATTGATGAAGATCAAAGACCACAGCCTTCAGTGTGGATTACACTTCAACATAAGCAAAAATTCTCACAAATGGACAAATAAGCAACATCATGATAAATGGAAAAAAGATTGAAGCTGTCAAAGATTGCGTTTTGCTTGGATCCACAATCAACACCCATGGAAGCAGCAGTCAGGAAATCAAAGACTCATTGCATCGGGCAAATCTGCTGCAAAAGATCTCTTAAAAAGGTTAAAAAGCAAAGATACCACCTTAAGGATAAGGTGCGCCTGACCCAAGCTGCGGTGTTTTCAATCACCTCATAAGTGTGTGAAAGCTGGAAGATGAATTAGGAAGACTGAAGAAGAATTGACACCTTTTAATTATGGCATTGGCAAAGGATATTGAATATACCGTGGACTGTCAGAAGAACAAACAAATCTGTCTCAGAAGAAGTACAGCTGGAATGCTCCTTAGGAGCAAGGATGGTGAGACTTTGTCTCACATTCTTTGAACATGTTATCGGGAGGGACCAGTCCCTGGAGAAGGACATCATGTTTGGTAAAGTAGAGGGTCAGTGAAAAAGAGGAAGACCCTCAATGAGATAGATTGACACAATGGTTAAACTATGGGCTTAAACGAAGGATGGGGCAGGACCAGGCAGTGTTTCATTCTGTTGTACATAAGATCACTGTGAATTGGAATTGACAGTACAAAATAAAAAGAACAGCAGCATATTTTGTTTACCTATTCATCTGTTAATGATTACTTCAGTTGTTTCCACCTTTTGGTGGAATGAATGCTGCAATGAATATTGGTATATCTGTTGGAGTCTTTGCTTTCAAGTCTTTTGGGTATATATGTAGAAGTGGAATGGTTGGGTCTATGTTTAACTTTTTAAGGAATGTAGAAACTGTTTTCTACAGCGGCTGAAATATTTTACATTCCCACCAACAACGAATGAGAATTTCAATGGCTTCACGTAGTCCCCAACACTTAATATCTTCCATTTTTCTGGCATTAGCCACTTTAGTGAATGAGAAATAGTATCTCATTGTGGCTTTCATGTGCATTTCCCTAGTGCCTAATGAAGTTGAGCATCTTTTCATGTGCTTATTGGCCATTTATATATCTTCTTTAGAGAAATGTCTACTCAAGTCTTTTGCCTGCATTTTGTTTTCTTTTTCTTTTGTTATTGAGTAATAGGAGCTTTGTTTTGTTTTGATATATTTTCTAGAAGCAAAGTCTGAGATGAGGATTCTTATTGAAGTTATTTATTGCATGAATGCTCACAAGAGACATCATCAAGGAAGTAAGGGAATCAGGATAGGGCAGAGGAAAAAGTTAAGCAAATAAGTGAGGTCAGCTTGAGTCCAGCCTCTTCCTGATCCCACATGATGCTGTGAGACCCAAATGGCAATTCAGAGTTGTCCTTCACTGAGTTCATGGGACCAGCCTTTTGCACCCTCATACCAACCAGCCATTCATGTAAGTTGTTCCAGTTATTTTTAGGTGAGATAGCTCCCACTGGCTGAGGGCAATTCTCCTAAGAAGACTATAGCTGTACCCATTAGCATCCAATATTCGCATTAGCTGGTGAATGGGTGTACCAGCCAAGAAAAGGGACATGGGCTGGAGACCAACAGTGTCTGCTGTCATTGCTGTCATTGGACTTCATGAATGTTAAATCCTTCCAATCATCAAAAGACATCATTAAGAAAATGAGTAGATAGGACATAAACTGGAAGAAATTACTTGCAATTCTTGTGTTTCATGAAGAACTCGTATCCAGAATATATGAAGAACTCCTACAAGCAACCCAAGTTTTAAAAATTGACAAAGAACTTTTATAGACAGAATGTCTTAAAAAGACTAACAGCACTAAATGTTAAGTATATAGACAAGTTAGACACTCATGTGTTGTTGGGGGGAGTGTAAAATGGTACAATTCCTTTGAAAAGTGGTAAATTCTACCCAATATAATTATATACTTATGAGCAGCAATTATACTTCTAGGTATTTACCCTCCCCCAAAATGAAAGCATATGCCCACAAAAAGACTTTGTACAAGGATGTTTAGATGTTCATATTCATTTTGTTCATAATCATCAAAACCCAGACATAACCCAAGAGCCCTTCAACAAGAGAATGGATAAACAATTGTAAATCCATATAGTATATTCATACAATAGATTAAAATTCAGCAATAAAACAGAACTAACTCTTGTTTTATTCAGCAACATGTATGAAGCACAAAAACATGTCGAGTAAAAGAAGACACAAAATAGTATTCAATGATTCTATTACATAAAGTTCAAGAACATTCAAAATTAATTGATGGTGGTAGAAATCAGAACAATGGTTGCTTAGGGGGTGATGTTATGGATTGAATTTTGTTCCCTGCAAAAAAAATGTGCATCAACTTGGCTAGGCCAAGTTTCCCAGTGTTGTGTGATCGTCCACCATTTTGTCATCTGATGTGATTTTCCTATGTGTTGTAAATTCTGCCCGTATGATGTTAATGAAGCAGGATTATCAACAATTATGTTAATGAGACAGGACTCAACCTACCAAATTAGGTTGTGTCTTAACTCAATCTCTTTTGAGATATGAAAGAGATAAGTGAGCAGAGAGACATGGGGGCCTCATACCACTAAGAAACAAGAGCCAGGAGAACACTGAATCCTTTGGACCCAGGGTCCCTGCACTGAGAAGCTCCTAGACCAGGGGAAGATTGATGAAAAGATTGTCCCCTAGAGCCACAGAGAGAGAAAGACTTCCTCTGGAGGTGGCGCCCTGAATTTGGACTTCAGCCTACTAGACTGTGAGAGAATAAATGTCTCTTCATTAAAGCCATCCACTTGTGGTATTTCTGTTACAGCAGCACCAGGTGACTAAGACAGTGAAGCATGGGAATTAACAGGAAAGGGACATGGGGGAACTTTATAGGCTGATGGAAATGTTCTATATCTTGAAAGAGGTGGTGGGGGTAAAGAGTGTATACATTTCCAAAATGTATCAGACTATACACTTAATATTTGTTTTATATTATAACGTAAACTATACTTTGATAATTTTTAATTGAACATATTGGCACAAATGGCAAAGTACTTGGTGAATAATTGAAGTGACTCAGAAGAAAGGTCTGGTGATCTACTTCTGAAAAAATAACTTCTTGGCTACCCTGTGCAGCACAGTTCTACTCTGACACACACATGGGTCACCGTGAGTTGGAGCTGACTCATGGCAACTGTTTTGTTTTTTTTTTTAATTAGTTTATGCACCTGGTTTTCAGGAATATCTGAATCTAGGAGTTTAGACAAGCTCATCAGTTCTCCCTCCCTCTTTCTCTGTCTTTCCCTCCCTCCTTCTTTCCTTTTTTCTCTCCTTCCCTCCCTTTCTTCTCTTTCCCTCCACTTGCCACTTCTTGCTTCTGTTTAGCTTTATGCACTCCCCATTGCCATCAGAAAACTCCTACAACCCCTTTAAGGATGATTAGATGACCCACAGTGCTGAAATACCCTGGTACTAAAATGTTATATTGGCCAAACTTACACAGGATAAGAACTCTGCACCTTGCCATCTTTATTTTAAGTGAAAGTCATAGTTGATTGACGGGTCTGCTGAAGTTGTCCTGGCCAAACCAAATGTTAGCATTGACACCAGTCATGGATTATTTGATCCATGGAGGTAAATTACCAGTTTGGGGATTGCCCTTAGCCAGTTTCAGAGAGTATTCACATTTTATTTAGAACTGTTCATTTATATGGACATTTATTGCTGTTCATATAAAAGTCTTGATGAGCCTTAAAAAATATCACAGCCAGAGGTTTTGAGACAGACACATTATTGATTTTGCTCTCTGAAGAGGTCACATTGAGAAAATGGAATCAGAGCTGAGTGGGAAAGATGATAACTTGAGCTTTGTTTCAGTTATGACCGTGTAGCATAAACAGAAAGCAAAGTTCTGCCTCTCCCTCTATTACTTTACAGATTTGGTCAGACTTCTATGTGTTCCTCTTCCTGCAAATGTTCAATGCATCTTTCTGGAAACCATTTTACCATGAGTTGCAAAATAATAGTCTTAAATAATTTTCTTCCCAGGCCTTCAGCCAATTGGGGATAAGCTCTTCTTTTTATTTTATGCTATTTATTTTTTTGTACATCCTTTTGTTCTTTTTCTTTAATTGAATGTCAATTTCCTGAATTTGCACTTCACATTCTGTAGCTCAGGTAAATTTGCCCTCCTGAAGTTCTTGCTTGACTTCTTTTCCTCCCATCGTCTATTTCACTTACAAGGCCCAAGCCTAGGACTTAAGATAGTAGGGTTTTGAACATGTCTTTCCGCTAGGCTCTGTCACTATCTTAGTTACCTACTGCTGTTATAACAGAAATACCACAAGTGAATGTATTTAAAGAAGAAAAATATATTTTCTTACAGTTCTGGAGGCTAAAAGTTGAAGTCAAGGTCTTGTCCACGTAGGTTCCTTCCTTGTCAGTAGTCCCAAGATCTCTTTGGTTCCCTGGGTTGTATGCAGTCCTCACATGGTGTCTGTCTTCCCCTTCATGTGCGTGTCCCTGTGTCCGTTATGTTATTTTTATATGTAAGAAGTTATTAGGTTTAGAATCCACCCTACACTGGTATGACTGCAAATGACTGGTTGATTACATTAAATTGCATTATGAAAGGTGATTATATTACATTAGATTACATCCACAAGTATAGGGGTTAAGATCCCAACAATTTTTTGTGTGTGTGTGTGTGAGGAGACACAATTTATTTCATAACAGTCACTTACACCAGGGTTTGGCAAACTACATATAGCTCACTGGCCAAATCCAACCATGGCCTATTTTTGTAAATAAGGCTTTATTGAAGTACAACTACATCCATTTGTTTACATAATGTCTATGGCTTCTTTTGTGCAACAATGGCAATATTGAGTGGTTGTAAGTGGAACTATATGGCCCACAAACCTAAAATATTTACTATATGGCCCATCACAGAAAAAGTTTGTTAGTCCCTGACATACAACATCACCTTCCCATGTTTTCCTCCACAAGGATAAATCTACAGCATTCACCTTGGAAGTGGCATACCAGAACATAACTGAAAGTTATAATGGGATTGACCACATTTGTTTGTCAAATCCACCAGCCATCTGTCAATTTGCCATATTGTGGTGGCTTGTGTGTTGCTGTGATGCTGAAAGCTATGCCTCTGGTATTTCAAATACCAGCAGGGTCACCCACGGTGGACAGGTTTCAGTGGAGCTTCCAGATTAAGACAGAGTAATTATTCAATGATTCTTCTGTATAAAGAGAGGCATTATATAGAAAGAAAGGCCTGAAGATTTACCTCTGAAAATTATACAATGAAAAACTTATGGATCAAAACAGGACATTTTCTTATACAGTGCTGGAAAATAAGCCCCCTAGGTTGGAGAGCACTGAAAATACATAGTGGCCACAACAATGGACTTGAGAACACCAATGATTGTAAGGATGGCAGAGGACTGGGCAACTTTTCCTTAACTTGTACATGAGGTCACCCCGGGTCAGAGATGATTCAACAACAACAATTTGTCATGTAAGCTATTGATGCAGAAAGTGCTTTATGGAGAGTCAGCATCTATATCGGCTAATCTTGACATTTTGTTCTTCTACCAACAACTACATTCATTGCCAATGCCTTTTCACAATGATAGAAATGGTGATTATACACATCAACCTCCCTGAATGGAAAACACAGGAATCAAATTGACTTTATCTATGAAAGAGATCAGTTAGAACAAGGCCAGGGGCCTACTGAAGAATAAACTATCAATTGCTTATATGCAAGTTCCAGTTTAAGCTGAATAAAATTTTTAAAACAAGTCAAAAATCAAAAAACTAAACTCATTGCCATCCGGTCAATTCCTAGTCATAGGGACCCTATAGAAGAGAGTACAACTGCCATTTATGTTTTCCAGGGAGTGGCTGGTAGAATTGAACTGCCGATCTTTTGGTTATCAGCCAATCTCTTAACCACTGTGCTACCGGGGCCAAAATGGGACCTTGAGTATATCCCACCTGAACTTAGAGACCATTTCAAAAATAGATTTGACACACTTGATCACTAATGACTGAAGACCAGAGTAGTTGTGGGATGACATCAAGGACATTATACATGAAGAAAGGAAAAGGTCATTAAAAAAATAGGAAAGAAAGAAAAGACCAAAATGGATGTCAGAAAAGACTCTGAAACTTGCTCTTGAATGTAGAGTAGTTAAAGCAAATGGAAGAAATGATGAAGTAAAAGAGCTGAACAGAAGATTTCAAAGGGCGGCTCAAGAAGACAAAGTAAAGTGTTATAATGAAATGTGCAAAGACCTGGAGTAAGAAAACCAAAAGGAAAGAACACTCTCTGCATTTCTCAAGCTGATAGAACTGAAAATTCAAGCCTTAAGATGCAATGTTGAAGGATTCGATGAGCAAATATTGAAAAACACAGGGAACATCAAAAGAAGATGGAAGGAATATAGATGCACTGTATGAAAAAGAATTGGTCAACATCCAACCATTTCAGGAGGTAGCATACGATCAAGAACCGATGGTACTGAAGGTAGAAGTTCAAGCTGCACTGAAGGCATTGGAAAAAAACAAGACTCTAAGAATTGAGGGAATACCAATTGAAATGTTTCAACAAACAGATGCAGCACTAGAGGTGCTCACTCATCCATGCCAAGAAATTTGAAAGACAGCTACCTGACCCACAGACTGGAAGAAGTCTGTATTTGTGACCATTCCAAAGAAAGGTGATCCAACAGAATCTGAAGATTATCAGACAGTATCAATATCACATGCAAGTAAAATTTTGCTGAAGATAATTTAAAAAAAAAAAAGGTTGCAGCAGTACACCAAGAAGGAACTGCCAGAAATTCAAGCCAGATTCAGAAGAGGATGTGGAACCAGGGATAACATTGCTGATGTTGGGTGGATCCTGGCTGAAAGCAGATAAAACCAGAAAGATGTTTACTTGTGTTTTATTGTCTTTGCAAAGGCATTTGACTGTGTGGATGGTAACAAATTATGGATAACATTGTAAAGAATAGGAATCCCAGAGCACTTAATTGTGCTTGTAGACCAATAGGCAGTTGTTAAGATAGAATTAGGGGATACTGTGTGGTTTAAAGTAAGGAAACATGTGCATCAGGGTTGTATCATTTCACCATACTTATTCAATCTGTATGCTGAGAAAATAATCTGAGAAGTTGGACTATATGAAGAGGAACATGGCATCAGGATTGGTAGAAGACTCACTAACAACCTGAATTATGCAGATAAGACAACCTTGCTTGCTGAAAGGGAAGAGGAGTTAAAGCACTTGCTTATGAAGATCAAAGACCACAGCCTTCTGTATGGATTACACTCAACATAAAGAAAACAAAAATCCTTACAACTTGACCAATAAGCAACATTATGATAAATGGAGAAAAAAATGGAAGCTGTCAAGGATTTCATTTTACATGGATCCACAATAAATAGCCACAGAAGCAGCAGTCAAGAAATCAAATAACTCAACATATTGCATTAGGCAAATCTGCTGTAAAAGATCTTTTTAAAGTGTTGGAAATGAAAGATGTCACTTTGAGGACTAAGGTGTGCCTGACTCAAGCCATGATATTTTTTGTCACTTCATATGCATGTGAAAGCTGGACAATAAATAAGGAAGACCGAAGAAGAGTTGATGCCTTTGAATTACGGTATTGGCAAAGAGAATTGAATATTCCATGGACTGCCAGAAGAGCGAACAAATTTGTCTTGAAAGAAGCACAGCCAGAGTGCTCCTTGAAAACAAGGTTGGCGAGACTTCGTCTCAAGTACTTTGGACATGTTATCAGGAGGGACCAGCCCCTGGAGAAGGACATCCCATTTGGTAAGGTAGAGAGTTGGCAAGAAAGAGGAAGGCCCTCGATGAGACAAATTGACACAGTGGCTGCAACAATGGGCTCAAACATAGCAATGATTGTGAGAATGGTGCAAGATCTGGGTAGTTTTTGTTCTGTTGTCCACGGGGTCACTATGAGTCAGAAATGACTTGATGACACCTAACAGCAACAACCAACACCTTTATGATTCTCAAGGGCAGAGCATGTCAGCAATTCTATCTAACCCACTTACTCATCCATTCAACCTTCCCCTCTCCACCAGACCTCAACCAAAGTTAAGTATTTATATAGATTTGAAGCATGTGATAATCTATATATGATCTCTCAGAAAAAAATTTTGCCAAAATCTCCAACCTAGGCTAACAATGGGAATTATGAAGACAAACTCTGAACAAGTACTAAGAAATATATTTTAACCATGGAAGCAACCTTAAGAAGTATAAACAGCTTGGCAATGGAAGCCTAATGTGGAGAACTGTTTGGTCGTGAAGGTTCTCGAAGAAATGAGGGACTCACACTAGAGACTCAGAGAATTCAAGTGAATTGCCTTACCCTGGACTCATGATGGGTACAAGAATAGGAATTGCTCCTAAGAGGATAGCTTCCTGCCCAGTCATCTAGATTAAAGTTCTCAAATAATGTATTCCACACAGAAGGCTGTAGTCTTTTAGCTTCATTAGTAAGTGCTTCAAATCATCTTCATTTTCAGCAAGCAAGGTTATATCATCTGCATATCACAGGTTGTTAATGAGTCTTGCTCCATACTGATGCTGTGCTCTTCTTCTTATAAAAATGTGGCTTCTGGAATTATTCATTCAGCATGTAGATCGAATAAGTAAGGTGAAAGGGTACAACACCACAGCACAACTTTTCCAATTTTGAACCATGCAGTATCCCCTTCTTCTGTTCAAAGGACTGCCTCTTGAACCGCATACACTTTCCACATGAGCACAATTACATGTCCAGAAAGACCCATTCTTCGTAATGTTATCCATAATTTGTCATGATCTGCACAGTCAAATGTCTTCATGTAAATTGATAACAATGTAGTGCATTGGGCAAATCAGCTGTAAAGATTTCTTTACAATTTTAAAAAAGTAAAGATGTCACTATGATGACTAAGGTGCATTTGACCCAAGCCATGGTCCTTTAATCCCCTCAAGTGCATGTAAAAGTTGGAAAATAAGAAGACAGAAGAAGAATTGCTACATTCAAACTGTGGTGTTGGCGAAGAATACTGAGTACACCATGAACTGTCGAAAGAGTGAACGGATCAGTCATAGAAGAAATATAACCAGAAAGTTCCTTAGAAGAAAGGATAGCAAACTTTGACCCTCTTACTTTGGTAACATAATTAGGAAATATCATTCGCTAGAAAAGGACATCATATTTGGTAAGGTAGAGGACCAATGAAATCAAGGGAAACCCTCAATGAGATGGCTTGACACAATAGCTGCAGCAATGAACTCAAGCATGTTAACGATCATGAAGATGGCGCAGGGCTGGGTAACGTTTCATTCCGTTATACATACCAAAGAAAAACCAAACCAAAGCCAGTGCCGTCGAGTCCATTCCGACTGTAGCGACCCTATAGGACAGAGTAGAACTGCCCCATAGAGTTTCCAAGGAGCACCTGGCGGGTTTGAACTGCCAACCCTTTGGTTAGCAACCGTTAACACTTAACCACTACGCCACCAGGGTTTCCGTTATACATACCGTCACCATGAGTCAGAGCCAACTCGATGGCAACTAATGGCTACAATTATAATGTCAAAGAAAGATTTTTATAAAGAGGAGAAAAGAGCCACGTGAATCTATAATTCACTGGTTGTTATGGATTAACTTGTGTCTCCCAATAGGATATGTTGAAGTCCTCACCCCTGGTACCTTGTTTGGAAATAGGGTCTTTGAAGATGTTATCAGTTAGTTAACAGTAGGACATACTGAAGTAGGGTGAGTCCTAACTCACTCTCAGTGGTGTGCTTATCAAAAAATGAGAAGAGTCACAGAGAGACAGAGGGAAGATGGTCATGCGATTAGAGTTATGTTGCAGCTACAACCCAAATAATGCCTGGAGCTACCAGAAGTTGAAAGACAATCTTCCTTTAGAGCCTTCTTGGCCCTGCTAACACCTTAAATTTTAATTACTACCCTCTAGAACTCTGAGACAATAAATTCCTGTTTTTATAAGCCACCCTTTTACAGTATTTTGTTACAGTAGATCTAGGAAATTAATAGAAAGGTGATTCCTCAAACCTAACATGCAAAATCAGTATGTCTTAATTTGACCTAAGTCATGGTGATCATACTATGCTGCCCATCAGAAACTCCTAAGGAATTTTCCAATCTGGAGATTCCTGCGACCATACCACCCTGGACCAACTGAATCTAAAATCTCCACAAATAAGTCGGTTTGTGAAAGGAAAAGAAGACCCATTTCAAATTGGTTATATACGAAAGCTCACACAACAGGTAATCACTGGTTGACGGAACAGCTCAGCAGTGCGTCATAAGGACCCAGGTACCTTCCATCTGTCCTCACTGCCAACTTTTGTGCTCAGCCTTGTCCCTCACGGTTGCGCAATACTTGCTATAGCACATGTCTTTACACATGTCCACAACCACAGCAGAATGTTCCTTCCTTGACCTTTACTCTTCCCATTTGACTTAGACTCACTTCCTTTTGCCATAATTGCATCAAACATCCATTCCTAAATCACTCCAGCCCTGTGAAATGGAATTAATGGGATGAATATCTGATTAAGATTCTCCACCCTGGATTTGGGGAGCATACAGGCTTAACTGAAATATATAGCCACCTTGTCAACAAGGGCTACCACAGGGAGATGTCAGTTGGGTAGCCAACCAAAAACATATACCACATTTTACACTTCTTTTTTTAACACATGTATAAAAGATTCCCTGATAAATTTTAGGCAGGTTGTGGAAAAGCAATTTCTTGAGTTCCTTAATTTCATTGGGTTAAATTTCATCATGCGAGTACACACTTAATGACACAGAATTGTAGAGTGGCCCTTGTCCCACTTCTGCATGGAACTCCACACCACTTCAGCACTTTGGTGGCTTGGAAGCTCCAGGGAGAATGATCATTGTCCCACTCAAGGTGACCCCCATCTTCAGGGGAAGTATTAGGGCCCCTCAAACAATGCTGTGAGCAAAGAATATGGAATACAGGATAGATGTAGTAAGTTCATTATTGTTCAAAGGGACACTTTGGTGTCTCCTTAAAATATCTGGATTGTGGGAGGCGACACTGCAGGATAATTGGAAGTCCTCTGTGACAGATCAGAAAATATAAGCTCAATATATTTGCTTCAAAGTGGGAAGTCATATGGGAGATGTGTGTGTGTGTGTGTGTGTGCGTGCGTGTGTGTGTGACAAGAATTTTTTCTCCCATCAGTGTCATAACCCCTTTGTATTTCCCTCCAATATCTCCACACTGTCAGAAATCCACTACCTTGTTAGGGTACAAAATTTCATATAAGAAATTATTTATTCATATAAGAAATTATTTAAGCAGTGGTGCTTAAATGGCAAAAAAAGAACACTGAGATAAGGGACCTAAAGATGATAACTGGGACAACAGAAGGGAAATAGTTGGGGTTATCAGAACCTGGGAACTCAGAGGAGGCGCTCCGTATGCTGGGGCTGAAAACTCCAAGAAGGGCACACATTGCGCCACTGCTCAAACCTCTATAAGGACACAATGAGGCTGACATGGGAGTGCTAAACGAAGCCCAGGGTGGGAAACAGCTGTCATTGTTGGAGGAACTCTAAAAGGGACAGGAAGCAAACAGGCAGGAGCCAGTCCCTCCTACTCCCCCAGCCTGTAGTGTTTCTCTCTATTGCCCCCTATTGGAGGAGCCTAACAAGGGAAAGTGATCAAGCAGGAAGGTTGTCTGCAGAGTCTCTGTCTCAAAATTACAAACGGCAGGTTTGAAGCTGGGAAACAATGTGTAAATGACTGGCACGGCCTAAACCTCCTTCCGATAACCCCTGATAATATACACCCAGGGAAGAGATGATTTTAATTAGTGGTCATTCAAGAAATATACTGGGAAAATAAGTTACATAACAACTGCTCTGAACATATTGCCACTAATTGTTTGAACATTGGAGGAAGAGCTAATACAGACATTTTAAGAAACAAAAATTGTTGAGCTGATGATTACTCTTACAGAGTCAGTTATAAATTCTTGTCTCTTTTTTCTCAGAAGCACAATATATTCATTTTTGATCTTTATGATATTAGTTTATAGATCACAAAATAAATAAATAAATACAGAAAGATCACAGTAAGTCCACTCTTTGCTCTCTATGACTCACACCAGCCTGTGGCCAGAAGCAAGACCGTTCTTATTACCCGAAATATGAGAAAATTTAATGAGCCTACATTCTATTTCATAGGATTCTAGTGAGTGGTATGTCCAGTGAAATTTTTAATGCAGTTTCCTACATGTGTGTTTAAAATATTTTGTCAAAGAAAAATTGAGTATTTTATATTAAATAAAACTGTCTACAAAACCGTTTGTCGTTCTACAAACAAAAAAACGTGCCATTAAATCAATTCCAACTCATAGCGACACCATAAGTCAGAGTAGAAATGCCCCGTAAGGTTTACAAGGTGGATTCAAACTGCCGACCTTTCAGTTAGCAGCTGAGCTCTTAACCACTGTGCCACCAGGGTTCTTTTGTCCTAGTAGGCTGCTAAAAATACACTTGGAAATAAGTGGAGAAATTTCTTGCTGAAGAGTATGGTCTTTATTGGATTTTCATTTCTAAGTAATTAAAAGATTGATTACGTTTTGTCAGCAACTGAGACAAAGTTTGAGTCTAAAGTCAATACGGGATTTCATTTTCCAACTCGACTTCTTACTTATCAGTTTTCATAAAGGAAATTTGCAAATAACTCTGCACGCAGCTCTGCACGGCAGATTCTTTGTGACTGGGAATGCTGACTCTCCTCTTCTACGTGCCCACAAAGACCACTGCTCACAGGGTGCACAATAGGAAGGAGATGCAAATAACCACAAAGGGAAATAACTGGACTCTGCCTTTTTACCCTATGAATTGATTTCCTACTCCTACTTATCACAAAGCTATGAAAGAAAAGGAACCACAGATATTAGCAGAAAGAAAAGGGGGGGGCGGCTAATTTGTCAGCCTCTTTAGCACTAGCACTGTTGAGATGCTTATTCATTTTTCTCAAGTATTAAAAGCAAAAAACATCATTACTGATAACTATCTTCCCTGACTCCACGCCACCATAAAATCTCTTAACAGGAATAGAGAGGCTTCATCATTTCACACACATACACAAACACAGACATGCACACATGCAGAAGGCAAATCACATTGCTGGCTGGCAAAGAAGTTTTTTCCAGCAAGTTGGAATGGAGGTGCTCTTTGCCAACGGCATGAGATTTGATAACTGAATCCAACTCTCTTCTAGTATCTATTCTTAGGTCTTTCTTTGTTCCTGGGACCTGTAAAGGGTGGTGTATATGAAGAGATAGTTAGTCCCTGCCTCTGTTGTGAAGATAACTTAGCAAAAACTCTCTGGGTAATCAACAAATGTCCAGTAAGGAAAACATAAGTCTATACTGAACAGAAAAAAAATAGGGAACAGCAAAATTTGCTGCTTAGTGAGAATGTCTTCCATGATCAAGAGACAGATGGAAGAACTAAAGAACTAAAGAGGTATTAGACCTGAGGAGGGTGAGGGGAGTTTCCATGTCTTTCCCCTATGCTTTTCTATTTCCATTTCTCTGTACCTTTCTGGCCTTCATTCCTGAAAAGTTAGAGAAACCCAAAGTAAGAGACAGAGGAAGGAGAAAGCTTAGTGGGTGGTTGGGGAGAGTG